>NC_091092.1:66236438-66861438 GCF_032405125.1 Capricornis sumatraensis | reverse complement strand
ATCCTTGTCTCCAGGCTATTTATCTGTAACTCCATATTGTTTTCAAGATTTTGGATCATTTTTACTATCATTATTCTGAATTATTTTTCAGGTAAACTCCCTATCTCCTCCTCTTTTGTTTGGTTTGGTGGGCATTTATCATGTTCCTTTACCTGCTGAATATTTCTTTGCCTTTTCACCTTGTTTATATTGCTGTGTTTGGGGTGGCCTTTCTGTATTCTGGCAGTTTGTGGTTCTTCTTTATCGTGGAGGTTCCTCCCTGTGGGTGGGGTTGGACAAGTGGCTTGTCAAGGTTTCCTGGTTAGGGAAGCTTGCGTCGTGTTCTGGTAGGTGGAGCTGGATTTCTTCTCTCTGGGGTGCAATGAAGTGTCCAGTAGTGTGTTTTGAGATGTCAGTGGGTTTGGAGTGACTTTGGGCAGCCTGTATATTAAAGCTCAGGGCTCTGTTCTGTGTTGCTGGAGAATTTGCATGGTATATCTTCCTCCAGAACTGTTGGCTGTTGGGTGTGCTTGGTTTCAGTGTAGGCATGGAGGCTTTTGAATGAGCTCTTATCAATTAATGTTCCCTCTAGTCAGGAGTTCTCTGGTGTTCTCAGGTTTTGGATTTAAGCCTCTTGCCTCTAGTTTTCAGTCTTATTCTTATAGTAGACTTAAGATTTCTCCATCCATACAGCACCTCTGATAAAATATCTAGGTTAATGGAGAATGGAGAAAAGTTTCTCCACAGTGAGGGACACCCAGAAAGATTCGCTGAGTTACATGGAGAAGAGAAGAGGGATGAGGGAGATAGAGATGACCAGGCGGAGAAGAGGGAGAGTCAAAAGGGGAGAGGGCAATCTAGCCAGTAATCAAATCCCTATGTTCTCTCCACAGCCTGGAACCCCCAGAGAGTTTTATGGAGTTACATAGAGAAGAGAAAAGGGAGGAATGAGATAGAGGTGACCAGGAGGAGAAGAGGTGGGGTCAAAAGGAGAGAGACAGGACTAGCCAGTAATTAGTTCCATAAGTTTTCTCCACAGCCCAGAATACACAAAGAGATTCACAGAGTTGGGTAGAGATGAGAAGGGGGATGGAGGCAATAGAGGTGACCTAGGGGATAAAAAGGAGTATCAAAAGGGGGACAGGGCAATCAAGCCAATAATCACACTCCCAAGTAAAAATGGGTACTGAAAGTTAGATTCTCAAAGGTACAGAATTGATAACAAATACCAAAAAGGAAAGATTAAAAATCTAGAGGTTAGACTCTCAAAAAAAAAAAAAAAACAAACAATATTTTAAAAAATATTTATGGAATTTTCTTTAAAAACAGGGTTTTTTTTTTGGCAAGGTAATCGTAGGTTATAAAAATGAAAATTAAAGGAGTAATAAAGGACTTAAAATTTTCAAAAAAAATTAAATTTAAAAAAATGATAATAGTAAAGATATATCTAGGAATTTCTCTGGAGCTCTTGTGGGCAGTGTGGAGTCAGTCCAGTTTTAGATAGTTCCTTGATCCAGCTTATATTTCTCAAGGTCTATTGGCCCCTTCCAATGTAGTTGGTGCTGACTACCAGGTTTTAATCTGTTGCACCTGTCACTTCCAAAGAGGTTCTCTCTATTTATTTTGGCTTCTTCTGTTTGCAAGTCTCGTCAGTGTCTAATTTCTGCCCTGACACAAAGGGATGAATGTGGTCACTTATTTAGCCTCACTTGTTTAGTTGTGCTGTGGGGAGGGAGGAACACTGAAAACCAATATCACTGGCATGTGTGGGGAGTGCTTGCAGTGTCTCGGCCACACTGGGTTTGCCCCTGCTGAAGGCGTATGTGCTTTCCCAGTCTACACTGCTCAGGCTCCAGGTTGCTCTGCAGGGGAACTGTCTAAAGCGGGCCCTGGGTTGCACTTTCCAGGTCTAAGCTGCTCAGGTTCAGGTTCTCGGGTATTCCATGAATGTGCAGACTTGGTTGGGCCTGCGTTTTGTGTCCTTCCCAGGTCCGAGCTGCTCAAGTGACCAGGTGCTTGGCGAGCACAATCTCAAGTGGGGCAGTGCATCTTATCACCTCCCCTGTCCTAGCCGCTTGGTTTCCTGGATGCGCATTGGGTGTCCGGTGTGTCTCCTCTGGGGAGCTGATCTCTGGCTGTGACCCTCTCGGTGGATGTCAACCGTCCAGAATCCAAGAAAGACTTGTTTAGAAACCAGAAGCCTGCTTGCAGTTTGGTAGATGATGCCCCTTTCCAGCTCTGGCTGTCGCCTGCCTGCCTCCCTGCTTCTGGCAGGCAATGGGCCGGTTCTCAGCCAGCTAGCTCTCCTCTGATATTTGCTCAATCCTTTGTTCTGTGAGTGGGCCTGGCAGTGCCTTAGGTTAGAGCTTTTCATGGAAAAGTTTTCTCTCTCTCTTTTCTCTCTCTCTCTCTCTCTCTCTGGCTATCCCACAGTTTGTGTTGCTGTCTCATGTTAGCTCCCTCAGATTGTCCTCAGGGTACTCAGGCCAGGTCCCTCCCCTAAGCAATGCAGCCCGGGCCTCTATGTTCAGCCCCCACTTGCTGGTGGCAAATGCAAGAGTCTGGGCTACTTCTCCTCTGGGAGTTGCTATTAGGCGTGCAATCTCTGGGTTTTATTTATTTATTTTTCCTCCCAGTTATGTTGCCCTCTGAGATTCCAAAACTCCCCACAAACCTGCCTGTTTCCTCGTGTTTGAAAACCTTTTTTTATGACTCCCTCCCCCGGATGGGTCTCCATCCCTAACTCCTTTGTCTTTATTTTTATCTTTTATATTTTGTCCTACCTCCTTTCAAAGACAATGGGCTGCCTTTCTGGGTGCCTGGTGTCCTCTGCCAGCATTCAGAAGTTGTTTTGTGGAATTTTCTCAGCATTCAAATGATCTTTCGATGAATTTGTGGGAGAGAAAATGGTCTCTCCTATTCCTCCACCATCTTAGGACCGCCCCCCTTCCCCACATTAATTTAATGTAACTAATTAAAATTAAGAAATTTAATGTAATTTAAATCTTGCTTTTTCCCCTTCAAAGAGTCCTCCTTTTACACTACTTTATAACCCAACTAAATATTATTATAATCTTACTTTTCTAGTCTTTTCTAGTCTTATTCCTATTCCTGCACTAGCTCTCTGGGAAAGTTTCTCCCTCCAGAGTGTGGTAGAGGCAAGTGACTGATACTACAGATGTGGCCACAGAGAAATTTTAAATTCTTTCCCCGTTAATTATAGGGAACACTAATCTTATTAACCTTTAGCCACTTAGTTATTGTCTTTCTGAAATGTCCCGTTTAAGAGGAATCCCAACTCCAAAAGAGAAATAACAACAATCTTTCTCCAGCTCTAATGAAGAAGTAGTATTCTTGGAGAAAGTGAAAAGTAAAGTTAGAAGGTCTTAAGAACATAACTTTGAAATGAAAGTAGACCAAAGAAAATAACAAAATTGATGAACCTGAGAATTCAGTTCTCTTTGGAGTTAGTAAGAAATATGCAAATAGAAGGAAGCAAAGTTATAGGACTACTTTGGTGGCTCAAGCGGTAAAGAATCCACCTGCAATGCAGGAGACCTGGGTTCGATCCCTGGGTCAGAAAGATCCCCTGGAGAAGGAAATGGCTACCTGCTACAGTATTCTTGCCTGGAGAATTCCATGGACAGAGGACCCTGGCAGGCTACAGTCCATGGGGTCTCAAAGAGTTGGACATGACTAAGCAACTAACACTTTGAAAGTTAAAGGAAGCACATTTCCAGAAACTGAGTTTATGTCAATGGTGTTTTATGAAAGCATTCTGCTTTATTTGAACTTTGAAACTGAAAATCATAGCAATAAACTCTTCTATAGTATCTTGAGCTATTATAGAAAAGGCTATTACTATGAATATTGTACTTAGTTAATAGGTACTCACAAGGTGCTGCTGATTTTGCAACATGTACTATAATGTCAACATATTCCTTTTCTTCTACAAGCTTGTTACAAAAAAATAAATAAATAAAAGTTATCCATATAGAGAGGGGTGAAAAAGAGTAGATCTTACTTAAGTTGTTGGAACCTGTGCCATCATCACTAGCTTGGTGACGATATTTTCAACAGTGTAATGGCTTTGAGTTGGCTGGAACATTTAGAATTTTGGAGGATAAAGTCAGAATTCAAAAAACCCTCAAATAGGGGAATAGAGAGTGTAAAAACATCAAACAACATACACCAAAACAGATCATAACAAACATTAAAAAATCTAAATCATGGATCAGTTTTGTGCTTCTTAGTAACTTTGAGGCCTTAAGAAATTTAACTTCTATGAGCCATAGTTTTATCATGAGTAAAATGGAAATAATAATATCTGCCCAAAGTATCTCTTAGATTTGTTGTGACAGTCCATTTGAAAGAAAAAATGTATGAGAGTAAAAATGTAATGGATTATTTTTATGTTTAGAGAGAAAATGATATATGTATAAGTGGGGAAAAGTATATGACAAAGACATGACAGAAACTAATTGAATGGCCCTTGTTAGTCTTCTTCACCTCCTCCTCACGTCCCCTAAATGTTAACAATTCCTGCGATACTAGCCTTGGTTGTCACCTCAAACTCCTCTTTCCAAAGGCTTTCTTATGCACCTGCCATTTACCTACCCACCTCAAACTGTACTCTTTAGCCATATTGAGCTTCTTTCATTTCCTGAGTGTAGGCCCTCTCCCTCTCACATTCAGGCAAGTCTCTCTTCTTTTGCACTTACCCACCTCCCCACCCCCAAATTGCAATTGCCTAGTTAGTCCTGACTCATTGTTCAGGTCTCAGTTTAGACATACTGTTTGCAGAAGTCTTAACTCCCTTTAAATAAACTTACTCCCACATGCATACTCCCTATTGCTCTCCTTCTGCCTCTATATGTCGCCAAAATAAAATACTCCAGTTGGAGCCACCTGGGAGCTTATTAAAATACAAATTCCTAGTATTCACTCTCCAGATTTAGTGGGTCTGGTGTAGGACCAGACTGCAATTTGGCCAGAATCCCAAATGACTTTGCCATGCACTAAAGTTTAAGAGGCACATTCTGTCATACTACTCATCACCTTGAGTTAAAATTGTGTATTTGTCTCTTCCATTTGGGGTTCTTCCCTTTAACCTGTAAGGAGACCAGGGACTGTATCTGTCTTGTTCATGATTATATTCCTAGTGCCAGACATATTGTAGGCACTCAATACATATTGGAAAAAATAAATATGTGAGTGACTATATGAAAGGAAGAAAAAGGAAAAGCAAAGGCTTCCTTAAGTAGGAAGAACCATATGAAATCTGCATGGCCCTTTGAACCCTGCATGTAAATTATTACAAAGACATGCTCTGAGAAAAAACACACTAAATGCAAAACATTTACCAACACCTGGATTCACTGTCATAATAACTGCCAATTGTCAGTTTCATGACAGCCTTTTAATGGAAATTGTAGATAATTTTTCAGAAACCAAAAGGCATGTTCACAACACATCAAATTATTAAATCTGGTTACAGCCGGAAAGTGGGATTGGGAGGGAGGCTAAGGTGATTTGGGGCTTTACTTTATATACTTCTGTATTGTTTTATTTTTTCAAATAGGAGTACATATTACCTTTTTACTGATGGCTCAGTGATAAAGAATCTGCCTGCAATGCAGGAGACACAGGAGACATGGATTTGATCCCTGGATCAGGAAGATCCCATGGAGGAGGAAATAACAACCTACTCCAGTATTCTTGCCTGAAAAATCCCATGGATAGAGGAGCCTGGCGGGCTACAGTCCAAAAGGTCACAAAGAATCAGACACGACTGAGTGATCTGAGCATAGCACATTGTTGACTTACAATATTGTGTTAATTTCAGGTATACAGCAAAGTGATTCAGTTATAAATATATATACATATTCTTTCTCATATTCTTTTCCATTAAAGGTTATTAAAATATACTGAATAGAGTTCACTGTATAGATTTACTATACAGTAAATCCTTGTTGTTTATCTGGTTTATATATAGTAGTACATATCTATTAATCCCTACTCCTAATTCATCTCTCCTTCCCTTTGGTAACTATAAGTTTGTTTCTATGTCTATGTGAGTCTGTTTCTGTTTTTTAAATAAGTTCATTTGTATTTTATAGATTCCACATATTTAGCAATATCATATACTTGTATTTCTTTGTCTGGTATACTTCACTTAGTATGATAATCTTTAGGTCCATCCATGATGTTGCAAATGGAATTATTTCATTCTTTTTATGGCTAAGTAATATTCTATTGTATATATGTACCACATCTTCTTTACCCATTCATCTCTTGATAGAACCTTAAGTTGCTTCCATGTCTTGGCTATTATAAATAGCACTGCTATGAACATTGGGGTACATGTATCTTTTTGAATTATGGTTTTCTCTGAATATAAGCCCAGGAGTGGCATTGCTGAGTCATATGGTAGTTCTTTTTTCTCATTTTTTTAAGGAACCTCCATACTGTTCTCCATAGTGGCTGCAACAGTTTGCATTCCCACCAATGTTGTAGGAAGGTTCCATTTTTTCTATACCATGTTCAGCATGTATTATTTGTATACATATTACCTATTAAATTTTAAAATACCCAAAATAAAATATGTTTTAAAAACTTCAGGGGTGTGCTGCTGATATCCCAATTTATCAATATATTACTTTACAAAAATGCATTTGTATAGTTTGTTGTAATCCAACTTTCTCTGTGATATTTAGATATTTGGAATTGAAGTGAAAATATTTAACTTCTAATATTTGTCTTATTCCTTCCTTCTGTTTCTTTTAAATATGGCTCCTTGGTACATCCTTTACATCATTGAGTCAATAGAGAAGTCACAGTAAACATAGATTGAAGTAAGGTAGTAAAGGGCTGGGGAATGGACGACCTGGGGAGATGTTGTTTAAGGGTAAAAATTTGCAACTAGTAAGTAAATAAATTCTGGAAATCTAAGGCACAACATAGTGATTATAGACAAAAAAACTGTGTTATACAATTTAAAGTTGCTAAGAAACTAGATCTTTTTTTAAAAATTAATTAATTTATTTATTTTCTGGAGGCTAATTACTTTACAATATTGTAATGGTTTTGCCATACATTGACATGAATCCACCACGGGTGTACATGTGTTCCCCATCCTGAACCCCCCTCCCACCTCCCTTCCCATCCCATCCCTCTGGGTCATCCCAGTGCACCAGCTCTGAGCACCCTGTATCATGCATCAAACCTGGACTGGCAATCCATTTATGATAATATACATGTTTCAATGCCATTCTCCCAAACCATCCCACCCTTGCCCTCTCCCACTGAGACTAGATCTTAACTGTTCTCAACACAAAGAAGAAATAATTATGTGACATGAGAGAGGTGTTAGCTAATGCTCCCATAGTAATCATATATATATATATATATATATATATATATATATATAGTTTACACAATGTTGTATATCAATTATATCTCAATTTACAATAAAAGAAGAAGCAACGTGGTAGAGTGAGAGTGCTAGCTTTGAATTCAAAGCCTCCTCAGTTTGAATCCTGGCACTGCTAGCTAATAATGCTGTGATATTAGGAGAGTTATACAATCTCTCTGACTTTCATCCTCTTAAAAATGTGCTAATAATTCCTTCCTCACAAAACTCTTATAAAGTATAAATGTGAATTTATGTGAATGTGTCTAGCATGAGGCTAAGTGTTAAATAAATGCCAGCTTTCTTCTCCACTTTGTTCATTAAACAAATAGGTACTGAGCACCTGTCTGCCAGACATCACTTTATGTACTGGGAATACACTGGTGTGCAAAGACAACATTGTCACTGGGGGACACAAACATTAAATTATATCTATCTGTCTAGAAGGAAAAGTGTGATACATGCTGTGAAGAAGAAGCAAAGGGTACTATGAGAGAGCAGAACAGGGTAACCAAATAATTTGTTGGGTTTTCTTTTAATGTAGAAAAGTAGGTGTCTTCCTTGGAAAGAAACTGAGTAAGTGTTCAGGCAAAAAAGCAAAGGCAAAAGCCAAAAGAACCCTGCATTGCTTTAATCTGAAGCATGAATTTTCTTCCTTCTGTTTGAAGGTAGAAAAACAGAAAAGTTTGTGTGAGTGCATGTAGGGGAGAGGAAAAAAAAAAAAGAATGGAGAAGTGCTCACTGATTTATATAAATGGTAAATGAACACTTCTGAACTCTGCACATCTGAGAACTTATCTCAAAGTCAATCTGTAATGAGCCGGAGGAATTTGCTTAACCAAACATTTATAGGAATGTAACATGCAAGGCTATGGTTTTTCCAGTAGTCATGTATGGATGTGAGAGTTGGACTCTGAAGAAAGTTGAGCGCCAAAGAATTGATGCTTTTGAACTGTGGTGTTGGAGAAGACTCTTGAGAGTCCCAAGGACTGCAAGGAGATCCAACCAGTCCATTCTAAAGGAGATCAGTCCTGGGTGTTCTTTGGAAGGAATGATGCTAAAGCTGAAACTCCAGTACTTTGGCCACCTCATGCGAAGAGTTGACTCATTGGAAAAGACTCTGATGCTGGGAGGGATTGGGGGCAGGAGGAAAAGGGGACAACAGAGGATGAGATGGCTGGATGGCATAACTGACTCAATGGACGTGAGTTTGAGTGAACTCCGGGAGTTGGTGATGGACAGTGAGGCCTGGTGTGCTGCGATTCATGGGGTCGCAAAGAGTCGGACATGACTGAGTAACTGAACTGAACTGAACTGAACTGAACATGCCATGTACAGATTTCAGATGAAAAATCGTAAGTGTGTGAATATATCTTGTAGGAAAAAAAAACCAAAAACCCAAAACCTTGTTTGTATGTTCAAGTACTTTTAAAATCTTTCTAATGGCCAACTGTAAGTTTTCCTTACAATGTCCATGTCATGAAACTTACAGTAATAAAACTGTCCTTCCACAGTCCAGTCAATTCATTCTTGAATCATTTCATTGAAGACCTCACCATTGCTAAGCAATGCCTTAAACCTAAATGTGTGAATTTTTCAAAAATTGTGAACTGCCTATTCAAGGTTCTTAGTGAACTCTGAAGGGAAACAATTGCTTGACCCATGATGTAGTTCAGGAGGTTTAAGTATGCTTCACTAATTGTAATCCCATGTCGCTCCTGGTCTAAAAAAATCTCTTCAGGGCATATATATATATATATATATATATATATATATATATATATATATATATATATATATATATGGCTTCCCAGGTGGTGCTAGTGGTAAAGAGCCCTCCTGCCAATGCAGGACACGTAAGAGACCTGGGTTTGACCCCTAGGATGGGATGATCCCCTGGAGAAGGGCAGGACAATCCACTCCAATATTCTTGCCTGGAGAATCCCACGGATAGAGGAGCCTGGCGGGTTACAGTTCATGGGTTCACAAAACACACGACTGAAATGACTTAGCATGAGCGAACACACACACACACACACACACACACACACATACACACACACACACACAGATCCAGAAAGCTATAAATGATTTCAAAGGTCCCAGTATTAACCTGGCTTCCCAAGCATTAACGTAAGGATCAATTCATGACCATTTTATATTTCAGGCTCTCCTTCCCCTCCATTATCTCCAATCCATCACCAAATATGCCCATCATCCCTCTGAATTTTCTGTCACATCCTTCCCATCCCACATCATTTCAGCCTGGATTAATGAAGGAGCTTCTCATCTGGTTTCCTTAGCTTCAAGCTTTACCCTCTAGTCTACCCTACCATGTATTCAGGTCACTCATTATTTTATGTCTTATTCACATATATTTGGTATCTGGAATTGTTCTGAACGTTACAAAAAATAAGTCATTTGATATTCCCAATAATCCTGTGATATAGGTAATATCTTTATCCCTGTCTTACAAGTGAAGACTCTGTAGCACCGGAGAGGTTAAGTAACTTGCCCAAGGACACCCAGTTAGTAATGGTAAAACTGGGATTTAAATTTAGGCAACTTATTCCCAAAATGTATGCTTATAACCTCTATTCAATATTACTACTCTCAGCATAATGAGACATCTTTCTGCTACTCTGGTCTTCTGATCTTTTCTGTGAATTCCTTTAGCATTTATAAACTGCACCACTTTTGTACTTGCTTTTCATTTAATTGTTTTATACTTACTGATTTGGACAGCTCAATCAGGATATTGAATTCTCAAGGGTCAGCAACCATTTGAGTTCTGTAGCCCTTAGAACGCCTAATACAGGGCTAGGTACCTCATAAGTTGCCCAAGACTTGAGCAAACCTTCAGAAGTTGAAATATCTAATGATGGATAAATATCCAATGAGCCTTTATCCAGCTTATTACAGATTTCACTCTGCTGTTTTTGTTAAGCTGATATATACCATTATATGAAACTTATTCATTGTAGTTAAAGTTCAAAATTACTTTGAAACATTGGAAAACTGACTCAGAGTATTTTATAAACTGAACTACCTCAGAGTATTTTATCAACTGAACTTCCTCAAAGTCTACCATTTATAATTCTTTAGTGAGATATTTGAGAGGGTAAAAATAAATCTAAAAGTGAGTGAATTTTTGTTACTAACTTGCTAATTCAGATTCCTATACATTTTATTGATTTATTGTGTGATTTAGAGCCAAAAGACTAGTCTCAGTTCTACATCTTTACTGATTATGTAAATTTAGAGGTTAGATAATCTCTTTGAGCCCTCCCTCCACCACCACCTGCTTTTTCATCTATAAATTGAGGATAATATTTGCCTTACCTTAAAGATGGTTTTGAGGATCAAAGAAGTGCATCTGAAAGTACTTTTTAACCTTTGCAGCACTATGCAAATGTATTTATTATTATTATTATTCATACTATCAGGTATGAAAACAAAGAAATATTATTTCACATTAACCCCAATCTACACTTGATCTTAGCCAAAAGGCCGAGAAGCAATAACCCCAATCTAAACTATGTGATTTGAGAGAAGGCATTAACTTATCTGAAAACTCATTTTCACCATTTGTAAACAAAGCATCTTATAGCTTTAACATTGTGTGATCTAATGATCTTAATTTCCTCCATATTCTGTTGGCAAATATCAGAAAAACTGATACTTTAAAAAAAAACTGAATTGTCACTGAATTTTTTCAGCCCATGCCATAATGTGAAAGTGAAAGTGGAGTCTCTCAGTCGTGTCCGACTCTTTGAGACCCCATGGACACCAGGCTCTTCCATCCATGGGATTTTCTAGACAAGAGTACTGGAGTGGGTTGCCTTTTCCTTCTCCAATGCCATAATGTAAGTTACCTTATATCATTGCTTTATATTGCCATTTAGCAATAACATAGCTCTTTTGCATGAATACATTATTTCATTATTCCTGTTTTCTATAATTATAAATGATGATAAAGCAAGTGTTCTATGTGTATTACCTTATATGGAAAACAGTAAATTACTCTTTGCATTACTCAAAAATAAACTGAAGGAAATACATATTTTAGGGAAGTCTTAAAGTAAATAAAATGTTTGTATCAGGACCAAATATTTCTTCTGTACTCAGAATTAAAACTCCAAAAGTGTCAGTCAGTCGGGTCAGTTGCTCAGTTGTGTCCAACTCTTTGCAACCCCATGGACTGCAGTAAAGGAAAGATATACACATTTGAACGCAGAGTCCCAAAGAAAAGCAAGGAGAGATAGAGCCTTCCTTAGTGATCAATGCAAAGAAACAGAGGAAAACAATAAAATGGGAAAGACTAGAGATCTCTTCAAGAAAATCAGAGATACCAAGGGTACATTTCATGAAAAGATGGCCAAAATAAAGGATAGAAATGGCATGAACCTAACAGAAGCAGAAGATATTAAAAACAGGGGGAAGAAGAACTATACAGAAAAGATCTTCATGACCCAGATAACCACAATGGTGTGATCACTCACCTAGAGCCAGACATCCTGGAAAACAAAGTCAAATAGGCTTTAGGAAGGATCACAATGAACAAAGCTAGTGGGGGTGATGAATTTCCAGTTGAGCTATTTCAAATCCTAAAAGATGATGCTGTGAAAGTGCTGCACTCAATATGCCAGCAAATCTGGAAAACTCAGCAGTGGCCACAGGACTGGAAAAGGTCAATTTTCATTCTATTCCAAAGAAGGACAATGCAAAAGAATGTTCAAAATAATACACTATTGCACTCATTTCACACACTAGCAAAGTGATGCTCAAAATTCTCCAAGTCAGGCTTCAACAGTACATGCATGAACCACAAACTTCCAGATGTTCAAGCTTGATTTAGAAAAGGCAGAGGAACCAGAGATCAAATTGTCAACATCCTTTGGATCATCAAAAAGGCAAGAGAGTCCCAGAAAAACATCTACTTCTGCTTAATTGATTATGCCAAAGCCTTTGACTGTGTAGACCATAACAAACTGTGGAAAATTCTTCAAGAGATGGGAATACAAGACCACTTTACCTACCACCTGAGGAATCTGTATGCAGGTCAAGAAACAACAGTTAGAACCAAACATGGAAAAACAGGTTCCAAATTGGGAAAGGAGTACCTCAAGGCTGTATATTGTTACCTTGTTTATTTAGCTTATATGCAGAGTACACCATGCAAAATGCCGAGCTGGATGAAGCACAAATTGGAATCATGATTGCTGGGAGAAATATCAATAACCTCAGATATGCAGATGACACCACCCTTATGGCAGAAAGTGAAGAGGAACAAGAATTTCTGATGAAAGTGAAAGAGGAGAGTAAAAATGTTAGCTGAAAACTCAACATTCAAAAAAACAAACAAACAAACAAACAAACCTAAGATCATGGCATGCGGTTCCATCACTCCATGACAAATAGTTGCAGAAACAATGGAAACAGTGAGAGATTTTATTTTATTGGGCTCCAAAATCACTGCAGATGGTGACTGAAGCTATGAAATTAAAAGATGTTTGCTTCTTGGAAGAAACGCTATGCTAACCTGGACAGCATATTAAAAGCCAGAAACATTACTTTCCCAACAAAGGTCTGTCTAGCCAAAGCTATGGTTTTTCCAATAGTCATGTATGGATGTACAGTTGGACTATAAAGAAAGCTGAGTGCAGAAGAATTGATGATTTTGAATTGTGGTGTTGGAGAAGACTCTTGAGAGTCCCTTGGACTGCCAGGAGATCCAACCAGTCAATCCTAAAGGAAATCAGTCCTGAATATTCATTGGAAGGACTGATGCTGAAGCTGAAGCTCCAATAATTTTGCTATCTGATGTGAATAACTGACTCGTTGGAAAATACCCAGATGCTAGAAAAGATTGAAAGCAGGAGAAGGGGATGACGGAAGTTGAAATGGTTGGATGCCATCAGTGACTCAATGGACATGGGTTTGAACCAGCTTCGGGAGTTGGTGATGGACAGGGAAACCTAGTGTGCTGCAGTCCATGGGGTTGCAAAGAGTCAGACACGACTGAGCAACTGAACTGAACTGTACTGCAGCATGTCAGGCTTCCCTGTATGTCATGAACTCTGGAGCCTGCTCAAATTCATGTACATCGAGTCGGTGATAACCATCCAACCATCTCATCCTCCATCGTCCCCTTCTCCTCCTGCTTTCAATCTTTCCTATCATCAAGCATTACCCTTCTTTGGGATTGAAATGAAAGCTGACTTTTTCCAGTCCTGTGGCCACTGCCGAGTTTTCCAAATTTGCTGGCATATTGAGTGCAGCGCTTTCACAGCATCATCTTTTTGGATTTGAAATAGCTCAAAAAATTTACTGTCTTGAGGTTCTTTCCTTCAAGATTCCTTGAAGTGTAACCGGCTGCCCCCAGCGCTTGGCAGCTTGGCAGTTGAGACAAGGAAACAACAAACTTCTGGAGCCAAAGGGCACAATTTCATTTGTAGGGTCAGTTCAGTTCAGTCAATCAGTTTTGTCCGACTCTTTGCAATCCCGTGGACTGCAGCATGTCAGGCTTCCCTATCCATCAACAACTCCCCGATTTTGTAGGGGTATGAGTGAAACATCTTGCAATTGACTCTTGAACGTCTGCCCTGTGCTTTGATGAACACTCCTAGAACATTCCTTGAAGGCAGGTGTTGTTTACTCACAACCCCATGGGCCTTCTGAATATTAAGTGCCCATCAGCACAGCTTTCAAGCTTCCCTGATAGCTCAGTTGGTAAAGAACAAAACACAAGATGGTGGAGTAGAAGAACGTGTACTCACTTTCTCCTGACAGAACTCCAAAATTACAACTTGCGGCTGAACAGCTATCGACAGGAAAATGTTGGATCCCACCAAATGAAAGTTACCCCACATCCAACAGCAAAGGGGAAGGCCCAGCAAGACGGTGGGAGGGGCAAAATCACATTTAGAATCAAACCCTATACCCACCAGAGATGTTCAGAAGGTTCAAACAAAACCTTGTGTGCACCAGGACCCAGAGATCCCACAGAGACTGAGCCAGATCTGCCTTTGAGTGTTTGAGTATCTCCTGTGGAGGCAAGGATCAGCAGTGGCCTGCTGCATGGGCAGGAGCTCTGGGTGCAGGAGACCTGGGTCATGCAGCATGTGGCATAAACCCTCTTGGAGGAGGTCGCCATTAACTCCCAAAGTGTATTACTTCCAATCAGTAATGATAACATAAAAGTTAATCAAATATATATGTATATGTATACACACACACATACACAAAGTTTTCTGCCAGTGGAAACTTCAAAATAGAAGTCTTTAAAACACATTAAATCATAAAAGAGAAATGTCTGACTTATAAGAAAGGGAAGAAATGAGTGAAAGGGAATGTAGAAATTTGGAGATTAGATTGAAGAAAAAGAAAATGTATTCATTCAGTTAAGCATTTATTCATAAAACATTTCTTGTTCATCTACTATGTGTAAGACTTCATGTGTCAGACTTCAAGGAGAGAAAGATGAATAAATCTCTGCTCTCAAAGGTTTCAGTGTTATTGGAGAGATAGATAGATGATAAATAAACAAGTAAGTTTAAGAGCCATGCTACAGATATGCAGAGACTGCTAAAGGAGCAGGAAAAAAGAGTATCTGTTTCAAACTAAAGGGTCAAGTAAGGCCTTTTTGAGGAAATGACAGTCTAAGCCAAGTTATAAGTGAGAAATGGGGGTTATTCATATTAAAGGAGAGTGGAGAATATTCTAGGTACTAAAAGAAGGCTTTATGAAAGTCTGGAGATAACAAAAGCAAGGATTCCAGAGATCTGCAACTTGTTCAATCTTGTGATTAGAGCTCATTTTGTTACTGGCCCTGAGTCTTGAACTGTGACTTTCAGAAACATTTGTTCTTTTTTCTACCTCTTGTATCTGAAAAAGGAAAACTAGAAGGGCCTGGAGTTGCCTAGATGCTCTCCCCTTAAGTTAGATAAGGTACTTTCTGAGGTCAGGCCTTTGTTACAGTGAACAGAACACTCTGGACATTTCAAAGTGGTTACTTTTCTCTGGTCATATTTCAGTATGGTTACTTTTCCCCTCCACCTACCTAAAGTATGATGGATTTTCCTCGGATCTTCACCTTGAAAATCTGGTGGGGCTCCTGGAATTAAAATTAATGAAAATGTGCCCCCTCTCAGACTGAGCCCCAGGAGGTTGTTTTTTTTTTTAACTATCTAGCTGGTCCATGTTCAGTCTCCAGCAACTCTTTAATTGGCATTTAAGTGTTTCTATCAGTTACTGGCTCCAGTGGCTTCTACTCCAGATAAGATGATCTGGACTTTTATTTTCTATGTTCACCTGTCACTCTAGTTTTAGGAGGCAATGACTTGGTCTGTGACATTAATTCTCTGATGGGTCTAAGAAAATCACTGATCTTCAGTTTGTTCAGCCTTTTCCTTGCTGTAAGGATAGGAGTGATGAACTTACAAGCTGTTCATATGTGGGAGCTGAAGCCAGAAGGCTGTGATAGCTTTCCACTATCCCCACTGCTTCTACCCTTTCCCCTTGAAGTATTTTCTCAGTGGCCAATGTGATGCTTTCAAATTAAGTCACGTAATTGCAACCGAGCAGGACCCTATGAGGCCTTCCCAGAATAGTCCCTCCCCCCATGTCTTCCACCTGCTTCTTATCTGTAGAAAAACTGTAGCCTCCTAAGCTCCCCCAAGTTCCAAAGAGTATATTTAATCAGAGAAGTAAGTAAATGCAGAAAGAAAGGAAAACAGTCAAGCAAGACAAAATAATAATAGCTTATCCATTAAACAAAGTCAGGGACCTTTAGTTCCTCCTCAAGAGCTATAGATAATATTCTGAGCCATGTCCTTTGAGCTGTCTTACAGATACTGAAATCCCTGCCAGGTGGGAGATGTTAACTATGTGCTGCCCACAAGCAAGTAGACCCCAGACCAGGTGAAACCAGAAGATTAATGGTGTTGACTCCCAATTACCTCACCACAAATCCATCAGAAGAATGTCCAGAAGCTGATCACACTCCTCACAATCCCCCAACATCATCTGTCTTTATAAACCTTTCCCTGAAAGCCTTCTGGGAGTTCAAGTCTTTTATTTTTTTATTTTTTATTTTTTTTATTTTTAAAATCTTTAATTCTTACATGTGTTCCCAAACATGAACCCCCCTCCCACCTCCCTTCCCATAACATCTCTGTGGGTCATCCCCATGCACCAGCCCCAAGCATGCTGTATCCTGCATCAGACATAAGCTGCCTTAGACTCCTTGTTTGTTGCCCTGCAATAAATGCTGTACTTCCCTTCACCACAACCTGATGTCAGTAGATTGGCTTTACTGAACGCAAGTGGACCCAAGTTAGATTCAGTAATACAGTGTCACTCTGTTCCCTTTTCCCAGAAGTCCTTCAGCTAGAAAACCATGTGACTCCTCCATCAATGCCTTTATGTCTCTGCTTAAATATCATCTGCCTTCATGAATCTTACCTTCTAATAGAAAGAGACAGAAATAATCGACTAACAAAATGTATAGAGTGTCAGATGATTATAACTTTATGAAGCAAAATATTATAACTTTATGAAGCAAAATAAAGCAGGAAAGGAGATTTGGAAGAGCTGAGGTTGTGGAGGTGATGCGAAATTAAAATAGGGTGGCCAGGGAGGGTCTCACAAGTTGGCATTTAACAGAAATCTGAAGGAAAGAGTGAAACTTGGTTATTTGGAGCTGGAGTGTTTCAGGCTGAGAAGGAGGGTGCTAACATTTTAGAATACCAATAAGGAAGCCAGTGCAGTGGTTTGAAGTTCAGTAAACAAGGAAGCAATTAAAAGGATATATGGTTAGAATATGTAGAATCTAAGACTTCAAGGAGCTTATTTAAGGGGAAAAATTGGAAGGGGCTTTTGGAAATAAGTTTGAGACATCTATTATACAACCAGGTGGAAATTTCATGTAGGTTGTTGGATGTGTGAGTCTGCAGTTTGAGCACTTTGGAGTGGGGATAGAAATGCTGGAGTCATTTTCCTGGAGTGAGATGGTATCTCCTATGAAGTGAGATAGAAAAGAGAAGAGGTTTAGCTTTAGACCACGGTACTCCATGGTTTAGAAATTAACAAGGCAACAGAGACAACTCTGAAGGAATGTCCAGTAAACTAACAGAAAAAGCAAAAGAGGGGGATGTCCTAGAATCCAAGTGAAGAAAGTTTTTCAAGAATAGAGAGTGAACCACTGCGTCAGATAGGTAGGGTGAGCTGATCATGTAACTTTTTCAAATTGGGACACTTATGAGAGTGAAAGATAACAGTATTAATAACCATATGGGGAGAAATGGCCAAAACCATGACTGTCTGGGTAAACTGGGACACATAGCCATGAAAATAAGTCATGTAACATGAAGCCTGGGAATTGGCCTTTGGTAATTCCCATCATGGTAATCAATGGTGAGCATAGTAGCAACAGTTTTAGTGAAACAGAGAGAAAAAAGTTTGACTGAAGTGGGTTCAAGACAATGTAGAAGAAAAGTTGGAAGTAACAAGTCTAGATATCTCTTTTGAGGAGTTTTATTGTTAAAGTTAGAGTAAGGAAAATATCTGGAAGAAGATGTAAGGTTTTTGTTTGTTTTTGAGATGCATAAAAGCATGTTTATTGATGGGAATGATCCAATGGGGAACCAAAAATTCTGTTGCAGAGAGAAGGAAGCATTGCAGAGCAGAGTCCTTGAGTAGGCAAGAGAAGATAAGAACCAACATATGAGTTGTTATTATCATTAAATTGTTGTTGTTACTAATTATTTTTATTCCTTTCAGTTCAAAAAAACTTACTGTCTTAGAAAGAATAGAGATGAAGAAGGGGGACATTAACTACACTCATAGTCAATGAGATAAGGTCTCACCATATGGCAGGTCTTCCAGTGGTCCAAGGTAAATTTTCTCCATATTGGCTGGAAGTTGCAGAAGAGTAAATTTTGGCTTAATAGAAGAAAGAATACTTCTGACAGAGCTGGCTGCTTTCTGAGGGTCTGAGTTACTTGTCATCAGAATGTTTAAGCAGAGCACTTTAGTGACAATAGTAACCTATAAATTTTGAGCCAAGAAAAGCTTCAATTCATCTCAAAGACAAGTGTAATTTTGTAAAGGAAATTCAGACAGAGGTTACATAGAGTTGGACTACTACTCTCTGTGATTCATAACCCTCATATCTTATTTCTTACTAAACACTTAAATAAGAACTTAGCTGTCATGGTAATTGAAAAAAAAATTAAAATTCCCTTTTCAAAAGTGGATATATATATATTCTCAGCTTCCCTTGTGGCTCAGTGGTAAAGATCCACCTGCCAATGCAGAAGACATGGGTTCAGTCCCAGTGTCGGGAAGATCCCCTGGAGAAGGAAATGGCAACCGACTCCAGTATTCTTGCCTGGGAAATTCCATGGACAGAGGAGCCTGGTGGGCTATAGTCCATGCAGTCGCAAAAGAGTTGGACAATATTCAGCAACTAAACAATCAATATATATTCTCATAACAGTGTATTAATACCATGAAATACCTATTTTACTGATATAAGTGTTCTAAAACAAGGAGATCATTTTTAAATGAAATATAATTATTGGAATCAAATTAATTATACTAGGTCAACAAGGGCCAGGTAGATAAAAAATTATTTGTGTTAACAGGTGGCATGACTCACCCTGGAACTCTCATGAAACTTCCATTTTATTGGTCTCCAGGGAGAATGAGTGGAGAATAAAGTACAATAATGGATACCTTCCAAGCAGGAAATAGTACAAAAAATACATTTGCCAGTAGGTAAGAGAAGTAGTAGATTTTGAGATACACAGTGGGTAGAAGGTTAAAAACTTATCAAAATGAGCTTAATGGAAAATATATGGTAGAATATTAGCAGAATGTGAAGTGACATGCTGATAACTGTGAACTTGAGGGGAGAGAGAGAGGAAATCCTAATGAAAGCCTGGTGTTCTAGTTGGATTACATCTATGTCTATTGCTTTGCCTAGTATTTCCTTCCCTGTCTCCTCCTTATTTTCTCTTCCTGACAACTCTCCTTACTTCCATTTTTCTTTCTGCCTTTTTCAACTTCCTTTTTTCTTACTCTTTCTTCATCTCTTCTCCTTGTCAATGATATTCAGTGATGTCCTCAGATTATTGTTTAGCAGTCTGGTGGCTGTAAGGTCAGAGATTTCTGATTTGCACAGGGTTGAAAACTGTATTCATGAAAGTATATTTCATGCATGAGGTGTGGGGGTGGCAAACAATAAAACATGAAATCTAGTACAAAGATAGTACAAACAAATAGTTTTTCTAAGTAACAAATAACCTGTGACTAAACCCAAGCGGTATACAACTCACAGACAAGTCACGTACCTCCTATATATAGGAACTATAGATATAAGGAACCAACAAGTGCATGACCAGAAAGTTATCTAGTAATTTACAGAGGCTGGAGGAGAAAGTTTGAAATCCATTCTCACTTCTCTCCTTTAATAACCACTCACAGTCTCTGTTCACTGATCTTCTCTCATAATTACAGGAGTCTTTAGGTGCTGCTGTGAGGACCACTGGTGTTTCTTCCTTACTCTCATGATGGTGGACTACATGTTTAGATTGACTCGAATTCTGTTCATCTCCTGCTGTTTGCTTTATTTCCATAGGTTTAAGATATAAAGTTCCTCAAGTGCACTATTTTCTCTCTCACCTTTGGGTGTTGATGTATACTACAACTTACTGTTAATTCACCCTCCCTCCTCTCATCACAGCTCTTCTTCCCCTGGTGAATTTCTACTTAACCTTCAAGACTAAGCTCCATCATATTGCTAACATAGCACTTAAACCACTCTACTACAATTTCTTTGAATGTAGGGTAGGTTTTTCTTTTAATTTTATTTATTTTTTAATATAAATCTATTTATATTAATTGGAGGTTAATCACTTATTCTTTTTGAAAGCACCACAAAGACAAAAATTTAGTCTTATTTATCTCCAACACCTAGCGCAATGCCTGTTATGTAGATGTTCTGCAACGATTTGTTGAATGAATCAGTCATTCAATAGGGCAAAATACAGGAAAAAAATACTGAAGAAGATGAAAAGTGAAAAAAAAAAAAGCCATTTGATTTAGCATTTAAGAGTTGTTGGTGATAATCTTTGAGAATATTCCAAGACTGAGATGAGAATACAAACCAGATGGCAAAATTACATCCAAGGAGTGGGAAGTAAACATAATACAGCAATGAAGAAACATTATACAAGTTACTTGGCAATTTTAATGTTATTTGTAAACTCTTAGTTGGAGGAATTCTGGAGGCATGTAATCAAAATTTTGGCTAAAAGCAAATTACCTTTTATCTATCTTCTTAATCCCTATTATGATTATATGCCTCATTTCTTTTACAAGTCTTTACAATTGTTAACTGCTACATCACATTGACATTATGCCTGTTTTAAAGTTTTTCTGCACCAAGTTGATTCAAACAAATTATTTCAACTTATTTTACTGGTAGATCTCAATGTGGAACATAACTGCTCTGGACTTGGTGTGCCTGTGCATATGTATCAGGTTCTTTGACTATCTATCTGATGACAATGGGCAATTTTTATTACTAAATATATTAGCACCACACAGTCTGAGTGAGTTATTTTGACATTGTTAATCAGAGTTAGGCACTAACAAATTATAATTGAACATATCCAATTAAATATCATCATTATTTTTAAGTTCTTAAAATATTTTAATGGCATTGCTGAAATTGTCTTAGGATACACATACCACTACCTACACCCCTACAGGCAGATCTCTCTCTCTCTCACACACACGTACATGCACAGATGTTCCAAATATTTTATTCAAATAATGAATCAAAAAAGCCAAATTTAAAATATATTTAAATATAGACAATTTAATAAAGTTGGCCAAACTAAGGACACATACCTGATATATACTTTTTAAATGTTTCAGTCATATTTTATTTAAAAGAACTA
Organism: Capricornis sumatraensis; assembly: GCF_032405125.1. Taxonomy (NCBI): domain Eukaryota; kingdom Metazoa; phylum Chordata; class Mammalia; order Artiodactyla; family Bovidae; genus Capricornis; species Capricornis sumatraensis. The sequence goes on along the minus strand of NC_091092.1, from coordinate 66,840,078 downwards.
CATTTTAATTTGTTATAAATAGAATAAAGTTTATTTAAGAAAGCAATTATCCTACAATTAAAAATAAATACATTTAAAAATTCAATTAACTCTGACCCCCTACATCCATCATTCATCAAAATGAGAGTACCTCGGTACATTTAAACAAGATGCAAATCTCTTTTTGGTGTTGCTATTTTTTGAGGTATAATTTATATACAAAATTTTCATACATTTAATGTTTATATCTGCATAAGCTTGAGCATATGCATGCACCAGTAATACCACCACCACAGCCAAGCCACTAAACATATCCATCATCTCCAAAATTTCCTTACATTCTTTTATGGTATCTTTGCTTGCTTACTCACTTGCTTTTTCTTTTTTTTTTAGTAACACTTAATGAAATCTATCCCTTTAAAATATTTTAACTTATTGTTAAAAACTGCTTGTAAATTCTTGTTCTGTGCATCTATTCTTTTCCCAAGTTCTTGGATCATCTTTACAATCATTACTCTGAATTCTTTCTTGGGTACATTGTCCATTTCCATGTCAGTTACTTGTTCTTCTGGGGTTTTATTTTGTTCCTTCATCTGTCCTTTGCTGTCTCATTTTGTTTAAATTCTATTTATGTTTTTATGTATGTAGTATGTTAGTTATGTTTCTCAACCTTGGAGAAGTGGCTTTCTGTAGGGGATGTCCTATGTGTCCCAGCAATATACTCTTCTCACCCAAAGGCCAAGGACCAGCTGGTTCTGACCCATATTTGCAGATTCAGTTCCACAGGTTCTGATATCACAGTTTTGTTGCTTCTGGTTTCTGCCTCCTGGTGGGTAGATCTGGGTCTTGACCCTCTGGTGGGCAAGGCCATGTCAAGGGGAGGGTCTAGAGGTGGCTGTGGGCTCAGGAAGTCTTTAGGCTGCCTCTCTGTTAATGGGCAGAGCAGTGTTCCCATCCTGTTGATTGTTTGGCCTGAGGTGTCCCAGGACTGGAGTTTACAGGCTGTTTGGGTGGGGCCAGGTCTTGCTAATGACTCAAGCAAGGGTCTTGCTGTCAGCCTCCAGCAAGAGTTCATTCCTTGATATGTTCACCACCATTTATGACGCCAGAGAGACCCACCACCAGCCCCCACCTCCTCAGGAGACCCTCCAAGACTAGCAGGTAGGTCAGACTCAGGCTCCTATGAACTTACTGCTTCTCTCTGCATCCCAGTGTGTGATAGACTTTGTATGTCCCTCCAAGAGTGGAGTCTCTGTTTCCCCCAGTGTTGTGAAGCTCCTGCAGTGAAGCCCCACTAGCCTTCAAAGCCAAATGCTCTGGGGGCTCCTTCTCCTAATACAACACCCCTAAGCTGATGTGGGAGCCTGATGTAGGGCTTAGAGCTCTCACTCCTGTGGAAGAACTTCTGCAACATAATTATTCTCCAGTTTGTGTGTCACCTAACCAGGTTGTTTGGGATTTGATTTTATCACTAGTGTGCCGCTCCAATCATCTCGTTGTGGTTTCTTCTGTATGTATTTGGATGTAGGATATCGTTCTTGGTAGGTCCCAATATTTTTTATCAATGGTTCCTCAGCAGTTAGTTTTGATTTTGGTGTGTTCGTAAGAAGAGGTGAGGTCAAGGCCCTTCTTCACTGTCTCCAATCCCCTATCCTCTTAATATATTTTAAAGTGTGCAAATCTGTATTATTAACTATAGGTACTGTGTTGTACAACAGATCTCTATTAACTTATTCATCATACATAACTGAAACTTCATACCCATTGAGAAACAATTCCCTATTTACCCCTCTCCCAATCCCCCAAAATCACCATTCTATTCTCTACTTCTATGAGGTTGACTATTTTTACGTGAAATAGCTATGTATCTTCTCAACCAATGTTCACATTTCTCACATACTTACTGGTTTCTGAGAAAAAAAAATCTAAACTACATTTTAAATGTATTTTTATATAAAAATTTTATTTTCCATTATGATAGAAAAAATGACATGTCTCCCAGGATTGCTATGAGAATTAAGTATTTACAATCCCTCATGTAGTAACCAGTTCAGAAAGCTGCTCCCCCAAACTCAGTTCATTTCTTCTCCCTAACCACTATGATATTAAACCCAATGTTCAATTCTGAGTTTTCATCTTACTTAATCCATCAGTAGCAATTAACACAGTTGATAACTCTCTCCTCCTTGAATCTTCACTTAGCTTCCAGGATATTCCTCTCTCCTGTTTTTATCTTTTTCTTCTGCCTCACTGATCATTTTTCAATTACTGTCATTAGGCTCTTGTCTTGTCCCCACTTACTTAATGCTGGAGTGTATAGAACTTATTCCTTCATCCTCGTACCTCCTTTGGTGATAACATCTAGCCTCATGTCTTTAAATAATCCAACTGGGAAAATTCATGCTTCCAGACTTAAGAGATGTAACTGCCTATTCAAGATCTCTACTTGGATGTCTAATACCCATTTCAAAATCACCAAGTACAGCACTGAACTCTTCAGCTCCCATCACTTCCACCCCAAAATGTTATTTCTACACAGTCTTTCCCATCTCAATTGATGGTATCAACTAAAAAAGATGTACAACTTGAAAGTTGTGAGTTATTTGGGGCAAGATTTATTTGGGGCAAAATGAGGTCTGCAGCCCAGGAGGCAGCATCTCAGATAGCTCTGACAAACTGCTCCAAAGTGGCAGTGGGGGAAAGTCAATATATAAGGTTTTGGTGCTTCAATACCATGAGACACTCAATTTACAAAATGTTTTTTGTTAGTCATGAGGGTCTGATGTCACCATGAAGGGATTTAGTGCTTCTGTAGATATGAGGAGATGCAAGGATTGAGATCATAAAATCTGTTCCTAAAAACATCCAACTATCTGGGGCGGTCCTAAGATGACGGAGGAATAGGACAGGGAGACCAATTTCTCCCTCACAAATTCCTCAAAAGAACATTTCAACGCTGAGCAAACTCCACAAAACAACTTCTGAATGCTGGCAGAGGACATCATGCACCCAGAAAAGCAGATCATTGTCTTCGAAAACAGGTAGGAAAAAATATAAAAGATGAAAAAAGATACAAAGGAGGTGGGGAGGGAGCTCCATCCTGGGAAGGGAAGCCCGTCCCGGGAAGGGAATTTTAAGAAGAGAGGTTTCCAAACACCAGGAAACACTCTCCCTGCCGAATCTGTGGTGAGACTTGGAAGCACAGAGGACAACATTACAGTGAAAGAAAAATAAATAAATAATTAAAACCAACAGATTACAAGCCCAACAGTAACTCCCCCAGTGGAAAAGCAGCACAGATGCCTGCATCTGCCACTAGCAAGTGCGGGCAGGGCAGGGAGGTGCGGGAGGTGCGGGCTGCAATGCTTTGTAAGAATCGGGCAGGAATGCCCCGCGCTTAACCAGATTGAACTAACTTGGACTAGCAAAGCAGACTGTGGGATAGCTACCACGTGAAAAGCTCGAACATAAGACACCACCAGGACCGCACACAGAACAAAGGATGGAACGGAAATAGCCGGCTGCAGACCATCCCCACCAGGGACAGGCAGCCAGAGCCGTAAGGGCTGGAAAGGGGCAATCACGGCCCTGGAGAGACTTTACCTACCAAACTGCAAGCAGGCTTCTTTGCTAAGACTTCTGGGGGTGCTGGACAGTCACCATGTGCCTCACAAGGGGCGCCAGTGGTACACCCAGAAAACTGAGCAGCAGAGACAGGAAAGGCAACAAGTCGCAGCGACCATGCTCGCCAAACACCTGAGATACTCGGACCTGGGAAGGGCACAAGACGCAGTCCCAACTGAATCTGCACTTCTGAGGGCTACCTGAGTGCCGAACCTGAGCGGCTTAGACTGGGGAGGTGCACGCAGCCTAGGCCCGGCCTCAGAGGGTTCCCGGCTGAGCAACGTAGAGCCGGAGCGGTTTGTGCACCGCAAGCAGGGACAGGCCCAGCGGGGCTGAGACACTGTGTGCACACGACAGTGCTATTTGTTTGCAGCATCCCTCCCTCCCCACAGCACGACTGAACAAGTGAGCCTAAAAAAAAAAAAAAAAAAGAAGTGCCACCACCGCCCCCCTGTGTCAGGACGGAAATCAGACACTGAAGAGACCAGTAAACAGAAGAAGTTAAACAGAGGGAACCTCCTTGGAAGTGACCCCACACTGCCCACAACACCAGAGAAAGGGCCTGATATATCTTTACTATTTTTACAATCATTCCTTCTTTTGTTTGTTTGTTTTTTGTTTTTTATTGATGCTGTTGTGAGGTTGTTTTTTCTTTTCTTTCTCTTCTTCTACTTTTTTCCCCCTAACTTTTTAAAATTGTTAAGTTCTCCATTTCTTCTCTAATTTTTACTTCTATAATCTACTACTACTTTTCAAAAAAACTCGATTTTTTAAAGCAAACACCATATATGGTCTTTGTGTGGTTGCTGGTGGTGTTTTTAATAATTCCTGTAGCTTTGTTTGTTTGTTTTTCTTTTTTCATTCTTCTTCTTTTCTTTAATATTGTATTTTAGAAAATCCAACCTCTACTCTAGATTTTTAATCTTTGCTTTTTGTTTTTCACTGTCAATTTTGTACATTGAAAAACCCAACTTCACTACCTAATTTTACCTGAGAGTGAGATTACTGGCTTGACCACTCTCTCCTCCTTTGGACTCTCCTTTTTCTCCACCAGGTGGCCTCTGTCTCTTCCCTCCCCCTTCTCTTCTCTATCCAACTCTGTGAATCTCTGTGTGTTCCAGACGGTGGAGAACACCTAAGGAACTGGTTACTGGCTGGATTTGTCTCTCTCCTTTTCATTTTCCTCTTTTATTCTCCTGGCCACTTCTGTCTACTTCCTCCCACTCCTCTTCCCTGTATAACTCCATGAATACCTCTGAGCAGTCCAGACTATGGAGCACACATAAGAAAGTGACTACTGGCTAGCTTGCTCTCTCCTCTTTTGACCCTACCGCATCTCATTCCAGTCACCTCTAACTACCCCCTCCCTCTTCTCTTCTCCATGTAACTCAGTGAACCTCTCTGGGTGTCCCTCAGTGTGGAGAAACTTTTCATCTTTAACCTAGATGTTTTATCATCATTGCTGTATAGATGGAGAAGTCTAGAGGCTAGTGTAAAAATAAAACTGAAAACCAGAAGCAGGAGGCTTAAGTCCAAAGCCTGAGAACATCAGAGAACTCCTGACTTCGGGGAACATTAATCAATAGGAGCTCATCAAACGCCTCCATACCTACACTGAAACCAAGCTCCACCCAAGGGCCAACAAGTTCCAGAGCAAGACATACCACGCAAATTCTCCAGCAACACAGGAACACACCCCTGAGCTTCAATATACAGGCAGCTCAAAGTTACTCCAAAACCATTGATGTCTCGTAACCCATTACTGGTCACTCCACTGCACTCCAGAGAGAAGAAACCCAGCTCCACCCACCAGAACTCCAACACAAGCCTTCCTAACCAGGAAACCTTGACAAGCCACTGATACAACCCCACCCACAGTGAGGAAGCTCCATAATAAAGAGAACTCCACAAATTACCAGAATATAGAAAGGCCACTCCAAACGCAGCAAAAGATGAAGAGACAGAGGAATGCCCAGCAGGTAAAGGAACAGGAGAAATGCCCACCAAACCAAACAAAAGAGGAAGAGATAGAGAATCTACCTGAGAAAAAATTGCAAATATTGATAGTGAAAATGATCCAAAATCTTGAAATCAACATGGAATCACAGATAAATAGCCTGGAGACAAGGATTGAGAAGATGCAAGAAAGGTTTAACAAGGACTTAGAAGAAATAAAAAAGAGTCAATATATAATGAATAATGCAATAAATGAGATCAGAAACACTCTGGAGGCAACAAATAGTAGAATAACAGAGGCAGAAGATAGGATTAGTGACATAGAAGATAGAATGATAGAAATAAATGAATCAGAGAGGAAAAAAGAAAAACGAATTAAAAGAAATGAGGACAATCTCAGAGACCTCCAGGACAATATGAAATGCTCCAACATTCGAATTATAGGAGTCCCAGAAGAAGACAAATTAAATTGTGACATTTGGTCTGAAAGTGGAAAAAACTTAAGATGTACCTCAGTGACTGAGAGAAGACAAACTCCCTACCACTAAAACCCAACTGCTGATGAGATTTCCTTATAGGGATTCAGGAATAAGATAAAAGTCTGTTTTAAGTTCTCAATTTTATCTCTTAGAGTAGTTGAAGATGTCTTGGGAAAAAACCAGAGAACTTTTAAAATTAACATTGCAGGCTCTCAAGGCAATTTATTCTTGAACTTCTGAAGATTTAAGGTCAACAAAACCCGAGGTAAAAACATGAATTAAAATTAAGAGATGAAGAAAACAAAGGACAAACTAAATCAAACTAGAGTAAAATAAAATAAATGAAAATGGTAAGATAGAGTAATTAGTCCCAATTTGAATATTCTAACCATTACAAAAAAGGATCTGGGTGGTAAGAAAATAAATTATATAAAACATTTCATTTTTACATATCCTATTTTCTACAATAAAAAATTATTTAAGTTTAAAAGGTATTTATTTAAAAATTGTTCGTTTCTTTACTAATGATTAAGGAGGTAATTAATCTCCAGTCTGAATTCCCCTGAAATGACCCCACAGCAGTTCCAGTATTATTTGAGTAACACAATGTTCCTTATAGTTCCTTATCAGTTCCTTAATGTTCCTTATCAGTCTAATTCTATTAGACTAGAAGGACAGAAGTCTTTTGCACTTGACACATATGGTAACATCAAGATAAATATTTTAAATTAAAATATTCTAGAAACTTAAAAGAACTTTTGCAGGATCAAATCACAGAAGATATGCTGAGATATGACTACTCACAATACATATAACGTCTAAATTTTAGACCATTTTAATACCAAAGAGTTTAATTTGACAAGTATCCTTTTAAAGGCATAATGAATTTGTTTTGGTACAGAAAGACTTTCGACTTTTGCCATACTGTTTTAGAAAACCATAATCACAGTTTTGCTTTTTAAAAGAAAAAAATGTCAGGTTAAGATGTAAATATGGAGCTCCTTTAGTAATCCACATCAATTGAAAAAGAATAATATTTGCACAGTCTTTTAGTGGCTTAAATTATTCACTTCAAAACAATATAAATATTTACTTTGAAGTGCTTATAGAGGGAAAAAAATTAACACATCAGACTTCAGAATCATAATTACAAATTAAATGTAATGTGTTTTAAGTTCACTGATACACATACATAACATACAATCATTTTACATACACATACACATATTCTACCTGTTAATTCACTTCTCAATCAACCATTTTTTATTTTAAAAAATAAAAGAACAAAAATCCTCCCTTGAAAAGTGAAATTGTCATCTAATCTTTACTCCTTCTAGCATGATGCCTTCAAATTTTATAAGGAATAGATCCACTTCTTCCTCAAGCTCCACCAATAACTTATCATAACATTTTTATTATTGCTGCTATTCAGGCAAACCTACCACTTGAAATGAGAACAAGATACTTCTATCTTCTTCATTCAGGTAGAATGTCTTAAGAACATCATAAAGTCAGTCTGATATAAATTTGTTTTAAGTATTTTGCACAGACTATACACACACCTAAACAACAGAAAATAAACACAGGCAGAACTGTAGAATACAATCTGAGTTGATTATTTACTTTTCCTTATTTAATTAGAAAAACTAATTATACATTTCTTAACATGTTATGCTTAAATTCCTAAGCAAAACTGAAATGACAACTCCACTATTTGTCAAATTAAAGAGAAAGCGGTGGTTGCATAATTACCCATTTTGAAATACATATATTCACTATTAAAATTTTGTGTCATTTAATATTCTTTTTGAACCTTCCAAATTCATATTTTTATTCTAAGATATCAGTAAATTGCATTAGTTTACTCCATTGTAGGTATGAATTTTCAGAGTAAATTAAAAACATGAGCAAATTCAAAAAACCATCTGAACAACGCAGCTTTGAAAAAAATTATTTTTCAAAAAGATTACCCCCATGACTTTTATTGAACAGATCCCCCATCCCAGAAAACCTGTTCATGTTATACATAAACCAATTTCTACCAAGTAATTATGGAACTTAAATGTCACTTACAAGATATCATTAAGTAGTCTTCAGAAGTGCTCTTGACATCATCATCATCATCATCTTCAGTTTTAATAGTAACTGTAGAACCAGGAACACCACCAGCTGCTTGAATCACAGTTTCTGTATCTGAATTAGTTACAAGAACCTCCTCTGAAACCATTGTGGGAGAGTCAACTCCTGAAACACAATCTTGGACCACATGTTCCAAGTGTCCATCAGGACCAGTAACAAGATCAGCCACAAAAACCTGCTCAGGTACTCTAACAGTTTCTGTAATTAGCTCAGACGTCAAGATGTGATCACCATCATCTTCCTCTAAATCTTCTTCAATAGCAACATCAGCCTCAAGTACAGCTTCAGGAACAATTACACCTTCTGTTACTACATCAGTCTCAGTGATGATATCAGGCCCATGGACAACTTCAGCTGCAAGGCCATGATCAAGAGTTATCCCACCATCTGTGACAACATCAGAAACTAATACAGCCTCAGGAACTGAAACAACAATATGGTCTCCATCGATATGCGCAGTACCAGTCATTCCAGCAACTACAATACAAATTATCCAAAGAAAGTAATCTTATTAATTAAAAGTATTTATATATCAGATGACATAAAATAGTTTTTAAATTAGAAATAGTCCTGGGAAAATTAGAATTTTAAAGAACTACTGATAATTAAACTGCAGTAAAAACCCCTACCAACCAGGAACTGAGGGGGAAGTGAAAGAAAATAATGTTAGTAAAATCTAAGTTAAAACCTTAAAAATAATATACTTTATTTTGAAGTAAAACATAAAAGCCACAGTGAGATATTGAACAGCTAAAAAAAAGAAATAAATAACACCACAGGTCGGTGAGGATGCAGAGAAACTGAATCTCTCATATGTAATGTAGCAGCCACTCGAAAATCATTTGGCAGTTTCTTACGAAAAACATGTACTTACCAATACAACCTAACAATTGCACTCTGCAGCATTTCTCCCACAGTTACTAAAATATGTTTACACACACAAAAAATACATGAATATCCATAACAATGCATAGTAGATATTATTTCTAGTAGTAAAAGAAAAATACAACTCAAATGTTTGCAGCATGCAAATGATTGGTTAAGCCATCTCTGGCACATCCTCGCTATGGAATACTACTCAGCAATAAAAAAGGACAAACTATTGATACATTAACAACCTGAATCAGCTGCCAGAAAATTGTGCTGAGTGAAAAAATTCAATTACAACATACAATATACTGCATAATGTATAACTGGAATCATTTATATAACATTCTCAAAATTCTAAAAGCATAGAGATGGAGTACAGATAGCAGTTGCCAAGGATGGGGGTGTATGTGACTATTTTGGCATAGCACATACACAGTGATGGACATCATAAATACATGCTCACTATGTATCTTCATTGTGGTGATGTCTATACAAATCTATATATGGAACAAAACTGCACAGACCCATATACACTCACACACACACAAATGGCGAAAACTGAATGAGGTCTGTAGTCTAGATAATAGTAATGCACCAATGTTAATTTCCTGTTTTTAATATTGTACTAAGATGTCACCATTGCAGAAACATGAGTAAAGGGTTTATGGGACCCTATACACTATTTTTTCTATTTCCTGTGAGTCTAGCATTTCAAAAAGTTAAAGTTAAAATAAAAAGGACACAAAACCATGAAAGGTTGCCAATATGTTAAATTGAGTTAATAAAATATTACAGCTTAATACATTAGACAATACATGTTATAAACATGAAAGTCTCTGAACTTCTTTATTTTATAAGAATTACTATATTCAGGGACTTCCCTGGTGGCCCAGTGGCTAAGACTTTGTGCGCCCAGTGTCAGGGACCCAGGTTCGATCCCCGGTCAGGGAACTAGATCCCATATGCTACAACTATAAGATCTAAGGAGATCTGAGTGCCATAACAAAAACCAAGCACAGCTAAATAAATAAATGTGAATTTGAAAAAAAAAAAGAATTACTATATTCAAAAATGTAAAGCATCTTTTAACATCTGATTTGGGGAGAAGAAAACAAGTCATTTTAGATAAAGATTTGGTTTATTAAAAAAAAACACACATATAGACTCTGAATTGTATTAAATTCTAAACTAGTAAATTGTAAGAATAAAGCTTTAAATAACATTTATCTTGAGCAGCATGGTAAACACCAACTCCTACCCTCTTGTAAATATTATAAGACTGTAAAACTCCTTCATGAGTAATTCTGTTACATTCTGCCTCTCTGAAGTGATGCAGTAAACAAATTAATAGAGTTTATGTACCAAGTTATAAGAAAATTACTCCATGAATCCAGTACAAAGCCTTTTCTACATAATGATCACTTTCTATACAGTAATAATCTGAAAGAGTGCAATTTGTTACATGGTTCACTATTATTAACCAATTCATTAAGGAAGTTTGCTGGTAAATTAGGATGGAGACCAGTAAACACACTAAAAAATAAGGTGAGAAGGGAAAGTTACCTTTCAACCCTTCTGAAGTTTTCTCACTATTCTAAAATTCTCACCGAAACCACATTACCCAAAGGACACAGCCTCAGCCTTGAAAATCAGTAGACAAAAGGAGTGTGTATACAATGAGAACTTTCTACTCACTTTTTATTCCACTGGTCATTTTTGTAGACAGGGAGATGGTGAGGGTTCAAATTTAGTATTCAACCAGACTGAAAATGTGATTTTTAGCGAGGAAAAATTAAATGCTAAGCCTATAAAATTCACAGTACTGAAATTCTATGTATATGAATAACAACATTAATACAGTATAAAATTTTTTCATAAATTAGACTTAAAGTGTGGGAAATTCCATTTATTTAAGAACACAGCTAGAAGATAGTTTGTTTCCTAAAGGTAGACACTAAAGAAGGATGGAAGGACAGAATAATGCTAGTGCTGGCTTGGGTTCAGATTAACCTGTTTGGGAGGATTCTAATAAGATGGAATAAGTGCTTTTCAGTTTACCTAGCAGGAACTCACATGTCAAAATAAATCAGATCTAAACCAAAAAAATACAAACATGCTTGTTTACCCTGAACTAAATAATTTAAGAATCTTAGACCAAGAATTGATGAGTTCCCACAGGGTACTGGCAGAAACTAAGACCATGATCCAAAATGCTTTTCATTAAATTTTGCTCTTTCCTCTTATCAACTCATTTGAAATTCTACTGAATTTCTAGACAAAGTTATTTATTTTAGCTACACACTAGCTATATTTATTATTGAATACTATGCACCAAGCAACCTAGTATTTTACATATAATATCTCATTTAAGCCCCAGAACTTCGAAATAAGCGAGTATTATTATCTCCACTTTAAACATAAACAAACGACGGTTTAGAGAGATTAAATAAATTTGCCCAAGGTTCAAGCTGGGAACTGAATGCATTTTTTTTTTACTCTAGACTGGCTTTTTTAACTTGCCTAAATGAGAACAGAAATTACTTACTCTAGAGACTGATTTTTAAGAAATTTATAGGGCTAATCAAGTGAGTCACTACTAAAGGAATAGATTAAAGAGAAAGAATAAAAAGACCTACCATAGAGTGACTTATTTAAAATTCAAGGCATTTAGTAAGCAGCATTAAAAGGCATTAACATTTTATCTCACTAGGTAGCAAACTATAAACAATATGAAAAAAAAAATCTTTTAAAAGTGTGAAATCAATTAGATGACCAGATAACAGTAAGAGACAAGTCATTATTCCAAGCATTTCCCTTGTTACTAAAGTTGCTTAAATTAAATGTGAATAGCTGAATTTCACCAGAAAGCATAATATTTAGTATTTGGGGGGTTTGTCTTGGGCCACCATATACCGCTATTTTGCTACTAAGTCTCAAAGCAATACGGGCTTCCTGGGTGGCTCAGTAGTAATGAATCCACATTTGATCCCTGGGTTGGGAAGATTCCCTCAAGAAGGAAAGGGCAACCTACTCTGGTATTCTTGCCTGGTAAGTCCCATGGACAGAGGAGCCTGGTGGTCTACAGTCCATGAGGTCACAGAGTTGGACACAACTTAGCAACTGAATACACATGCACACTCATGCCCAAAGCAGTATGGACTTTTTTTAGCAATAAAATCCTAAACAATTAGATTCAACAGCACAGATTCCAAGGACAACTATTATACTGAGACATGCACAAGTTATCACATAAAGCATACTATTGTAAAATTTAAAGTATCCTTGAAAAGAAACTGGTCCAATAAATTTCTGAATTAAATGAACAGTTCAGACTCTTAATATAGTAGCCATTTCATACCAACCAAAAATGGAGAAAATTTAGAGATCCTATACCACACAGTGTGTTTACTTAGCTAGCTCTATGTATGCTACACTCATGTTTCACAAGTATCATTAATTTTAGGTGTGTAGATATCTAAGTTTTTAAGCTAGCAAAAATTTAAAGAGAACGTACCTAATTTCTAATCAAATTTTAGAATTTGGAAACCTTAGTATTAGATATAAGGGATTAATTAAGCCTCAATTAATTGATGGAACAATGGAAAGAAAGCTAAGAGGAACACCAATTAAAAATTTACCAGCACCAGACATTTTTTCAATCTTTGAAAGGAATCAAGCTTTGCTTGCTAATAGGCAACTTCTTCAGGAGTGGGGATGGGAGGGCTTTCTGGCACTTTATCAGATGCCACAGGGTAAGTAAGATTTTGTATAAAACGGACAAAATACTGTATTTCTTCCATAAAAAAATCTTATTTTGCATCATTTATTTTCAGATTCCAGATATAAAAGATGTCATATAATATTTCTCCTTCTCTGTCTGACTTCATTCATAGAGACTCACACACTTAAGAGAATGAACTTATGGCTGCTGGGGCAGGGGGAAGGATGGAGGCAAGGCATAGTTGGGGAGTTTGGAATAGACATGTACACACTGCTGCATTTAAAATGGATAACCAACAAGGACCTACTGTAAAGCACATGGAACTCTGCCCATTTGGCAGCCTGGATGGGAGGGGAGTTTGGCGGAGAATGGAAACATGTATATGTATGGCTGATTCTCTTTGCTGTTCACCTGAAACTATCACAATACTGTTAATCGGCTATACCCCAAAACAAAAAGATTAAAAACTACCTTATTTTTAAAAGGTAAAAAGTTAAGCTTATTATACTGAAAATTATTATAAACTTATTATACTGAATTTCAAGTGTTCCACAATTTGAAAAACTTATCTCTTGCAAGGAATTCACAAAATTCTTTTTAAAATTTCTTACACCTCAGGCTTTTGCCTTCTTCTAGAGTTCATTCCCATACTTTTTCCACCTAAAATCACTTCTAGGTCATCTATAGTCAAACAACTCACTTCTAATTCTTTAAGCAGAGTAAATCCATGATTCCTTTTTGTATCGTCAATTAACTACAACTACCACCACATTAAATCTGGAGAGGACATTAAATGTTATCTAGCCCAACCCACTCATAAAAGTGAATTAAGTAATTTGCCTAAGTTTACATAGATAATTAATAGGACTGCCAAGACTAGAATCTAGTTCTGAGTCTCATTACAGTGGGCTTTACAACATGAGACAAAATAACATATTCAACCATATTATCTAAAAATAGTATAGCCTTTTCTTAATTGAGCAAAGTATCACTCTTTGTAGTCTCCCATTTCTAATTATATCTTTAACATTCCACAATATCTCATGTTTCTATTTACTTTTTATCCCAATTTACCATTTGTCTCTTCTACTCTCACTTTGATCTTTTCTGTAATTCTTACCACCCTATCACTGCCACTTATACTTCAGATACCTCTCTCTTCTATCATTCAGACTGACTTTGCCCAAATTCAGATTATTTGCTGTTAAGGGTACCTTATCATTTTCATCAAAATGACTACTGTTAAGAGGCCGCTGAAAAATCTGGTCACAAAAAAACAGGGTTTTTTTTTTTTTTTTTTCCAAGAAAAGAAAAAGGTAATGCTATCAATGAGAACTTTCTAAGTATATGGCATCAGAATATAATTAATCACCTAGTGCAAGATATTCCTCTATCACTATATAAGCAGCTAACTTCTTTGAAATGATGAAAGTACTTCCATTTCCAGCTTTATTAACAATGCAACTTAAAATGTATTTTATATTTTAACATTTTCTAACATGAGAACTGCTGTATTTATATAAATTGTTTTTCATTTCCAATGATGTATTACCACTATATTCCAAGTTTCCTTACTTCAATCTACCCAAAAAATTATAAGAATGATTTTAACTAGACTACTGACACATAGATTTACTTAAATAAGCCCTACAAATGTATTTTCCTGGTAAAGGAACAATTTTTCATTGTAATTATCCCCTTCCCCAATAGAGTTTTGATATTTAGTTACAAAGAAAAAAATACAACAAAGAAAATGCTTTACCAAAATCCTGCATAATCATGGTATGGGCCATTCTAGAGTCTGATGTGTGCAATCCAAGACTTCCACCACCTGGATCCATACTTAGTAAAGTTCATTCACAAATCTCTGTAAAAGAAGTGTTTTTTTAAAATAGTTTAAATGCATTTAGGTCAAAGTCAATTGTTTTGAGAAAAATGCAATTGAAAATGTGCCTCTCAACCAGGTGTGCAAATCTCATTACAAAGGAAAACAAAGCAAACAAACAAAAGAAACCTTGTTTTATGCTTTATGTGACAACCATAAATAAAAGAAGGGTCAGTGGAAGTAAACCAAAGATAATGGAGAAGAAGCACAAAGGGTGATGAGCCACAGGGAAGTGATAGACGCAAGCAAAAGAACAAAATTGTAGTATTGAGGTTCCAGTTAAAATATAGGTTATTAAATAGGAAGAAAAGGAACAAGATGACAACAGACAATAGTTGGGGTATTTATACATTACTAGAGGACTCAGGTGTCTAGTATTAGTGAATTTCATCCAGTGGCTCTCATCCATTTCTTCCAGACCCAGCTCAGCTCTGCAGCGTAGCTCTGCAGAT
Organism: Capricornis sumatraensis; assembly: GCF_032405125.1. Lineage (NCBI taxonomy): Eukaryota > Metazoa > Chordata > Mammalia > Artiodactyla > Bovidae > Capricornis > Capricornis sumatraensis. Next base: position 66,824,973 of record NC_091092.1, on the reverse strand, counting down.
AAACTTGTGTTTCACCTCTGGCTCCCGGGGTTCTACTTATAATGAAAAATGTTCTATCCCAGTTTCCCTGGAGTTCTTTGAGCCAGTAAGGACTTCTTGCCTTACTCTACTACAATCTCTTGGCTCACAGTTTTGAGGGCTCATGAAACATGACTGCTTCCTAAATGTAGTAGAGATAAGATCAATCACATACAAACATTTAGCAAATTGGTTCTTTCAGAATAGCTTTTACTTGTAACTGTAACTTGTAAATTTTTTCATTAATAATTAATAAAGCCATGCTAGCCTCATGCTAGTTTTGGAAGCAAGGGCTCAACCTATTTCATTTCAAATGACTTATACTATATTTAAGATCACCAAATAATATGGAACCTAAAATTAGGTTGTACCTTAATGTTATTTCTTAAAGCTATATGTATACTTTACTCTCAGATACAAGCTTCTAAGCAAATCAACCAAAAAATCTGTCAATTTTATAGAACATTTCCTCATTTTTAGTTAGAAATGTTTAATAGATTTGGCTTAATCTATTCTTAAGTACAGCTCCACTAAGATTTTTTTTCCTTGCCTCAAAGTTCTATAGGTGTACAGAAGGCAGGAAAGTCTCACAGAGTGATCTTTATCAACATTTGAGTCATGTATCTCAAAATCCTACAGCAGTAGGTGACATCTCTGTATATTACAATGATTCAAACAAAATTACTTTATGTGTGAGCACATTCTGAGCTGTATTTTTGTTATCTTTTTTAAACACCACATTGTTTTCTGCCTTCAAAATGAAGTCAAGAGAGTTCACAAACTACCTGGGTCTTCAGAGAGATAAATTAAAATACCATAATGACTTATTTCAAACATTTAAAACAGTGTACTATTTCAAATTTAATTAGAATAACTGCTTTATCACATAACCAACAGAACAATTACAAATGTCTTTAAAATGTTTTAAACAGTTAATTTTGCTTAATTGTTAAATAAAACATGAAGTAATTTGTAAATCACCTTAATATGAGTATCCTGAAGAAACTGTAGATTTTCTTACATATTGTAAAATAAAATCTGCAGCATTTTGTTTTTGTTATTTTTCCTTCTGAACTACGTTATTTTCTTTGGAAGAACGTTCTTTTTACCTATTGTAAAAATACATTCACAATTAGATATCTTAAAACATTTTAAACCAAATCTCTGACACAACTTAAGAATTTTTCTTTACACTTTAATGTACAGGATGAGATTAGCTCAAAACTGTTAACCTAAAAAGCAACCAAAGGGATTCCAACAGAAATAACTACCCACAACGTTACTTCACTTAGAATCCGACCATCTGATTAAACTAAAATCTTTCCTAAAGCATATTTAAAAAATCACTAACAACATTTTATTTTGGAAAGTAAAAGAGAACCAACCGAGGGCAAGCTTTATTCTTGCCAAATCCATAGGAAAAAAATCTGCACTAGTGCTCAATGAAGTGTAAAAATTTTAACACATAGCGCAACTCTTACAGGAATTATCACACTGTAAGAATATCAAATAAACTGAAGCACCTTTTTTTCCCCATATAGAAAGTTTCAATAAGATCAATATGAGAACAGCAGTGTGTTAAGGATTCAGTAGCCAATATAGCTAGGCTTCTCAGTATTCTGAAGAGTATATTTCACATCCTTATTGAATGGAAGTAACCACCAAATACTCTTCAAGAAAACATCTTTCCCTCAGTTTATGTGGAGCAGAAATCACAAAACAAAAATCAAAGCAAGACAAAAATAAAAAACAACCCCCCCCAACACACACACATTTTACTCTCATTCGTCTCCTCTAAACAGATTCTTCAGGGCCTAGCTTCTAGATGATGTAAATAGGGTGAGGGACAGTAGAAAAATACTAAGGCGGCAGAAAAAGACAATGTGAAAGTAGTATAAGCAGAGATAGGAGACAAAGGAGCCCTGGCAACTAGCAGTATTGCAGCTTTGGACGCAACCCTCTTCCCGCATCAGTCTCCCTTTCCCACGACCATGCCAAGTTTCAATCATTCTGAACAGAACGCACACACGTGCCCTCCCATACATTACCCATCTCCCTGGATCTTCAACCAAATGAGAACCTTCGCAGTGGAAAGGCAGAAAGCGAAGAGACAAGAATACCCTTTCCCCTCCTCCCTCACTTGGTGCAGCAGTCGCCACCGATACTACCCACGCCGTGCTGCCCAACCCCTCACCATCCTGCTCCCTTTGCCCCGCTACAAGGGAGACGGCGGCAGGGAACCAAAATGGTGGTGTTTTAGCGAAGGCGACAGTTGCAGCACACAGCCTCCACCCCCACCGTAGGCTCTGACGGCTCCCTAGCCCCTAAAATGCCAGATTCGGTGCCACCCTCTCGCAAACGCCGTTATCCCTCGAGCTTTCCAAGGTTACCAACCGCTGCTGGCGGAGACGGGGGCGGGAGCGAGATGGGGGAAGTGCAGCTGAGAGCAATGGGGGGGGGGGGTAGTGTTGCCGAGAGAAAATGCCAGGGGGCCGCCGCATTCTTCACCGTTTTGTTTTCCGCCATTTTCCCGTCACCCTAAACCACCGACGGCCTCCACGACGGCTCTAGCCCCCGGGGGCTGTGGCCTGGGGGAAAAACAGGGCAGCTGAAAGAGAAGTAATTCTCTCAATTCCCCCAGCCACCCGCTGCTGAGGAGAAACACTGTCTGCCCGAGGGGAGGGAACGCTTAGGGACTAGACGCCACTTCCATTGTTCCTGTCGCCCTACACTACGCTCTGGGTGTGAGCCTCTCCTCAACTCAACCGAGCGACACTGAGAGCAGCCGACTCAAGTCCCTGTACTCTCTCAGGAGTCTCCTTACCTGCCGCGGCTGCCGCCAGTTGGATTTTGACCGCGCTCCGGTTTTCTGCGGGGGGGGGGGGGGGGGGCGGCAGCAGCTGTGGATCAGCGAGCTCCTCACATTCGGGTTTCCGAGGTTCCGCAGCTCGAGCCAATCACAAGCTACTCTGCGTCTGGGAGGCGCGCCGCCTAGTCCTCTTTTATACCGCGCCTGACTTGCTGAGGTTGCATTACGTCACGCTCCCCTTGCTGCAGGGTAGGGGGCCGCGGGGGGAGCGCGCACGCGCGCGCGATCGATCGAGAAGCCCGCGCTGGGTTTCTGCCCGGAGACCCCGCGGACTTGCGAGTGGAGGCTGCGGCGCCGGGCGAGTCTCAGTGCGCAAGCCTGGATCTTGGCGCGACCCTGAGGTGTTTCCGTGGGGAGATGTTCTGTTTTCCAGGGTTTCTAAAGGAGAAGAAGAGGGGGAAGTGGGGAAATCAGTATCCGAATGGCCATCCACTGAACCTCTCGTAGATGTTGAATAACGTTTTAAAAAAACCAAACAGTCCTACCCTCGAGGATTTGACCAGTTAGGCTGACCTGAGTGATAAGAAGTATGCTTCCCCGAAATGAAACTCTTACGTATTTTGCAGTTTCCCTCCTTCATTCTTTTTATATTTCCTCGTGAAGTCGCTCAGTCGTGTCCGACTCTTTGTGACCCCGTGGACTGTAGCCCACCAGGCTCCTCCATCCATGGAATTTTCTAGGCAAGAATATTGGAGTGGGTTGCCATTTCCTTCTCTTCTATTTCCTAGTGGTAGACAATTCGATCTAGAAAGTAAAGCGAAGAAAAGCATAGAAAGGAAGAGTAGACAAGGGACCAAAATGAAGTGAATACCGAATGTCTCTTGATTGTGTCACTTTCAGCTTGTGTCTGAACAAAATGGGAGAAATTCAGTGGTAACGGGTGGGTAAAAGAGTGATGCGATGTGACTAAAAGAATACATATGCAAAGGGCCTTATGTTCTGAAAATTTAGCTTTGGTACCTTGAGCATTTGGAGTAACAGTGTTTAAGGTGGGAAAGGATACGCTCCTTTAAAAAGAGAAAGAGAAGGTAACAATACATTTGCCTAAATAATTTGAATATTTTTACAAACAAAGAATGTTATTTTTCTCGGTCAGCTAGATAATTTCTCCAGGTCTCTATAACCTAATATACAATTAAAGGTTTTGAGAAACGTAAAGGAGACACACTATGAAAGCCCTGGCACAGTATCTGGGCTATAGAAGACGGGGAGTATACAAACTGTCTACTTGCAGAGCCAAGTAATACGTATTTTAGGCTATGAGGATTATAAGGTCCCTGTCAACTATTTAAGTCTGCAACTGTAGCCCCAAAGCAGCCATAGACAGTATGTACACAAATGAGCATGGCTGTGTTCCCATTGAACTTTATTTATGGGCATTGACATTTGAATTTGGTCATTTTAAAGTGTCTTGAAAAATTATTATTCTTTGAATTTTTAAAAAACTATTTAAAAATGTAAAAATCATTCTTAATCTCAATCCACTAAAAATACAGGCAGCCATCCAGATTTGCCCTGTGCACGGTAGTTTGCTGACCCTGTAGGTGTTATTTGTTTACTTTTATTTTCCCTCTTAGATAAAGAAAGTTGTTTTTTATGAGTATATTCCTGTAGGTGATGTGTTTCTATATTGGGTTCCCTGGTAAATACTATTTGAAAGGTCTTCTCCCAGTGACAATTCTAATAGGACATGGAAGAATCTGAGAAAGATGTGGGGGTTTTTACATCAATAACCTTTGCGAACAGTAACTTGTAGTAGATAATTTTTAAAACCTGAAGATCATTCTTGCTCCTCTCTCTTTCTCCAAGTATCTCTTCCATCAAAATGTCCTGAGACTTCTACTTCCTTAATATCTATGTAGTTCATCCTGTTTTTTTTTTTTTTTTTCCATTCCTAATCTCATTACCTTGTTCGGGTTCACATCCCTTTTTACCTGGATTATTGTAACACCTTCTTAACTTGTTCATCTTTTCCATTTGCTCATCAAATCCTGAAATCAGAAATAACCAAATCAGAAAAAAAAAATAATGTCTCAGATCAAGCCTCCCGACTCCATTTTTCACTTCAATTGAGACCCTCAACAAATAGGACTCTGCAGTAGCCCCCAACTCATTTCAGAGATATGCTACAAGTCTCGGCTAAAAGTCATATCTTTTACTATGTAGAATCTACATCACCACAGAGATCACCTGCATAACAAAACAAAAAAACCTGATATCTCACTCCCCTGCTTAAACATTGCTGTAAAATTCCCACTAGAAGTCAAGGATGACATTCAAGCAAGGAGAGAAGGAGACTTGTAAGACTCACAGCTGGGCAACAATGTTGAAGACCATCCAAGTTATGTCTTTTAGCTTTTTGGTCAATGTTTATTTGAAGGGTAAATTAAATGCTACATTACGGATGGCTGTTTGTGCTATTATTTTAAATAAGTACTGCTTTTATATTCATGCTTCAGCTTTTTGCTGTTTCACATTAACCAATAATATTCGTTAGGTACTATAAACACTTTGTAGCTTACTTTGTTTTATAACTTGCTCACTTCACTCCCTCTACTTTCTTTGGTAGCCATGGCCAACTAATAGTGTTTTGCTATAGTACATTTAGAAACTATGTGTTGCTGTCTCTTCCTTCTCATGTGCTTCTGGAATCACAGTTTGTCATCAGATATATTCCCTTTAACCTCAACTTGTTCTATGAAAACTCTTAGCCTTCTTGCTTTAACTGGCACCTGACCATCTCCCAAGGAAATAATCTAAAATAAATTAACATAAGCATATTCAGGATCATCTAGAAGACCACTTTGTAAATGAACACTACCATACATCATCAACACTCACACTTGTATTTGTATTTACAGGCACATCAATGTACCACTTTAGTTGTTTCAGGGTTGATATGCAATGAACTATGTGGTCAGGTCCTATACCAGGTATGTGGTACATAATACAATTTCTTGGTAGTCAGAATAAAGTGCTAGGGGAAGTGAGTCATCCCACAGCATACAATAAGATAAGCTATGCTCAATATGCCATTGCAGAGTCATATTTGTGTTATGAAAAGTAATTTAGTTTCAGCACAACAATCTAATGCATAAAATTAATGCTGTTAATTTATTAGTTTTGTTGTTTATCATTTTGGTTTTATAATTGTATCAGGACTGTTAGCTTAAGAAATTTGTTTATACAGAGCTCTACTGTTATTTATGTTTAAGTAACATTATAATGGGGCTTCCCTGGTGGCTCAGTGGTAAAGGATCCACCTGCAATGCAGGAAACGCAGATTCAAGCCCTGGGTCAGGAAGGTCCCCTGGAGAAGGGAATGGTAACCCACTCCAGTATTCTTGCCTGGGAAATCCTATGGACAGAGGAGCCTGACAGGCCACAGTCCATTAGGTCAATCAGTCCAAAAGAGTCAAACATGGCTTAGCGGCTAAACAAAAACATTATAAGAAAACCAGCTTAAATCAATGTTGACTACAAATATTTTCCTTTAATCTATGATAAAAATTGCAAAGAGTCAGACACGACTGAACACACGTGATTAAAAATATACAAAATGATGCACAAAATCTCTAAATACTATGCTACTGAAAAAGTATCAAGACTTCTTGAGGGTAATAGCTAATTTTATATTTGAAAGGAAATAAATAAGATGAAACTGTGTTATATTGTTGTGTTAGTGAGCAAGAAAGCCACTAAAGACTAATGGGATCATGTCAAAAATACATGAGCATCAAATAATGATAGTAACTGCATGATTACTAAGTGACTGAAACGTGTAGAATATGTAAAAACCCATGAGTTTATTAAAGATACTGAAAGAGAAAGAGAGATCACCCTGCCAAACCCCATCAAAGATAAAAATCTCATTTGATACCATTTTAAGTAAATAAAACATCAACCCCTTACTCTTGACAATTATCAAAAGAAAGGAACTCAGTATTTTATTCTGCTTTTCCTATACAGACTATTTCAGTACACCCAAATAACTCTAGGTTGATGAGGGAAAGTTCTTTTTCATAGGAAATATAATAAATATAGAATAAACATAGAAATAAATGTAGAAAATCACCATTTTACAACCTTTAGTGAAGTCACAGATCCAGGAAGTAATCATCAGTGGGTGAAATATTAGATGAAAGACGGGATGGAAAACTATAAATTAGTTCAGGTTGTCATCACCTGAACCCTCTAATCAGTTTCTCCCCATCATGTTTGGCATTTGGTATTATCACTTTAAAAAATATATATATATTTATTTATTTATTTTTGGTTGTGCTGGGTCTTCGTTGCTGCATGGGCTTTTCTCTAGTTGCCATGGGCAGGCTTCTCATTGCGCTAGCTTTTCATTGTGGACCACATGCTCCGGAGCATGCAGGCTTCAGCAGTTGCAGCTCCTGGGCTCTATCTAGAGCACAGGATCAATAGTTGTGGCACACGGGCTTCACTGTGCCACACAAACTTAGTTGCTCTACAGCATGTGGGATCTTCCATAATCAGGGATTGAACCCATGTCTCTTGTATTGGCAGGTGGATTCTTTACCACTGAACCACCAGGAAAGTCCATCACTGTTTTTTATTTCAGCTGGTCTAATAGATGTGTACTGATATCTCACTGCAGTGTTAATTTGCATTTGTCTGATAGCTACTATTGCTAAATATCTTTCATATGCTCATTTGCCATAATCTCTATGGTGAAGTGTCTTTTCAAGTTCTTTACCCATCTTTTCATGTTGTTGAGTTTCATATTTTTCAAAATATATATATTTGCGGATATAAGTCCTGTATCAGATATGTGATTTGCAGATATTTTCTATCCATTGTCACCTGGTCTTTTCTTTTTCTTTCCATGTCTTCGGCAGAGCAAAAATGTTTTAATTTGATAAAGTCCAATTTATCAATATTTTCTTGTATCAGTTCAGTTCAGTTTAGTCGCTCAGTCGTGTCTGACTCTGTGACTCCATGAATTGCAGCACGCCAGGCCTCTCTGTCCATCACCAACTCCTGGAGTTCACTCAAACTCACGTTCATCGAGTTGGTGATGCCATCCAGCCATCTCATCCTCTGTCGTCCCCTTCTCCTCCTGCCCCCAATCCCTCCCAGCATCAGAGTCTTTTCCAATGAGTCAACACTTCACATGAGGTGGCCAAAGTATTGGAGTTTCAGCTTCAGCATCATTCCTTTCAAAGAAATCCCAGGGCTGATCTCCTTCAGGATGGACTGGTTGGATCTCCTTGCAGTCCAAGGGACTCTCAAGAGTCTTCTCCAAAACCACAGTTCAAAAGCATCAATTCTTCGGTGCTCAGAGATTGTGCTTTAGTTTGGATTCTAAGAATTCTTTGCCTCATTTCAGCTCACAGACATTTTCTCCTATGTTTTTTTTCCCAGAAGTTTCATTGTTTGGGGCTTTACATTTACATCTATGATCTATTTTGGGTTAGTCTTTGGATAAAGTGTGAGATGTAAGTTCATTTTTATGCATATTGACAACCAAAGATTCCAACAACATTTATTAAAAAGTCTATCCTTTCTCCAAAGAGATTTTGGACATTTGTAAAAATCAAATGGCCATATTTATGTAGGTTTATATCTGTCCTATTTATTAGGTTTCATAGATCTGTATCTTGTTCTTTACCAATACCACACTGATCTGATTATTTTGGCTTTTTTAATATTTCCTAAAATTGGGTAGTGTAATTTTCCCAACTTTGTTTCTTTGTTTTTCTTTTTCAAAATGATATTAGATATTCTCCTTTCTCATATATTTTTTTATTTTTCTCCTTTATTTTAACATTAACTTGTCTATATCTATAAAAAATTCTGCTGGGATTTTGATTGGTATTTTGTGAATCTATAGATCTCTGAGGAAAACTGACATCTTTATTGCATTGATTCTGCTAATTTGTATAACTCAGTATGTTCATTTATTGACATCTTCTTGGATTATTTCATCAGCATTTTGTGTTTTTCAGAATTCAACTTCTATACATGTCTTGTTAGATATATACCTTATTAGATACATACTTAAGTCCTTTGGAGGAACTGTTGTGTCTTTTTAAATTTGATTTCCAATTGTTCTTTGTACTTAGCTTTAAACACTTTGATTATAATGTGACCAGACTTGGATTTTTTTGGGTTTGTCCTGTTTGGGGTCCACTCAGCTTCTTTTTATTTGTGTATTTATGTCAGATAATTGGCCACATTTGGAACATTTTCAGTATTTATTTTTTTGAGTACTCTTTCAGCACCATAATTTTTTCTTGTCCTGATGAAACTTTGATTATATAAAGTTTAGACACTTTGTGCTGTCCTACAGGTCCCTAAGGCTTCATTCATTTTTTTTTTCAATCTTTTTTCTTTTTGTTAAAATTGGATAATTTATATTAGTCTAATTTCAAGTTCACTAACTCCTTACTCTGTCATCTCTATTCTTCTGTTAAATCCAGAAACTGAAATTTTGTGGGTTTGTAATTGTTTTGGTTAATGTCTTTTTCAGTTCAGTTCAGTTTTTCAGTTCAAAAATTCCCATTTGGTTTTTCTTTGTATATTATACTTCTTTGAGAGTGAAAATGTTAGTTGCTCAGTCATGTCAGACTCTTTGCAATCCCATGGACTATAGCCCACGAGGCTCCTCTGTCTATGGAATTCTCCAGACAAGGATACTGGATTGGGTAGCTGTTCCCTTCTCCAGGAGATCTTCCTGACCCAAGGATCAAACTCCGGTCTCCTGCATTGCAGGCAGATTCTTTACTGTCTGAGCCACCAGGGAAGCCCCATTCTATTTGTTTGCTGATGCCTTGTTTTAATATTTGATTCAGGAGTGTTATGATTGCTTATTTGAACATTTTTGTTAAAGATGCTTCAAATACTAGATAATTCCAACATCTTCATCTCATGAGTAGCACATGTTCATTTCCCACGTAAATTGAGATATTCATGGATCTTCATATCCTGAATAGTTTGTGTCCTGTACTTTTGAGTGATACTACTTTGAGATTCTGGGTCTTATTTATATCCTATAGAACACTGACATTTTTGTTTTAACAAAGACTTGATTTGGTTAGATCAATGAAGAATGAAGAGAATGAGAGAAAGAAGAAAACAAATGGTGTTTTACCTTACTCTCTTTGAGCTTTAGGAATTCTCTTTTTCTCTTTCCAGCTAGAACTGGTGGATTGCTCCTGGCTCTCTATCTCTGCATCCCCAGGTCTCACTTCTGAGTTTCAAGTTATAGTAACTGCAGGCCAGGGAATATGGGAGAGGGTAAAAATGGGTAAATTAATCACTGATTCACTGGTACTTTGAATTCTGATTTTCTTCCCTGGTCCTCTTGCTGTTGTTTGCTTTTCAGAGTTCTCAAACAGCTTTCTGTGCTGTCTGTCCATATTTTATGTTTTAATACAGTAGGAGGTAAATGGAAGAATGTGTTGACTCCATCTTACCTGGAAGCACAAGTTTGGTAAAAAAAGAAAAATGTTTAAATTGTTTGAAATTTATTTCAAAATTATTTTTAAAAAATTACAAAAAATGCAAGGAATGCTCAACTGTATCAATATCAAATGCTTTTGACAGACATTTTGACTATGATAAAAGCTAGTAAGTGATGATTGGATTTAGCAGTATGAAAGTTATTGGTGATCTTGACCAATCATCTTTTGTGAGAGTGGTTAGGACAAAAGCCTGGTTAGAATGGGTTCAAGACAGAATTAGATGAAAAAACAAGTAAATATAATTACTAGGGACAACTATTAGATTACTAAGTTAAGTCTTTAATAACCTAATTCATAGAAGCCTAGTATTAGTCATTCATTCAGTCAAGCAGATATTTACACATTCATTCACCTATTTATTCAATAAGGATTTTGTACTAGGCATCTCCAGACACTGGCAACAGAGATATGTATAAGACAGTTTCTGCCCTCATGGAGCTTCCATGATTATAAAGATCCACTATTTAAGCCTAAGGAGGAGTAATTCATATGGACCACTTACCACTTTAGAGACTAAGGACAAAATTTTTAAACTCTGTGCCGAGATTCCTCATTTGTAAAATGTGGATTTAAATAGTATTTTACCTCATAGGGTTGTGGAAATTGATGTGAGAACTAAAAGAGAATCCTTATAAATTGTAGTCCAATGCTTGAAACACAGTTAGAACTCAATAAATATTAGCTATTTTTATTAATCTTATTAACATCTTTACTAATAGAACAATTTGAATATGTCCTTACCCTACATTCTCTGGGAATTGGAAATGATTTATTCAAAGCTAAATATCTGTGAGTGGCCATACACTTGCTTAAACTTTGTGCTTTACCAGTGATGTTCTGGTAAACAGTCTGGGGGAAGATAGAAACCTTGATTTATAGTATTACCTGATTTCCATGGTGTAAATACTCCCACCATGGGTAATTTTAAACTGCCAATATGACATTACTGAATGCAGATTTGAAAGAAATATACTAAAGATGGCCTTAGTGAGTCAGTACATATAGCTCTAGCACACAATTGAAAATTTCCTGTCATATCTTGAATCCCTATATAGGAATCCATTTCACTTCAGACCAGGTAAAATTTAGGCAACTTGTGATCATCAGTACCTATGGCTGATTCATGTTGAGGTTTGACAGAAAACAACACAATTCTGTATAGCAATTATCCTTTAAATAAAAAATAAATAAATTTTAAAAATAAATAAAAAATAAAATACTATTTTCCATAATGTGACAACCACTTTGGAAAATACTTTGTCACTATCTACTAAAGCTGAACATATGAATACCCTGATAGCTAGCAATTCCTCTCTGATGTATATACCCATCAGAAATGCATACGTAAGCACAACAATAACAGCAACAAAAGTATATCCAAGAACATTTATAGCAGCATTATTCTAAATAGCCCCAAACTGGAAACAAACAGAATGTCATCATCATTCGTTCATTCATTTATTCATTCATATTCTTTGAGTGCCTACTATGTGCTTGATACCTTTTGTAGCTTACATTCTACTTGAAAGATACAGATAATAAACAAAACAAGCTAACAAGCAAATACATATAATTTGTTGAACCTGCTATGAGAGAAAAGGAGTGAGTGTTCAGGTAACTAAAACCTCTCCAAGAAAGTGATATTTAGGCTGAGACTTAAAATTTGAGAAAATTTTAGTCAGAAGAAGAGTTGAGGAAAGAGCATCCCAGAGAGAACAAGCATATGTGAAGGCCCTGAGACCAGAAAAATCTTTATACACCTAAAAAATTGAAACAAGGCCAATGTGGCTGGATTGTTGTAGGTGAAGGGGAGAGCAGTGGAAGATGAAGTTGAAAGCATGCATATCTTAGATTGTTCAAGGCCCTGTAGTGAGTTCATATTTTATTTTATTCACAATGAGAAGTCATTAAAATATCCTATTGATTCAATTTTCTAAATAACTTTTGTATTCTCCATCCATATTCCAGGCTATCATTCATCTCTTACTTGGATTACTGCAATAATTTCCTAATAGGTCTGCCCCCTTCCTTTGGTTTATCCTTTTCATGTTCATGAAAGACATCTTTTTAAAATGCAAATCTAATCACTCTGCTGTCCTATTTAAGTTTTTCCATGTTTCCCATTTTTTCTACAAGGTGAAGTTCAACTCCTTAACCAGGCCTATAAAACCTAGTGCAAGACCACATCATGACTTTCATGAGCCCTAGGCACTTCTTCCTTCCTCCATAAAAATGTACTAAAATTTACATTTTCTGACTGAGTTGTTATAAAGACTAATGTAATTCAGGCTGGAATCATTATTATATATTCATTATTATTCTTTTTTTCTTCTGATTGTAAAATACAGTTAAAACATTTTCATGACCTTTATAGGTATCATGGGCCCTAGGCATGGTACCTGTTTTACTTAATGAGTATGTCACCACTTTTCGTATGATCTAGCTCCAGGATAACTCTATAGTCATGCAGTGATCAATTTGAAAACTATTTATTGAGTATCTACTGTATGTCAGACATTGTTTTAGAAACTTGGAGTACATCAGTGAACAAAATAAAAGGACAAAAAGCCATGACTTTATATTGCTTTCATTCTGTTGAGGAGGGAGAGGGACAAAAGGTTAAATGATTAGATAAAGGTTAAATCATTAAAGGTTAATGATTAAATAAAATGAGTAGAGTGATAGGCACTGTGATAGGCAGTGATGCAACAGGGAAGAAAGATAATTTCAGGGACGATTTGCGATTTAAAATAGAATATTCAAGGAAAACCTTACTGATAATATATTATTTATGCTAACACCTGAAACAGATGAAGGAGTGAACTAGGTGGATATCTGAGAGGAAAATATTTCAAATAGCTGCTACTGCTGCTGCTAAGTTGGTTCAGTTGTGTCCAACTCTGTGCGACCCAATAGAAGGCAGCCCACTAGGCTCCCCCGTCCCTGGGATTCTCCAGGCAAGGACACTGGAGTGGGTTGCCATTTCCTTCTCCAATGCATGAAAGTGAAAAGTGAAAGTGAAGTCGCTCAGTCGTGTCCGACTCTTCGCGACCCCATGGACTGCAGTCTACCAGGCTTCTCCGTCCATGGGATTTTCCAGGCAAGAGTACCGGAGTGGGGTGCCATCACCTTCTCTGATTCCAAATAGAGGGAACAGTAAATGTAAAGATCCTGAGATAGGAATTTGGCTTGTGTATCACTAAATGCCAAGCCAGTGTCCTTGGAGTAAGAGATAAATTAGATTGGATCATGGGCATTTTATCATTATAATAACTTTCACTTTTTCTCAGAGGGAAATGGGAACCTTAATGGAGGGTTCCAACTATGGAAGTGACGACTTAGCATATGGTTTATCGTCCTTGCTGCTGTGTTGAGAGTAGACTATAGCAGTGCAAAGGATGAAGCAAGGAAAACTTTTAGGAAGCAATTACAACAATCCAGATGAGAGATAATGATAACTTTGACCATGGTGCTAACAGCGGCTGATGATTCTAGATATATTTTTGAAGTAGACATTATATATTTCACTGATAGATTGGGTAGGGGGTTAAAACAAAGAAAGAATGATTGCAAAGCTTTCAGACTGAATAACTGAAGGATGGAGTTGCTACAACTGAAATGGAGAAATCTATAGAAGGGAAGCATGTTTTTAGTGAGTTGAGTTGTGGACCAGTTAGGTTTATGATGCTTGTTAAATATCCAAATGTAGTGTGGATTTCAAGGGAAAAGTCCAGGATAAAAATATAAAATTTAGAGATGATCAAGAAAGAGTATAGATACAAAAGAAAAGGAATGAAATCTAGACAAGTGAATTGTTTAAAAACTAGAAAAGTGAAAAAGAACCAGCAAAGGAGACTGAGGAGAGAATACCAAGGAAGGAAGAAAACCAGTAGAGTATGTAATTTTGGGTGCAAGGCGAAGAAAGTGTTTTGAGCAGGGAGTGATAAACTGCACCAAATGCTACTGATAGTTCAAGTAAGATGGGGACTGAGAAACTGACCACTAGATTTAACAACATCAGGGTTATTGGTGACTTTAACAAGAGAAGTTCCAGTGGAGTGGTAGGAGTAAAAGCCTAGTTGAAATGGACTCTAGAGAGAACGCAATGGACTCTAGAGAGAATGAAATGGGAAGAGTTGGAAACTATGAATGTAGAAAACTCTTTCAAGGGGTTTTACTCTAAATGGGGCAGAAAATGTGGCAATAGCTGGAAGGAGAACATGGGGTGTCTGAAGAGGACATTTTTCTTTAACGTGAGAAATTATACCATGCTTAAATTCTGACTGGGGCTGATCCAGTAGGAAGGGGAAAATTAATAATGCAGGTGTAATGAAGGAGAAACACTAAAATGACATCTTTGCATAGGTGAGAGGGATGGGTCAGTTCAGTTCAGTTCAGTCCTCAATCATGTCTGACTCTTTGCAACCCCATGGACTGCATCACGTCAGGCTTCCCTGTTCATCACCAACCCCCAGAACTTACTCAGACTCATGTCCATTGAGTCAGTGATGCCATCCAACCATCTCATCCTCTGTAGTCCCCTTCTCCTTCCACCTTCACTTTTTGCCAGCATCACGATCTTTTCTGATGAGTCAGTTCCTCCCATCAGGTGGCCAAAGTATTGGAGTTTCAGCTTCAACATCAGTCCTTCCATTGATTATTCAGGACTGATTTCCTTTAGGATGGACTGGTTGAATCTTCTTGCAGTCCAAGGGACTTTCAAATCTTCTCTGATAGCACAGTTCAAAAGCAACAATTCATCTTTCTTTATAGTCCAACTCTCACATCCATACAGGACTACTGGAAAAGCCGTGGCTTTGACTAGATGGACCTTTGTTGGTAAAGTGATGTCTCTCCTTTTTAATATGCTGTCTAGGTTAGGTTGGTCAGAACTTTTCCTTCAAGGAGCAAGCGTCTTTTAATTTCATGGCTGCAATCACCATCTGCAGTGATTTTGGAGCCCCCCAAAATAAAGTGTGCCACTGTTTCCCCAACTATTTCCCATGAAGTGATGGGACCAGATACCACAATTTTAGTTTCCTGAATGTTGAGTTTTAAGCCAACTTTTTCACTCTCCTCTTTCACTTTCATCAAGAAGGTTTTTAGTTCCTCTTCACTTTCTGCCATAAGGGTGGTGTCATCTGTATATCTGAGGTTATCGATATTTCTCCCAGCAATCTTGATTCCAGGCTGTGCTTCATCCAGTCCAGCATTTCTCATGATTTATTCTGCATATAAATTAAATAATCAGGGTGACAATATACAGCCTTGATGTACTCCTTTCCCACTTTGGAACCAGTCTGTTGATCCATGTCCAGTTCTAACTGTTGCTTCCTGACCTGCATACAGGTTTCTCAAGAGGCAGGTCAGGTGGTCTGATGGTCAGGTGGTCCCATCTTTTTAAGAATTTTGCATAGTTTGTTCTGATCCACACAGTCAAAGGCTTTGGCATAGTCAATAAAGCAGAAGTAGATGGTTTTCTGGAACTTTCTTGCTTTTTTGATGATCCAACAGATGTTCGCAATTTGGTCTCTGGTTCCTCTGCCTTTTCTAAATCCAACTTGAACATTTGGGAGTTCACGGTACATATAATGTTGAAGCCTGGCTTGGAGAACTTTGAGCATTACTTTGCTAGCATGTGAGATGAGTGCAATTGTGTGGTAGTTTGAGCAATCTTTGGCATTGCCTTTCTTTGGAATTGGAATGAAAACTGACATTTTCCAGTCCTGTGGCTGCTGCTGAGTGTTCCAGATTTGCTGACATATTGAGTGCAGCACTTTCATAGCATCATCTTTTAGGATTTGCAATAGTTCAACTGGAATTCCATCCCCTCCACTAGTTTTGTTGGTAGTGATGTTTCCTAAGGCCCACTTGATTTCACATTCCAGGATATCTGGCTCTAGGAGAGTGATCAAAGTATCATGATTATCTGGGTGGTGAAGATCTTTTTTTTGTATAGTTCTTTTGTGTATTATTGCCACCTCTTCTTAATATCTTCTGCTTCTGTTAGGTCCATACCATTTCTGTCCTTTATTGTGCCCATCTTTGCATGAAAAGTTCCTTTGATATCTCTAATTTTCTTGAAGAGATCTCTCATCTTTCCCAGTCTATTGTTTTCCTCTACTTCTTTTCACTGATCACTGAAGAAGGCTTTCTTATCTCTCCTTGCTATTCTTTGGAACTTTGCATTCAAATGGGTATATCTTTCCTTTTCTCCTTTGCTTACCTACTGGAGTAGGTAGCCATTCCCTTCTCCAGGATATCTTCCCAACCCAGGGACTGAACCTGGGTATCCTGCATTGCAGGCAGATTCTTTACTGTCTGGGCCATCAGGCCCAATATGTTCCATATGAACTATAAATTTTATGATTTATGAACCATAACAATTTCACTTAAGGTCTCTAAAAGATGGATCTTTTAAAAACATGTGCACATCGCCCCAATTAAAACACTAATAATGATTCCTTAGTAGCATTAAGTATGGATTTCCCCGGTGGCTCAGTGGTAAAAAAAAATCTGCCTACAAAAGAAACGTGAGTTCAGTCCCTGGGTTGGAAAGATCCCCAGGAAGAGGGCATAGTAACCCACTCTGGTATTCTTGTTGGGAAAATCCCATGGACAGAGAAGCCTGGCAAACTATGGTCCATGGGGTCGCTAAGAGCACACAACTGAGCAATTGAACAAACACACACGTGTGCATTAAGTATCCAGTCAGTATCCAAAATTCCCCATTTGCCCTTTAGCAATGTTTGCTTGAAACAAGATACAAAGGAGGACCATGAAATGCAACTGAACAATGTGTGTCTTAAGTCCCTTTAATCTATAGAATCTCTTTCCATCTGTTTTCCTTAATTTGTTGATCAACTAAATTATTTGTCTTACAGAGTCCCGTAGAGTCTAGATTTTCTGTTTGTACCCTCTTGGTGACTTTTAACATTTTCTTCTATTCTCTCTAACTTGCATTCTAGAGGCTTAATGAAATATGGGTTCAAGTTTTTGCAAGAATATTTCATAGATGGCATTGTGTACTACCATCTGGAGGCACATATGTCTAGATGTCTCTCTTGTTAAGATGTTAGCAGCAATAGATGTATTTTACTTAGATCTATGAATTCATTAAGGCTTGCTAGAATTAGCTGGAATACATCTAAAATAAGAAGCTTCCCCTCATTCCTGATAAAATTACACTAATATACAGTTGGAAGTTTTATTTTTATTGTTTTAGTTTTCTCAGGGAAATAAGAAGGAATGTCACCAGCTAATGTGAGGAGAGAGAGGAGATATTTGGAGATTTGAGGAGGAGAAGGTATTAAGTACACATCTAGGAAAATGAGAACATGATTGGACTAAGGAAATCATACTAAGAGCACAGATGAGGTTCATGATCAGGAATGTGGTATAAGTCTAATAGATGTGGTTGTGTGCTTTTACTCAAGCAACCTGAAGCTGCATGGATTCAGGTAGAAGTAGATAGTTCAGTTCAGTTAAGTTCAATCACTCGTTTGTGTCTGACTCTTTGTGACCCCATGAATCACAGCACGCCAGGCCTCCCTGTCCATCACCAACTCCTGGAGTTCATTCAAACTCATGTCCATCGAGTCAGTGATGCCATCCAGCCATCTCATCTTCTGTTGTCCCTTTCTCCTCCTGCTCCAAATCCCTCCCAGGATCAGGGTCTTTTCCAATGAGTCAACTCTTCGCATGATGGCCAAAGTACTGGAGTTTCAGCTTCATCATCAGTCCTTCCAGTGAATACCCAGGATTGATCTCCTTTAGGATGGACTGGTTGGATCTCTTTGCAGTCTAAAGGACTCTCAAGAGTCTTCTCCAACACCACAATTCAAAAGCATCAATTCTTTGGCACTCAGGTTTCTTCACAGTCCAACTCTCACATCCATACCTGACCACTAGAAAAACCATAGCCTTGACTAGACGGACCTTAGTTGGCAAAGTAACATCTCTGCTTTTCAATATGCTCTCTAGGTTGGTCATAACTTTCCTTCCAAGGAGTAAGCATCTTTTAATCTCATAAAGAACTGGATTTAACCAGGATTGAGTTTTGGAGTATGAGTACTAGCAAGAAAAGGATAAGAATATTGAGGGTATGTACAAGGGAATGATTATAATAAACCATGGAATTTGAACTAGGTAAAGGGGAAAGTGAGGGCATGAGAATGATGAGGAATAATGAAAAGCTGATAGGATCAAAGGAGTGTACATTCTATAACAGTTGAATTTAAAGAAGTCAAGGAGCTAAAAAGAAGAGTGTGCAAGAGGGATAGGAAGTTTTGATCAGATAATGGAAAGCTTACAATTGGGTTTATGAAGAGAGTAATGAATGACTCTGGCTAGGGAAAGACTATGGGAGTAAGTGGCTAAGGTGGAACAAGGGACATGATCCCTGAAAGAGAGGAGGTTAAGGGGAAAGAGGTCAAAGGATTGGAAATTTCATTAATATAGATATTGACATTATTAAGCGTAATGACAGTTAGTGGGCCAGAAGCTAAACTCCTCAAGGAAGGAGTGGTATAACTCAATAAGTAGAGGTAGTAAAATATAAACTCCATAAGGGCAAGGATTTTTGTCTATATTTTTTATCACTCTATCCTCAGGTCTTAGGATAATACCTGGAACATAGTAGGGTGCTCAGTAAGTTAATATTATGTGAATTAATAAGCAAATTAATGAATGACTTGAAATTCAAAGCTGAGGAGCTTTTAGGGAAGAGAGAGTAAAAGTGTTGTAAGTAGAACATCTCACCCACTTCTAGGAACATTGATATGGGGGATATGGAAAAGGAAACAGCTGCCACTTGATAGGATTTTAGGCAAAGCAGTATCTTCATGGGACAACTAGAGTTCCTAGATCAAGAAAGTGAAAGGAGTAGGGCAAATGCTAACAAGCATGAATGGGGAAATTAACAGTAACACAATAATTGTGGGAGACTTTAATACCACACTCATAGCTATGAATAGGTCAACCAAACAGAAAATTAGCAAGGAAATACAAACTTTAAATGATAAAATGGATTGGTTAGACCTGATATTTAAATGACATTTCACCACAAAACAAGTAATTTCACCTTTTTCTCAAGTGCACATGGAATATTCTCCAGGACAGATCACATCCTGGGGTATAAATGTAGCCTTGGTAAATTTTTAAAAATTGAAATCATTTGAAGCATCTTTTCTGATCACAATGCAGTAAGATTAGATGTCAACTACAGGAAAAAAAAAAAACTACTAAAAAAACCAAACCTAGAGAGGCTAAACAACACACTTCTGAATAACCAACAAATCACAGAAGAAATCAAAATATGCATAGAAACAAGTGAAAGTTAAAACATGACAATCCAAAACCTATGAGATTCATTAAAAGAAGTGCTAAGGGTAAGGTACATAGCAATACAATATTACCTCAAGAAACAAGAGAAATCAAATAAATAACCTAACCTTACACTTAATGCAACTAGAAAAAGAAGAAATGAAGAACCCCAGAGTTAGTAGAAGGAAATAAATCATAAAAATCAGGGCAGAAATAAATGAAAAAGAAACAAAGGAGACTATAGCAAAAATCAATAAAACTAAAAGCTGGTTCTTTGAGAAGATAAATAAAATAGACAAACCATTAGCCAGACTCATCAAGAAAAAAAAAAAGGAGAGAAATCAAATCGACAAAATTAGAAATGAAAATGGAGAAATCACAACAGACAACACAAATGCAAAGGATCACAAGAGACTACTCTCAGCAACTATATGCCAATAAAACGGACAACTTGGAAGAAATGGACAAATTCTTAGAAATGTATAACTTTCCAAAACTTAACCAAGAAGAAATAGAAAATCTTAACAGACCCATCATAAGCACAGATATTGAAACTGTAATAAAAAAAAAAATTCCAACAAACAAAAGCCCAGGACCAGATGGCTTCACAGCTGAATTCTACCAAAAATTTAGAGAAGAGCTAACATTTATCCTATTCAAATGCTTCCAGAAAATTGCAGAGGATGGTAAACTGCCAAACTCATTCTATGAGGCCACCATCACCCTAATACTGAAACAAGACAAAGATGCCAAAAAAAGAAAAAGAAAACTACAGGCCAATATCACTGATGAACATAGATGCAAAAATCCTTAACAAAATTCTAGCAAACAGAATCTAACAACATATTAAAAAGATCATACATCATGACCAAGTGGGCTTTATCCCAGGGATGCAAGGATTCTTCAATATTTGCAAATCAATCAATGTGATACACTACATTAACAAATTGACAGATAAAATCCATATGATTATCTCAGTAGATGCAGAGAAAGCCTCTGACAAAATTCAACATTCATTTATGATAAAAAGCCCTACATAAAGTAGGCATAGAAGGAACATACTTCAACATGATAAAAACCATATATAATAAACCCACAGCAAACATTATCCTCAATGGTGAAACACTGAAAGCATTTCCCTTAAAGTCAGGAACAAGACAAGGGTGCCCACTCTCACCACTTTGATTCAACATAGTTTTGGAAGTTTTAGCCACAGCAATCAGAGAAGAAAAATAAACAAATGAAATCCAGTTTGGAAAAGACGTAAAACTCTCACTGTTTGCAGATGGCATGATCCTCTACATAGAAAATCCTGAATACACCACCAGAAAATTACTAGAGCTAATCAATGAATATAATAAATTTTCAGGTTATAAAATTAACATAAAAAAACCCTTGTATTCCTATACACTAACAATGAAAAAGCAGAAAGAGAAATTAAGGAAACAGTTCCATTCACCATTGCAACAAAAAGAATAAAATACTTAGCAATAAATCTACTTAAATAAATAAAATACCTATATATAGAATGCTATAGAACACTGATGAAAGAAATCAAAGATGATGCAAATAGATGGAGAAGTATACCATGTTCATGGATTGGAAGAATCACTATAGTGAAAATGAGCATACCACCCAAAGCAATCTATAGATTCAATGCAATCCCCATCAAGCTACCAGTGATATTTTTCACAGAACTAAAACAAATAATTTCACAGTTTGTATGGAAATTAAAAAAAAAAAAACCCTCGAATAGCCAAAGCTATCTTGAGAAAGAAGAATGGAACTGGAGGAATCAACTTGCCTGACTTCAGTCTATGTGACAAAGTTACTGTCATCAAGACAGTATGGTACTGGCACAAAGACAGAAATATAGATCAATGGACCAAAATAGAAAGCCCAGAGACAAATCCTCGCACCTATGGATACCTTATCTTCGACAAAGGAGGCAAGAATACACTATGGAGAAAAGACAATTTCTTTCACAAGTGGTGCTGGGAAAACTGGTCAACCATTTGTAAACGGATGAAACTAGAACAATTTCTAACACCATACACAAAAACAAACTCGAAATGGATTAAATATCTGAATGTAAGGCCAGAAACTATGAAACTCCTAGAGGAAAATATAAGAAAAACACTGTCTGACATAAATCACAGCAGGATCCTCTATGACCCACCTCCCAGAGTAGTGGAAATAAAAGCAAAAATAAACAAACAGGACCTAATTAAACTTAAAAGCTTTTGCACAACGAAGGAAACTATAAGCAAAGTAAAAAACAACCTTCAGAATGGGAGAAAATAATAGCAAATGAAGCAACTGACAAAGAATGAATCTCAAAAATATACAAGCAGGTCAGGTAGCTCAATTCCAGAAAAATTAACGACCCGATCAAAAAATGGGCCAAAGAACTAAATAGACATTTCTCCAAAGAAGACATACAGATGGCTAACAAACACATGAAAAGATGCTCAACATCTCTCATTATCAGAGAAATGTAAATCAAAACCACAATGTGGTACCCTCTCACACCAGTCAGAATGGCTGCTATCAAAAAGTCTACAAGCAATAAATGCTGGAGAGGGTGTGGTGAAAAGGGAACCTTCTTACACTGTTGGCAGGAATGCAAACTAGTACAGCCACTATGGAGAACAGTATGGAGATTCCTTAAAAAAACTGGAAATAGAACTGCGATACGACCTAGCAATCCCACTGCTCGTCATACACACCAAGGAAACCAGAATTGAAAGAGACACGTGTACCCCAATGTTCATTGCAGCACTGTTTACAATAGCTAGGACATGAAAGCAACCTAGATGTCCATTGGCTGATGAATGGATAAGAAAGCTGTGGTACACATACAGAATGGAATATCACTTAGCTCTTAAAAAGAGTGTATTTGAATCCATTCTAAAGAGGTGGATGAAACTGGAGCCTATTATACAGAGTGAAGTAAGTCAGAAAGAAAAATATCAATACAATATATTAGTGCATATATATGAAATTTAGAAAGATGGTAATGATGACCCTATATGCGAGAAAGCAGAAGAGACACAGAGATAAAGAGCAGTCTTTTGGACTCTGTGGGAGAAGGTGAGGGTGGGATGATTTGAGAGAATAGCACTGAAACATGTGTGTTACAATTCGTGAAATAGATTGCCAGTCCAGGTTTGATGCATGAGACAAGGTGCTCAGGGCCAGTGCACTGGGACGACCCTGAAGGATGGGATGGTGAAGGAGGTGGGAGGGGAGTTCAGGATGGGGCACACGTGTACACCCATGGCTGATTCATGTTAATGTATGGCAAAAGCCAGTACAATATTGTAAAGTAATTAGCCTCCAATTAAAATATATAATTTTTTAAAGAAACAAATATATATTGTGAAAATACCTATGACCATATGAATGTGAAAAAAAAATAAGTTACCTATATGGAAAGGACAAAAAAACTTGCAGAAAATTTAATAGAATATACAGATAAATTATTAAAATTTATAAGTTCATGTATAAAGATTGGTGTTTAAAAGTAAGTTTAAAATTCAAATGCATCCTCTAAAAATAAATGTAGCTAATGTAATTTAAATGAATAACTTTCAGAATTTTTTTTAAAATAATAAACCCATAGGAAGAATCTGATAAAAATTGTGTGGCTGATACTGATGATTATTTAATGAAATGTTGAACACCAGTCTCAACATTTTAAGATCTTAAGTTATGTGCCTAAGGACCTGGACACATATGCTAGCTTAGAATAGAAATATTTAATATCAAGAGTGAAAAATAGCTCCAAAATTTTAGTGGCATTGAAATCAAATTTCCAACTTGGTTGTGTCACCAGGCACACAGATTCTAAAATTCATTTAGAGCAGGGCATCTCAACTTTGGTACTATTGACACTTGAAGCCAGTGTAGCCTTTATTGTAGCATTGTAACAATGCCATTCTGTGCATTGTTAGATATTTAGCAGCATCTCTGGTGTGTGTTCTCAAGTTATCTTTCATGTCAATCAAACTTGTCTGGAGACATCAACAAACATCCCACTGTGAGCAAAATCACCCCTAACTGAGAATCATTGACCTAGGGTGATGAAAATAGCCAAGATTGTTCTGAAAAAAATATAGAGGGCTGTCTCTACCAGATTTTAGGTTATAATGTTAAACTTTAGAGGTTAAGAATGTATATTTGAAAAAAAAAAAAAGTAAAATGAATACTCAGAAAAGAAGTTGAGAATATAGGTAGTTTTTCTGGTAATGGATTGTAAGCTTCAGTAGACAATGTAGAAAAAGTTCAGGAGGTTGTGAGAGGTGGGGAAAGGGGGTCAAAAGATAATTTGCAAAGTTATATGCAGATTAGAGATTTGGGATTTCTGGATTTCTTTAGGTGACTGAAGTAAACAGAGATAAATGGTATAAAGAGATGATCCTAATGATATAAAAGCAGATAATGATTGTGAGGTTGTGAGTGTTGGTGGTGAGGAAGAGATGGGAATCCTGCAAGGAACGCAGAAAGATATGGGGCAAATTCTTTATTTATGTAATGGAAAGATGGAGACCAGAGTAGGGTTATGGCCCCCTCCTAACTCCTGGAGAACAAGGGGTGCTAGGATTCCCTTTCAGTTCTTATGTATCATAGTGTTGAATTCCAGGGATCCCTTTTGACTACTTCCAAAAGGAAAAGTGATATTTCTTGCGTATGCTCTTTATGCTTCAGCCATACTTCTTTTACTTGCTTCTCCTCAGTCTGGAATGCTTTTTCAGATTTTGTTGCCTTCTATAGAAGTCTTTAAAATTTCCCCACCTAACTGGAGTGCTCCTACTCATTTTTCAAGACTCAGTTTAGGCATCTATTTTAATACAAATCTTCTCTTATCCCTTGTATTTGAGGCAGTTTTAAGTACTTCCTCCCACTGTGTTCCTTAGCATTCTATAAATATACCATCATAACATTAAACTTTTATTGATATTTTTTTAGGATGGTGTAGATTCACTTGTAGTTTTAAGACATAACACAGAAGTTTTCCCCAATGGTAACATCCTGCAAAATTATAATACACTATAGCAACCAGAATGTCGTCATTAGTATAGTTCATCTATCTTTTTCAGATTTCCCCAGTTTTATCTGAATTTGTGTGTGTGTATTTAGTTCTGTGCAATATTATCATATGTGTAGGTTCTTGTATCCACCACCACAGTCAAGATATGGAATAATTCCTTTACCACCAGGATCCCTCTTGATGCTCTTTAATAGCCATAGCAAACTCTATTCTACCTCCTGCAAAGCAACTCCTGACAACCATGGATATGCTCTCTATTTCTAAAATGTTGTCATTTCAAAAATGTTATTAAAATGGAATCATTCAGTTTGGGACCTTTCGGGATTCACATTTTCACACATAATTCTTTGGAGATTCATCCAGCTTGTTGCATGTATCAGTAGCTCATTCCTTTTTATCGCGGCACATGGGCTTCTCTCTAGTCGTGGTATGGGCTCCAGAGCACATGCACTCTGTAGTTAATGGTGCCAAGCCATAGTTGCCCTGCAGCAGTTGGGATCCCTGACCAGGGATCGAACCCACTTCCCCTACATTGGAAGGTGGATTCTTAAGCTAAGAATTGGACCTCCAGAGAAGCCCCAAGAATATATTTTTTTACTCTCAGCCTGAATACATAGTTTTCCAGTGTTGACAGGGAAAATATCACAAGGTTAATGTAGTGACAGATCTGATTATCTGTTCAGTTAAGTCTCTGAGCATTGAAATACTAGTCTACAAATACTGCACCTACCAAGGGAGCTCCTCAATATCAGTAATGAGTTCACCAATGAGAATTAGTGTTGTTTCAAGGAGCCTTATGCAAGAAGATAATTTAATATATAGTATAATTATTGTTTGGTCACTAAATTCTGTCTGACTCTTTGCAACCCCATGGACTGCAGCCCACTAGGCTCCTCCATCTATGAGATTTCCCAGGCAAGAATACAGGAATGGGTTGCCATTTCCTTCTCCAGGGGATCTTCCCGACCCTGGGATTGAACCTGCATCTCCTGAATTGGTAGGTGAATTCTTTACCACTGAGCCACCAGGGAAGCCCCATACAGTATCATACTTCATTTTAATTATATGATTCAAAAACAGATAATATACATGTATTATAGTGGATGTCAAATGGATGTACCTAATCAGATACTAAACTATTAAAATTTGGAGTTTCCATCAGAAATCTTAACATATTCTCCAGTCCTGTGTTTGGAAAGTAAACAAGATATTGCCAGATGTCAGCTTTCTTAAAAGGAAAACAATTCTGTGAATTGCAGGCTTCTGACTAACACAGATTTTGACTCTCATCTGAGGACTGTAATTGGACCTTTGTCTTACTTAACACAGAAGGGAAATCCTGGTAAGTTTATCAAGACTTCAGGGTTTCAAAGAACTTTTTGAAAAGACAAAATATCCTCTTATTTCTTTACTAATGTTGAAAGTTCCAGTCTTTTCAAATCCATTCATAATGGCCTACCACAAGATTGGATGCAGCTTTAAGAACATGAAAATACAGAGCATCTTGTAATATATTTCAATAGAATGTTATTGCTAAACGAAAGGAAATTGTTTTCTTACTAGAAATAAGATAATTTTGCAGGATTTAATTTTTAAGTAGGAATTTTCCTTTTGAACTCATCCCCAATCCCTGGCAAAGATATTTGCTATGATTCCTTTTATCTGGAATTATCCTTTCCCCTGCTCCTGTAGGCCATTACTTCAGACAATCACTCCTATTTTCGTGTCTATAGATTCAAGTCTGCACATATGTTGAAAACTGTTCTGAGTGACCCTGGGCAAGAGCTATGTGGGAAATTCCTCCTGAAAATGTGTTTGCCTCAGTATCAAGTGTCCCTTTTGTTGCTGACGCCCTGTGTATATCACTCAGATCCCTTAAATAGCCGCTTTTTGTGGCCCTGATATTTTTGGTCTAGGATTTTTGTTCCCCAGTCAGCAAGCCTGGGTTTCTGATCTCTGCTAATTGTTTTCCTAGATCTAATCCACTTTCTGGACCTTATTTTTGTTCATCCTGCAGGATTTGGATGATGCAACTTAATGTCTGGAAGTGAGCTGAGAGGCCATCTAGTCTAACTTCATTTTATAGAGGGGTAAACTAAATACTTGACCTCTTGTTTTTTCTCTCTCTTTAGCAATGTCATATCTGTCTTTTTCTCTTGGTCTTAGATGACCTCCTTGAAATTCTCTTCTGCCTTACTCAAAATATTATCCCTCTTACAGTCTAATAAAATTCCCAGCCAGGCACTCTCCCAATCCTTTCAAGTCTCTGGATTACAAGTGTCATAACACAAACTTTGTGGGCAAAGACATGAGATAATTCTTAAGATAAAATATTTTATTGTGATAATATCTCAACCACATGATATGAAGGCATGAACCTTGAATGTGTACTACCTAGACCAATCATAACTAAATATACAATGTATTCAAAACATCTACTAAGATAGGAGCTTAACAGTAGAGGAAAAATTAAAAAAAAAAATTCCTCTGAAACTGTTAAAAATACCAAAGGGATGAATATTCCCTTAGAAAACAGAATGAATAACTTTGTATACAAGGTCATAAAGTTGTAGACATTTCAAGGATAGCTAAAACAAAGCTATTGTGTATAACTTAAAAATAATCTTTGCTAGAGACTTTTAGTTAGAAAAGTAATGTAAAATAGACTCTTTTACTCCATAAGAATTCAGTAAAAATATTCTGTCCTACCTGAGGAGAACCTATTCATAGGGGTACTTAGCTTTCTTACATTGCTATTTGTGTTATTTTTTGTCTCTTTTAGTCATGAGGAACAAAGGATATAAGGACTTTTTTGTTGCTTGAGTGTCAGAAAGGCAAACCAAAATCATCCTTGTGCCTAGCAGGAAGCAATTAAAGAACAAATTGCTTCTGTCACTGTGAGGTAGATGTAGGAGTCAAAAAAACAGACCTGAATATAATTTCATAATTTGGGCAATCCCAGTCGTATATACCAAGGGAATAAACAGAATTGAAAAGAGTAAAGTTTATATGTGTGTATGTATGTTTGTATAAAAAGTTCAGCAAAATCAGCTAAGGAAGGTATAATCTAGGACATATCGAAATTTGAAATGTGATATTTGTTCCATAAAGTGCCAAGAGCATAAAAGATAAGTCATTAGTTCAATGTTCCATAACTAATAAGTGGAGAGGCTAAGATTTTAATGCAGAGGCTGACTACAAAGTTATCTAGGCTGTTAACCACTATGCTATATTATCTCTAGTATATAAACCATGCCTTTAATTATCCTGGGTCTTTTCCTGCTCTGACTCTAGCACTTGCAGTAGAAGCTTCTGACAATTTGGGAATGTGTCAGTGCATACAGACAAAATCTCTAACTGCACAGATGACCTTTTTATGCCAGACTTTTCATGAAGAGATCAGATTGTTTTTTGCTGAGGACTATAGGAGTCAGCTAGAATCTACTCTTATGTGATATTAAACACCTACAGGGTATACTCCTACAAGACTTTCAGGTTGACTAAAGAAGGTTTTCAACAACCTGAAGCCCATTGATATTCAGGATTATGTGGCATATGATACAAAACATTAAACCTCTCAGAAACTCTTTCAGGACCAGCTTCTAAATTAGGCTGTGGCCACATCTTCCACCGAAGTGTCTGTGTGCCAGGGACTTACTTCTGATTAGGTTATCAAGGTAGAGGAAACTACATGTTTTGTTCTGTTTCTGTTCTTTGTCACTCAGTAGTGTCTGACTCTTTGAGACGCCATGGACTGTAACCCACCAACTATATGTTTGAAGGCCCTCAAAGAGAACCTGAAAGTCAGTGAGATCAAAACAGAGAGTCTTCTGGAATGTGGTGTGTGAAGAAACTGGGAAGAATATAAGTTTGAATCCCAGCTCTGATACTAATGATGTGGTCTGGGCAAATTACTAAGCTACTTGAAGAGAGTTGATGATGGACAGGAAAGCCTGGCATGCTACAGTCCATGGGGTGGCAAAGAGTCAGACATGACTGAGCGACTGAACTGACTGACTCAATTTCCTTATTTGTAAAACTGGAAAGATAAGATCACTTACCTCATAGGGACTTTATGAGGACTCTATCAAAATGCATATAAAGTTACATAATAAGTATTCCATAAATATTAAACATGAACACGTACTTGATAGATACAGATGTAGATAGATAGATAGGTAGATAGAAAGACAGACAGAGACCCTAGATCTTAGAGTCTTGGAGGGCCTTGTAAACTATGGTAAGAATTTGAATACTCTTTGTTCTAGGGTATTTGAAGGATATTGAATGTTTTAAGAAGAGAAGTAACAACATTAATTTGTACTTTTTATTGAAATATAGATGAAGTAAAATATGTTGATTTCAGGTGTATTACATAATGGTTTCATGTTTGCATACATTATGAAGTGATCACCATGATAAGTCTAATAATCATCTGTCTCCATACAAAGTTTTTACAATACTTTTGACAGTATTCCTCATGCTGCATATTATATCCTGTCGACTTATGTATTATATAACTGGAGGTTTGTACCTCTTAATCCTCTTCAACTATTTCACCTACCTCCATCCCCCACCCTTCTGGCAACCACCCATTTGTTCTATGTATCTATTAGTCTATTTTCACTTTGTTTATTTGTTTTCATTTTTAAATTCTACATATCCATTAGATCATGGAGTATTTGTCTTTTCTTGTCTGACTTATCTCACTTAGCATAATACCCTCTAGATCCATCCATATTGTTGCAATTGGCAAGATTTCGTTTTATATTTGGTTGAGTAATATTCCATTGTGTATTGCGATATATATACACACACAGTATCACATTTCTCTATTCATTTCTCTATCAATGAATACTTAGGTTGATTCCAATCTTTTCTATTACGAATAGTGGATAATGCGGCAGTGAATATTGGAGTGCATATATCTTTGCAAAATGTTTTTGTTTTTTTGTCATGAATATCCAGAGGTGAAATTAATTGATCACATAGCAGTTCTATTTTTATTTTTTTGAGGAATATCCATACTGTTTTCCATAATGGCTGCACTGATTTTCAATTTCACCAACAGTGTATGGTGTTCCCTTTCTTCACAGCCTTGCCAACACTTGTTATGTGTTGTCTTTTGGATGACAGGCATTCTGACAGAAGTAATGTGGTATCTCATTATAGTTTCCATTTGCATTTCTCTAATATTAATTTTTCTTTCTGATAGTTCATTGTTAGTGTACAGAATTGCGATGAATTTCTGTACATTAATTTTGTGTCCTATAACTACTGAATTCACTTATCAATTCTAGTATATTTTATGGTATTTTTAGGACTTTCTATATATGATATCATGTCATCTATAAAGAGTGACAGTTTTTCTTCTTCCTTTCTGATTTGGATTCTTTTTATTTATTTATTTATTGTTTAGTTACTATGGCTAAGACTACCAATGCAATGTTGAGTAAAAGTGGCAAGAGTGGCCATCCTTGCTTCATTTCTGATGTTAGAGGAAATGCTTTCACCTTTTTACCCTTGAGTATGTTAACTGCGGGTTTTTCATATATGACATTTATTATATTGAGGTATGTGCCTTCTATACTCACTTCGTTGAGTTTCTTTTGATCATCAACGGATGTTAAGTTTTGTTAAATGCTTTGTTCTGCATCTTAGTCTTCAATTGTCAAAGTGGTGTATCACATTGATTTATTTGCAGATATTGAACCATCCTTGTATTCCTGGGATAAATACCAGTTGATCATAATATGAGATCCTTTTAAAGTATTGTTGAATTTGGTTTGTGAATATTTTGTTGAAGATTTTTACGTCTATGTTTATAAATGATATTGGACTATAATTTTCTTTTTTCTTAGTATCTTTACAGTATATCTTGAATTCATGGTGGGGAGGGGGGTGCAATTGCACCCTTATACAATATTAGTTTGGGTGAAGAAATTGATTTTAGGTAATCTAAAGAAGAACTTGCCTCACTGCAACTTCAACTGGAAGACCTTTGTATTTTCTTCCTCCCCACTGCATCTACAGAATTTGAGCTGATCCTACATTCAACATTAGATGTCACGGAATTTGCTAAATTCTCCCAAATTTGGAATAATCATATGAATCCCTTCTCTCCAGTTTTTGAATAACAATTTAACTGGAGAAACAGTTAAGCCAGTCTCTCATCTACCCATCCCCATCTGCCTTTCTGTAAGAGAAAAAGAGTGCTGCATGTGTTAGAATTACATTTGGAGAATCTGACAGACACTTTTAGTTGCCAGTCCAATATCCATTTTCTCCTTTCCTTTTGCCAACAAAACCTTCATTTTTATCAAAGCAATGTGATCAAAGTCTTGAATAATGGAATAAGGCCTTCCTCCAAAGATATCCATGTCATAATCCATGGAACTTGTGAATATTACCTTAAATAGTAAATGGGAATTAAAGTTACAGATGGAATAAAGGTAATCATCTAATGTCAAGATAGGGATGCTGCTCTGGATTTATCTGGGTAAGTCCAATTTATTTTATTTTATTTTTTTTAAAGTGGAAAAGGAGAGGAGAGAAGGTATTTTGAGTAATGCAGTGTAAGAAGGACTCAACCCACCAATACTGGCTTTGACAGAGACCATAAGCAGAGGGATGTGAGTATATTAGAAGCTGGAAAAGTAGAAGAAACATATTTTTCCATAGAGCAGAAGAAATGCAGCCATGTCCATACTTTGATTTTAGCTCAGTGAGAATAATGTTCAGACTCTGACCTACAGAATCTTAAGATAATAAATTAGTGAGTGTTATGAAGCAACTAAGTTCCTGGTGATTTATTATAGTGGCCATAGGAAACTAAGATGGAACCTGATAGATGAGCTCACTTTTACAAATATTGAGTTTCCAATGCTTTTGCAGTAGGCAGATGACCACATGAAAAAGTCAGGAAGATGTCTTAACTACAGATGCAGAATTAAGAGTTACTACAGATGACAATTAGAACAATGGGAGCAAATTAAATTGCTTATGGGGAATGAATAAGTTTAGAAGAAGAAAGGACTTAACTCCAATAGTTAGTGAATTGAATAGGAGAAGAAGCCAGTGAGGAGGCTGAGAAGAAGCAGAGTTAGGCATGATAAAATGAGAGCAAGCCTCACAAAACCAAAGGAAGAGAGCGTTTCAAGGAGGGTCATTGGTAATCAAGGCTGATGGTTAGACTAGTAAAATAAAGACTATAAATTATATATTAGATTTTGTGACAGAGGTAATTGGTTATACTAGTAAGAGCATTTGGGTGAAATAGTAGGTGTACTAGGTATTGAAGCTAAATTGATGTGAACTGAGGGATGAGCAAGGAGAGAGAAATGAAGGTAGGGAGTAATGACAACTCATTCCAGAAACTTGACAATGAAGGAAATAACAGAGAAGTTGCAGGGGAAAATGTTGTTAAGGGAGTGTGTTTAAGTAGGCCCTCCCAGAAGCAAGCATCAAGATAGGATTAGACTGTGCAAGGTTTTTTTGTTTTTTGTTTTTTTAATTAGAGGAAACATTTGTTGAGAGAAAACGAGGAGAAACATGGAAAAGGCTGAAAAAGTATGATCCTGAGTGAAGGAGAGAGGGAAGGATAGTTGGGAGAAAATGTCTTGGACTGCTGTGAAGTCTAAGGAAGGTTCAACAAAGCCATTAGGGAGTGCTCAAGCCAAAGCCAGTCATCAGAGTAGTCCCATGACTTTCAGAAATGAACTCACATTAGCATTCTTCTTTGTCTCTGGCATAAGCTGGAGTAGCATGGGGGAAGCATAGTCTCCAGGCAAAATGTAGGAATGGATTTCAGAACATAGTAATACGGACCCTTGGTTAGAGATCTATGAGAGACATTTTTCACGGATTTCACAGATGGGTTTTTATGGCTTTTTAAAAAAGTTTCATGTATATTTAAGCTCATTAGATGGAGCCAGGAGAGAGAGAGAGAGAGAGAGAGAGAGAGAGAGAGAGAGAGAGAGAGACAGAGAGAGACAGAGAGAGAGAGAGAGAGAGAGATTGAAGATACCCAGGATAAAAGGAAGATAATTGATGCAGCAAGGTCCAAGTAAAGGCTGGGGAGGATAGGATCTGTCAGAGTAAAAGTTATTGCCCTTAGATGAGATGTGAGATGCTTTGAAAGAAGAGGGTGGATGTAGGAGAATTTGTTGGTTTGGGAGTTCTAATCTCATGGTTTCAATTTATTCTTTAAATTACAACATTGTTAATCAGCTATACCCTAATACAAAAAAAAAAAAAAAAGTTTAAAGTTTGGAAAAAACATTACAAGTTGAGGTCATTTCCTGAGAATGGGAGTATGAGTGTGGGAGTGGGTCAGAGTTCAAGGAAAGGCATAAAATAATCACTGTGGGGAGTTGGAGAGTGACCTATCTTATGTCACTCTCAAATGGCTGGACAGTGTTAATGTGCCAGTTGAGTCTTGTCATGTAAACCAGTGGCATTAATCTGCCCCTATCCTTCCAACTTTGCTGGAGCAGCCGTGAAGAGATACCCCAGGCCCAAGATAAGAGAAACCCAAGTAAAATGGTAGGTGTTGCAAGACGGCATCAGAGGGCAGACACACTGAAACCATACTCACAGAATAGGACCACAACCTTGCCTAACTCAATCAAACTAAGCCATGCCCTCAGGACAACCCAAGACGGGGGTGGGGGTGGGGGTGGGCCATGGTGGAGAGGTCTGACAGAATGTGGTCCACTGGAGAAGGGAATGGCAAACCACTTCAGTATTCTTGCCTTGAGAACCCCATGAACAGTATGAAAAGGCAAAATGATAGGATACTGAAAGAGGAACTCCCCAGGTCTGTAGGTGCCCAATATGCTACTGGAGGTCAG
Source organism: Capricornis sumatraensis (assembly GCF_032405125.1). Lineage (NCBI taxonomy): Eukaryota > Metazoa > Chordata > Mammalia > Artiodactyla > Bovidae > Capricornis > Capricornis sumatraensis. The sequence goes on along the minus strand of NC_091092.1, from coordinate 66,791,364 downwards.
TGGAGAAATAAATCTAGAAAGAATGAAGGGATGGAGCCAAAGGAAAAACAATACCCAGCTGTGGATGTGACTGGTGATAGAAACAAAGTCCGATGCTGTAAAGAGCAATATTGCATAGGAACCTGGAATGTCAGGTCTATGAATCAAGGCAAATTGGAAGTGGTTAAACAGGAGATGGCAAGAGTGAACATTGACATTCTAGGAATCAGCGAACTAAAATGGACTGGAATGGGTGAATTTAACTCAGATGACCATTATATCTACTACTGTGGGCAGGAATCCCTCAGAAGAAATGGAGTAGCCATCATGGTCAACAAAAGAGTCCAAAATGCAGGACTTGGATGCAATCTCAAAAACGACAGAATGATCTCTGTTCGTTTCCAAGGCAAACCATTCAATATCAGAGTTATCCAAGTCTATGCCGCAACCAGTAACACTGAAGAAGCTGAAGTTGAATGGTTCTATGAAGACTTACAAGACCTTTTAGAACTAACACCCAAAAAAGATGTCCTTTTCATTATAGGGGACTGGAATGCAAAAGTAGAAAGTCAAGAAACACCTGGACTGACAGGCAAATTTGTCCTTGGAATGTGGAATGAAGCAAGGCAAAGACTAATAGAGTTTTGCTGAGAGAATGCACTGGTCATAGCAAACACCCTCTTCCAACAACACAAGAGAAGACTCTACACATGGACATCACCAGATGGTCAACACCGAAATCAGATGGATTATATTCTCTGCAGCAAAAGATGGAGAAGCTCTACACAGTCAACAAAAACAAGACCAGGAGCTGACTGTGGCTCAGATCGTGAACTCCTTATTACCAAATTCAGACTGAAATTGAAGAAAGTCAGGAAAACCACTAGACCATTCAGGTATGACCTAAATCATATCCCTTATGATTATACAGTGGAAGTGAGAAATAGATTTAAGGGCCTCGATCTGATAGATAGAGTGCCTGATGAACTATGGACGGAGGTTCGTGACATTGTACAGGAGACAGGGATCAAGACCATCCCCATGGAAAAGAAATGCAAAAAAACAAAATGGCTCTCTGGGGAGGCCTTACAAATAGCTGTGAAAAGAAGAGAAGCGAAAAGCCAAGGAGAAAAGGAAAGATATAAGCATCTGAATGCAGAGTTCCAAAGAATAGCAAGAAGAGATAAGAAAGCCTTCTTCAGTGATCAATGCAAAGAAATAGAGGGAAAGAACAGAATGGGAAAGACTAGAGATCTCTTCAAGAAAATTAGAGATACCAAGGGAACATTTCATGCAAAGATGGGCTCGAGAAAGGACAGTAATGGTATGATCTTAACAGAAGCAGAAGATATTAAGAAGAGATGGCAAGAATACACAGAAGGATACAAAAGGATACACAGAAGGGTACAAAAAGGATCTTCACGACCCAGATAATCACGATGGTGTGATCACTCATCTAGAGCCAGACATCTTGGAATGTGAAGTCAAGTGGGCCTTAGAAAGAATCATTATGAACAAAGCTAGTGGAGGTGATGGAATTCCAGTAGAGCTATTTCAAATCCTGAAAGATGATGCTATGAAAGTGCTGCACTCAATATGCCAGCAAATTTGGAAAACTCAGCAGTGCCCACAGGACTGGAAAAGGTCCGTTTTCATTCCAATCCAAAAGAAAGGCAATACCAAAGAATGCTCAAACTACTGCACAATTGCACTCATCTCACACGCTAGTAAAGTAATGCTCAAAATTCTCCAAGCCAGGCTTCAGCAATATGTGAACCGTGAACTTCCTGATGTTCAAGCTGGTTTTAGAAAAGGCAGAGGAACCAGAGATCAAATTGCCAACAACCGCTGGATCATGGAAAAAGCAAGAGAGTTCCAGAAAAACATCTATTTCTGCTTTCTTGACTATGCCAAAGCCTTTGACTGTGTGTATCACAATAAACTGTGGAAAATTCTGAAAGAGATGGGAATACCAGACCACCTGACTTGCCTCTTGAGAAATCTGTATGCAGGTCAGGAAGCAACAGTTAGAACTGGACATGGAACAACAGACTGGTTCCAAATAGGAAAAGGAGTACGTCAAGGCTGTATGTTGTCACCCTGCTTATTTAACTTATATGCAGAGTACATCATGAAAAAAGCTGGACTGGAAGAAACACAAGCTGGAATCAAGATTGCCAGGAGAAATATCAATAACCTCAGATATGCAGATGACACCACCCTTATGGCAGAAAGTGAAGAGGAACTAAAAAGCCTCTTGATGCAAGTGAAAGAGGAGAGTGAAAAAGTTAGCTTAAAGCTCAACATTCAGAAAACGAAGATCATGGCATCCAGTCCCACCACACCATGGGAAATAGATGGGGAAACAGTGGAAACAGTGTCAGACTTTATTTTTTGGGCTCCAAAATCACTGCAGATGGTGACTGCAGCCATGAAATTAAAAGACGCTTACTCCTTGGAAGAAAAGTTATGACCAACTTAGATAGTATATTCAAAAGCAGAGACATTACTTTGCCGACTAAGGTCCGTCATGTCAAGGCTATGGTTTTTCCAGTGGTCATGTATGGATGTGAGAGTTGGACTGTGAAGAAAGCTGAGCACTGAAGAATTGATGCTTTTGAAGTGTGGTGTTGGAGAAGACTCTTGAGAGTCCCTTGGACTGTAAGGAGATCCAACCAGTCCATTCTGAAGGAGATCAGCCCTGGGATTTCTTTGGAAGGAATGATGCTAAAGCTGAAACTCCAGTACTTTGGCCACCTCATGCGAAGAGTTGACTCATTGGAAAAGTCTTTGATGCTGGGAGGGATGGAGGCAGGAGAAGAAGGGGACGACCGAGGATGAGATGGCTGGATGGCAGCAATGAATCGATGGACGCAAATCTGAGTGAACTCCGGGAGCTGGTGATGGACAGGGAGGCCTGGCGTGCTGCGAGTCATGGGGTCGCAAAGAGTCGGACACGACTGAGTAACTGAACTGAACTGAACTGAACTGAACTGATCCTCCCAGCTCTTTCATTCTCTTACCCCTCACCCAGTCTGTTCATTGGCCTGTTAATCTGTTAACAACCTATTTCCATGAATGCTGCCAATATCTTTTCAACCTTAATCATTTCTCCCTCCCATCTGTAACATCTCACGAGCCTCCAGGTCATGTCAGTTTACTTGTTAAAATTTGCTTCAGACTTCCTTTCCTCTCAATCTTTCTCTTTCACTGCTCGAGTGATAGGATTTCTCATCTCTGCCTTCTAACTGGTTGTTTTGCCTCTCATCTTGTCTCATTTAAATCCATCTTGCACATAACCATCAGAGTGATCAATCTAAACATTAAATCTGATTTTGATTATTTAAGGGCTTCCCTTGTGGCTCAGCTAGTAAAGAATTTGCCTGCAATGTGGGAGACCTGGGTTCAGTCCCTGGGTTGGGAAGATGCCCTCGAAAAACGGAAGGCTATCCACTCCAGTATTCTGGCCTAGAGAATTTCATGAACTGTATAGTCCATGGGGTTGCAAAGAGTTGGATATGACTGAGCAACTTTCAGTCATGATTATTTTAAATCCTTCAAAGTATCCCCATAACCAGTAAAATTTAGTCTAAACTCCTTAACAAGGCATATGAAAGCCTCCATGACATAATTTTTGTCTACCTCCCCAGCCTCATCTCTTATCTTATGCCCTTTCTCACTTTTACACACCAGCAGTATGTGGAAGTTTCCTGCATACTCCATGTTGGTTTTCACTTCTCCACTTTTTGCTTTCCCTCTGTCTTAAAAACTCTCCCAAGCTCACTTTATAAAGCTAACTCTCTCTCACCTCTTATGAGAGCTTTGCCATCACCTTCTTTTATGGCCTTCTTCCTTCACCAGTATTATCACACTTCTCTCTAATGGTTTATTGGTTAATTGTTCTTTGGGTAACTACTTTCTTGTATGCATTTTTTTTATTGTTGTACTGATCACATTGGATAAAAATAAGTGGCTTTTGTCTCTGTCTTTTCTATTAGTCTGAGCTCCAGGGACTATCTCAGATTCATCTTTGTATCTTTGCAACTAACCAGTGCTTGACACACAACTGGTGTGAAATAAGTGCCTTTTAAAGAAAAGAGGGTAGACATTGAGATGGCCAATAAACACATAGAAAGATGCTCAACATCACTCATTATTAGAAAAATGCAAATCAAAACTACAATGAGGTATCACTTCACATCAGTCAGAATGGCTATCATCAAAATATCTACAAACAGTAAATGCTGAAGAAGGTGTGGAGAAAAGGGAACCCTCTTGCGCTTTTGATGGGAATGTAAATTGATACAGCAACTGTAGAGAATATTATAGGGGTTCCTTAGGAAACTAAAAATGGAATACCATATGGCACAGCAATCCCCCTACCGGGCACATACCCAAAGAAAAACATAATTCACAAAGATACATACAGAACTTCTATGTTGGTCCAGTGGTTAAGAATTTGCCTGCCAGTGCAGGCGACACAGGTTCTATCCCTGGTCCAGGAAGATTCACATATTGGTGGGATAACTAAGCCTATCAACTGCAACTACTGAAGGTCATGTGCCTAGATCCCATGCTCCACAACAAGAGAAGCCTCTGCAATGAGAAACCCCACACACTGCAACTAAATTGTAGCCCTGACTTGCCAAAACTAGAGAAAGCCCACATGCAGCAATGAAGATCCAATACAGTCAAAAATGAAAATAAATACATAATTTTTTAAAATTAAAAAAATATACATGCACCCCTATGTTCATTGTAACACTATTTACAATAGCCAGGACATGGAAGCAACCTAAATATTCATCAACAGAGGAATGGACAAAGAAGATGTGGTACATATATACAATGGAATATTACTCAGCCATAAAAAAGAATGAAATTGGGTCATTTGTAAAGATGTAGATGGACTTACAGACTGTCATACAGAGTGAAGTAGGTCAGAAAGAGAAAAACAAATATCGTACATTAACACATGTATGTGGAATCTAGAGAAAAGATATTGATGATCTTATTTGCAAAACAGAAATAGAAACACAGACACAGAGAACGAATGTATGGATACCAAGCAGGGATGGGGAGAGTTGTGCTGGATTGGGAGATTGGGATTGACAGGTATATGCTACTATGTATAACATAGATAACTAATAAGAACTTACTGTATAGCACAGGAAACTACTCAATGCTCTGTGGTGACTTAAATGGGAAGGAAATCCAAAAAAAGAGGGGCTGTATTATGAGTACAGCTGATTCACTTTGCTGTACAGCAGAAACTAACACAACATTGGAAAGCAACTATAATAAGAGCTTCCCTGGTGGCTCAGTATTAAATAATACACTTGCCAACGCAGGAAACGTGGGCTGATCCCTGGGTCAGGAAGTTGCCTTGGAGAAGGAAATGGCAACCACTCCAGTTTTCTTGCCTGAAAAATTCCATGGACAGAGGAGTTCAGAGGGCTACAATCCGTGGGGTCGTAAATAGTTGGATATGACTGAACAACTAAGCAAGATACGCCAATAAAAATTCATAAAAAATAAATAAAGGAGGGATAAAGGAAGAGAAGTAGGAATAATAGAAGAAAGGAAAAGGGTAAGAAAGAACCCAGATCTTGGAATCATTCCACAACGCCACTCAGTTACAGAAATTATTTAGTAACTCTTAGTTTAAGAGACTAATTTATAATCAAGCCACACATTTCAAAGAAAATACATTTTTGTGTGGTGATGCTTTGATGAAATTCTATATGTTTATCTAGTAAATAAAATATATTCAATGTTCTCTGTAGGCAATTTGCAGCCAAGCTTCTGTGCATTTCACTGAGCATGTTATAAAGATACATGTCATAAATCAGTAAGCAAATGTTAAGCTAAATTTTGGAGATAACAAGTATTTCCCATCCCTGGTGAATTAATGAAGGTGTTAACCGAAAATAAAAGTTTTGCTCTGTGGTCATAGAGAGGGGTGGGGGGAAGGAAGAGTTAAAAATTTTAGAGATAAGAATTGATGGCATTAAAAGAGAAAGAAAGGTAAAGGATAATTTATAGCATAGGAAACTCATACCCATAGCTTTCTTAAAATATTCCAAGTATGCTTTGAGGTTGAACAGATGATTTTATATAATTTTTTTCTGCAGGAAACTTAATAGTTGAGTTTCATCTGCATGCATCCTATCCTATAAGGGACTTCTGGATCCTCAGAGCTTGGATGTCCAATTTATTGTCTCTCTCTTTGAATGTAGCTTGATTTTGGACCTCCTGGGATGGACAAACTCTGCAAGGAAGTTAAAAATATCAAACATAATTAAATGATACTTAATAAAATCTCTATTCTTGTTTAGATATACTCATATATAAGAAAATTGGACATGCAATATCTGAATCATTTTAAGAATTTGTTTAATCACCATTATAAATGTTAATTATTTAAAACAACACACACAAAATTTTTTAGCAAACGAATTGTTGGCTGCCTTTAAATAACCATTAAATACTGTACTTGTAGTACAGTTTCCCTAGACAAGTTTAGATACAGTGCAATCCAGAATCTCCATAGTAAAGAAGAATCTAATATTACAAGAGCAAATTTACCTAAGAAAAACAGACACCTCTTTTTTTTTTTTTTCCTGAAATTATACAAAGTCCACACTCTAATCTTGCAGGGGTGAATGTTAGTACTATATAACTACAAATTAAATTTGTTGTTTTTGTGAAGTATCTCACTATTCTTTTGTTGTATAATCATATTGACAAATATTAAGCTACATCACTAATGTTTCCAAATCATATGTTATTATTAATATAACAACATTGTTTATGTCATAGTAACCCAGACTTTTGTCAGTGCTATAAAATTGTTTTATGATAGGGGTCATACTGAAACCTCACTTTCTCTGCATAACATGTTACTTTTTAACAATTAAAAATCTCTACTCACAGATACTCTTTTCTATTGCAGAGACCCTGAGAAACATGTTCATGAGCATTTAGAAATACTATTTTAAAACAGATCTGAGAAAGGAATGAATGCTGTAGGCCTTTATTTTGAGAGTTCTCTATTTTTATTGGAAAACATACTAATCACCTTCCCCATTTTTAAGAGAATGGTTCAAAGATAAACACACACACACACGCACACATGTTGACTATCACTCTGTAGTGGGCATTCTGCTTGGCACTCAATACAATAATGAATAAGTGATTGTTGCTGATCTGGATGAATTAAAAGACACATATACTATAGACAGGCAGATAAATATTTATAACATGATACCTTAGTATAAGAATGAAGACAGTAATAGTACTGTTGGGAGGGCAGAGAATAGAGCACTACCTCTGCCTAAAGATTTGGGAAAGGCTTCATGAATGTGATACCCAAAGTATATACTAGGATGACTGGAAGTTTTGCAGACATAGAGCCATAATTGCTTGGGAACCATGTATTTAGTTAGTTAGTTAAGTCGCTCAGTCGTGTCTGACTCTTTGTGACCACATGGACTGTAGCCCACCAGGCTCTTCCGTCCATGGGATTTGTATTTGGGAAGCCATAAATTTGGTATGGCTGGAACATAGAGTGGAAGACTAAGATAAGCAAGAGATGGAGGTAGAGAGTTGGAGAGATGAGGAGGGCTAAAATCCATCATATTATGCTTACTTGAGGAACTTTGACCTATTTGTATGAGGATCAAGCATGGTCTTTTAAGCTAGATTACAATAAGATCATATTTGGTTTTAAGATGATAACTTAGGCAGCAGTGTGATAGGTAAACCTGAAATAGAGACAGAGGTGGCAAAGGAATTAGTTGGCCATAATTTAGAAGAGGTGGCTCAGTGGTAAAGAATCCACCTGCCAAGCAGGAGATGTAACTTTGATCCCTGAGTCAGGAAGATTCCCCTGGAGTATTCTTGCCTGGGAAATCCCATGGACAGAGGAGCCTGGTGGGCTACAGTCCATGGGATCACAAGAGTTGGACGTAGTGATTAAATCACCACCAACAATTTAGAAGAGACATGCTGAAGACCTGAAGTAAGTCAGTGACAGGGAATGAGTTTTCCCAGAACTGAAGGGGTTCCCTGAATGTGGGCCTTTCACTTTTAAAACCAAGACTGTCCCAAGCAAATTGTAGTGAGTTGGTAACCCTAGATTTAAGGGAAAAAAGAACAACACACGACTTCATGCATGATTAGACTTAAAGGGAGCAGTAAAGGAGAGAAAAGAACTTCCTTGTGTTCACAGACTCCAGTCTTAGATGATTGGGTCAGTGGCACCATTCACTATAATACAGAATATAGGAGAGGAGTAGGGTGGAGTGAAGAGATAATATAATAGGTCTTTAAGGAGTCTGCTGGAAATATAAGTGTACAAATATACTATAGAGTATTAGAATCACTGGTCTAGATCTAGAGAGAATTTTATGAGTTGAAATTAGATTTGAAATTTACCAGCAAGATGGAACCATGAAAAAACAGTACTATTTAAGTTTTAGACAGAGTTGGAAGTTCCTGCAGTTCGCTCAACTCATGTCCATTGAGTCAGTGATGCCATCCAACCATCTCATCCTTTGTTGCCCTCTTCTCCTCTTTCCCTCAATCTTTCCCAGCATCAGGGTCTTTTCCAATGAGTCAGCTCTTTGCATCAGGTGGCCAAAGTATTAAGGTTTTATAACAATTACAACACTTGAATATATCTATGTGTATGCTTTGGATATATGCTATATAACATGGGCAAAGCTGCTTGTTTTCCCCAAGGTAGCCTTGCACTCGCCAAAGTTAATGGTAGAAAAAAGTCAAGCAGGACTTAAGAAACCTGGAATTTTCCTGCTCTGCCAATAATTAAACCCTGGAGAGCCCTATTCCTCTTAGAACATTAGGCTTCTTACTGTAAAATGAGAGGGTTAGACTAGATGACCTGCAGGGTACTTTTTCAGCTCTAGCTTTTTCTGATATCTTGGTGTCCTCCTGTGGACTTTCCTGGTGGCTCAGATGGTAAAGCATCTGCCTACAATGCGGGAGACCCAGGTTCAATCTTTGGGTCAGGAAGATCTCCTGGAGAAGGAAATGGCAACCCACTCCAGTATTCTTGCCTGGAAAATCCCATGGATGGAGGAGCCTGGTAGGGCTACAGTCCGTGGGGTCGCAAAGAGTAGGACACGACTGAGTGACTTCACTTTCCTGTGGAGCACCCTTTCCACAGAACAACATCTCCCTCTGGCTGCAGGCCTGACCTCCATCCATCCATTCATCCATCCACAAAAGCAGTTTTCCTAATTCCATTTAGTTGTCTATGTTGTGTTCTTCTATTCTGCTAGATTTCCTTAAGAGGATTGTTCTCCATTCTTTGTGTGACAATTTGGAGATTTCCATTTTGTTAGGGTCAGTTCTTGGAGCTTTATTAGTTTCCCTTGTTGATGTTATATTTACTTGGTTTTTGTTACCCTTGATTTCTTACATTGGTATCTGCACATTTAGGCACATTTAGTGCACATTTAGTGCACATTTAGGCAGAGGCGGATCTTCACCAATCAACTCAGTTTGGGTTTCTAGGCATATCTGTTGGTAATGTCCTTAGGCAAGTGTGGTCTGATGTTATGTTGAGGGTGGAGGTAGGCAAGTATGCAAGCTCTGAATTTGGGGATGGGGAGGTGTGCCACTGACTGAGAACATGTGGATAGCACTGCTAGCTTGGTTCTTTACTCAAGTAAGACTGTTAGATGGTGCTGTACTTCCCTGGATTCTCTGGTCAGGCTTACTAGATGATTGAGACTGGGTACTATATTTTGTAGTAGATGGACCTATTGATTAGTTTCCCTCCTTGGGAGGGTATCAAGAGTCTGTATGGCTTTATTGTTTGTGACCCCAAATCAGGCAATAGTGTGCACCGTTGAGAACACCAGTTTTTTTTTTTTTTTTTTCCTGAAAATAGAGACAGATATGGATTGTGCTCTCTGTTCAAGTGCCACTCTAATCAGGGGTGTTGGGTGGACTATGCAGCTTCCTGTGTGCTCTAGTTAGGTTCCCTGATCAGGCAAGATAGAGGCTGTATCCAGCAATGAGCAGGGCCATGAATTATTTTCTCTGCTTGGGTGCAGTGACAGATGCAGCCCTAAAGTTAGTAAAGCTCTTTGTTTGTTGTCTTAAGCCAACCCGTACTCCAAGTTCTCTGGCCAAACAGGTTCATTGGCTTTGCTGTGCAAGCTATCAGCTCTGTCTGCCTGCTTCTTGCCTTGAGTGTTGCTGGGCTGCACAGCTTCCAGATATTCTTGCTAGCGTTTCTGATCAGATGAGGTGGGAGATACTCTTCACAGTGGGTGGGGATGTGTCTCAGTTCCCTTGACTGGGCAAGCCCAACTCTTAGTCCAAGCATTGCTGATTACACAGTTTCTAGGTGTTCTTGCCAGCTTTTCTGGTCAGATTGAGCTCTGGATTCATAGTAGGTGGGGCTATATTTCAGGTCACTTGCCTGAGTGGGACAGTGAAGTGTCACTGTAGGCAATGCCCATTTTTTTCCAAGCAGGCTTTCTGGATTGGAGGGACTAGGAGTTACCCTCAGCCTTGGCTATGAGTTAATCTCCCAGCCTGGGCTTAGCAAAGGAACCCTCCAAGCCCACTGACTTTACTCTGGAAGCAGTCAGCTCTGCATGTCTCTCAGCTGGAGTGTTGCTAGGCTACACAGCTTTCAGGTGCTCTCACCAGCCTCTCTGATCATATGGGGTTGGGAGACACTCTCCCCAGTGGATGGATCCCAGTGGACTCAGCTCCTTGCCTCAGACTCCTTGGCCCAGGAACTATGGCCAGAAAAACTCCTCATCTGAGTACCCAAATCAGGCATATCTACATCCTGATGAGAACTGCTGAGCAGTTCACTTAAGCCTGGTCAAAGTGCACCACTGACTCGGTTTTGCAAATGAGCAAAGCCATTTAATTAGGGTTACTACTTGGGCACTGCAGCTATGAATTTGGTCTGCCAAGATCCTTGTTGAAAGCCCCTTCCCTCCTCTCCATAACAGTCAGATTCCCAGTGGTTGAACCCTGCAAGTTCCCCTGAAATCCCCATGTGGTGAGACCAGAGTAGGGGCTCTCACAAAGCAACCCATGAAGCTTAGAAGGTTGGTTGACTCACTGGGCTCTCCTTTCCTACTGGAGGAAACAGAGACCTCTCTGAGTGGTGCTGCTGGCAATAGAAGGGACAATGCAGTCAGTGTGGAGCAGCTCCTCTTATCTTTCTAATGCAGTATCTCTTGGTCTCTGTGGTGCAAGGGATGCTCTAATCTCACCCCTATTTCTAGAATTCTCTCAGTTGTGCCATATTCTTAAACAGATATTAGCTCTTCTGAGGAGGAGGAGTGAAGTCAAAAATGACATATGTTGCCATCTTGGTGATATCAGTCTCCCCACTGTGGGTTTCTTGGGGGAGGTCATTTTGTCAGTGGTCACTCAACTAAAAATGACCCTACCCCCACAAAAAGCAACACTTCAATATGTCAACAAACACCAGATATTCATTTTTGAACAGTTTCAGTTTTATATGATTCATTGCGTTTGTCAAGAACATTTATAAAGATAACTTTCAGGTGATAATATTTCATCTTTTTTGATTTCTGGATTTAAACACATACAAAGAAACAGTTTGCACCTCATGTTAGTTGTTAACATGTAACTAGAGATCAGCAGTTAGCCAGTATTCAGCATTAGCTTGAGCAATGTGCTATTTAATGTATTATGAACACTAAAACACAAATAGCAGCTGTCTTGTTAAATTATGACAGTTTAATGATTATCATAATATCAGTCTGACCTCTGAGTTATTCTTATGAAATTTAACTAGTATTCCTTTGATCTCAAATCTCCTTTCTAAATATTGCAAATTTAAGTTATATATATAGCATATTAATTCATATTAAGTCTTACATATACTATACCTTGGACTCATATTTCCTAATCCCATTTTACAAAATGAAATAGTGGTGATAGTCTTATAAGCTAAACTTTCTGTATCTTTATCTTCACTGATTCTGTCATATACTTTTGCTATAGCAAAGCCTTAGTATTATTATAATACTTTTATATGAATTGTGATAATAATTATATATAGAAATTGAAATACATGATACACACAAAAAGTGGCTTCATGTGCATTGCCAAGGAGTACTTGCCTCCATAGTTTGCTTCAGGTTTAGCTGTTTCCAGGAAGCCATCACAGTTAAAAGACGGGTAGATATAACGATTGTCCTCTTTGGGTTCATGAGTCATAATGCTATTTTAAATGAAAAAATAAACATGAAATATTTTAGGATATTAAAAAATATCAAACACACCTAGACTGTTATCATATATTCTCTGCTGCTGCTGCTAAGTCGCTTCAGTCATGTCCGACTCTGTGCGACCCCATAGATGGCAGCCCACCAGGCTCTGCCATCCCTGGGATTCTCCAGTCAAGAACACTGGAGTGGGTTGCCATTTCCCTCTCCAATGCATGAAAGTGAAAAGTGAAAGTGAAGTTGCTCAGTCATGTCTGACTCTTAGCGACCCCATGGACTGCAGCCCACCAGGCTCCTCTGTCCATGGGATTTTCCAGGCAAGAGTACTGGAGTGGGTTGCCATTGCCTTCTCCGATCATATATTCTCTAGGAAGCAAATAAATGAAATCATCCAGAAAGCACATTAGATGACAGATATATTGATATAATGGCATCTTTCAGAAAACAAAGAAATCATTCTCCTTTTATTATATTCCTAACTAAAACTAAGGTTTTTGTTAGGGAGTATTTACTGTGTTTAAGAGTATCTAAGAAATCACTAGGATACTTAGATAAATGAAGGAAATACAATTTTAAAAATCTTACAGATTAATTTAGGTCAATGCTTTTTTACTCAGAAATATATTAGAGTTATCTTCTGGCATAAACAAAATTATGTATATATTCATAGTTAGAAACATTGTTATCTCTGACAATGCCCCTCCCTCTCTGCAACCCCACCTCCTACTGAGAAATAAATACATAAAAGTTTCTACTAAAATTATTTCCAAGTAAGATTCTGCTTTCTTCGCCCCCCCGCCCGCGCCACCCACCCCCCCCTCCCCCCCAGTATTTACAAGCTTTAATTTTCCTTTTAAGGGATTACTTACTTGTAATTTCGTCCAGAGAGCTGTTGTGGTGGAGATACAGGACTTCTAGGAAAGACACTTTGAAGGGATGAGCTCCAGGGATTCTGCACATAGATTTTTTTAAGGGCAAGAGGAAAGGTTCAGCCATGATTTTAAGGAGATTGGAAATACAATGACCCATATTGATTGTTGTTGTTTTGTCACCTAGTTATGTCTGACTCTTTTTTGACTCCTGTGGACTGTAGCCCGGCAGGCTCCTTTGTCCATGGAATTCTTCAGGGAAGAATACTGGAATGGGTTGCCATTTCCTTCTCCAAGAGATCTTCCCGACCCAGGGATAAAATCTGCGTCTCCTGCTTGGCAGGCAGATTCTTTACCAATGAGCCACCAGGGAAGGTGACCCATATTGATACCACATGCTAAATATGTAAATATCAAGATATCTCTAGGCCTGTCCCTAAATGATGACAAATAAACAAAGATATTATTAAAAAGCAAATGTTTGGGTATTATGGTAGTAACTTAGCAGGTCTTTGTATCTATCTGTCATCTATTTATATTCATCTATCTTCCTATGATATAGAATGGCTTATAGAAGGGGAAATGCAAATGGAAGATTCATTTCAGCTGTTACTGTAAGAAGTGAGTGAACTTTCAAGCCAAAAGAATTAAATATAAACCCCCCTTCCCATTGTTATAGTGTGAAAAATGCTTATCCCCAGATAAAACAAAGTTGACAAAAAGTAACTTAGAGAATACTGAAGCTGAATATAGAGAGTTGCAGCATTAAACAGATACAATATACAACAGAGTTTTGGAGGGAAGCTAATACATATAAACCTTAACTGATAAAAACTTTGTTCTTAAAGACCATACTTTCAGTAAGTGCATAAGCAAAGAGTAAATTCTAGTAATAATGGACTTTGAAATTGGTCTTATAACACAGACATGAGGCATATAAGTGGGTCCAGACCAGATCTACCCAGAGCCTATTCTTATAGCCATGCTAGTTATGAGTGGGTTCACAACATTGTGACATAGCCATTCTGATGAGCCATACTGAAATCAAGAATATTTTAACATAGCTACTTTGACAGAGGTATTTTGACATGGGGAAATTTGATACAGACTTTAAAATAATTCACTGTACTTTCTGATTAACAAAAGATTAAATTGGATGTGAAACATACACCAAAACTCATCCCTGAGTTTCAGTACATGTCCATCCACAACCACTCTGGAGAGGAGGGAATCTTGGTTTGGTAATAATATTATACATGAGATCATCTGGAAAGAGAAACTGATACAAACAGGAAGAAGGAAACAGACCCAGTATTTTTCCTCCGTTGTTTAAATATTTTTCTTCTGTCTTTGGAATTTCCTCTTCTGCTTTGTTTTTGAAATCTTCTTTAAAATGAAATAAAAGGCCACCACAAAACATAAAAAGAAAACCATGACTCTTGAAAGTGTGATTTCAGTGAAGCTTGGCAAGAAAGTTTCTCTTTTGTCTATAGCAAGTCCTTCTTGTCTTTGCTGCCTGATGTCATAGTAGACAGAATCACAGGCTCCTGATTATTCTGTGCATCATTTCTTAAAGGGGCTACCTTTTCCATCCACGGACTTAATTACATTGGTCCAGGACTTTTTCCTCTAGCAGGCAAGAGAGAATAGCATGTCTGAAGCAATGGAATGAGACCTATCTAAATTTTGGATTTGGGGGCCACAAACCAGATTTTCTAGCTTTAGCAATGTAGATATATTTGGGGAAAAGAATCCCATAGGAAGCAGTAGGTGAGTCTCAGCACACAAGTATTTCCCACTTGTCCATTTTTGGCCTATTTAAACTCATTAAGCCAGACCTGGGCCTTGATTCAACTAGATAGATGTATAAAAGTGTTTCAGGCAAAACCTAAGAAATAGAGAACTTTTGAAATGTGGTGTTGGAGAAGACTTTTGAAAGTCCGTTGGACTGCAAGGAGATCCAACCAGTCCATCCTAAAAGAAATCAATCCTGAAGGTGGGGTCAGATTGACATGGTGACTTTGTTTAAAGATCAGATACTAGAGGTAGTGGTGATGGTTATGTGATTGCAGTATGACACTCTACTCTTATGAGCCCATGGGGGTCCATAAAGAAGAATAGCAGCTAGCTATAAAGACATTTTTCTCTAGAAACAGTGCTGTACCAGCCTCTTAAGGTAGTCTAATTTATTGCCCAAACCAAAACACTTAGAAATGAGAATGACAGGGGAAACCATGTTTACATTGGAACAACCAACAGAAAGTGAGACTATCCTCATCACCCTCCCTTGAAGTCACAAGTTGTTGGACTGAAAAATGAGCCTCCAAACTGTCTTTTCAGAAATGCAGTCAATACAGCTTCCATTTTCTATACCAAAAGAAATTTCTCTTTCATATCTTGCTTCAGGAAACCTTGAAATACCCCGTTTGGTATTATGTAGGCACAATCATTGATTCTGTTTCTCAGTACTTACAACGAGGTTGACCTTGTGAGAGTGTGGGACTGATATATTCCAAAATAAGCCATTGTGGAACCAAAGCATTAAGCCATGGTCCACCTTGACAACTTCAAAAGACAAAGAAAAAGCCATATGGAGGGAAACATTAGTAAATGTAGAAAAGTGAGCAGATTCTCATTTAAATCTATGATCAAAGAGCAAAACATCATCTGAGGTTTGGGAAAATTAAAGAAATCAAGAGAAGTCTCTGGAACTCCCTGATGACATTCCAAAGAAAATTTGTGTGTAGGAAGACACACAGTTCTATCTAATATATTTGGAACAGCCTGACTAGGGGCCCCATGTATTGAGAGAGGCAGTTGTCATATTAATTTTCCTCTCCAATGCCATTAAAGTTTTTTCCAGTTGTTACAGATCAAGGCTCTTTCTAGGGCAGCGGTACATGGAACAAGAGTGGACGGCACCAGTGGAGGGTTGGATTTTAGTTTCTCAGATAAATCTCAGATTTTAAAATATATGATTAAAAATCTCCAAAGAGCCCAATAGCACTGGCTAGCAATCCTACAATTCCCTAATTTATTCTCCTATTCTCTGAGACAACTATTTCACCATCTCATCTCTCCACAAATTTCCAACTTCTCTTCCATGTTCTTTATTCCCAGTTAATGACCTCACATCTTATTTTGCTAACAACTATTTCATTTTCCAACCACCAAATTTATCAACCCACCTTCTTCTGTATGAAGTGTCTCTTCTTGTATCAAAAAACAATTCTTCCAAATATGCTCAGGATCCCTCTTCTTGCCCTCCCATGGCTTTTTTGGTCATGCTATTATTATTATCCTAGAGTATCACTTTTTCACCTCTCAACTGGATCATTCCTATTAACATGCAGGTTTGCATTATACAAAACTCTCTTAACTCCACATCATTTTCTATATACTGCCTCATTTTTCTGCTTCTTATCACTGTAAAGCATCTCAGAAAAGTTTGTCACCCTAATTGTAACCATTCCCTCACCTCTCTTTCGTTTTTCAGTCCATGTCAGTCTTTCTTCTGTCCCCACCACTCTACTGAAACTGCTCTTGTCAAGATTACCAACCACCTCGTATTGCCAAATCCAATCTTATTTCTCTGTGTTCATCTGATTTTATCTCTCAGTATCATTTAATACAATGAGTTATTCCCTGATTCTTAAAATACTTTCTTTTCTCTCTTTGCTTCCTTGATATCACACTGCCCTGGCTTTTTTCCCATTGCTCTATATGATCTATCCCAGGCCATTTTGCTGGCCCAGCTTCTCCTTTGCAACTAGACCTCTAAATGTTAGAACACCTGAGGGCTTGTTACTGACTTTTTCCATCAATATCTATACTCTGTCTATAAGTCTAGTAACATGACTTTAAATAGGAGCCATATCTTGGTTACTATCAAATTTATATCTCTAGTTTGTACTTGTCTTGGTGGCTCAGATGGTAAAGCATCTGCCTGCAATGATCCCCTGGAGAAGGAAATGGCAATCCACTCCAGAACTCTTGCCTGGAAAATCCCATGGATGGAGGAGCCTGATAGGCTACAGTCCATGGGGTCGCAAAGAGTCAGACACGACTGAGCAACTTCACTTTCACTTTCACTGAGATCTAAATTCATATATCCAATTGCCTACTCAAGACCTCTTCTTAGAAGTCTAATAGACATATCCAACTAATCATGTAAAAACCAAAAATGTGATCCCTTCTTCATTGAAAAAAACACCCTGCTTTTCCTCCAGTATTCCTTATTCACCCAGTTGCTTAAATCAAAATCTGTGAATTCATGTTTCATTTTTCTCTTTACCTCCCTCTCCATATACAATCTATCAGTAAATTTTGGTTGTTATACTTATAAAATAGATCACTTCTCTTTATCTCCACTGTTACCACCCTAGTTTGAGAAATAGCTCTCTCTTGGACTTCAGTCAGATTTTGATCTCTTCTTTCTTCCAGTTGTGAACCCTTCCAAATCATTCTCTGCACAGTATTCAGAATCATTCTCATGAATAAAGTCTTCCAGTGTGACTTTTCACTGAACTGATAACAAAATTAAATATCTCACCATATCCTACAAAGCCCAATATGATGTGCTTACCTCATCAACAATTCAACCATGTTGAATTTCTCTTTTTGAGCACATCAAGCCTATTTTTCCCTTAAGGTTTTTGTATTTGTTCTTCTCTCTGCTTAGAAAGTTCTTTCCCTGACTTTTTGTATGGAAGGGTTTTTCTCAACTTTCAGTCTCAATTTACATATCCAATCTTCAGAAAGTCATCTCTAACTTTCCTATCTAATGTTACCCCAATACAAGTCACTACTATATCACTCTGTTTATTGTACTTACAGAATTGAACATAATATTATCTTATTTACTTGTTTATTTGTTTATTACCTGCCTTCTCTCCCTTCTCTAATGTAAGATAAATAAGGCAAGACTTAGTCTCAAAAGCCACTGTATTGTTAGAGTACAGAACAATTCCAAGCACATAGTAGGCATTTGGTAGTTTTTCATTGAGTGGATAAATGAATAATCATATCTAATGAACACTACTGAGTGCATTTTTATGCTAAGAACCAAAGTGAAACATTGAATCCTTCCTGTTTGAAGTCTGCAATCCCTATGCTGTGACCTTATACTTTAAAGGCTTCATAATATATCTATCTTGAAAGAGCATCAAGCCCAAATCAGGAATAATATGAACAATAATAAGGCATAGAGGGCTCCCAATCAGAACCTATGTATTGATTATATAGGATCCTTTACTTCTCTATCCTTACTGCTTGTCTGTTGGGACATTTATGCCCTCCTAAGGTGAATAATAGTGAAAAATAAAATTTGATCCTCAAACTCATCAATTTGTTGTCAAACATCAGCAGCGTTAATCAAAAGTTGGTAGAAGGAAAAATATTCTGAAAGGATATTTGATTAATTTTTTGTTTAAAGATTTAATATATCCACATTTCCCTTTGGCTTACTTTTTGATCAGGAGTAAAGACGATTAAAAGCATTGAGGATTTAAGATCTGGTGAACAGTGATCACCTGTCCAGGCAATAAGTGAGTCAAGGAAATGGAAGAAAGAGAAAGAGCTAAGTATTTTTTAGCCCTCGCTCTGAGATTACTCCAATAATAATAAAGGAACTGTTTCATTACCGGCTTCTGCCCCCAAATAATAGCCTTGTGCACCGAAAATAGTGACTCTAGGCTCCCTTAGAGCTTTTTTGGGTCAGTTGTGATATGAATTTTTAACTTGCTAGACTGGCCCGTGAAACTCAGAGAAAAGTTTCACAACCATAAAAAAAGCCACACATCCATAAATATATAGAAAGTATATATAAATGGAGTTAATTCATTGAGAGTACAACTTAAAATTAAGTCTGTATTAACACAAAATACAGTCTTTAAATGGGTCTTTGAAACAAGCATAATAGAGCCTCAATCTCCTTTAAAAATTCATACTTTAACAAAATACAACATCCATTTAGATAAAAACCCTCCAGAAGCAGGCATAGAAAGAACATACTTCAACATAATAAAAGCCACACATGATAAACCCAGCAAACAGTATCCTCTATGGTGAAACATTGAA
Organism: Capricornis sumatraensis; assembly: GCF_032405125.1. Taxonomy (NCBI): domain Eukaryota; kingdom Metazoa; phylum Chordata; class Mammalia; order Artiodactyla; family Bovidae; genus Capricornis; species Capricornis sumatraensis. The sequence continues at coordinate 66,772,184 of NC_091092.1, read as the reverse complement.
AGCATTTCCCCTAAAGTCAGGAACAAGACAAGGGTGCCCACTCTCACCACTACTATTCAACATAGTTTTGGAAGTTTTAGCCACAGCAATTAGAGAAGAAAAAGAAATAAAAAGAATCCAGATTCAAAAAGAAGATGTAAAACTCACTGTTTGCAGATGACATGATCCTCTACATAGAAAACCCTAAAGACCCCACCAGAAAATTATTAGAGCTAATCAGCAAATATAGTAAAGTTGCAGGATGTAAAGTTAACACAGAGAAATCCCTTGCACTCCTATACACTAACAATGAGAAAACAGAAATAGAAATTAAAGAAACAATTCCATTCACCATTGCAATGAAAAGAATAAAATATTTAGGGATAAATCTACCTAAAGAAACAAAAGACCTATATCAAGAAAACTATAAAACACTGGTGAAAGAAATCAAAGATGGTGCAAATAGATGGAAAATATGCCATGTTCATGGATCAGAAAAAATCAATACTGTGAAAATGAGTATAAAACCCAAAGCAATCTATAGATTCAATTCAATCCTTATCAAGCTACCAATGGTATTTTTCACAGAACTAGAACAAATAATTTTAAAATTTGTTTGGAAATACAAAAAATCTTGAATAGCCAAACCAACTTGAAAAAGAAGAATGGAACTGAAGGAATCAACTTGCCTGACTTCAGGCTATATTACAAAGCTACAGTCATCAAGATAGTATGGTACTGGCACAAAGACAGAAATATAGATCAATGGAACAAAATAGAAAGCCCAGAGATAAATCCATTCACTTATGGACACTTTATCTTTGACAAAGGAGGCAAGAATATAGAATGGAGAAAAGAAAATCTCTTTAACAAATAGTGCTGGGAAAACTGGTCAACCACTTGTGAAAGAATGAAACTAGAACACTTTCTAACACCATACACAAAAATAAACTCAAAATGGATTAAAGATCTAAAGGTAAGGCCAGAAACTATAAAACTAGAGGAAAACATAGGCAAAACACTTTCTGACATAAATCACAGCAGGATCCTCTATGACCCACCTCCCAGAGTAATGGAAATAAAAGCAAAACTAAACAAATGGGACCTAATTAAACTTAAAAGCTTTTGCACAACGAAGGAAACTATAAGCAAGGTGTAAAGACAGCCTTCAGAATGGGAAAGAATAATAGCAAACAAAGCAACTAACAAAGAATATATCTCAAAAATATACAAATAGCTCATACAGATCAATACCAGAAAAATAAACGATCCAATCAAAAAATGGGCCAAAGAACTAAACAGACATTTCTTCAAAGAAGACATACGGATGGCTAACAAACACATGAAAAGATTCTCAACATCACTCATTATCAGAGAAATGCAAATCAAAACCACAATGTGGTACCATCTCATGCCCGTCAGAATGGCTGCTACCAAAAAGTCTATAAACAATGCACGCTGGAGAGGGTGTGGAGAAAAGGGAATCCTCTTACACTGTTGGTGGGAATGCAAACTAGTACAGCCACTATGGAGAACATTGTGGAGATTCCTTAAACCTGGAAATAGAACTGCCATATGACCTAGCAATCCCAATGCTGTTCATACACACAGAGGAAACCAGAATTGAAAGAGACATGTGTACCCCAACGTTCATCACAGCACTGTTTACAATAGCTAGTAACAATGAAAGTAACCCAAATGTCCATCGGCAGACGAATGGATAAGAAAGCAGTGGTACATATACACAATGGAATATTATTCAGCTATTAAAAAGAATGCATTTGAATCAGTTCTAATGAGGTGGATTAAACTGGAGCCTATTATAGAGAGTGAAGTAAGTCAGAAAGAAAAATATCAATACAGTATGTTAATACATATATGTGGAATTTAGAAAGATGGTAATGATGACCCTGTATGCAAGACAGCAAAAGAGACACAGATGTAACGAACAGTCTTTTGTACTCTGTGGGAAAAGGCGAGGGTGGGATGACTTGAGAGGATAGCATTGAAACATGTATATTACCATATGTGAAATAGATTGCCAGTCCAGGTTTGATGCATGAGACAGGGCGCTCGAGGTCAATACACCGGGACGACCCAGAGGGATAGGATGGGGAGGGAGATTTGAGGGGGGTTCAAGATGGGGGACACATGTACACCCATGGCTGATTCATGTTAGTGTATGGCAAAAACCACCACAATTTTGCAAAGTAATTAGCCGCCAATGAGAATAAATTAATTAATTAAAAAATTCATACTAGTTAGCATTCTCCTAGGCTGTGTTTAAATTCTCTCTAGCCAGAAATCTAGTGAAATTAAGGTATTTTAAAGTTCTGGGTAAAATCTTTCTTTCTTTTGGTCTAAATAACATATATACACACATGCACACATATACTCAAACAAGCATACATTCATGTGAGTGCATTGGAAGCTACATTAAAGTGCACTCACTTCCTTTGGTTTCTATTTAGTGCTACAAAATAGAACCCCAAGGTATCATAGACCAGAAAGAGTTAATGCATCTGCCAAAGGTATACATATTACAATGGTTGAGTAATTTAAATCCTGAGAGAGCATGATTCATGTCACAGGTTCCTCAATCAGCCCTATACCTAATAGAGAGACCATATGTCTTTACTTTTTATAGGGACAACACTGACTTCATGTAACTTTTTTCCATTAATGGAAATTTGCCAAACATATTACGTAAATATGACACCATATCTGTGCAAAAATTATGTAGATTAAAATAAATACATGGTGTAAACATAGAATGTTGCCTGACCTTCCAGTTCTGTAAGGATTAGGTTGAAACCCACTGCAATCTCAACTGAAGTATTCCTTGAGAGGGATTTAGAATGGCAAACAGGAAGCATTCTGTTTTGGATATACAGGGCTCCTAGACAGTTAAAATGCATGTCTAAGGAAGAATTTCTATGACCTTAGATTCTTACATCCTCCTATACATAGAAAAGCACTAAAATCATTAACTTCTGATTGTTGTTGTTGTTTTATGATTAGCAGTAATCTTTTACCTTTTTGTACTGTTCATGGGGTTCTCAAAGCAAGAATACTGAAGTCGTTTGCCATTCCTTACTCCAGTGGACCATGTTTTGTCAGAACTCGCCACTATGACCCATCCATCTTGGGCGGCCCTACACGGCATGGCTCATAGCATCATTGAGTTAGACAAGGCTGTGGTCCATGTGATCAGTTTGATTAGTAGGTGCCCAATATTCTACTGCAGAAAAGTGGAGAAATGACTCCAGAAAGAATGAAGAGATGGAATTAAAGTGAAAACAACACCCAGTTGTGGATGTGACTGGTGATGGAAGTAAAGTTCAATTCTGTAAAGAGCAATATTACACAGGAATCTGGAATGTAGGTCCATGATATTTGGAAAACTCAGCAGTGGCCAGAGGAATGGAAAAGATCAGTTTTCTTTCTAATCCCAAAGAAGGGCAGTGGCAAATAATGTTCAAACTACAGTCAGGCTTTTGGCTGTGTAGATCGCACCAAACTGGAAAATTCTTCAAGAGACGTGAATACCAGACTGCCTTACCTGCCTCCTGAGAAATCTGTATGCAGGTCAAGAAGCAACAGTTAGAACTGGACGTGGAACAACAGACTGGTTCCAAACTGGGAAAGGAATACGTCAAGGATGTATATTCTTACCCTGCTTATTTAACTTATATGCAAACTACATCATGCGAACTGCCAGGCTGGATGAAGTGCAAATAGAATCAAGATAGCCAAAAGAAATATCAATAACCTCAGATATGCAGATGACACAATCCTTGTGGCAGAAAGTGAAAAGGAACTAAAGAGCCTCTTGATGAAAATGAAAGAAGAGAGTGAAAAGGCTGGCTTAAAACTCAACATTCAAAAACCTTAAGATCATGGCATCTGGTCCCATCACTCATGGCAAATAGATGGGGAAACAATGGAAACAGTGACAGACTTTATTTTTTGAGGGCTGCAAAATCCCTGCAGATGGTGACTGCTGCCATGAAATTAAAAGGCACTTGCTCTGTGGAAGAAAAGCTATGACCAACTTAGACAGCATATTAAAAAGCAGAGACTTTGCTGCTGCTTCTGCTGTTAAGTCACTTCAGTCATGTCCGACTCTGTGCGACCCCATAGATGGCAGCCCATCAGGCTTCCCCATCCATGGGATTCTCCAGGCAAGAATACTGGAGTAGTGTGCCATTTCCTTCTCCAGTACATGAAAGTGAAAAGTGAAAGTGAAGTTGCTCTGTCGTGTCCAACTCCTAGCGACCCCATGGACTGCAGCCTACCAGGCCCCTCCATCCATGGGGATCTTCCCGGCAAGAGTACTGGAGTGTGTTGCCATTGCCTTCTCTGGCAGAGACATTACTTTTCCAACAAAGGTCCGTCCAGTCAAAGCTGTGATTTTTCCAGTAGTGATGTATGGATGTGAGTGTTTGACTATAAAGAAAGCTGAGAGCTGAATAATTGATGTTATTGATGTTTTTGAACTGTGGTATTGGAGAAGACTCTTGAGAGACACTTGGACTGCAAGAAGATCCAACCAACTGATTTTCCTAAAGAAAATCAGTCTTGAATATTCGTTGGAAGGACTGATGCTGAAGCTGAAACTCCAATACTTTGGCCACCTGATGTGAGTCATTGGAAAAGGCCCTGATGCTGGGAAAGATTGAAGGCAGGAGGAGAAGGGGACGAAGGAGGATGAGATGGTTGGATGGCATCACTGACTCAATCAACATGAGTTTGAGCAAGTTCCAGGAGTTGTTGATGGACAGGGAAACCTGGTATTCTGAAGTCCATGGGATTGTAAAGAGTGGGACACCACTGAGTGCCTGAACTGAACTGAACTGAATCTTTTACCTACTGGGCTTTCCTGATGGCTCATTGGTAAAGAATCCACCTGCATTGCAGGAGGTATGGGTTCAGTCCTGGGTCAGGAAGATCCCCTGGAGGAGGGCATGGCAACCACTCCAGTATTCTTGGTAAGAAAGTCCCATGGACAGAGGAGGCTGCTGGGCTACAGTCCATGGGGTCACAAAGAGTCTGACATGACAGAAGTGACTGAGCTTGCACATGTATGCAATCTGTTACCAAGATGGACGTTTGATCACATATATTTTCCTGCCAAAATATTTCATATACATCATGATTCCTACCCTACCTCTTGGGGACAGTGCCTCAGAGCTATCTGAGGAGCTATCTCCTGGGCTATAGTTCTTGTGTGTTCTTTTGACAGCAGATTAAAAAAATAATAATAATAACAAACTTTTTCTGACCATATGTCTTTATTTTTAAATCAGGAAATATAATTAGTATTTATGTATTTTCCCCTATTTTAAAGAAATTCCTTCATGAATCAGTGATGAATAAGAGAACTCAATTTTAGTGGAATGAACTGAGGATCAAGGGGAAGTTTCTATCTTTACTCTCGTTTTTATCCATGTGCTTGCTCTCCTTTAATGAGCACATCTACTCCTAGGGTTTGACTACCAGATATATATTATTTATCCTCTCTGAGCCCCAATTTCCTCATTTAAAAATGGGACTAATAATATCTGCTTCATAGGTTTCTGTTATAAGCATTAAAGGAGATAATGTGTATAAAGTGCTGAGAACAATGCCTACCAAGGCATATCTTTTCACTGGGTTTGTCTGAAAGAAAATTTTTAGTATAGAGATACACCTTCTTCAATTATTTGTGCCATAATTTTTTATAAAGGAATTTTTATGTGTCAAGAATCTGGACACAGGGATAAGACACAGACCTTATAGTTTGGGGGAAAGAAAGAGTCAATAGTCTAGCCTCTGTCTCCAAAGGATGATAAAGGATTAAGTGGGAGAACATACATGAAATATTTAAAAAATGAGAAATGCGGCAGTGTAGTAAGATGATCCTGGTCATTTACACTTATTCACTTAAAGTTTTGTGATATGATTTACATACCATAAAGTCCATCCATTTAAAGTGTATAACTCAATGTTAGTATATTCAGAGTTACACAACCATCACTCTAATTTTAGAACATTTTCATCATTTCCCAAAAGAAACTCTGTACCCACTAGCAGCCATTCACTATTTCCCCCAAATGCTCTCCCACCCCTGCCCTAAGCAACCGTCAGTCTACTTTCTGACTGTGTGGATTTGCTTATTTTAGGTTTCTCAGGTGAATGAAATCATACAATATAGAGTTCTTTGTAACTGGCTTTTTTTCACTTAGCACAACGTTACATCCATGTTGTAGAGTGTATAAATATTTAATTCATTTTTTAAACCAAATAATATTCCATCCTATACATACACCACACTTTGTTTATCTGTTCATTAATTGATGGACATTGAGTTGAACTCCATTTTAGCTATTATAAATAAGGCTGCTATAAACAGTCTTGTGCAAGATTTTGATTAGACATATGATTTCAGTTCTCTTGAGTAAATATCTGGAATTGTGGGCCATATGGCAATTTTATGTTTAACTTTTTGAGGAGCTGTCAGACTCTTTTCCAAAGTGGCTGCACCATCTTACATTTACACTAGCAATGTAAGAGGGTTCCAATTTTTCCATATCGTCTCTAAAACTTATTGTCTGTCTTTTCTATTATAGCCATCCTAGTGGGTGTGAAGCAGAATCCCATTTTGCTTTCCCATGATGGCTAATGACATTGAACATCTTTTTATGTGCTTACTATTCATTTGTATATATTCTTTAGAGAAATTTCTATTCAGATACTTTGCCAAATTTTTAGTTATGTTATTAGATTTTTGCTTTTGAGTTAGAGGAACGTGTTATATAATTCTAGATAAAAGTCTCTTATCAGATATATGACTTACCAACATTTTCTGAGCTGTCTTTTTACTTTCTTAATGGTGTTCTTTGAAGCACAAAAGTTTATATTTTTGTAATTTTGAATTTACCTGTTTTTTGTGTGTCATCAGTTGTGCTTTTGGTGTCATATTTAATAAACTATTGCTTAAAACAAAGTCATGAAGATTTACACCTGTTTCCTCCTTCTAAGTGTTGTATAGTTTTATTAATAGCTCTTATATTTAGGTCTTTGATCTATTTTAATAATTGAGTTGATTATTATATATGTTGTGAGATAGGTGTCCAATTCTGTTCTTTTGCATATGAACAGTCAGTTGTTCCAGCACAATTTTTGAGAAGCCTGTTCTTTCCCTTATTGGATTATATTGGTACCCTTATCAAAAATCAATTGACTGAAATGTGAAGTTTTATTTCTGAATGCTCAATTCTATTCCCCTGATATGTCTATCCTTTTGTCAGTACCTCACCATCATGATTATACAGTAGCTTTGTTGGAAAGTGAGAACTTTAGCTTTGTTCTTCATTATTGTTTTGACTTCTGTTTCCTTTGCATTTTCATAGTTTCTTCTTCACATTTTATGGTCTTACTCTTTCTCCAAAACAAACAAACAAAAAAAAAAACCAATAATAAGTGGAATTTTGCTAGAACTTGTACTGAACCTGTATATCAATTTGAGGAGTATTGCAGTCTTAACAAGAGTAAGTCTTTGGGCTTCCCAGGTGGCTCAGTGGTAAAGAATCTGCCTGCCAATGCAAGAGATGTGGGTTCAATCCCTGGGATGGGAAGATCCCCTAGAAAAGGAAATGACAGCCTACTGCATCCAGTATTCTTGCCTGGGAAATCCCATGGACAGAGGACCCTGGTGGGCTACAGTCCATGGGGTTGCAAAAGAGTCACAACTCAGCGACTAAACAACAACAGGTCCTTCAATCCATGAACATGGAATTTCTTTCCAATTATTAAGGTCTTCTCTATTTCAACAAGGTTCTATAGTTTATAATTTTGTATTTCTTTTGTTAAATGTATTTCTAAGTGTTTTTATTTGTATGCTATTGTAAATGGAATTATTTTCTTAATTTGATTTTAGGATTGTTCATTGTTAATGTATATACAATTGATTTGTGTATATTGATCTTGTATCCTGCTCAGTTTTAACCACAAGCTCAATATAACCTGAAGTTATATTCAATCTCATGACTAGTATGGGTTTTTTAGGAAGATATTGACTATGCTATGATTGTTCTTTTAAGATCTAAAATTCTATTTTATTTTTCTTCAGCCCTGAGAAATATACACAAATGTATTGTAAAATGTGGTTCTGGACATGCCCTGGATTTTCTAAGTACCCACAGCCAAAATATTTTCATATGACACATCCTTATCTGCTTGCCCCCCTTTCAATGGCAGATAGTCCTTTCTGAAACCCAACTCCTATCATCAACTATTTGGTCCTAAATTGTCTCAAGGAATAACATTGCTTCTTGAGCTCTTCACATTCAATCTTCTTAAAAGTGTGGACCATGGTACCTCTAGTTCTTTACTACCTGCTCTCTTCTCAGTCTATTACAATCTGCCTTCTCTCCACTAGTCCACTGAAAATACGACTTATTCTGAGTCTTGAGACAAGAAGAAAAGCCTGAGCTAAAAGCAAAGATTTTGGAGTCATTTCCTGCCATTGTTTTAACTATTATTTCTCTGGTGATGTCTCCCAAATCAATATTTACAGTCAAGACTTCTCTCTTAAGCTACAGATGTACGCATTCAACTGTCTAATATGTCTCCACTTTCATGATCCACTTCCTTCAGATTTAATAGGGCCAAAACTATCTCCAAATCTGCTCTTTCTTTGCCCCAGGCTTACTGAACAGAATGCTGCTGCTGCTGCTGCTGCTAAGTCGCGTCTGGCGTGTCGGACTCTGTGCGACCCCATAGACGGCAGCCCAACAGGCTCCTCTGCCCCTGGGATTCTCCAGGCAAGAGTACTGGAGTGGGTTGCCATTTCCTTTTCCAATGCATGAAAGTGAAAAGTGAAAGTGAAGTCGTTCAGTCGTGCCCTACTCTTAGCGACCCCATGGACTGCAGCCAACCAGGCTCCTCCGTCCATGGGATTCCCCAGACAAGAGTACTGGAGTGGGTTGCCATTGCCTTCTCAGGACTAAACAGAATACCAGTATTCAAATAGGTAGCCCAAACACCCAGCAACCCAAATCTGAAATCTAAGGATTTATTCTAGGTCCTCTTTTTGTGTTTAACACACACATCCCGTCAGACTTGTCAGTTCTAGGTTTTACATCTTTTTCACCTCCATTACTACTAAATCAGTTCAGGCTATGATACATTTTGTGTTGATTACAATTTTTGTTTCTATCTCCAATCTTGTCAACTATTTACTCCCATTCATTCTGCACACAATAACCAATAATATTTCTAAAATGCAAATCTAATCATGACAGTCTTTTATTTAAAATTCTTCAGTTTTATTCCCCAATTTTCTACACCCTGTCACAAACTTCAAGAAAATCCCTTAACATGACTTAGATCAGTCTTTGAAAAAGACCATGCCTTTTTTTCACCCTTGTGTTCCCTATGTTCTAGATATATTGAAACATGCATATATTGTGTGCAGTTTTTCAAATAAGCCACAATTTCACTGATGCACATACCTTTTTTGGACTCTTGTACCTGGACTATACATTCTGCTTCTTTGCCTGTTTAACTTGTACTTATCTCTGGGAAGCCTTCCTTAACATTCTTTGAGTTAGGGCAGATGTGAATAAAAATATTCAAATGGATATGAGCAGTGCATATGAATAATAATTCATAGGGATATGAACTTTCTGTGATGGAAGTAAAGTCTGATGCTATAAAGAACAATACTGCATAGGATCCTAAAATGTTATGTCCATGAGTCAAGGTAAATCCGAAGCGGTCAAACAGGAGATGGCAAGAGTGAACATTGACATAAAAATAAGTGAACTGAAATGGACTGGAATGGGCGAATTTAAATCCAATGACCATTATATCTACTACTGTGGGCAAGAATCCCTTAGAAGAAATGGAGGAGCCCTCATAAGTCAACAAAAGAGTCCAAAATGCAGTACGTAGATGCAATCTCAAAAATGACAGAATGATCTCTGTTCATTTTCAAGGCAAACCATTCAATATCACAGTAATCCAAGACTATGCCCCAACCAGCAATGCTGAAGAAGTTGAAATTGAACGGTTCTATGAAGACATATAAGAACTTCTAAAACTAACACCCCAAAAAGATGTCCCTTTCATCATAGGGGACTGGAATACAAAAATTAGAAAGCAAGAGATACCTGGAGTAAGAGGCAAATTAGGACTGTTACTTTTTGGACTACAAAAAGAAGCAGGGCAAAGGCTAACAGAGTTCTACCAAGAGAACACACTGGTCACAGAAAATGCCCTCTTCCAACAATGCAAGGGAAGACGCTATACATGGACATCAGTAGATGGTCAATACTGAAATTAGATTGATTATATTCTTTGCAGCCAAAGATGGAGAAACTCTGTACAGTCAGCAAAAACAAGACTGGGAGTTGACTGTGGCTCAGATCATGATCACACAAAATTCAGACTTAAATTCAAGAAAGTAGGGAAAACCATTAGACCATTCAGTTATGACCTAAATCAAATCCCTCACAATTACACAGTGGAAGTGACAAATAGATTCAAGAGATTAGATATGATAGAGTGCCTGAGAACTATGGATGAGGTTCAAGACACTGTACAGGAGGCAGTGATCAAGATCATCCCCAAGAAATAGAAATGCAAAGAGGCAAGATGGTTTTCTGAGGAGGCCTTAAAAGTAGCTGAGAAAAGAAGCTAAAGGCAAAGGAGAAAAGGAAAGATATACTCATTGAATGAAGAGTTCCAAAGAATAGCAAGGAGAGATAAGAAAGCCTTCCTCAGTGATCAATGCAAAGAAACAGAGGAAAACAATAGAATGGGAAAGATTAGAGATCTCTTCAAGAAAATTAGAGATATCAAAAGAACTTTTCATGCAAAGATGGGCACAATAAAGGACGTAAATGGTATGGACCTAACAGAAGCAGAAGATATTAAGAAGAGGTGGCAACAATAAACAGAAGAACTATACAAAAATATCTTTATGACCCAGATAAGCACGATGATGTGATCACTCACCTATAGCCAGACATCCCGGAATATGAGGTCAAGTGGGCCTTAGGAAGCATCACTATGGACAAAGCTAGTGGAGGCGGTGGAATTCCAGTGGAGCTATTTCAAATCCTAAAAGATGATGCTGTGAATGTGCTGCACTCAGTACAGTGGAAATTTGGAAAACTCAGCAATGGCCACAGGATGGGAAAATGTCAGTTTTCATTCCAATCCCAAAGAAAGGCAATGCCAATGAACGCTCAAACTACTGCACAATTGCAATCATCTCATACGCTAGCACAGTAATACTCAAAATTCTCCAAGCCAGGTTTCAACAATATGTGAACCGTGAACTTCCAGATGTTCAAGATGGATTTAGAAAAAGCAGACAAACAAAGATCAAATTGCCAACATCTGTTGGATCATTGAAAAAGCAAGAGAGTCCCAGGAAAACATCTACTTCTGCTTTATTGACTAGACCAAAGCCTTTGACTGTATGGATTCCAACAAACTGTGAAAAGTTCTTCAAGAGATTGGATACCAGACCAACTTACCTGCCTCCTGAGAAATCTGTATGCAGATCAAGAAGCAACAGTTAGAAGTGGACACAGAACAACAGACTGGTTCCAAACTGGGAAAGGAGTACATCAAGGCTGTATATTGTCATCCTGCATATTTAACTTATATGCAGAGTACATCATGTGAAATGCTGGGCTGGGTGAAGCACAAGCTAGAATCAAGATTGCCAGGAGAACTATGAATAACCTCAGATATGCAGATGACACCACCCTTATGGCAGAAATCGAAGAACTAAATAACCTCTTGATGAAAGTGAAAGAGGAGAGTGAAAAAGTTAACTTAAAGTTCAACATTCAGAAAACAAAGATCATGGCATCCAGCCCCATCACTTCATGGCAAATAGATCGGGAAACAGTGGAAACAATGAGAGACTATTTTGGAAGGGCTCCAAAATCATTGCAGATTTTGACTGCAGTCATGAAATTAAAAGATGCCGGCCCTTGGAATAAAAGCTATGACTATGCCAAAGCCTTTGACTGTGTGGATCACAATAAACTGTGGACAATTCTGAAAGAGATGGGAATACAAGACCACCTGACTTGCCTCTTGAGAAATCTGTATGCAGGCCAGGAAGCAACAGTTAGAATTGGACATGGAACAACAGACTGGTTTCAAATAGGAAAAGGAGTGCATCAGGGCTGTATAGTGTCACCCTGCTTATTTAATTTATATGCAGAGTACATCATGAGAAACGCTGGACTGGAAGAAACACAAGCTGGAATCAAGATTGCCGGGAGAAATATCAATAACCTCAGATATGCAGATGACATCACCCTTATGGCAAAAAGTTATGAGGAACTAAAAAGCCTCTTGATGAAAGTGAAAGAGGAGAGTGAAAAAGTTGGCTTAAAGCTCAACATTCAGAAAACGAAGATCATGGCATCCGGTCCCATCACTTCATGGGAAATAGATGGGGAAACAGTGGAAACAGTGTCAGACTTTATTTTTGGGGGGGCTCCAAAATCACTGCAGATGGTGACTGCAGCCATGAAATTAAAAGACACTTACTCCTTGGAAGAAAAGTTATGACCAACCAAGATAGCATATTGAAAAGGAGAGACATTACTTTGACGACTAAGGTCCATCTAGTCAAGGCTATGGTTTTTCCTGTGGTCATGTATGGATGTGAGAGTTGGACTGTGAAGAAGGCTGAGCGTCGAAGAATTGATGTGTTTGAACTGTGGTGTTGGAGAAGACCTTTGAGAGTCCCTTGGACTGCAAGGAGATCCAACCAGTCCATTCTGAAGGAGATCAGCCCTGGGATTTCTTTGGAAGGAATGATGCTAAAGCTGAAGCTCCAGTACTTTGGCCACCTCAGGCGAAGAGTTGACTCATTGGAAAAGACTTTGATGCTGGGAGGGATTGGGGGCAGGAGGAGAAGGGGACGACCAAGGATGAGATGGCTGGATGGCATCAGTGACTCGATGGACGTGAATCTGAGTGAACTCTGGGAGTTGGTGATGGACAGGGAGGCCTGGCGTGCTGCGATTCATGGGGTCGCAAAGAGTCGGACATGACTGAGCGAGTGAACTGAACTGAACCTAGACAGCATATTAAAAAGCAGAGACAAAGAGTCAGACACAACTGAGCAATTAACACACACAAAAGATATGTTTAAGTCCTAACACTAAGTACCTGTGCATGTAATCTTATTTGGAAATATGGTCTTTGCGGATATAATTAGTTAAGGTCATACTGAATTAGGGAGGGTTGTAAATAAAATATGACTGGACTCATTATAAGTAAAGAAGACATAAAGATACAGACAGACACATAGGAAGAGGGCCAGATGATGATAGAGGCAAAGATTAAGGTTATGCAGCCACAAGCCAAGTAAAGCCAAGGATTGCTAGCAACCATCAGAAACCAGGAAAAAGACAAAGAAGGATACTCTCATAGAGCTTTCAAAGAGAGTATAGTCCTGCTAATACCTTCACTTTGAACTCATAGTGTCTGTGACTGTAAGAGAATAAATCCCTGTTTTAAACTAAAAAAAAAATAATAATAATAATAAAAAATAAAATAAAAAGCAGAGACATTACTTTGCCAATAAAGGTCCATCTAGTCAAGCTGTGATTTTTCAAGTAGTGATGTATGAATGTGAATGTTGGACTATAAAGAAAGCTGAATGCTGAAGAATTGATGCTTTTGAGCTGTGGTGTTGGAGAAGACTCTTGAGAGTCCACTGGACTGCAAGGAGATCCAACCAGTCCATCCTAAAGAAAATCGGTCCTGAATATTCATTGGAAAGAATGATGCTGAAGCTAAAACTTCAATTCTTTGGCCACCTGATGCAAAGAACTGACTCATTGGAAAATACCCTGATGCTGGGAAAGATTGAAGGCAGGAGGAGAAGGGGCGACAGAGGATGAGATGTTTGGATAGCATCTTCGACTCAATGGACATGAGTTTGAACAAACTCTGGGAGATAGTGAAGGACAGGGAAGCCTGGTATGCTACAGTCCATGGGATCGTAATGAGTCAGATATGACTTAGCAACTGAACAACAACAACATTTTGAACCTTGGACTGTGGGGAATCTAAAATGATTTCTACACATATTCATAATTCCATAAGCTTCCATGTTGAATTCTGGATGAAGACTTTTGGATACAACAAAATTCCACATCAAAATTTTGTCTCCTTCCAAAAAGGATCCCCTTAATAGCAAGTTTTCTGAGACATCATGCCCATAGAACCAGAGATAGAAACTTTCAAAGATAGAACATTTTAGCAAAGCTAACAGAAATGAAGCTTCATAGTTTTTATGTTTGGCTGATATGACAAAAATCACTTGAGCCTGAAAGAATTTGCTATGGTTACCTTGATCAGCCTAGAGTCATACACAACTGAGCATATAACACTTTAACTTTCAATGGTTGAATTTTATTGCTGCATATGTGACTTAATTAATTGCATGATCAACAATTTGTTCTTTACACTGAAATACAAAATCCAAAAATTTTGTGACCAGCTGGGTAACTATTGATGTAAATAATGTTTTCCTTTAATACAGTATGAGAGCTAGAAGTGATAAGTACACTGTTTACTAAATATCTGTCCTTTAACATCATTAGATAATATTAATTGAGCATTCACGAGGTACATAGCAACCATATAAGCATAAGGGAAATTCAAGATGAATTTTGCCCCATTCAGTTTATTAAGAAATTTGCAATCCAAGTGGAAAAGTAGTGAAGATATGTCCTTCCAATATTTTATAGTATCTCCTTTTAAAATGTACTGTTTTACATGTACAAACGTGTTTGAAAAACCTCAGTTCAGTTCGATTCAGTCGCTCAGTTGTGTCCGACTTTTTGCTGGGACTGCAGCACACCAGGCTTCCCTGTCCATCACCAACTCCCAGAGTTTACTCAAACTCTTATCCATCGAGTTGGTGATGCCATCCAACCATCTCATCCTCTGTCATCCTCTTCTCCTTCAGCCTTCAATCTTTCCCAGCATCAGGGTCTTTGCCAGTGAGTCCGTTCTTCTCATCAGGTGGCCAAATTATTGGAGTTTCAGCTTCAGCATCAGCCCTTCCAATGAATATTCAGGACTGATTTCCTTTAGGATTGACTGGTTGGATCTCCTTGCAGTCCAAGGGACTCTCAAGAGTCCTCTCCAACACCACAGTTCAAAAGCATTAAAAAGGCTGTGGCTAATTTATATTAACAATTATTTTCATTTAGACATTCCCTTTTATAATATTGACTATTTTTATTCCTTACATTAAGACACATATGTAACTCTTCCTAATCATCTTCTGAAATCTTTCCACTTCCCCACATGCCACCCCACTCACAGACATGTAAAACTATCTTTAAACCCACATCAACCTGAAAATTTAGTAGTTAATTATTTTACGGAAAGTATGAAAAATATTTCCACCGAATTAAAACATATATATTGTTTGCACTTTCATGTGTATTTTTATGACCAAATATCTTTTTTATACTACAATTTTTAGGTGCAATAAAGGTAAAACTTTATTTCCAAATAAATAATAAATGGACTTCACTTTCACTTTTCAGTTTCATGCATTGGAGAAGGAAATGGCAACCCACTCCAGTTTTCTTGCCTGGAGAATCCCAGGGGTGGTGGAGCCTGGTGAGATGCCATCTATGGGGTCGCACAGAGTCAGACACGACTGAAGTGACTTAGCAGCAGCAGCATATACTAAAAACATATGTGAGGAATTTCAGAGACTCATAGTAGTTTTTAGATGAGCAAATTAGAACTATTAGAATTCTGTGCTAGTTTGCTTTCTTTTTACAATAATAGAGTAAGGGTCAGAAATTTCTAGAAGAGTCTAAAAGGTCTAGAACTTTTAAAAAACACTTTTGCTTTGAGTGTTATGCATTTAATACATACCAAAAAAATCCAGAAAAAAGGTACAAATTATTTTAGTGCTTAATGCCACATCTTATTTATCCATTCCTCTATTATGAACATTTAGGTTGCTTTCATGTCTCAGCTATTGCAAATAGTGCTGCTATGAATATTGGGGTGCATGGATCTTTCAAATTATGGTTTTCTCCAGATATATGACCAAGACTGAAATTGCTGAACCTTATGTTAACTTATTTTTAGTTTTTTAAGGGACAACCATTCAGTTTTCCTTGGTGGTTGCACCAATTTACTTTTCCATCAACAGTGTAGGAGGCTTCCTTTTTCTCCTATCACTTATTATTTATAGCCTCTTTTTTATGGTTTTATTTTTATTGGAGTATATTTGCTTTACAATATTGTGTTAGTTTCTACTCAACAGCAAAGTGAATCAGCTATAAGTATACATATATCCCCTCCCTCATGAGCCTCCCTTCCACATCCCCATCCCACCCCTCTAGGTCATCACAGAATGCCAAGCTGAGTTCCCTGTTCTATACAGTAGCTTCCCACCAGCTATCTATTTTACACATGATAGTGTATATATGTCAGTGCTACTCTTCTAATTCACCCCATGCTACACTTCCCCCATTGTGTTAACATGTCCATTCTCTATGTCTGTATCTCTATTCCTGCCCTGCAAATAGGTTTATCTGTACCATTTTTTCATTTTCTATATATATGCATTAATATGCACTATTTGTTTGTTCTTTCTTTAATTTTTTTTATTTACTTTTTTTTTAAAATTTATTTTTAATTGGGTGAAAATTGCTTTACAATGTTGTATTGGTTTCCGCTATATAACAATGCAAATAAGTCATAATTATACATACATCACCTCCCTCTTGAGCCTCTGTCTCCTCCTCCGAACCTACCCTTCTAAATGATCAAGAGAGCCAGGCTGGGTTCCCTGCGTTATATAGCAACTTCTTATCAGCTATCTATTTTACACATGGCAGTGTATATATGTCGATGCTACTTTCTCCATTTGTTCCACTATCTCCTTCCCCTACTGTGTCCACAAGTCCATTCTGCATATCTGAATCTCCATATCTCTACCGCTTCTCTGCAAATAGTTTCATTACACCATTTTTCTAGATTCCATATATATGCATTAACATGCAATATTTGTTTTTCTCTTTCTGGCTTACTTCACTCTGTATGACAGACTCTAGGTTGATCCACATCACTACAATGATGCAATTCCATTCCTTTTCATGACTGAGTGATATTCCATTGTATATATGTACCTTAACTTCTTTATACATTTCTCTGTCAATGGACATTTAGGTTCTTTCCATGTCCTGGCTATTGTAAATATTGCTGCAATGAACACTGGGGTACATGTGTTTTTTGAATTATGATTTTTCTCAGGGTATATGCCCCATAGTGGAATTGCTGGGTCATATAGAAGTTTTATTTTTTAGCTTTTTAAAGAACTTCTATGCTGTTCTCCATAGTGGCTGTATTAATTTACACTTCCACTCATAGTGCAATAGGGTTCCCTTTTCTCTACACCCTCTCCAGTACTTATGGTTTATAAATTTTTTGATGATGGCCATTCTGACTGCTGTAAAGTGGTACCTCATTGTAGGTTTGATTTATATTCCTCTATTAATTAGTGACATTGGACATCTTTTAATGTGCTTGTAGGCCATTTGTATGTCTACAAAGTAGAGAAATTAAAGAGGATAGGGAAATGCACTATGAGTCTGAAAATGTCTACAAATATAGTTTTGATTGTTGTGATAAAAAATAAAAGAATAAATAATAAATAAAGAATAAAAGATATAAATAAAGAATACATAAAAATAATAAAATAAAGAATAAAATATAAAAAATAAAAGGTTGGAAAAAATCATTTGAACTACTTGATTACCATGATTCAACAGGTTCAGATTTTTTATAAATTCTACATGTAAAAAGACCACAGAATCATTTCTCAGGCTCTGATCATATGCCTCCAAAGAGACAAATGAGAGAAGACATAAAAGTAGGTCTTAGAATTAAGAGTATGATTAGAGAAAATATTACATGAATTATTTTCTTTGTTTTTTACTGAGGGAAATTAATAATAAAGCTTTCCTGAAAGTGTTTAGTAAATCAAGTGTATCAGAAAAAAAATTATTTTAAATGTTTAGATGGTCTATGCCTTTTCTATTCAGTATAGTAGCTGCTAGCCAGATTTATTTAAACTTAAATTCATTAAAATAAAATAGCTCATTTTTAGTCATACTAGCTGAATTTTAATTCCACTATAGCCACATGTAGCTAGTGGCTGACATATTGGACAGCGTAGATTTATAGAACATTTCTGTCATTGCAGAAAGATATTTGAAATCACTTGTCAAATCTTAGTCAATGTACTAGATGTAGGAGGATCATATGAACTAGAGTACATTTCTTAGTTTGAAGGAACTCACAGTTAAAACTGTGCAGTAGATAACCACAAATTGTAAGATTTTTTTTTTTTTTAATAAATGGCCACTCCAATCCCTAAGGATAGAATTCTGAGAACTATAGACCAATAATTCTTATTCTTACATTGTGGGTGAGGTGGAAGATTAACAGCAATATCATCAAATGCTTAAGAAAGCATAACCTACTAGGTAAAAGTGATCATGATTTCTATAAGGAAAATTATGACTGACAAAATCAACTAGGGTCTTTTGAGCATTTTTAGTAAGGGAGTTGAAATGGTTATAACTTGTTTAGACTTGCAAAAAACTTCTATAAGTTTCCACATCAAAGGAATTTAAAAGTGTCTGTCATTGAATAGTTGGTCTCCAAAATTCCTCCCAAACTAACATCTGATGCTGACCCTCATGAAAATGAACTGCCAAGCTGACAAGGATAATCTGCCTGGAGATCTCCCAAGGCTAGGTGAGTGGGTAGGACTCAACAGATAAGCTTCAATGAGCTAAATGTTATTTATCAGAAAATGGGCTTCAAACAATAACCTTGGCATTTAACATACTGAAAACACAGAGTTGAAGGATAGCAAAATAAATAAGAGCTCCTTTGATTCTTCAAATACAAAGGAAGCTGAAACAAATTTAAAGTATAATATGCCAGAAAGGATATAAAATCTTAGCAGTGACTATCATAGAATCTTATCTGTTATCTAGTCTTTAATGCCACCTGAAGATGTCACTCTTGTCTCATCCTACCCTCTTTTGGAATATTTCCAGTTCTGAGGCGTGCACCCCTCACTAGACCAATCTGTTTAATTATTTAGTTGTTCTAACTGCTAGAAAATAGATATATTACATTGAACTGAAGTTTGCCTCCATTAATCTCCACCGTTGGTTTTGGTTCTGTCTTTTGGAACTAGGCAAAATAAACATAATCTTTCTTCTGCTTACATTCCCTACATATGCTTTAAGACACCTATCATGTACAACATGTACATATATTTCCCTGCCCCTAGTGGGGATGCAAACATTAATAAAGTAACCACCCAGATGAGAACATAGGTGCAAAGTACATATATATATATATATACACCTATATACATATATATATATTTATATATACTATATATATATATATAACACAGATGTGTTACTGAGGGAGACACAACTTCCTGCAAGAGGGTATAGCAGAGGAACCTGATTAAGACCTGTCCATTGTTTCATGGATCTTTATAATCTCCCTGGATACCAGGGATAATGATGTTCATCTGTCTTCTCACACATCACATCAAGATTTTTATACATGTGGCAGATTCATGTTGATGTATGACAAAACCAATACAATATTGTAAAGTAATTAACCTCCAATTAAAATAAATAAATTTATATTAAAAAATGAAAAAATAAACCCAGATTGTGACACTTAAAAAAAAAAAGATTTTGGACTGAAGACTTTCAACCAATGTTTATTTTAAAACATTTTATTTTGAAATTATTTTCTTTTATTTTTTTAAATTTAAATTTATTTATTTTTATTGGAGGCAAATTACTTTACAATATTTTATTGGTTTTGCCATACATCAACATGAATCCGCCACGGGTGTACACATGTTCCCAATCCTGGATCCCCCTCTCACCTCTCAGATTGCATACAAGTTGAAAAAATTGCACAGTGAGTCCTGGATTACTTTGACTCTGCTTCCTCCAGTGTTCACATCTTACATAAGTATTTGTTGTTCAGTCACTAAATCGTGGTTGACTTTTTCCACTCCATGGATTGCAGCATGCCAGGTTTCCCTGCCCTTCACTATCTCCCAGAGTTTGTTCAAACCCATGTCCAGTGAGTCCATGATGCCATCCAAACATCTCATTCTTTGTCAGCCCCTTCTCCTCCTGCCCTCAATCTTTCCTTGCATCAGGGTCTTTTCCAATGAGTCGGCTCTTCCCATTAGGCCAAAGTATTGGAGGTTCAGCTTCAGCATCAGTCCTTGCAATGAATATTCAGGGTTGATTGCCTTTAGGATTGACTGGCTTGATCCCCTTGCTGTCCAAGGGACTCTCAAGAGTCTTCTGCAGCACTGGAGTTCAAAAGCATCAGTTCTTCAGCACTCAGCCATGTTTATGGCTCAAGTCTCACATCCATACATGACTACTGGAAACACCAAAGGTTTGACTACACAGACCTTTGTCAGCAAAGTGATGTCTCTGCTTTTTAATGTGCTGTCTAGGTTGGTCATAGCCTTTCTTCCAAAGAGAAAATGTCCTTATTTCATAGCTGCAGTCACCATCCGCAGGGATTTTGGAGCCCAAGAAAATAAAATTCTGTCACTGTTTCCATTTCTCCACATCTATTTGCCGTGAAGTGATGGGACCAAATGCTATGGTCTTAGTTTTTTGAATGCTGAGTTTCAAGCCAGCTTTTTCACTCTCCTCTTTCACTTTCATCAAGAGGCTCTTTAGTTCCTCTTTCTGCCATCTGGGTGGTGCCATCTGCATATCTGAGGTTATTGATATTTCTCCTGGGAATCTTGAGTCCAGCTTGTGCTTCTTCCAGCTCAGCATTTCACATGATGTACTCTGCATATAAATTAAATAAACAGGGTGACAATATACATCCTTGATGTACTCCTTTCCCAGTTTGGAAGCAGTCCGTTGTTCCATGTCCAGTTCTAACTGCTGCTTCTTGACCTGCATACATGCAGATTTCTCAGGAGGCAGGTAAGGTGATCTGGTATTCTCAACTCTTTACAAATTTTTCACAGTCTGTTGTCATCCATCCACACAGTCAAAGGCTTTAGGATAGTCAACGAAGCAGAAACAGATGTGTTTCTCTATCATCCAATGAGTATTGACAATTTTATCTCTGATTCCTCTGCCTTTTCTAAATTCAGCTTTCACATCTGAAAATTCTCAGTTCACGTGCTGTTGAAACCTAGCTTGTAGGATTTTGAGCATTACCTTGCTAGCATGTGAAAAGAGTGCAATTGTACAGTAGTCTGAGCATTCTTTGGGATTGGAATGAAAACTGACCATTTACAGTCCTGTGACCACTGCTGAGTTTTCCAATTTGCTGGCATATTGAGTGCAGCACATTCGCACCATCATCTTTTAGGGTTTGAAATAGCTCAGCTGGAATTCTATCATCTCCACTAGCTTTGTTCTAGAAATGTTTCCTAAGGCCCACTTGACTTCACACTCCAGGATGTCTTGCTCTAGGTGAGTGGCCACACCATCGTGGTTATCCAGGTCATGAAAACCTTTTTTGTACAGTTCTTTTGTGTATTCTTGCCACCTCTTCTTAATCTCTTCTACTTATGTTAGGTCCTTACCGTTTCTGTCCTTTCTTGTGCCCATCTTAGCATGAAATGTTCCCTTGATATCTCTAATTTTCTTGAAGAAATCTCTAGTCTTCCTCATTCTATTTTTTTCTCTATTTCTTTGCATTATTCACTTAAGAAGACTTTCTTATCTTTCCTTTCTATTCTTTGGAACTCTGCATTCAGATGGGTATATCTTTCCTTTTCTCCTTTGCCTTTAGCTTCTTTTCTCTTCTCAGCTATTTATAAGGCCTACTGTATATAACTATATGTACATAACTATAGTACATTATCAAAATCAGGAAAAGAATAATGGCACAATATTACTAACTAATAACTATAACTAATTAACATAACTATATAAATATAACTAAATAAGGTTTTATTTATTCTATCACTAAAAACAAATTACAATGAAACTTTTTGAATGACTAGTAATTTAAACAATGATTTTCTTTTTCTCACCCTGTGCCCTAACCACTAAGTTTCCACCACCTAACCCCCCAACAGTAGTTATTTTTATAGTTGCTTGTGTGTTAATCCAAAGTTTCTTTATGTAAATGTAAGCAAACATGAATATATATTCTTACTTCCTCTCTTTTTTATACAAAAGGAAGCAGGTCATGTACATTCTTTGGCACCTTTTATTTTACTATACCTTTCTTGGAGGGCTTTTTATATCAGAGATAACTTCTTTTTTTGTAAAGCCCCTAAACATTTCAGTATATAGATATACTATAGATTATTTAACTAGCCTCTCTTGATAGGCATTTGTGTTGTTTCCAGTCCTTTCCTATGATAATTGATGCTGCAATAAAAAATCTTGCAAATGTATCAGTCTGCACCTATGGGAATATATTTGAAGGATATACAGTCTCAGAAGGCATATTGCTAGATCAAATGATATATAGCATTTGTAATTAGAGCCTTTCTAATAGAATATATTATCAAGCTTTTGGTTCTTTACTAAAATGATAGGCAAATGTGGTATTTCAGTAGTCACATTTCTATCACAATAATGAAGGAAGCTTAACATCTTTTTGTGTTTAAGAGCCATTTGGATTTCCTCTTCAATGAATTGTCAGTTCATCTAATTTCTCCATTTAATGTTGATCTTTCACTTCATGTATATGAAGTTTTTATATATTAAAGAAAATTAACCTATAGTCTCCTACATAAAGAAAAATATTTTAATATTTTGGCTAAAGTATTTCCATCATATATGTATACTTTGGAAAAGGAGAGTTGTAATCCTTCAGCAATACATTTTTATCTTCCTATTTTTCACTTGATTGATGCTTCCTTTACAATGCTATTAGTGTGACACAAATCAGTTAAGATTTTATCAGAATCGCCATGATTCGATACTGATGGCAAATCCTCTCAATGATTTGGTCCTGAATGCTTAACTACAGGTTTTCTGCTTTTGAATTTTCACAAAGCCTCTTCCTCTCCAAACCAGATGGCCTACAAAGATGTATTTAATGGTTAATCATTGCCATCTACTGGTAGAGATGGAAATTTCATCTAGCTACTTGCCCTTGTGGCTTGGATGATTTGCTTTTGAAACGAATTTTTAAAATGTTGATGTATGAC
Source organism: Capricornis sumatraensis (assembly GCF_032405125.1). Lineage (NCBI taxonomy): Eukaryota > Metazoa > Chordata > Mammalia > Artiodactyla > Bovidae > Capricornis > Capricornis sumatraensis. Next base: position 66,748,933 of record NC_091092.1, on the reverse strand, counting down.
AACTTAAAACGTTGATGTACAACAGAAAACCACAAAATTATGTAAAGCAATTATCCTTCCATTAAAACTGATATATATATATATATATATATATATATATATAAACATGGGAAGAGAAATAAAGTGAAAAACAATATAAAAAATTTTCTTGCTTTCAAGTCAGTCAATGTATGACAACTTAAAACGTTGATGTACAACAGAAAACCACAAAACTATGTAAAGCAATTATCCTTCCATTAAAAATTATATATTATATATATATATAATAAACATGGGAAGAGAAATAAAGTGAAAAACAATATAAAAAAAATTTTCTTGCTTTCAAGTCAGTCAATGCCTAGTGGAAAGACAATCCCATAAACAAACTTTTAAAATCAAGTGGTACAAGTGCAACAACTAAGGTAAATACAGAGCGGACTGTGGAAGTCCAGTAGGAGGAAACTAACCAAGGAGGGGAAGTCAATCCTTTCTAGAGGAGATGATGCTGGACCTGAGCATCATTTCTATCCCATCTACAATTTCCAATCACTTACATGGAGTGAACAACACTTTATCTTCAATAAAGCATATACTTTAAAAAAATTCCAGGAAATATGGAGGCTTGATAGTTTTAAATAAAACGGCAAAGAAACAGAAACAAAAATTTAGGAAGCTTATGAGTTTAGTCAAAACATAGTTTTCTTTGAAACCACTAATTCAAAAAGATGCATGAACCTCAGTGTTCATAGCAACGTTATTTACAATAGCCAAGACACGGAAACAATCTAAGTGTCCATCAACAGACGAATGGATAAAGATGTGATATACAATGGAATACTACTCAACCATAAATAGAATGAAAATTTCCCATTTGTAGCAGGATTCATGGATCTGGAAGATATTATGCTAAGTGAAACAAGTCAGAGAAAGATAAATACTGTATGATATCACTTATATGTGGAATCTTAAAAGTGCAACAAATTCCTGAATAAACTACATAAAAGAAGTAGACTCACAGATATAGAGAACAAATTAGTGGTTACCAATGGGGGAGGAAGGGCAATAAAAGGGTAAGAGAGAGAGGTATAAACTATTGAGTGTCAGGCTCAAGGACGTATTGTACAAAGGGAATATAACAAATATTTTTTAATAAATGTAAATGGAAAGTAATCCTTAAAATCATATAAAAAGTAAAAATAAAATAAAGGTTAAAATGCTCAAAATAATATTCCTTTTTCAATTACTAAGATTCCTTTAGTGTTTCTAGCCAATTACCAGATTTTTGGATTGTTGAAAAAACTAATCACAATCGTATTATTTCTACCTTGCTGATTTCCAGTTCATTTAAATTTTATTTGTTGTCTTGAATAAATTAATTTCATGGATTGGATAAGTGATACAATATAAGGTTTTAACTATGTAAACATTCAGAAGCCTGTAACTAATCATTTACTGATAAGGTAGAATAATATACCTTATTGAATATAACATGTTCAATGATAATGCAGACTGAAAATGTAACAATGGTCTGGAGATTATCACAGTTTGCCCAGTGCTATCTGTAGTGGAGTTTGATAACATTTAGCTGTTTCAAAATGATATTAACAACCTCTACTGAAAAATTATTTAATGATATTCTCATGTGTCTAAAGAATATTTTAATTACATACCAGTATTTATTTCTATGCTCTTCAGACTATCCCTGAGTTTCTTAACAAATGTAGGGTTGTTTTGTTTCTTTTTCTCTTGACATAGTTGCTGTATATTTTCACTGGGTGAAAGTAGTCAAAACATGTTAGAGCCTGTAGCTGAATGTCGCTGAATCATGTCACATAAGCTTGGCTTTAAAGGCAGATAAACGTAAAAAAATATTATCAGAACAACAACCAAAAATAAACAACAAAGGCAATGGTGAATTCTCACAGGACTAAACTATGCCACATACTTTCCTGCTAGAGATTCACAGAATATATTGGGACTTCTAGGTATATGCTTATGCTAGGATTGTAACAGCTTTGAAACCCACAAACTATTCTGTGGTAAAAAGTAAAAGTGGGTGGAAGTGAAGAAGAGGTAGCAAGTATGTAGTAGTCTAACCTCCAGTCACTCAAATCTAATTGTTAAGTCGATTAGAAAAGATTAATGTTGACAACTCAAGAATTAACTCAGGCTCTGCCTTTTAGTTCCTGGTTCTCTGTGTGTGAACTACCTGCATAAAGAATATAGTGATGACTTTGCATGAAAAAGCATTATTCAATTCTGTGGAAATCTGATTTGGGCCTTAGCTTCTGAAAAGTCTCACACGCCAAAGTCAATATTTTATATGTACATTCAGAGCACAGTACATGTGTACACCTTTCTAAAAAGTTTAACTCAGTCAGAAAGTTTCCTAAGTCCTCTATTAAATTGTCAACCGCAGTCCATTTCTTCTTCCTAATTCCCCGACTCTACCATAAGGAAGAGAAGAAAACGGTAGATTGACACGAGGCATAGCAGTTCACTTGTGGCATCCCCAGTAAAGGGAAATTTAGGAGATGGTCACAGCAATGAAGAGAAAGTGTCTACAGTGGAAATATTCAGATAGATATAACAGAAACTAAGTAGTGATTTAGCTTTGGGAATATGAGACCTGGAAATGAGAGAGTAACATTAATTGAATATAGCCCAAATGATGTGCATTATATTTGGCTCTCCTGAATTGTACCCACTAATAGAGCTTGTACACCATTAAGTAAAAAGGAGATAATGTGAGGAGAGAAGGAGATCTGAAAAACAGGTGGGTAGCTGAAGTAACTATGGAGGCTAAGAACAAGTGAGTCCTTAGAAGTGAAAAGGCATCACCTCCCTGCTCACTTTTTCTAACACATAGGATTCATCTACAGAGTAATCAGGCACCTGAAAGGAAAAACTGACAATTAAAACAATTTGACAGCATTAAAACAACAGGATGAGAGAAACTAGAGATCTTTTCAAGAAAATTGGAGATAGCAAGGGAATATTTCATGCAAAAATGGGCACAATAAAGAACAGAAATGGGAAGGACGTAACAGAAGTAGAAGAGACTAAGAAGAGGAGGCAAGAATACACAGAAGAACTATATAAAGAAAGGTCTTAATGACGCGAATAAGCACGATGGTGTGGTCACTCACCTAGGGTCAGACATCTTGGAGCATGAAGTCAAGAAGGCCATAGGAAGCATTTCTACAAATAAAGCTATGGGAGGTGATGGAATGCCAGCTGAGCTGTTTTAAATCCTAAAAGATGCTGCTGCTAAAGTGCTGCACTCAGTATGCCAGCAAATATGGAAAACTCAGCACTGGTCACAGGACTAGAAAAGGTCAGTTTTCATTTCAGTCCCAAAGAAGGGCAATGTTGAAAAATGTTCAGACTACCATAAAATTGTGCTCATTTCACATGCTAGCAAGGTAATGCTCAAAATCCTTCAAGCTAGGTTTCAAAAGTATGTGAACTGAGAACTTCCAGATGTTCAAGCTGGATTTAGAAAAGGCAGAGGAACCAGAGATCAAATTGCCAACATTCATTGGATAATAGAGAAACCAAGGGAATTCCAGAAAAACATCTACTTCTACTTCATTGACTACATTAAAGCCTTTTCGACTGCAGATCACAAAAAACTGTGGAAAATTCTTAAGGATATGGTGGTAAAAGACCACCTTATCTATCTCCAGAGAAACCTGTATGCATGTTAAGAAGCAACACTTAGAACCAGGCATGGAACAACAGACTGGTTCAAAATTGGGAAAGGAGTATGTCAAGGCTGCATATTGTCGCTCTGCTTATTTAACTTATATGAAGAGTACATCATGTGAAATGCTGGGCGGGATGAATAACAAGCTGAAATCAAGACTGTTAGGAGAAATATCAAAAACCTCAGATATGCAGATAATACCATTTTATTTATTTATTTTTCTTTTTTTTTATTAAATTTTAAAATCTTTAATTCTTACATGTGTTCCCAAACATGAAACCCCCTCCCACCTCCCTCCCCATAACATCTCTGTGGGTGATCCCCATGCACCAGCCCCAAGCATGCTGTATCCTGCGCCAGATAATGGCAGAAAGTGAAAAGGAATTAAGAAACCTCTTGATGAAGGTGAAAGAGGAGAGTGGAAAGGCTGGCTTAAAACTCAACATTCAAAAAACGAAGATCATGGCATCTGGTCCCATCACTTGATGGCAAATAGGGAAAAAGTGGAAGAAGTGGCAGATTTTATTTTGGGGGGCTCCAAAATCCCTGCAGACAGTGACTGCAGTCATGAAATTTAAAGACATTTGCTCGTCTGGAGAAAAGCTAAGACAAATCTGGACAGCATATTAAAAAAGCAGAGATCACTTTACTGACAAAGGTCTGTATAGTCCAAGCCTTGATTTTTCCAGTAGTCATGTATGGATGTGAGAGTTGGACCATAAAGAAGGCTGAGTGACAAAGAATTGATGCTTTTGAACTGTGGTGCTGGAGAGGACTCTTGAGAGTCTCTTGGATAGCAAGGAGAATAAGCCAGTCAATCCTAAAGGCAATCAACTCTGAACATTCATTGCAAGGACTGATGCTGAAGCTGAAGCTCCAATATTTTGGCTACCTGATGCAAAGAGCTGAATCACTGCCAAAGAGCCTGATACTTGGAAAGATGGAGGGCAGAAGGAGAAGTGGGTGACAGAGGATGAGATGGTTGGATGGCATCACGGACTCAACGGACATGAGCTTGAACAAACTCTGGGAGATAGTGAAGGGCAGGGAAGCCTGGCGTGCTGCAGTCCACAGAGTCACAGAGTACATGACTTCATGACTGAACCACAGCAACAACAGTAGAGTTAGCCTTTTATAACATCAACATTATTCACTATAGTCTATTCATCCAAAGTACTTTTAACTTCTTAAGTCCCAATATTCAATTGTTCTGATTTTTAATAGAAAATAAAAATAATCTGACCACTCTCCTTCATTTATCTATCCTTTATCAACTTTTTGTCTTAACTTTTTCATGAGTTTTAATTTTCACTGACCTTGATACTATTTAGAAAGTACCAAATCAAGAACATATGTAGAATTGTACTAAGACTTATGTTCTTTAGTCTCAAATTAGGTCTTCTTTAAAATATAGGGATCATAATTGTGCATGAGTGAGTGAGTGAAAGCCACTCAATTGTGTCCAGCTCTTTGGGACCATAGGGACTAAAGAGCCCATGGAATTGTCCAGGCCAGAAAACTGGAGTGGGTAGCCTTTCCCTTCTCCAGGGGAATCTTCCCAACTCAGGGATTGAAGCCAGGTCTTCCGCATTGCAGGAGGATTCTTTACCAGCTGAGCCACAAGGGAAGCCCATAACTGGGCATATTCTAGGTCTAATATACCATAACAAAAAGATGATCTTGAAGTATCTTACAAGCTATTTGTTATATTTAAAACAATAAAAGCATTTCTGCTTCTTTTTATACCTGTGGTTTGTTGTGATATCCAGACCTTTTACTTCAGAAATTTTTTTAAGGTACAGTGAATTAAAGAGATCCATACAAGTCTTCTATTTTAGAGGATGTGTGCTACTGAGATAAATATAAGATAAATCTTATCCTTATTCATCAGAGGGCAGACTGAATGAAATCCACAATTACAGAAAACTAACCAAATTGATCACAAGGACCACACCTTTGTCTAACTCAATGAAACTGTGAGCCATGCCATGTAGGACAACCTAAGACAGATGGGACATTGTAGAGAGTTATGACAAAACATGGTCCACTGGAGAAGGAAATGGAAAGCCACTTCAATACTCTTGCCTTGAGAATCCCATGAACAGTATGAAATGGTAAAAAGATATGACACTGAAAGATGAACTCCCCAGGTTGGTAGGTGCCTGACATGCTACTGGAGAAAAGTGGAGAAATGACTCCAGAAAGAATGAAGAGGATGGAGCCAAAGCTAAAACAATGCCCGATTGCCAATGTGACTGGTGATGGAAGTAAAGTCTGATGCTGTAAAGAACAATATTACACAGGAACCTGGAATGTTAGGTCCATGAATCAAGGTAAATATGAAGTGGTCAAACAGGAGATGGCACGACTGAACATTGACATTTTAGGAAACAGTGAATTAAAATGGACTGGAATGGGGGAATTTAATTCAGATGGCTATTGTATTACTACTCTGGGCAAGAATCCCTTAGAAGAAATGGAGGAGCCCTCACAGTCAACAAAAGAGTCTGAAATACAGTCCTAGGGTGCAATCTATGAAATGACAGAATGATCTCTGTTCGTTTCCAAGGCAAACCATTCAATATCACATTAATCCAAGTCTATGCCTCAACCACTAATGATGAAGAAACTGAAGTTGAATGGTTCTATGAGAACCCACAAGACCTTCTAGAACTAAAACCAAAAGATGTCCTTTTCATCATAGGGGACAGGAATGCAAAAGTAGGAAATCAAGAGATACCTGGAGTAACAGGCAAGTTTGACCTTGGAGTGAAAAATGAAGCAGAGCAAAGGCTAACAGAGTTTTGCCAAGATAACTCACTGTTCATAGCAAACACCTTCTTCCAATAACACAAGAGAAGACTGTACACTTGGACATCACCAGATGGTCAATACTGAAATTCAGTTCAGTTCAGTTCAGTCACTTAGTTATGTCCGACTTGTAGCGACCCCATGAATTGCAGCATGCCAGGCCTCCCTGTCCATCACCAACTGCCGGAGTTCACTCAGACTCATGACCATTGAGTCAGTGATGCCGTTGAGCCATCTCATCCACTGTCATCCCCTTCTCCTCCTGCCCCCAATCTTTTCCAGCATCAGAGTCTTTTCCAATGAGTCAACACTTCGCATGAGACGGCCAAAGTATTGGAATTTCAGCTTTAGCATCATTCCTTCCAAAGAACACCCAGGACTGATCTCCTTTTGGATGGACTGGTTGCATCTCCTTACAGTCCAGGGGATTCTTAAGAGTCTTCTCCAACACCACAGTTCAGAAGCATCAATTCTTCGGCGCTCAGCTTTCTTCACAGTCCAACTCTCACATCCATACATGACCACTGGAAAAACCATAGCCTTGACTAGACAGAACTTCGTTGGCAAAGTAATGTCTCTGCTTTTGAATATGCTATCTAGGTTGGTCATAACTTTCCTTCCAAGGAGTAAGCGTCTTTTAATTTCATGGCTGCAATCGCCATCTGCAGTGATTCTGGAGCCCCCTCAAAATAAATTCTGACACTGCTTCCACTGTTTCCCCATCTATTTCCCATGAAATGGTGGGACCAGATGCCATGATCTTAGTCTTCTGAATGTTGAGCTTTAAGCTAACTTTTTAACTCTCCTCTTTTACTTTCATCAAGAGGCTTTTCAGTTCCTCTTCACTTTCTGCCATAAGGGTGATGCCATCTGCATATCTGAGGTTATTGATATTTCTCCTGGCAATCTTGATTCCAGCTTGTGCTTCCTCCAGCCTAGCGTTTCTCATGATGTACTCTGCATATAAGTTAAATAAGCAGGGTGACAATATACAGCCTTGACGTACTCATTTCCCTATTTGGACTCAGTTTGTTGTTCCATGTCCAGTTCTAACTGTTGCTTCCTGACCTGCATATAGGTTTCTCAAGAGGCAGGTCAGGTGGTCTGGTATTCCCATCTCTTTCAGAATTGTCCACAGTTTATTGTGATCCACACAGTCAAAGGCTTTGGCATAGTCAATAAAGCAGAAATAGATGTTTTTTTCTGGAACTCTCTTGCTTTTTCAATGATCCAGTGGATGTTGGCAATTTGATCTCTGGTTCCTCTGCCTTTTCTAAAACCAGCTTGAATATCTGGAATTTCTTGGTTCACGTACTGCTGAAGCCTGGCTTGGAGAATTTTGAGCATTACTTTACTGGTGTGTGAGATGAGTGCAATTGTGTGGTAGTCTGAGCATTCTTTGGCATTGTCTTCCTTTGGGATTGGAATGGAAACTGACCTTTTCCAGTCCTGTGGGCACTGCTGAGTTTTCCAAATTTGCTGGCATACTGAGTGCAGCACTTTCACAGCATCATCTTTCAGGATTTGAAATAGCTCCACTGGGATTCCATCACCTCCACTAGCTTTGTTCATAGTGATGCTGTCTAAGGCCCATTAGCTTCACATTCCAGGATGTCTGGCTCTATTATCTTGGTCATGAAGATCTTTTTTGTACAGTTCTTCTGTGTATTCTTGCCATCTCTTCTTAAAAACTTCTGCTTCTGTTAGGTCCATACCATTTCTGTCCTTTATTGAGCCCATCTTTGCATGAAATGTTCCCTTGCTATCTCTAATTTTCTTGAAGTGATCTCTAGTCTTTCCCATTCTGTTGTTTTCCTCTATTTCTTTGCATGGATCACTGAGGAAGGCTTTCTTATCTCTCCTTGCTCTTCTTTGGAACTCTGCATTCAGATGCTTATATCTTTCCTTTTCTCCTTTGCTTTTCACTTCTCTTGTTTTCACAGCTTTTTGTATGGCCTCCCCATACAGTCATTTTGCTTTTCTCATTTCTTCTCCATGGGGATGGTCTTGATCCCTGTCTCCTGTACAATGTCACGAACCTCCGTCCATAGTTCATCAGGCACTCTATCTATCAGATCTAATCCCTTAAGTCTATTTCTTACTTCCACTGTATAATCATAAGGGATTTGATTTAGGTCATACCTGAATGATCTAGTGGTTTTCCCTACTTTCTTCAATTTCAGTCTGAATTTGGCAATAAGGAGTTCATGATCTGAGCCACAGTCAGCTCCCAGTCTTGTTTTTGCTAAGCTTCTCCATCGTTGGCTGGAAAGAATATAATCAGTCTGATTTTGGTGTTGACCATCTGGTGATGCCCATGTGTAGAGTCTTCTCTTGTGTTGTTGGAAGAGGGTGTTTACTATGACCAGTGCATTCTCTTGGCAAAACTCATCCTTTGCCCTGCTTCATTCCATATTCCAAGACCAAATTTGCCTGTTACTCCAGGTGTTTCTTGACTTCATACTTTGACTTCCTACTTTTGCATTCCAGTCCCCTGTAATGAAAGGGACATCTTTTTTGGGTGTTAGTTCTAAAAGGTCTTGTAGGTCTTCATAGAACTGTTCAACTTCAGCTTCTTCAGTGTTACTGATTGGAACATAGACTTGGATTACTGTGATATTGAATGGTTTGCCTTGAAAATGAAAAGAGTTCATTCTGTCATTTTTGAGATTGCATCCAAGTCCTGCATTTTGGACTCTTTTGTTGACCATGATGGCTACTCCATTTCTTCAAGGGATTCCTGCCCACAGTAGTAAATATAATGGTCATCTGAGTTGAATTCACCTATTCCAGTCCATTTTAGTTCGCTGATTCCTAGAATGATGACATTCACTCTTGCCATCTCCTTCATGGGAAATAGATGAGGAAACAGTGGAATTAGTGGCTGACTTTATTTTGGGGGGCTCCAAAATCATTGCAGATGGTGATTGTAGCCATGAAATTAAAAGGCACTTACTCCTTGAAAGTAAAGTTATGACCAACCTAGATAGCATATTCAAAAGCAGAGATATTACTTTGACAACAAAGGTCCATCTAGTCAAGGCTATGGTTTTTCCAGTGGTCATGTATGTATGTGAAAGTTGGACTGTGAAGACAGCTGAGTGCCAAAGAATTGATGCTTTTGAACTGTGGTGTTGGAGAAGACTCTTGAGCGTCCCTTGGACTGCAAGGAGATTCGTCCAGTCCATCTTAAAGGAGATCAGTCCTGGGTGTTCATTGGAAGGACTGATGTTAAAGCTGAAACTCCAATACTTTGGCTACCTCATGCTAAGTGTTGACTCATTGGAAAAGACCCTGATGCTGTGAAGGATTAGGGGCAGGAAGAGAAGGGAACGGCAGAGGATGAGATGGCTGGATGGCATCTCCGACTTGATGGACATGAGTTTGGGTAAACTCCGGGAGTTGGTGATGGACAGGGAGGCCTGGCATTCTGTGATTCATAGGGTCGCAAAAAGTCAGACACGACTGAGCAACTGAACTGAACTGAAAGGGCACTTGATTTCTGCTTATCTTTTTAAAGGCAGAACCAACAAGATTTCCTGATGGACAAGAAAGAGTGTATTTTTAAAAAGAGGACTGAAGGATGACTTTAGGTTTTTGGCCTAAGCAAATGATAGGATGGAATTGCCATTGTCAACTACAAATTGGCAATTACCAAGAGCATTGCCAATGACTGAACAACAAGGCATTTCACATTTACATCTACTGAGATTGAACCCCATGCTGCTATAGCTGGTGACCTTCAATAACCCCTGAGGGAGTTCAGAGTGGAGTGAGGCACTCTGTGCTCCAGGGAATCTTGTGGGACAGGTCTTTAGATAGTTGGATGTTTTTAGGAGCAGATTTTATGACTTCAATCCTTGCATCTCCTCATATCTAAAGAAGCACTAAATCCCTTCATGGTGACATCAGACCCTCATGACTAACAAAAAGCCTTTTGTAAGTTGAGTGCTTCATGTTATTGAACTCCCCCTTCACCAAAACCTTATATACTGACTTTCCCCCACTGCCGTTTTGGAGCAGTCTGTCAGAGCTATCTGAGATGCTGCCTCCTGGTCTGCAGTCCTCATTTTGCCCCCAATAAAACTTAACTCACAACTCTTAAGTTGTACATCTTTTTTAGTCGACAGTTATGGCGACCGATGAAGTGACCCAGAGTGGACTTCCTTCCTTCAACTGGACTGCACGAGGAACCGGAGCTTTGGTATCAGTAGCGGCCCCTTGTGCCCATCTGCCTCCTTCGGGAGGGCAGATGAATTTGGGTAAGTCTCTCCTGGTTCTTGAATCTCCCATATTGGTTGAGACTGTGAGTTTTATTTGGCGGTGGAGAAGGTTACCTGCCCCCTCCTAATAGGAAAGATACTAGGGGGGACCTGGGTGAAACATCTGGGGCATACCCACTCATGGCCTAGACACTGAGTGGGACTCGTGGAATTCCCACCCAGTTAAAAGATGCTGGGTGGGGGGCTGGCTTAAAGATGCCAGGAGAATTGCCCATCCAGTGGAAAAGTACTGGGTGCGGGGGCGGGGGGGGGGGGCTCAATTGAAAAAAAAAAAAAAAAACGATGAAGAATATCTGGGACTCGGCTGAAAGATGCCAAGGTTGCTCCATTGTAGGGGACTGAATGGTCTTGGCTTAGTGGTTAAGTAAGAGCTCACACTTGCAAGTACCTAGTTAATTGGAGAAATTATACTAAAAGAGATCTCAACCTAAAATGGCCAAATTTGGGTTCTTTTGATGTTCTAAAATTGATATGTTTGTGTGTACAATTAGAAAAGGCCGGCCATGTTTGACTGGTATCTAGAAGCTTCTAAAACAGAAAATGATAGCGTAACTTCTTCACAGAAAATCAACAAGAAATTGCTTGAAACTATATCAAAACTAAAACAAGGCTGCTAGCAGTGACTTTGCCAGGTCACAGGTCTAATTGAACTGGGAAGTCACGTTTGGCATTTATGCCTTTTGGCTTTTGATTTCTGGGCATCTCTTTACCTTTTGTTTCATTTGGAGTGACTCTTGGCTGGTGAAATTCTGGTTCGGTTTGGTTTGTTGGTTTAGTTTGAGTGCACAGACATCTGGTACAAACTGTTCGAGTTAATACATGAATTTCTCTCTAAGGTTCCACACTCCACCTGGGAATCCCTTGGGAAAATTCTTTTAGATGATTGGTCAATCTATAGCGATGATCCAATGACCAGGAAAATGGCCTAAAACTATTAGATCTCTGTTGACATAGGATAGGAAAATGAACTGAAGTTCCCTTTTGTCCAGGACTTCCTCCTGTAATCAACAGCCTGGGGCTGATCAAACTAAGACCCCTACTTCTTCAGAGGGACAATCCCTGCTGGGACCAATCTGCCCTTGTTTTCAGGGCCAAGTTGAGTACTACCTGGTCTAAATTTTGGCTATAAAACTATGGTCACACACAAAAAATATATATAATTTTTGACAATGTGGTCATAATATTCTTAGACTCCAGTATGTCTCGGTGTGTGTCTTTATTTCTTTTGATAATATTGCTGATTGCTGGGATAAGTTTGTAAATGAGCTCTAATCTAATTGGCCTTAAAAAAAGTAAATGCTTACAAATGAAATAATTCTAAATACAAGAGAAATTTACCTAAATGAATTTCAGGTTCATGTCAATTGGAAAATATTCATTGTTAAACACCTGATATTAATGTTTATTTGTTGATCTGAATAATGTAGACATGTCTAAGAGTAATTAACATTAAGCAGAATATTTTTATTGTTCCTAGGTTTAATATAAGTTAAATATTATATCTGTTACAAGTTTGTCAGCAAGGAAATTACCTTGCTGAGTGAAGAAACTTCTAAAAAATCCGTAAGTGAGATATGAGCCTTTAGACAAACTCTATTAAGAATAATTATACTTTAGGAATGTCTGTCTAAAATAGTCTATCCAGATTGGGGTAACTTGAACTTCTAAGAATTGTGCTAAACTAAGTGTTGGAAGCCTATTGAATAGCTAAGTCATTTACAAATAAAATAAATATTAAGACTTTGAAACATTTACTACTAGACACTAAACACTACCTCTTACAGAGAAACTAAAGAGATTTGGGATCAAAAAGAGATGTTTGGTGCCATCCTAAAATGTTATCTCCAAGAAAACAAAGGTTTTAGAAATTATCACTGGTATTTATGCTCACCAATCTATAAAATCTGATGTAAAAGTCATTTCTTGGTTGCTTAATGTAAGTAGGAAGTGTCTTTTCGGTAAAGAAGGTATGAGGAATGGAATTACCTTTTTGTTAAGGGAAAAAAGAAGTAAGCCTGTCTTACAGGTGGCTTTTTAGGATGGAAGAACACAGTAATGGGTACAGAAAGTGATAAGGTTTGTAAAAAGTGAACCATGAGGAAAGAGTTTTGTATATGGTTAAGACTAAGTTTAAAATAAAGTTAATTAAGTTTACCTTTTAAGTAAAGTAAGCTGGTGCAAAAACTTGAATTTAGCTTTTCTCTCTGTTAAGAGGACACTTTGTCTTCAGATATTGGACTGCCTTTGATAATAGATTTAAGTTTCTTTATCTGTTAAATGATCTGTTCTGAAATTCTTTATTGTGACTTTGGCTAGGTGAACAGCTATTGTTTCACAATGACCTATAGTCCTATCTGACTGAGTGTTCTAAACGTTTTTGATATTTGCTGACAAAGCTTCCTAAATCATTCTAATAAAGATTTCTAGTTAACTTTGGGATGCTTCAGAGGGCCCCTGAAACATCCCAAAGAGAGATATTACACTAATTAGGTTCGTTTTGTATCCAAAATTACATGGGGGATGTTGTCAAGTGAGTAATAAGTCTCAGGTTATATTGTATGGTAAATGTTACTAATATATATATCCTAGAAACTGTATGGAGTTCCTAAAATTTTGATGTTTGGGTAAAATGCTATCAGGCATAATTCTAGATGCTGTCTCAAAATATTGTCACACTAACCAAGTTTCAAAAAAATGCTTCCTCTTCAAGATTTATAAAAAGGACTTTGGATAAGCACCAGTTTCTGAACTGGGTAAAGATTCTAATGAAAAACCTGATGATGTCACAAAGGTTAACAAAAGGACTGAATGAACTGCTTATAACTGAACATACTTATTACTTTTATGGTTTCTAGTTTTCCAAGTTTAAGAAAAACCTTCCCCTCAAACTAATTATGATGGTAATTTGGTAAAATTATATTTTATAAACAAATCGAAACATTTATCTTTTCTATCTGAACCCTCCAGAGATTGGAAACTCTTAGTTTCCAGTAACTTTATCAGAAAAGTTAGGAAGGTTATCACACTAACAGGTAAGAAATCTGAAGGAACTTGAAGGAATCTGAGACCTTGAGAAGGGAGGAATTTACTTAGATATGTTAGACAAAATCTGTGATAAACCTTTGGCATGACTTTTCTCACCCTGAAAAGTTTTATTTTACAAGCTCAGTCTGAGACTTTTATAGTCTCAGCAAAGCAAAAAAGTCTATGATCAATTATGGTTATATAAATCATAAAGCCAAGTTTATTGCGACCAGACCTGTATTACAAACAAGTCTTAATTTGTTATATTTGGTAAAAATGATGGTGATTTTAGGGAGAAAAAGATGCTTCAATGAATGTTAAATCCCAGTTTGTTAATGAAGGTCTGTCTCTACTAAGACTCATTTCCTGGATAGTTCTTTGCTGTTAGGGTATATTAATGTAAAATTTAATTGAATTATTAAAGGACACTCTAGGGTTGTTTCTGAAACTCATCTCAGTAATCTCTCTTTGGATGAAGACCAGATGCCTAACACATCACCTTCAGTCAAGACTGGAAGAAGACATAATTTAAGGAACTGTCTCTAACCTGTGTGGAAGAACTTTTCTATCAGGTAGTCTTAATTAGCTCATTCCCAGTGAAATTGAAGGGAAGCTGACTCTTCAGTTAATTGCCACTTCCAAAGGCCCCTAAGCTGGACTGGTCCATAGAGAGGTATGATGACCTCAAACTCACCTTAAAACAATGCTCAAACAGAGGAAACTAAACTACACTGGATGAGAAGAAGATGACATCAGAAGTAGACAGCTTGCCCAAGCTGCTGATCTGACTTTTATGATCATTTATAATGTTTTCTTCATTCCTTGGACCTATGCCTATCAACTACATGTTTTAAAAACTCAATCCAGGGGGCGGTCCTAAGATGGTGGAGAAATAGGACAGGAAGACCAATTTCTCCCTCACAAATTCCTCAAAAGAACATTTCAACGCTGAGCAAACGCCACAAAACAACTTCTGAATGCTGGCAGAGGGCATCAGGCAACCAGAAAAGCAGACCATTGTCTTCAAAAACAGGTAGGAAAAAATATAAAAGATGAAAAGAGAGACAAAGGAGGTGGGGAGGGAGCTCCGTCCTGGGAAGGGAAGCCTGTCCCGGGAAGGGAATTTTAAGAAGAGAGGTTTCCAAACACCAGGAAACACTCTCCCTGCCGAGTCTGTGGCGAGCCTTGGAAACACAGAGGGCAACATAACAGAAAGGAAACATAAATAAATAATTAAAACCAACAGATTACAAGCTCAACAGTAACTCCCCCAGTGGAAAAGCAGCACAGACGCCTGCATCCGCCACTAGCAAGTGGGGGCAGGGCAGGGAAGCGTGAGAGGCGCGGGCTGCAGAGATTTGTAAGAATTGGGCAGGAACGCCCCATGTGTAACCAGAACGATCTAACTTGGGCTAGCAAACCAGACTGTGGGATAGCTGCCACGTGAAAAGCTCGAACATAAGACACCGCCAGGACCGCACACAGAACAAAGGACGGAACGGAAAAAGCCGGCTGCAGACCATCCCCCACCGGGGACAGGCAGCCAGAGCCGTAAGGGCTGGAAAGGGGCAATTGCGGCCCTGGAGAGACTTTACCTACCAAACTGCAAGCAGGCTTCTTTGCTAAGACTTCTGGGGGTGCTGGACAGTCACCATCTGCCTCACAAGGGGCGCCAGTGGTACACCCAGAAAACTGAGCAGCAGAGACAGGAAAGGCGACAAGCTGCAACAACCGCACTCGCCAAACTCCTGAGCTACTTGGACATGGGAAGGGCACAAAACACAGTCCCAACCGAATCTGAGCCTCTGAGGGCTACCTGAGCGCGAACCTGAGCGGCTTAGACCGGGGAGGTGCATGCAGCCTAGGGCCGGCCTCAGACGGTTCCCGGCTGAGCATCGTAGAACCGGAGCGGTTTGTGCGCCGCGAGAAGGGACATGTCCAGCGGGGCTGAGACACTGTGTGCACACGACAGTGCTATTTGTTTGCAGCATCCCCCCCTCCCCACAGCATGACTGAACTAGTGAGCCTAAAAAACCAGCAAACAGAAGAAGTTAACAGAGGGAACCGCCTTGGAAGTGACCCCATACTGCCCGCAACATCAGAGAAGGGCCAGATATATCTTTACTATTTTTACAATCATTCCTTTTTTTTTTCCCTCCCCCTCTTTTTCTTATCTTTTTTTTTTCTAACTTTTTTTTAATTGTTAAGTCTTCTATTTCTCCTCTAATTTTTATTTCTATAACCTACTGTTACTTTTCAAAAAAAAAAAAGACTATTTTTTAAGGCAAACACCATATATAGTCTTTATGTGGTTGTTGGAGTTTTTTAAATAATTCTTGTGGCTTTTTATTTTCTTTTTTTTTTCCTTCTGCTTCTTTTCTTTAATATTGTATTTTAGAAAATCCAACCTCTACTCTAGATTTTTAATCTTTGCTTTTTGTTTTTCACTGTCAATTTTGTACATTGAAAAACCCAACTTCACTACCTAATTTTGCCTGAGAGTGAGATTACTGGCTTGACCACTCTCTCCTCCTTTGGACTCTCCTTTTTCTCCACCAGGTGGCCTCTGTCTCTTCCCTCCCCCTTCTCGTCTCTATCCAACTCTGTGAATCTCTGTGTGTTCCAGACGGTGGAGAACACCTAAGGAACTGGTTACTGGCTGGATTTGTCTCTCTCCTTTTCATTTTCCTCTCTCTTATCCTCCTGGCCACCTCTGTCTACTTCCCCCCTCTCCTCTTCCCTGTATAACTCCATAAATACCTCTGAGCAGTCCAGACTATGGAGCACACATAAGGAAGTGACTACTGGCTAGCTTGCTCTCTCCTCTTTTGACCCCACCGCATCTCATTCCAGTCACCTCTAACTACCCCCTCCCTCTTCTCTTCTCCATGTAACTCAGTGAACCTCTCTGGGTGTCCCTCAGTGTGGAGAAACTTTTCATCTTTAACCTAGATGTTTTATCATCATTGCTGTATAGATGGAGAAGTCTAGAGGCTAGTGTAAAAATAAAACTGAAAACCAGAAGCAGGAGGCTTAAGTCCAAAGCCTGAGAACATCAGAGAACTCCTGACTTCGGGGAACATTAATCAATAGGAGCTCATCAAACGCCTCCATACCTACACTGAAACCAAGCTCCACCCAAGGGCCAACAAGTTCCAGAGCAAGACATACCACGCAAATTCTCCAGCAACACAGGAACACACCCCTGAGCTTCAATATACAGGCAGCTCAAAGCTACTCCAAAACCTTTGACGTCTCATAACCCATTACTGGTCACTCCACTGCACTCCAGAGAGAAGAAACCCAGCTCTACCCACCAGAACTCCAACATAAGCCTCTCTAACCAGGAAACCTTGACAAGCCACTGATACAACCCCACCCACAGTGAGGAAGCTCCATAATAAAGATAACTCCACAAATTACCAGAATATTAAAAGGCCACCCCAAACGCAGCAATATAACCAAGATGAAGAGACAGAAGAATACCCAGCAGGTAAAGGAACAGGAGAAATGCCCACCAAACCAAACAAAAGAGGAAGAGATAGAGAATCTACCTGAGAAAGAATTCTGAATATTGATAGTGAAAATGATCCAAAATCTTGAAATCAACATGGAATCACAGATAAAGAGCCTGGAGACAAGGATTGAGAAGATGCAAGAAAGGTTTAACAAGGACCTAGAAGAAATAAAAAAGAGTCAATCTATAATGAATAACGCAATAAATGAGATCAAAAACACTCTGGAGGCAACAAATGGTAGAATAACGGAGGCAGAAGATAGGATTAGTGACATAGAAGATAGAATGATAGAAATAAATGAATCAGAGAGGAAAAAAGAAAAACGAATTAAAAGAAATGAGGACAATCTCAGAGACCTCCAGGACAATATGAAACACTCCAACATTCGAATTATAGGAGTCCCAGAAGAAGAAGACAAAAAGAAAGACCATGAGAAAATCCTTGAGGAGATAATAGTTGAAAACTTCCCTAAAATGGGGAAGGAAATAATCACCCAAGTCCAAGAAACCCAGAGAGTTCCAAAAAGGATAAACCCAAGGCAAAACACCCCAAGACACATATTAATCAAATTGACAAAGATCAAACACAAAGAACAAATATTAAAAGCAGCAAGTGAAAAAAAAAAACAAAAAAACAAATAACACACAAGGGGAATCCCATAAGAATAACAGCTGATCTTTCAATAGAAACTCTTCAGGCCAGGAGGGAATGGCAAGACATACTTAAAGTGATGAAAGAAAATAATGTACAGCCCAGATTACTGTACCCAGCAAGGATCTCATTCAAATACGAAGGACAAATCAAAAGCTTTACAGACAAGCAAAAGCTGAGAGAATTCAGCACCACCAAACCAGCTCTCTAACAAATGCAAAAGGATCTTCTCTAGACAGGAAACACAAAAAGGGTGTATAAACCCGAACCCAAAATAATAAAGTAAATGGTAACGGGATCATACATATCAATAATTACCTTAAACGTAAATGGGTTGAATGCCCCAACCAAAAGGCAAAGACTGGCTGAATGGATACAAAAACAAGACCCCTCTATATGCTGCTTATAAGAGACCCACCTCAAAACAAGGGACACATACAGACTGAAAGTGAAGGGCTGGAAAAAGATATTCCGCACAAATAGAGACCAAAAGAAAGCAGGAGTGGCAATACTCATATACGATAAAATAGATTTTAAAAGAAAGGCTCTGTAAAGATACAAAGAAGGCCACTACATACTGATCAAAGGATCAATCCAAGAAGAAGATATAACAATTATAAATATATATGCACCCAACATAGGAGCACCACAATATGTAAGACAAATGTTAACAAGTATGAAAGGGGAAATTAACAATAACACAATAATAGTGGGAGACTTTAATACCCCACTCACACCTATGGACAGATCAACTAAACAGAAAATTAACAAAGAAACACAAACTTTAAATGATACATTAGACCAGTTAGACCTAATTGATATCTATAGGACATTTCACCCAAAAACAA
This sequence comes from Capricornis sumatraensis, assembly GCF_032405125.1. Taxonomy (NCBI): domain Eukaryota; kingdom Metazoa; phylum Chordata; class Mammalia; order Artiodactyla; family Bovidae; genus Capricornis; species Capricornis sumatraensis. Next base: position 66,730,110 of record NC_091092.1, on the reverse strand, counting down.
TGAATTTCACCTGTTTCTCAAGTGCTCACAGAACCTTCTCCAGGATAGATCACATCCTGGGCCATAAATCTAGCCTTGATAAATTTTAAAAAATCGATATCATTCCAAGCATCTTTTCTGACGATAATGCATTAAGATTAGATCTCAATTACACGAGAAAAACTATTAAAAATTCCAACATATGGAGGCTGAACAACACGCTGTTGAATAACCAATAAATCACAGAAGAAATCAAAAAAGAAATGAAAATATGCATAGAAACTAATGAAAATGAAAACACAACAACCCAAAACCTATGGGACACTATGAAAGGAGTGCTTAGAGGAAAGTTCATAGCAATACAGGCATACCTCAAGAAACAAGAAAAAAGTCAAGTAAATGACCTAACTCTACACCTAAAGCAACTAGAAAAGGAAGAATTGGAGAACCCCAGAGTTAGTAGAAGGAAAGAAATCTTAAAAATTAGGGCAGAAATAAATGCAAAAGAAACAAAAGAGACCATAGCAAAAATCAACAAAGCCAAAAGCTGGTTCTTTGAAAGGATAAATAAAATTGACAAACCATTAGCCAGACTCATCAAGAAGCAAAAAGAGAAAAATCAAATCAATAAAATTAGAAATGAAAATGGAGAGATCACAACAGACAACACAGAAATACAAAGGATCATAAGAGACTACTATCAGCAATTATATGCCAATAAAATGGACAACGTGGAAGAAATGGACAAATTCTTAGAAAAGTACAACTTTCCAAACCTGAACCAGGAAGAAATAGAAAATCTTAACAGACCCATCACAAGCACGGAAATTGAAACAGTAATCAGAAATCTTCCAGCAAAAAGAAGCCCAGGTCCAGACGGCTTCACAGCTGAATTCTACCAAAAATTTCGAGAAGAGCTAACACCTATCCTACTCAAACTCTTCCAGAAAATTGCAGAGGAAGGTAAACTTCCAAACTCATTCTATGAGGCTACCATCACCCTAATACCAAAACCTGACAAAGATGCTACAAAAAAAGAAAACTACAGGCCAATATCACTGATGAACATAGATGCAAAAATCCTCAACAAAATTCCTGCAATCAGAATCCAACAACACATTAAAAAGATCATACACCATGACCAAGTGGGCTTCATCCCAGGGATGCAAGGATTCTTCAATATCCGCAAATCAATCAATGTAATTCACCACATTAACAAATTGAAAAATAAAAGCCATACGATTATCTCAATAGATGCAGAGAACGCCTTTGACAAAATTCAACATCCATTTATGATTAAAAAAAGAAAAAAACTCTCCAGAAAGCAGGAATAGGAGGAACATACCTCAACATAATAAAAGCTATATATGACAAACCCACAGCAAACATCATCCTCAATGGTGAAAAATTGAAAGCATTTCCCCTAAAGTCAGGAACAAGACAAGGGTGCCCACTTTCACCGCTACTATTCAACTTAGTTCTGGAAGTTTTGGCCACAGCAATCAGAGCAGAAAAAGAAATAAAAGGAATCCAAATTGGAAAAGAAGAAGTAAAGCTCTCACTGTTTGCAGATGACATGATCCTCTACATAGAAAACTCTAAAGACTCCACCACAAAATTACTAAAGCTAATCTATGAATATAGTAAAGTTGCAGGATATAAAATCAACACACAGAAATCCCTTGCATTCCTATACACTAATGAGAAAGTAGAAAAAGAAATCAAGGAAACAATTCCATTCACCATTGCAATGAAAAGAATAAAACTTAGGAATATATCTACCTAAAGAAACTAAAGACCTATATATAGAAAACTATAAAACACTGATGAAAGAAATCAAAGAGGACACTAATAGATGGAGAAATATACCATGTTCATGGATCGGAAGAATCAATACAGTGAAAATGGGTATACTACCCAAAGAAATTTACAAATTCAATGCAATCCCTATCAAGCTACCAGCGATATTTTTCACAGAACTAGAACAAATAATTTCAAGATTTGTATGGAAACACAAAAAACCTCGACTAGCCAAAGCAATCTTGAGAAAGAAGAATGGAACTGGAGGAATCAACTTGCCTGACTTCAGGCTCTTCTACAAAGCTACAGTCATCAAGACAGTATGGTACTGGCACAAAGACATAAATATAGATCAATGGAACAAAATAGAAAGCCCAGAGATAAATCCACACACTTATGGACACCTTATGTTTGACAAAGGAGGCAAGAATATACAAAGGAGTAAAGAAAATGTCTTTAACAAGTGGTGCTGGGAAAACTGGTCAACCACTTGTAAAAGAATGAAACTAGATCACTTTCTAACACCGCACACGAAAATAAACTCAAAATGGATTAACGATCTAAATGTAAGACCAGAAACTATAAAACTCCTAGAGGAGAACATAGGCAAAACACTCTCCGACATAAATCACAGCAGGATCCTCTATGATCCACCCCCCAGAATTCTGGAAATAAAAGCAAAAATAAACAAATGGGATCTAATTAAAATTAAAAGCTTCTGCACAACAAAGGAAAGCATAAGCAAGGTGAAAAGACAGCCTACTGAATGGGAGAAAATAATAGCAAATGAAACAACTGACAAACAACTACTCTCAAAAATATACAAGCAACTTATGCAACTCAACTCCAGAAAAATAAACGACCCAATCAAAAAATGGGCCAAAGAACTAAATAGACATTTCTCCAAAGAAGACATACGGATGGCTAACAAACACATGAAAAGATGCTCAACATCACTCATTATTAGAGAAATGCAAATCAAAACCACTATGAGGTACCACTTCACACCAGTCAGAATGTCTGCAATCCAAAAATCTGCAAGCAATAAATGCTGGAGAGGGTGTGGAGAAAGGGAACCCTCCTACACTGTTGGTGGGAATGCAAACTAGTACAGCCACTATGTAGAACAGTGTGGAGATTTCTTAAAAAATTGCAAATAGAACTGCCTTATGACCCAGCAATCCCACTGCTGGGCATACACACCGAGGAAACCAGAATTGAAAGAGACACATGTACCCCAATGTTCATCGAAGCACTGTTTATAATAGCCAGGACATGGAAACAACCTAGATGTCCATCAGCAGATGAATGGATAAGAAAGCTGTGGTACATATACACAATGGAGTATTGCTCAGCCATTAAAAAGAATACATTTGAATCAGTTCTGATGAGATGGATGAAACTGGAGCCGATTATACAGAGTGAAGTAAGCCAGAAAGAAAAGCACCAATACAGTATACTAACACATATATATGGAATTTAGAAAGATGGCAATGACGACCCTGTATGCAAGACAGCAAAAGAGACACAGATGTGTATAGCAGACTTTTGGACTCAGAGGGAGAGGGAGAGGGTGGGATGATTTGGGAGAATGGCATTGAAACATGTATACTATCATGTAAGAAACGAATCGCCAGTCTATGTCCGATGCAGGATACAGGATGCTTGGTGCTGGTGCACGGGGATGACCCAGAGGGATGTTGTGGGGAGGGAGGTGGGAGGGGAGTTCATGTTTGGGATCGCATGTACACCCGTGGTGGATTCACGTCAATGTATGGCAAAACCAATACAGTATTGTAAGGTAAAATAAAGTAAAATTAAAAATTAAAAAAAAAAAGACAGGAAAATGAAGAGACAGTAAGAAAATTTTTGCAAATCATATATGCAATAAAAGATTTGTATTAAAAAAAAAAAAACCTCAATCCAATTGTTGGGTTGTGGCCAATTACTTGTGCCTAGTACTTCTGGGTTTTCTGTTCTCTAGGTAGATTTCTGTTCTCTAGGGCTCTGATTGGCTACCCCCTAGGAAATTTATTTTAGATGAGTGTTCAGTCCTGTTCAATTTATGATATTACTAGATGGGATCCTCCCACCTGGCCAATTAGTAATACCTGCTCTGATGCTGGACATAGATTTAAGTCTTTTCTTAGGGTCTTTTAAAGTCAGTCAGAATGATGAGCTACATCTCAATAAAAAGTTAACTTCTCATCTACTACAAGGAAGACTCCCACAATTATGGGGTGGATCTACATGGTTAACACCAGGCTATGGTCATTTAAGTTTAAAAGTTCCTCTATGTTGGAAAGGGTTAAATCATACTAAAAGTGATCAACCTGGTAATTATGAGACAAGGCTGGGTGCTTTATGAACTATGTCTATTATTACCCTTAGAGAGAGTGATTGGTATTGAATTCAGTGGATTTGTGGCACTAATTTGTGGCCTTCACACCTATAGGAATGGATACGAAGGTGTAGCCTGGGATTCCCATGAATTTAAGGTCATACATGTTAACGAATTAGAGGTAACCCTAATCAATTTACCATTGGTATGATCCCAATGGGTCAAAGATCTGTATTCTACTGGTATGACCATTTAGCAGCTTGTGTGTGTGTGTGTGTGTGTGTGTGTGTGTGTGTGTGTGTGTGTGTGTGTGTGTGTGTATGTGTGCATGCACCTTCAATGGGGTTGGAGGATGTAATTGACCATATCTAAGCCTTAACAAATTTCATTGGCTTTAAATGATAGTAATCAAATATTAGCCTATTGAATTCTAAGATTACTATGATGAGAAAGGCAGTGCTACACAACTGCAAGGCTCGTGACACCTTACAGCATCTCAGGGAGATATCAGTGCTATATTTCAAACTGAATGCTATATTTTCATACCTGGTAAATCCTTTAGTGTAATACATTTGAACCACATGAAAAATCAGATTTCTACTTTAAGTGACCCATTCCCTAGTCTTGACGATCTTTTTTTTATTTTTTTAAAATTTATTTATTTTTAATATAAATTTATTTATTTTAATTGGAGGTTAATTACTTTATAATATTGTATTGGTTTTGCCATACAGCAACATGAATCCGCCACAGGTATACACGTGTTCCCCATCTTGAACCCCCCTCCCTCCTCCCTCACTGTAGAGGTGGATGAAACTGGAGCCATTATACAGGGTGAAGTAAGCCAGAAAAAAAACACGAATACAGTATACTAACACATATATATGGAATTTAGAAAGATGGTAACAATAACCCTGTATGAAAGACAGCAAAAGAGACACAGATGTACAGAACAGTCTTTTGGACACTGTGGGAGAGGGAGAGGGTGGGATGATTTGGGAGAATGGCATTGACGATCTTTTTTAAAAAAACTGGTGGTGTGAGAGGCTCATGGCTAAAATATTTACTTTTAATCCCACTAATATTATTAACTATACCATTTGTATTTTGCTTGTTTCACAAGATTGTTATTTCTTGTATTACCAAGTGTATGACTGAGCCTCCAACGAAAATGATGACTAAACTTGAAGCAGTTGATCAAATGTATAGCTCGATATATGATCAATGATTATAATAGTGTAACTCTAGGTATGAAAAGATGCAATGAGAGGGAACATTTTCCTGGACCATAACTAGAAGACAGGTGTCTAGAGATCTTTTGACTATTAAGATCTAGCCCAGTAATAGCACATTGAGTGTCTTATCAACTAAAACTTTCTTCAGAACTGGGAACGAGCCTTGCCAGCAATGTGGGACAAAATGGTCATGACCATTTTAGATAGTCACTAGGATGTCTAACTATCCGTTTAGATAGTCTATAGATAGTTAGATGTTTTTATTTTTTTTTTATTTTTATTTTTACTGTATTTTACTTTACAATACTGTATTGGTTTTGCCATACATTGACGTGAATCCACCACGGGTGTACATGCGATCCCAAACATGAACTCCCCTCCCACCTCCCTCCCCACAACATCCCTCTGGGTCATCCCCGTGCACCAGCACCAAGCATCCTGTATCCTGCATCGGACATAGACTGGCGATTCGTTTCTTACATGATAGTATACATGTTTCAATGCCATTCTCCCAAATCATCCCACCCTCTCCCTCTCCCTCTGAGTCCAAAAGTCTGCTATACACATCTGTGTCTCTTTTGCTGTCTTGCATACAGGGTCGTCATTGCCATCTTTCTAAATTCCATATATATGTGTTAGTATACTGTATTGGTGCTTTTCTTTCTGGCTTACTTCACTCTGTATAATCGGCTCCAGTTTCATCCATCTCATCAGAACTGATTCAAATGTATTCTTTTTAATGGCTGAGCAATACTCCATTGTGTATATGTACCACAGCTTTCTTATCCATTCATCTGCTGATGGACATCTAGGTTGTTTCCATGTCCTGGCTATTATAAACAGTGCTTCGATGAACATTGGGGTACATGTGTCTCTTTCAATTCTGGTTTCCTCGGTGTGTATGCCCAGCAGTGGGATTGCTGGGTCATAAGGCAGTTCTATTTGCAATTTTTTAAGAAATCTCCACACTGTTCTACATAGTGGCTGTACTAGTTTGCATTCCCACCAACAGTGTAGGAGGGTTCCCTTTCTCCACACCCTCTCCAGCATTTATTGCTTGCAGATTTTTGGATTGCAGACATTCTGACTGGTGTGAAGTGGTACCTCATAGTGGTTTTGATTTGCATTTCTCTAATAATGAGTGATGTTGAGCATCTTTTCATGTGTTTGTTAGCCATCCGTATGTCTTCTTTGGAGAAATGTCTATTTAGTTCTTTGGCCCATTTTTTGATTGGGTCGTTTATTTTTCTGGAGTTGAGTTGCATAAGTTGCTTGTATATTTTTGAGAGTAGTTGTTTGTCAGTTGTTTCATTTGCTATTATTTTCTCCCATTCAGTAGGCTGTCTTTTCACCTTGCTTATGCTTTCCTTTGTTGTGCAGAAGCTTTTAATTTTAATTAGATCCCATTTGTTTATTTTTGCTTTTATTTCCAGAATTCTGGGGGGTGGATCATAGAGGATCCTGCTGTGATTTATGTCGGAGAGTGTTTTGCCTATGTTCTCCTCTAGGAGTTTTATAGTTTCTGGTCTTACATTTAGATCGTTAATCCATTTTGAGTTTATTTTCGTGTGCGGTGTTAGAAAGTGATCTAGTTTCATTCTTTTACAAGTGGTTGACCAGTTTTCCCAGCACCACTTGTTAAAGACATTTTCTTTACTCCTTTGTATATTCTTGCCTCCTTTGTCAAACATAAGGTGTCCATAAGTGTGTGGATTTATCTCTGGGCTTTCTATTTTGTTCCATTGATCTATATTTATGTCTTTGTGCCAGTACCATACTGTCTTGATGACTGTAGCTTTGTAGAAGAGCCTGAAGTCAGGCAAGTTGATTCCTCCAGTTCCATTCTTCTTTCTCAAGATTGCTTTGGCTAGTCGAGGTTTTTTGTGTTTCCATACAAATCTTGAAATTATTTGTTCTAGTTCTGTGAAAAATATCGCTGGTAGCTTGATAGGGATTGCATTGAATTTGTAAATTTCTTTGGGTAGTATACCCATTTTCACTGTATTGATTCTTCCGATCCATGAACATGGTATATTTCTCCATCTATTAGTGTCCTCTTTGATTTCTTTCATCAGTGTTTTATAGTTTTCTATATATAGGTCTTTAGTTTCTTTAGGTAGATATATTCCTAAGTTTTATTCTTTTCATTGCAATGGTGAATGGAATTGTTTCCTTGATTTCTTTTTCTACTTTCTCATTAGTGTATAGGAATGCAAGGGATTTCTGTGTGTTGATTTTATATCCTGCAACTTTACTATATTCATAGATTAGCTTTAGTAATTTTGTGGTGGAGTCTTTAGAGTTTTCTATGTAGAGGATCATGTCATCTGCAAACAGTGAGAGCTTTACTTCTTCTTTTCCAATTTGGATTCCTTTTATTTCTTTTTCTGCTCTGATTGCTGTGGCCAAAACTTCCAGAACTAAGTTGAATAGTAGCGGTGAAAGTGGGCACCCTTGTCTTGTTCCTGACTTTAGGGGAAATGCTTTCAATTTTTCACCATTGAGGATGATGTTTGCTGTGGGTTTGTCATATATAGCTTTTATTATGTTGAGGTATGTTCCTCCTATTCCTGCTTTCTGGAGAGTTTTTTTCTTTTTTTAATCATAAATGGATGTTGAATTTTGTCAAAGGCGTTCTCTGCATCTATTGAGATAATCGTATGGCTTTTATTTTTCAATTTGTTAATGTGGTGAATTACATTGATTGATTTGCGGATATTGAAGAATCCTTGCATCCCTGGGATGAAGCCCACTTGGTCATGGTGTATGATCTTTTTAATGTGTTGTTGGATTCTGATTGCAGGAATTTTGTTGAGGATTTTTGCATCTATGTTCATCAGTGATATTGGCCTGTAGTTTTCTTTTTTTGTAGCATCTTTGTCAGGTTTTGGTATTAGGGTGATGGTAGCCTCATAGAATGAGTTTGGAAGTTTACCTTCCTCTGCAATTTTCTGGAAGAGTTTGAGTAGGATAGGTGTTAGCTCTTCTCGAAATTTTTGGTAGAATTCAGCTGTGAAGCCGTCTGGACCTGGGCTTCTTTTTGCTGGAAGATTTCTGATTACTGTTTCAATTTCCGTGCTTGTGATGGGTCTGTTAAGATTTTCTATTTCTTCCTGGTTCAGGTTTGGAAAGTTGTACTTTTCTAAGAATTTGTCCATTTCTTCCACGTTGTCCATTTTATTGGCATATAATTGCTGATAGTAGTCTCTTATGATCCTTTGTATTTCTGTGTTGTCTGTTGTGATCTCTCCATTTTCATTTCTAATTTTATTGATTTGATTTTTCTCTTTTTGCTTCTTGATGAGTCTGGCTAATGGTTTGTCAATTTTATTTATCCTTTCAAAGAACCAGCTTTTGGCTTTGTTGATTTTTGCTATGGTCTCTTTTGTTTCTTTTGCATTTATTTCTGCCCTAATTTTTAAGATTTCTTTCCTTCTACTAACTCTGGGGTTCTCCAATTCTTCCTTTTCTAGTTGCTTTAGGTGTAGAGTTAGGTCATTTACTTGACTTTTTTCTTGTTTCTTGAGGTATGCCTGTATTGCTATGAACTTTCCTCTAAGCACTCCTTTCATAGTGTCCCATAGGTTTTGGGTTGTTGTGTTTTCATTTTCATTAGTTTCTATGCATATTTTCATTTCTTTTTTGATTTCTTCTGTGATTTATTGGTTATTCAACAGCGTGTTGTTCAGCCTCCATATGTTGGAATTTTTAATAGTTTTTCTCGTGTAATTGAGATCTAATCTTAATGCATTATCGTCAGAAAAGATGCTTGGAATGATATCGATTTTTTAAAATTTATCAAGGCTAGATTTATGGCCCAGGATGTGATCTATCCTGGAGAAGGTTCTGTGAGCACTTGAGAAACAGGTGAAATTCATTGTTTTTGGGTGAAATGTCCTATAGATATCAATTAGGTCTAACTGGTCTAATGTATCATTTAAAGTTTGTGTTTCTTTGTTAATTTTCTGTTTAGTTGATCTGTCCATAGGTGTGAGTGGGGTATTAAAGTCTCCCACTATTATTGTGTTATTGTTAATTTCCCCTTTCATACTTGTTAACATTTGTCTTACATATTGTGGTGCTCCTATGTTGGGTGCATATATATTTATAATTGTTATATCTTCTTCTTGGATTGATCCTTTGATCAGTATGTAGTGGCCTTCTTTGTATCTTTACAGAGCCTTTCTTTTAAAATCTATTTTATCGTATATGAGTATTGCCACTCCTGCTTTCTTTTGGTCTCTATTTGTGCGGAATATCTTTTTCCAGCCCTTCACTTTCAGTCTGTATGTGTCCCTTGTTTTGAGGTGGGTCTCTTATAAGCAGCATATAGAGGGGTCTTGTTTTTGTATCCATTCAGCCAGTCTTTGCCTTTTGGTTGGGGCATTCAACCCATTTACGTTTAAGGTAATTATTGATATGTATGATCCCGTTACCATTTACTTTATTATTTTGGGTTCGGGTTTATACACCCTTTTTGTGTTTCCTGTCTAGAGAAGATCCTTTTGCATTTGTTAGAGAGCTGGTTTGGTGGTGCTGAATTCTCTCAGCTTTTGCTTGTCTGTAAAGCTTTTGATTTGTCCTTCGTATTTGAATGAGATCCTTGCTGGGTACAGTAATCTGGGCTGTACATTATTTTCTTTCATCACTTTAAGTATGTCTTGCCATTCCCTCCTGGCCTGAAGAGTTTCTATTGAAAGATCAGCTGTTATTCTTATGGGATTCCCCTTGTGTGTTATTTGTTTTTTTGTTTTTTTTTTTCACTTGCTGCTTTTAATATTTGTTCTTTGTGTTTGATCTTTGTCAATTTGATTAATATGTGTCTTGGGGTGTTTTGCCTTGGGTTTATCCTTTTTGGAACTCTCTGGGTTTCTTGGACTTGGGTGATTATTTCCTTCCCCATTTTAGGGAAGTTTTCAACTATTATCTCCTCAAGGATTTTCTCATGGTCTTTCTTTTTGTCTTCTTCTTCTGGGACTCCTATAATTCGAATGTTGGAGTGTTTCATATTGTCCTGGAGGTCTCTGAGATTGTCCTCATTTCTTTTAATTCGTTTTTCTTTTTTCCTCTCTGATTCATTTATTTCTATCATTCTATCTTCTATGTCACTAATCCTATCTTCTGCCTCCGTTATTCTACCATTTGTTGCCTCCAGAGTGTTTTTGATCTCATTTATTGCGTTATTCATTATAGATTGACTCTTTTTTATTTCTTCTAGGTCCTTGTTAAACCTTTCTTGCATCTTCTCAATCCTTGTCTCCAGGCTCTTTATCTGTGATTCCATGTTGATTTCAAGATTTTGGATCATTTTCACTATCAATATTCAGAATTCTTTCTCAGGTAGATTCTCTATCTCTTCCTCTTTTGTTTGGTTTGGTGGGCATTTCTCCTGTTCCTTTACCTGCTGGGTATTCTTCTGTCTCTTCATCTTGGTTATATTGCTGCGTTTGGGGTGGCCTTTTAATATTCTGGTAATTTGTGGAGTTATCTTTATTATGGAGCTTCCTCACTGTGGGTGGGGTTGTATCAGTGGCTTGTCAAGGTTTCCTGGTTAGAGAGGCTTATGTTGGAGTTCTGGTGGGTAGAGCTGGGTTTCTTCTCTCTGGAGTGCAGTGGAGTGACCAGTAATGGGTTATGAGACGTCAAAGGTTTTGGAGTAGCTTTGAGCTGCCTGTATATTGAAGCTCAGGGGTGTGTTCCTGTGTTGCTGGAGAATTTGCGTGGTATGTCTTGCTCTGGAACTTGTTGGCCCTTGGGTGGAGCTTGGTTTCAGTGTAGGTATGGAGGCGTTTGATGAGCTCCTATTGATTAATGTTCCCCGAAGTCAGGAGTTCTCTGATGTTCTCAGGCTTTGGACTTAAGCCTCCTGCTTCTGGTTTTCAGTTTTATTTTTACACTAGCCTCTAGACTTCTCCATCTATACAGCAATGATGATAAAACATCTAGGTTAAAGATGAAAAGTTTCTCCACACTGAGGGACACCCAGAGAGGTTCACTGAGTTACATGGAGAAGAGAAGAGGGAGGGGGTAGTTAGAGGTGACTGGAATGAGATGCGGTGGGGTCAAAAGAGGAGAGAGCAAGCTAGCCAGTAGTCACTTCCTTATGTGTGCTCCATAGTCTGGACTGCTCAGAGGTATTTATGGAGTTATACAGGGAAGAGGAGAGGGGGGAAGTAGACAGAGGTGGCCAGGAGGATAAGAGAGAGGAAAATGAAAAGGAGAGAGACAAATCCAGCCAGTAACCAGTTCCTTAGGTGTTCTCCACCGTCTGGAACACACAGAGATTCACAGAGTTGGATAGAGACGAGAAGGGGGAGGGAAGAGACAGAGGCCACCTGGTGGAGAAAAAGGAGAGTCCAAAGGAGGAGAGAGTGGTCAAGCCAGTAATCTCACTCTCAGGCAAAATTAGGTAGTGAAGTTGGGTTTTTCAATGTACAAAATTGACAGTGAAAAACAAAAAGCAAAGATTAAAAATCTAGAGTAGAGGTTGGATTTTCTAAAATACAATATTAAAGAAAAGAAGCAGAAGGAAAAAAAAAAGAAAATAAAAAGCCACAAGAATTATTTAAAAAACTCCAACAACCACATAAAGACTATATATGGTGTTTGCCTTAAAAAATAGTCTTTTTTTTTTTTGAAAAGTAACAGTAGGTTATAGAAATAAAAATTAGAGGAGAAATAGAAGACTTAACAATTAAAAAAAAGTTAGAAAAAAAAAAGATAAGAAAAAGAGGGGGAGGGAAAAAAAAAAGGAATGATTGTAAAAATAGTAAAGATATATCTGGCCCTTCTCTGATGTTGCGGGCAGTATGGGGTCACTTCCAAGGCGGTTCCCTCTGTTAACTTCTTCTGTTTGCTGGTTTTTTAGGCTCACTAGTTCAGTCATGCTGTGGGGAGGGGGGGATGCTGCAAACAAATAGCACTGTCGTGTGCACACAGTGTCTCAGCCCCGCTGGACATGTCCCTTCTCGCGGCGCACAAACCGCTCCGGTTCTACGATGCTCAGCCGGGAACCGTCTGAGGCCGGCCCTAGGCTGCATGCACCTCCCCGGTCTAAGCCGCTCAGGTTCGCGCTCAGGTAGCCCTCAGAGGCTCAGATTCGGTTGGGACTGTGTTTTGTGCCCTTCCCATGTCCAAGTAGCTCAGGAGTTTGGCGAGTGCGGTTGTTGCAGCTTGTCGCCTTTCCTGTCTCTGCTGCTCAGTTTTCTGGGTGTACCACTGGCGCCCCTTGTGAGGCAGATGGTGACTGTCCAGCACCCCCAGAAGTCTTAGCAAAGAAGCCTGCTTGCAGTTTGGTAGGTAAAGTCTCTCCAGGGCCGCAATTGCCCCTTTCCAGCCCTTACGGCTCTGGCTGCCTGTCCCCGGTGGGGGATGGTCTGCAGCCGGCTTTTTCCGTTCCGTCCTTTGTTCTGTGTGCGGTCCTGGCGGTGTCTTATGTTCGAGCTTTTCACGTGGCAGCTATCCCACAGTCTGGTTTGCTAGCCCAAGTTAGATCGTTCTGGTTACACATGGGGCGTTCCTGCCCAATTCTTACAAATCTCTGCAGCCCGCGCCTCTCACGCTTCCCTGCCCTGCCCCCACTTGCTAGTGGCGGATGCAGGCGTCTGTGCTGCTTTTCCACTGGGGGAGTTACTGTTGAGCTTGTAATCTGTTGGTTTTAATTATTTATTTATGTTTCCTTTCTGTTATGTTGCCCTCTGTGTTTCCAAGGCTCGCCACAGACTCGGCAGGGAGAGTGTTTCCTGGTGTTTGGAAACCTCTCTTCTTAAAATTCCCTTCCCGGGACAGGCTTCCCTTCCCAGGACGGAGCTCCCTCCCCACCTCCTTTGTCTCTCTTTTCATCTTTTATATTTTTTCCTACCTGTTTTTGAAGACAATGGTCTGCTTTTCTGGTTGCCTGATGCCCTCTGCCAGCATTCAGAAGTTGTTTTGTGGCGTTTGCTCAGCGTTGAAATGTTCTTTTGAGGAATTTGTGAGGGAGAAATTGGTCTTCCTGTCCTATTTCTCCACCATCTTAGGACCGCCCCCTGGATTGAGTTTTTAAAACATGTAGTTGATAGGCATAGGTCCAAGGAATGAAGAAAACATTATAAATGATCATAAAAGTCAGATCAGCAGCTTGGGCAAGCTGTCTACTTCTGATGTCATCTTCTTCTCATCCAGTGTAGTTTAGTTTCCTCTGTTTGAGCATTGTTTTAAGGTGAGTTTGAGGTCATCATACCTCTCTATGGACCAGTCCAGCTTAGGGGCCTTTGGAAGTGGCAATTAACTGAAGAGTCAGCTTCCCTTCAATTTCACTGGGAATGAGCTAATTAAGACTACCTGATAGAAAAGTTCTTCCACACAGGTTAGAGACAGTTCCTTAAATTATGTCTTCTTCCAGTCTTGACTGAAGGTGATGTGTTAGGCATCTGGTCTTCATCCAAAGAGAGATTACTGAGATGAGTTTCAGAAACAACCCTAGAGTGTCCTTTAATAATTCAATTAAATTTTACATTAATATACCCTAACAGCAAAGAACTATCCAGGAAATGAGTCTTAGTAGAGACAGACCTTCATTAACAAACTGGGATTTAACATTCATTGAAGCATCTTTTTCTCCCTAAAATCACCATCATTTTTACCAAATATAACAAATTAAGACTTGTTTGTAATACAGGTCTGGTCGCAATAAACTTGGCTTTATGATTTATATAACCATAATTGATCATAGACTTTTTTGCTTTGCTGAGACTATAAAAGTCTCAGACTGAGCTTGTAAAATAAAACTTTTCAGGGTGAGAAAAGTCATGCCAAAGGTTTATCACAGATTTTGTCTAACATATCTAAGTAAATTCCTCCCTTCTCAAGGTCTCAGATTCCTTCAAGTTCCTTCAGATTTCTTACCTGTTAGTGTGATAACCTTCCTAACTTTTCTGATAAAGTTACTGGAAACTAAGAGTTTCCAATCTCTGGAGGGTTCAGATAGAAAAGATAAATGTTTCGATTTGTTTATAAAATATAATTTTACCAAATTACCATCATAATTAGTTTGAGGGGAAGGTTTTTCTTAAACTTGGAAAACTAGAAACCATAAAAGTAATAAGTATGTTCAGTTATAAGCAGTTCATTCAGTCCTTTTGTTAACCTTTGTGACATCATCAGGTTTTTCATTAGAATCTTTACCCAGTTCAGAAACTGGTGCTTATCCAAAGTCCTTTTTATAAATCTTGAAGAGGAAGCATTTTTTTGAAACTTGGTTAGTGTGACAATATTTTGAGACAGCATCTAGAATTATGCCTGATAGCATTTTACCCAAACATCAAAATTTTAGGAACTCCATACAGTTTCTAGGATATATATATTAGTAACATTTACCATACAATATAACCTGAGACTTATTACTCACTTGACAACATCCCCCATGTAATTTTGGATACAAAACGAACCTAATTAGTGTAATATCTCTCTTTGGGATGTTTCAGGGGCCCTCTGAAGCATCCCAAAGTTAACTAGAAATCTTTATTAGAATGATTTAGGAAGCTTTGTCAGCAAATATCAAAAACGTTTAGAACACTCAGTCAGATAGGACTATAGGTCATTGTGAAACAATAGCTGTTCACCTAGCCAAAGTCACAATAAAGAATTTCAGAACAGATCATTTAACAGATAAAGAAACTTAAATCTATTATCAAAGGCAGTCCAATATCTGAAGACAAAGTGTCCTCTTAACAGAGAGAAAAGCTAAATTCAAGTTTTTGCACCAGCTTACTTTACTTAAAAGGTAAACTTAATTAACTTTATTTTAAACTTAGTCTTAACCATATACAAAACTCTTTCCTCATGGTTCACTTTTTACAAACCTTATCACTTTCTGTACCCATTACTGTGTTCTTCCATCCTAAAAAGCCACCTGTAAGACAGGCTTACTTCTTTTTTCCCTTAACAAAAAGGTAATTCCATTCCTCATACCTTCTTTACCGAAAAGACACTTCCTACTTACATTAAGCAACCAAGAAATGACTTTTACATCAGATTTTATAGATTGGTGAGCATAAATACCAGTGATAATTTCTAAAACCTTTGTTTTCTTGGAGATAACATTTTAGGATGGCACCAAACATCTCTTTTTGATCCCAAATCTCTTTAGTTTCTCTGTAAGAGGTAGTGTTTAGTGTCTAGTAGTAAATGTTTCAAAGTCTTAATATTTATTTTATTTGTAAATGACTTAGCTATTCAATAGGCTTCCAACACTTAGTTTAGCACAATTCTTAGAAGTTCAAGTTACCCCAATCTGGATAGACTATTTTAGACAGACATTCCTAAAGTATAATTATTCTTAATAGAGTTTGTCTAAAGGCTCATATCTCACTTACGGATTTTTTAGAAGTTTCTTCACTCAGCAAGGTAATTTCCTTGCTGACAAACTTGTAACAGATATAATATTTAACTTATATTAAACCTAGGAACAATAAAAATATTCTGCTTAATGTTAATTACTCTTAGACATGTCTACATTATTCAGATCAACAAATAAACATTAATATCAGGTGTTTAACAATGAATATTTTCCAATTGACATGAACCTGAAATTCATTTAGGTAAATTTCTCTTGTATTTAGAATTATTTCATTTGTAAGCATTTACTTTTTTTAAGGCCAATTAGATTAGAGCTCATTTACAAACTTATCCCAGCAATCAGCAATATTATCAAAAGAAATAAAGACACACACCGAGACATACTGGAGTCTAAGAATATTATGACCACATTGTCAAAAATTATATATATTTTTTGTGTGTGACCATAGTTTTATAGCCAAAATTTAGACCAGGTAGTACTCAACTTGGCCCTGAAAACAAGGGCAGATTGGTCCCAGCAGGGATTGTCCCTCTGAAGAAGTAGGGGTCTTAGTTTGATCAGCCCCAGGCTGTTGATTACAGGAGGAAGTCCTGGACAAAAGGGAACTTCAGTTCATTTTCCTATCCTATGTCAACAGAGATCTAATAGTTTTAGGCCATTTTCCTGGTCATTGGATCATCGCTATAGATTGACCAATCATCTAAAAGAATTTTCCCAAGGGATTCCCAGGTGGAGTGTGGAACCTTAGAGAGAAATTCATGTATTAACTCGAACAGTTTGTACCAGATGTCTGTGCACTCAAACTAAACCAACAAACCAAACCGAACCAGAATTTCACCAGCCAAGAGTCACTCCAAATGAAACAAAAGGTAAAGAGATGCCCAGAAATCAAAAGCCAAAAGGCATAAATGCCAAACGTGACTTCCCAGTTCAATTAGACCTGTGACCTGGCAAAGTCACTGCTAGCAGCCTTGTTTTAGTTTTGATATAGTTTCAAGCAATTTCTTGTTGATTTTCTGTGAAGAAGTTACGCTATCATTTTCTGTTTTAGAAGCTTCTAGATACCAGTCAAACATGGCCGGCCTTTTCTAATTGTACACACAAACATATCAATTTTAGAACATCAAAAGAACCCAAATTTGGCCATTTTAGGTTGAGATCTCTTTTAGTATAATTTCTCCAATTAACTAGGTACTTGCAAGTGTGAGCTCTTACTTAACCACTAAGCCAAGACCATTCAGTCCCCTACAATGGAGCAACCTTGGCATCTTTCAGCCGAGTCCCAGATATTCTTCATCGTTTTTTTTTTTTTTTTTCAATTGAGCCCCCCCCCCCCGCCCCCGCACCCAGTACTTTTCCACTGGATGGGCAATTCTCCTGGCATCTTTAAGCCAGCCCCCCACCCAGCATCTTTTAACTGGGTGGGAATTCCACGAGTCCCACTCAGTGTCTAGGCCATGAGTGGGTATGCCCCAGATGTTTCACCCAGGTCCCCCCTAGTATCTTTCCTATTAGGAGGGGGCAGGTAACCTTCTCCACCGCCAAATAAAACTCACAGTCTCAACCAATATGGGAGATTCAAGAACCAGGAGAGACTTACCCAAATTCATCTGCCCTCCCGAAGGAGGCAGATGGGCACAAGGGGCCGCTACTGATACCAAAGCTCCGGTTCCTCGTGCAGTCCAGTTGAAGGAAGGAAGTCCACTCTGGGTCACTTCATCGGTCGCCATAACTGTCGACTAAAAAAGATGTACAACTTAAGAGTTGTGAGTTAAGTTTTATTGGGGGCAAAATGAGGACTGCAGACCAGGAGGCAGCATCTCAGATAGCTCTGACAGACTGCTCCAAAACGGCAGTGGGGGAAAGTCAGTATATAAGGTTTTGGTGAAGGGGGAGTTCAATAACATGAAGCACTCAACTTACAAAAGGCTTTTTGTTAGTCATGAGGGTCTGATGTCACCATGAAGGGATTTAGTGCTTCTTTAGATATGAGGAGATGCAAGGATTGAAGTCATAAAATCTGCTCCTAAAAACATCCAACTATCTAAAGACCTGTCCCACAAGATTCCCTGGAGCACAGAGTGCCTCACTCCACTCTGAACTCCCTCAGGGGTTATTGAAGGTCACCAGCTATAGCAGCATGGGGTTCAATCTCAGTAGATGTAAATGTGAAATGCCTTGTTGTTCAGTCATTGGCAATGCTCTTGGTAATTGCCAATTTGTAGTTGACAATGGCAATTCCATCCTATCATTTGCTTAGGCCAAAAACCTAAAGTCATCCTTCAGTCCTCTTTTTAAAAATACACTCTTTCTTGTCCATCAGGAAATCTTGTTGGTTCTGCCTTTAAAAAGATAAGCAGAAATCAAGTGCCCTTTCAGTTCAGTTCAGTTGCTCAGTCGTGTCTGACTTTTTGCGACCCTATGAATCACAGAATGCCAGGCCTCCCTGTCCATCACCAACTCCCGGAGTTTACCCAAACTCATGTCCATCAAGTCGGAGATGCCATCCAGCCATCTCATCCTCTGCCGTTCCCTTCTCTTCCTGCCCCTAATCCTTCACAGCATCAGGGTCTTTTCCAATGAGTCAACACTTAGCATGAGGTAGCCAAAGTATTGGAGTTTCAGCTTTAACATCAGTCCTTCCAATGAACACCCAGGACTGATCTCCTTTAAGATGGACTGGACGAATCTCCTTGCAGTCCAAGGGACGCTCAAGAGTCTTCTCCAACACCACAGTTCAAAAGCATCAATTCTTTGGCACTCAGCTGTCTTCACAGTCCAACTTTCACATACATACATGACCACTGGAAAAACCATAGCCTTGACTAGATGGACCTTTGTTGTCAAAGTAATATCTCTGCTTTTGAATATGCTATCTAGGTTGGTCATAACTTTACTTTCAAGGAGTAAGTGCCTTTTAATTTCATGGCTACAATCACCATCTGCAATGATTTTGGAGCCCCCCAAAATAAAGTCAGCCACTAATTCCACTGTTTCCTCATCTATTTCCCATGAAGGAGATGGCAAGAGTGAATGTCATCATTCTAGGAATCAGCGAACTAAAATGGACTGGAATAGGTGAATTCAACTCAGATGACCATTATATTTACTACTGTGGGCAGGAATCCCTTGAAGAAATGGAGTAGCCATCATGGTCAACAAAAGAGTCCAAAATGCAGGACTTGGATGCAATCTCAAAAATGACAGAATGAACTCTTTTCATTTTCAAGGCAAACCATTCAATATCACAGTAATCCAAGTCTATGTTCCAATCAGTAACACTGAAGAAGCTGAAGTTGAACAGTTCTATGAAGACCTACAAGACCTTTTAGAACTAACACCCAAAAAAGATGTCCCTTTCATTACAGGGGACTGGAATGCAAAAGTAGGAAGTCAAAGTATGAAGTCAAGAAACACCTGGAGTAACAGGCAAATTTGGTCTTGGAATATGGAATGAAGCAGGGCAAAGGATGAGTTTTGCCAAGAGAATGCACTGGTCATAGTAAACACCCTCTTCCAACAACACAAGAGAAGACTCTACACATGGGCATCACCAGATGGTCAACACCAAAATCAGACTGATTATATTCTTTCCAGCCAACGATGGAGAAGCTTAGCAAAAACAAGACTGGGAGCTGACTGTGGCTCAGATCATGAACTCCTTATTGCCAAATTCAGACTGAAATTGAAGAAAGTAGGGAAAACCACTAGATCATTCAGGTATGACCTAAATCAAATCCCTTATGATTATACAGTGGAAGTAAGAAATAGACTTAAGGGATTAGATCTGATAGATAGAGTGCCTGATGAACTATGGACGGAGGTTCGTGACATTGTACAGGAGACAGGGATCAAGACCATCCCCATGGAGAAGAAATGAGAAAAGCAAAATGACTGTATGGGGAGGCCATACAAAAAGCTGTGAAAACAAGAGAAGTGAAAAGCAAAGGAGAAAAGGAAAGATATAAGCATCTGAATGCAGAGTTCCAAAGAAGAGCAAGGAGAGATAAGAAAGCCTTCCTCAGTGATCCATGCAAAGAAATAGAGGAAAACAACAGAATGGGAAAGACTAGAGATCACTTCAAGAAAATTAGAGATAGCAAGGGAACATTTCATGCAAAGATGGGCTCAATAAAGGACAGAAATGGTATGGACCTAACAGAAGCAGAAGTTTTTAAGAAGAGATGGCAAGAATACACAGAAGAACTGTACAAAAAAGATCTTCATGACCAAGATAATAGAGCCAGACATCCTGGAATGTGAAGCTAATGGGCCTTAGACAGCATCACTATGAACAAAGCTAGTGGAGGTGATGGAATCCCAGTGGAGCTATTTCAAATCCTGAAAGATGATGCTGTGAAAGTGCTGCACTCAGTATGCCAGCAAATTTGGAAAACTCAGCAGTGCCCACAGGACTGGAAAAGGTCAGTTTCCATTCCAATCCCAAAGGAAGACAATGCCAAAGAATGCTCAGACTACCACACAATTGCACTCATCTCACACACCAGTAAAGTAATGCTCAAAATTCTCCAAGCCAGGCTTCAGCAGTACGTGAACCAAGAAATTCCAGATATTCAAGCTGGTTTTAGAAAAGGCAGAGGAACCAGAGATCAAATTGCCAACATCCACTGGATCATTGAAAAAGCAAGAGAGTTCCAGAAAAAAACATCTATTTCTGCTTTATTGACTATGCCAAAGCCTTTGACTGTGTGGATCACAATAAACTGTGGACAATTCTGAAAGAGATGGGAATACCAGACCACCTGACCTGCCTCTTGAGAAACCTATATGCAGGTCAGGAAGCAACAGTTAGAACTGGACATGGAACAACAAACTGAGTCCAAATAGGGAAATGAGTACGTCAAGGCTGTATATTGTCACCCTGCTTATTTAACTTATATGCAGAGTACATCATGAGAAACGCTAGGCTGGAGGAAGCACAAGCTGGAATCAAGATTGCCAGGAGAAATATCAATAACCTCAGATATGCAGATGGCATCACCCTTATGGCAGAAAGTGAAGAGGAACTGAAAAGCCTCTTGATGAAAGTAAAAGAGGAGAGTTAAAAAGTTAGCTTAAAGCTCAACATTCAGAAGACTAAGATCATGGCATCTGGTCCCACCATTTCATGGGAAATAGATGGGGAAACAGTGGAAGCAGTGTCAGAATTTATTTTGAGGGGGCTCCAGAATCACTGCAGATGGCGATTGCAGCCATGAAATTAAAAGACGCTTACTCCTTGGAAGGAAAGTTATGACCAACCTAGATAGCATATTCAAAAGCAGAGACATTACTTTGCCAACGAAGTTCTGTCTAGTCAAGGCTATGGTTTTTCCAGTGGTCATGTATGGATGTGAGAGTTGGACTGTGAAGAAAGCTGAGCGCCGAAGAATTGATGCTTCTGAACTGTGGTGTTGGAGAAGACTCTTAAGAATCCCCTGGACTGTAAGGAGATGCAACCAGTCCATCCAAAAGGAGATCAGTCCTGGGTGTTCTTTGGAAGGAATGATGCTAAAGCTGAAATTCCAATACTTTGGCCGTCTCATGCGAAGTGTTGACTCATTGGAAAAGACTCTGATGCTGGAAAAGATTGGGGGCAGGAGGAGAAGGGGATGACAGTGGATGAGATGGCTCAACGGCATCACTGACTCAATGGTCATGAGTCTGAGTGAACTCCGGCAGTTGGTGATGGACAGGGAGGCCTGGCATGCTGCAATTCATGGGGTCGCTACAAGTCGGACATAACTAAGTGACTGAACTGAACTGAACTGAATTTCAGTATTGACCATCTGGTGATGTCCAAGTGTACAGTCTTCTCTTGTGTTATTGGAAGAAGGTGTTTGCTATGAACAGTGAGTTATCTTGGCAAAACTCTGTTAGCCTTTGCTCTGCTTCATTTTTCACTCCAAGGTCAAACTTGCCTGTTACTCCAGGTATCTCTTGATTTCCTACTTTTGCATTCCTGTCCCCTATGATGAAAAGGACATCTTTTGGTTTTAGTTCTAGAAGGTCTTGTGGGTTCTCATAGAACCATTCAACTTCAGTTTCTTCATCATTAGTGGTTGAGGCATAGACTTGGATTAATGTGATATTGAATGGTTTGCCTTGGAAACGAACAGAGATCATTCTGTCATTTCATAGATTGCACCCTAGGACTGTATTTCAGACTCTTTTGTTGACTGTGAGGGCTCCTCCATTTCTTCTAAGGGATTCTTGCCCAGAGTAGTAATACAATAGCCATCTGAATTAAATTCCCCCATTCCAGTCCATTTTAATTCACTGTTTCCTAAAATGTCAATGTTCAGTCGTGCCATCTCCTGTTTGACCACTTCATATTTACCTTGATTCATGGACCTAACATTCCAGGTTCCTGTGTAATATTGTTCTTTACAGCATCAGACTTTACTTCCATCACCAGTCACATTGGCAATCGGGCATTGTTTTAGCTTTGGCTCCATCCTCTTCATTCTTTCTGGAGTCATTTCTCCACTTTTCTCCAGTAGCATGTCAGGCACCTACCAACCTGGGGAGTTCATCTTTCAGTGTCATATCTTTTTACCATTTCATACTGTTCATGGGATTCTCAAGGCAAGAGTATTGAAGTGGCTTTCCATTTCCTTCTCCAGTGGACCATGTTTTGTCATAACTCTCTACAATGTCCCATCTGTCTTAGGTTGTCCTACATGGCATGGCTCACAGTTTCATTGAGTTAGACAAAGGTGTGGTCCTTGTGATCAATTTGGTTAGTTTTCTGTAATTGTGGATTTCATTCAGTCTGCCCTCTGATGAATAAGGATAAGATTTATCTTATATTTATCTCAGTAGCACACATCCTCTAAAATAGAAGACTTGTATGGATCTCTTTAATTCACTGTACCTTAAAAAAATTTCTGAAGTAAAAGGTCTGGATATCACAACAAACCACAGGTATAAAAAGAAGCAGAAATGCTTTTATTGTTTTAAATATAACAAATAGCTTGTAAGATACTTCAAGATCATCTTTTTGTTATGGTATATTAGACCTAGAATATGCCCAGTTATGGGCTTCCCTTGTGGCTCAGCTGGTAAAGAATCCTCCTGCAATGCGGAAGACCTGGCTTCAATCCCTGAGTTGGGAAGATTCCCCTGGAGAAGGGAAAGGCTACCCACTCCAGTTTTCTGGCCTGGACAATTCCATGGGCTCTTTAGTCCCTATGGTCCCAAAGAGCTGGACACAATTGAGTGGCTTTCACTCACTCACTCATGCACAATTATGATCCCTATATTTTAAAGAAGACCTAATTTGAGACTAAAGAACATAAGTCTTAGTACAATTCTACATATGTTCTTGATTTGGTACTTTCTAAATAGTATCAAGGTCAGTGAAAATTAAAACTCATGAAAAAGTTAAGACAAAAAGTTGATAAAGGATAGATAAATGAAGGAGAGTGGTCAGATTATTTTTATTTTCTATTAAAAATCAGAACAATTGAATATTGGGACTTAAGAAGTTAAAAGTACTTTGGATGAATAGACTATAGTGAATAATGTTGATGTTATAAAAGGCTAACTCTACTGTTGTTGCTGTGGTTCAGTCATGAAGTCATGTACTCTGTGACTCTGTGGACTGCAGCACGCCAGGCTTCCCTGCCCTTCACTATCTCCCAGAGTTTGTTCAAGCTCATGTCCGTTGAGTCCGTGATGCCATCCAACCATCTCATCCTCTGTCACCCACTTCTCCTTCTGCCCTCCATCTTTCCAAGTATCAGGCTCTTTGGCAGTGATTCAGCTCTTTGCATCAGGTAGCCAAAATATTGGAGCTTCAGCTTCAGCATCAGTCCTTGCAATGAATGTTCAGAGTTGATTGCCTTTAGGATTGACTGGCTTATTCTCCTTGCTATCCAAGAGACTCTCAAGAGTCCTCTCCAGCACCACAGTTCAAAAGCATCAATTCTTTGTCACTCAGCCTTCTTTATGGTCCAACTCTCACATCCATACATGACTACTGGAAAAATCAAGGCTTGGACTATACAGACCTTTGTCAGTAAAGTGATCTCTGCTTTTTTAATATGCTGTCCAGATTTGTCTTAGCTTTTCTCCAGACGAGCAAATGTCTTTAAATTTCATGACTGCAGTCACTGTCTGCAGGGATTTTGGAGCCCCCCAAAATAAAATCTGCCACTTCTTCCACTTTTTCCCTATTTGCCATCAAGTGATGGGACCAGATGCCATGATCTTCGTTTTTTGAATGTTGAGTTTTAAGCCAGCCTTTCCACTCTCCTCTTTCACCTTCATCAAGAGGTTTCTTAATTCCTTTTCACTTTCTGCCATTATCTGGCGCAGGATACAGCATGCTTGGGGCTGGTGCATGGGGATCACCCACAGAGATGTTATGGGGAGGGAGGTGGGAGGGGGTTTCATGTTTGGGAACACATGTAAGAATTAAAGATTTTAAAATTTAATAAAAAAAAAGAAAAATAAATAAATAAAATGGTATTATCTGCATATCTGAGGTTTTTGATATTTCTCCTAACAGTCTTGATTTCAGCTTGTTATTCATCCCGCCCAGCATTTCACATGATGTACTCTTCATATAAGTTAAATAAGCAGAGCGACAATATGCAGCCTTGACATACTCCTTTCCCAATTTTGAACCAGTCTGTTGTTCCATGCCTGGTTCTAAGTGTTGCTTCTTAACATGCATACAGGTTTCTCTGGAGATAGATAAGGTGGTCTTTTACCACCATATCCTTAAGAATTTTCCACAGTTTTTTGTGATCTGCAGTCGAAAAGGCTTTAATGTAGTCAATGAAGTAGAAGTAGATGTTTTTCTGGAATTCCCTTGGTTTCTCTATTATCCAATGAATGTTGGCAATTTGATCTCTGGTTCCTCTGCCTTTTCTAAATCCAGCTTGAACATCTGGAAGTTCTCAGTTCACATACTTTTGAAACCTAGCTTGAAGGATTTTGAGCATTACCTTGCTAGCATGTGAAATGAGCACAATTTTATGGTAGTCTGAACATTTTTCAACATTGCCCTTCTTTGGGACTGAAATGAAAACTGACCTTTTCTAGTCCTGTGACCAGTGCTGAGTTTTCCATATTTGCTGGCATACTGAGTGCAGCACTTTAGCAGCAGCATCTTTTAGGATTTAAAACAGCTCAGCTGGCATTCCATCACCTCCCATAGCTTTATTTGTAGAAATGCTTCCTATGGCCTTCTTGACTTCATGCTCCAAGATGTCTGACCCTAGGTGAGTGACCACACCATCGTGCTTATTCGCGTCATTAAGACCTTTCTTTATATAGTTCTTCTGTGTATTCTTGCCTCCTCTTCTTAGTCTCTTCTACTTCTGTTACGTCCTTCCCATTTCTGTTCTTTATTGTGCCCATTTTTGCATGAAATATTCCCTTGCTATCTCCAATTTTCTTGAAAAGATCTCTAGTTTCTCTCATCCTGTTGTTTTAATGCTGTCAAATTGTTTTAATTGTCAGTTTTTCCTTTCAGGTGCCTGATTACTCTGTAGATGAATCCTATGTGTTAGAAAAAGTGAGCAGGGAGGTGATGCCTTTTCACTTCTAAGGACTCACTTGTTCTTAGCCTCCATAGTTACTTCAGCTACCCACCTGTTTTTCAGATCTCCTTCTCTCCTCACATTATCTCCTTTTTACTTAATGGTGTACAAGCTCTATTAGTGGGTACAATTCAGGAGAGCCAAATATAATGCACATCATTTGGGCTATATTCAATTAATGTTACTCTCTCATTTCCAGGTCTCATATTCCCAAAGCTAAATCACTACTTAGTTTCTGTTATATCTATCTGAATATTTCCACTGTAGACACTTTCTCTTCATTGCTGTGACCATCTCCTAAATTTCCCTTTACTGGGGATGCCACAAGTGAACTGCTATGCCTCGTGTCAATCTACCGTTTTCTTCTCTTCCTTATGGTAGAGTCGGGGAATTAGGAAGAAGAAATGGACTGCGGTTGACAATTTAATAGAGGACTTAGGAAACTTTCTGACTGAGTTAAACTTTTTAGAAAGGTGTACACATGTACTGTGCTCTGAATGTACATATAAAATATTGACTTTGGCGTGTGAGACTTTTCAGAAGCTAAGGCCCAAATCAGATTTCCACAGAATTGAATAATGCTTTTTCATGCAAAGTCATCACTATATTCTTTATGCAGGTAGTTCACACACAGAGAACCAGGAACTAAAAGGCAGAGCCTGAGTTAATTCTTGAGTTGTCAACATTAATCTTTTCTAATCGACTTAACAATTAGATTTGAGTGACTGGAGGTTAGACTACTACATACTTGCTACCTCTTCTTCACTTCCACCCACTTTTACTTTTTACCACAGAATAGTTTGTGGGTTTCAAAGCTGTTACAATCCTAGCATAAGCATATACCTAGAAGTCCCAATATATTCTGTGAATCTCTAGCAGGAAAGTATGTGGCATAGTTTAGTCCTGTGAGAATTCACCATTGCCTTTGTTGTTTATTTTTGGTTGTTGTTCTGATAATATTTTTTTACGTTTATCTGCCTTTAAAGCCAAGCTTATGTGACATGATTCAGCGACATTCAGCTACAGGCTCTAACATGTTTTGACTACTTTCACCCAGTGAAAATATACAGCAACTATGTCAAGAGAAAAAGAAACAAAACAACCCTACATTTGTTAAGAAACTCAGGGATAGTCTGAAGAGCATAGAAATAAATACTGGTATGTAATTAAAATATTCTTTAGACACATGAGAATATCATTAAATAATTTTTCAGTAGAGGTTGTTAATATCATTTTGAAACAGCTAAATGTTATCAAACTCCACTACAGATAGCACTGGGCAAACTGTGATAATCTCCAGACCATTGTTACATTTTCAGTCTGCATTATCATTGAACATGTTATATTCAATAAGGTATATTATTCTACCTTATCAGTAAATGATTAGTTACAGGCTTCTGAATGTTTACATAGTTAAAACCTTATATTGTATCACTTATCCAATCCATGGAATTAATTTATTCAAGACAACAAATAAAATTTAAATGAACTGGAAATCAGCAAGGTAGAAATAATACGATTGTGATTAGTTTTTTCAACAATCCAAAAATCTGGTAATTGGCTAGAAACACTAAAGGAATCTTAGTAATTGAAAAAGGAATATTATTTTGAGCATTTTAACCTTTATTTTATTTTTACTTTTTATATGATTTTAAGGATTACTTTCCATTTACATTTATTAAAAAATATTTGTTATATTCCCTTTGTACAATACGTCCTTGAGCCTGACACTCAATAGTTTATACCTCTCTCTCTTACCCTTTTATTGCCCTTCCTCCCCCATTGGTAACCACTAATTTGTTCTCTATATCTGTGAGTCTACTTCTTTTATGTAGTTTATTCAGGAATTTGTTGCACTTTTAAGATTCCACATATAAGTGATATCATACAGTATTTATCTTTCTCTGACTTGTTTCACTTAGCATAATATCTTCCAGATCCATGAATCCTGCTACAAATGGGAAATTTTCATTCTATTTATGGTTGAGTAGTATTCCATTGTATATCACATCTTTATCCATTCGTCTGTTGATGGACACTTAGATTGTTTCCGTGTCTTGGCTATTGTAAATAACGTTGCTATGAACACTGAGGTTCATGCATCTTTTTGAATTAGTGGTTTCAAAGAAAACTATGTTTTGACTAAACTCATAAGCTTCCTAAATTTTTGTTTCTGTTTCTTTGCCGTTTTATTTAAAACTATCAAGCCTCCATATTTCCTGGAATTTTTTTTAAAGTATATGCTTTATTGAAGATAAAGTGTTGTTCACTCCATGTAAGTGATTGGAAATTGTAGATGGGATAGAAATGATGCTCAGGTCCAGCATCATCTCCTCTAGAAAGGATTGACTTCCCCTCCTTGGTTAGTTTCCTCCTACTGGACTTCCACAGTCCGCTCTGTATTTACCTTAGTTGTTGCACTTGTACCACTTGATTTTAAAAGTTTGTTTATGGGATTGTCTTTCCACTAGGCATTGACTGACTTGAAAGCAAGAAAATTTTTTTTATATTGTTTTTCACTTTATTTCTCTTCCCATGTTTATTATATATATATAATATATATAATTTTTAATGGAAGGATAATTGCTTTACATAGTTTTGTGGTTTTCTGTTGTACATCAACGTTTTAAGTTGTCATACATCAACATTTTAAAAATTCGTTTCAAAAGCAAATCATCCAAGCCACAAGGGCAAGTAGCTAGATGAAATTTCCATCTCTACCAGTAGATGGCAATGATTAACCATTAAATACATCTTTGTAGGCCATCTGGTTTGGAGAGGAAGAGGCTTTGTGAAAATTCAAAAGCAGAAAACCTGTAGTTAAGCATTCAGGACCAAATCATTGAGAGGATTTGCCATCAGTATCGAATCATGGCGATTCTGATAAAATCTTAACTGATTTGTGTCACACTAATAGCATTGTAAAGGAAGCATCAATCAAGTGAAAAATAGGAAGATAAAAATGTATTGCTGAAGGATTACAACTCTCCTTTTCCAAAGTATACATATATGATGGAAATACTTTAGCCAAAATATTAAAATATTTTTCTTTATGTAGGAGACTATAGGTTAATTTTCTTTAATATATAAAAACTTCATATACATGAAGTGAAAGATCAACATTAAATGGAGAAATTAGATGAACTGACAATTCATTGAAGAGGAAATCCAAATGGCTCTTAAACACAAAAAGATGTTAAGCTTCCTTCATTATTGTGATAGAAATGTGACTACTGAAATACCACATTTGCCTATCATTTTAGTAAAGAACCAAAAGCTTGATAATATATTCTATTAGAAAGGCTCTAATTACAAATGCTATATATCATTTGATCTAGCAATATGCCTTCTGAGACTGTATATCCTTCAAATATATTCCCATAGGTGCAGACTGATACATTTGCAAGATTTTTTATTGCAGCATCAATTATCATAGGAAAGGACTGGAAACAACACAAATGCCTATCAAGAGAGGCTAGTTAAATAATCTATAGTATATCTATATACTGAAATGTTTAGGGGCTTTACAAAAAAAGAAGTTATCTCTGATATAAAAAGCCCTCCAAGAAAGGTATAGTAAAATAAAAGGTGCCAAAGAATGTACATGACCTGCTTCCTTTTGTATAAAAAAGAGAGGAAGTAAGAATATATATTCATGTTTGCTTACATTTACATAAAGAAACTTTGGATTAACACACAAGCAACTATAAAAATAACTACTGTTGGGGGGTTAGGTGGTGGAAACTTAGTGGTTAGGGCACAGGGTGAGAAAAAGAAAATCATTGTTTAAATTACTAGTCATTCAAAAAGTTTCATTGTAATTTGTTTTTAGTGATAGAATAAATAAAACCTTATTTAGTTATATTTATATAGTTATGTTAATTAGTTATAGTTATTAGTTAGTAATATTGTGCCATTATTCTTTTCCTGATTTTGATAATGTACTATAGTTATGTACATATAGTTATATACAGTAGGCCTTATAAATAGCTGAGAAGAGAAAAGAAGCTAAAGGCAAAGGAGAAAAGGAAAGATATACCCATCTGAATGCAGAGTTCCAAAGAATAGAAAGGAAAGATAAGAAAGTCTTCTTAAGTGAATAATGCAAAGAAATAGAGAAAAAAATAGAATGAGGAAGACTAGAGATTTCTTCAAGAAAATTAGAGATATCAAGGGAACATTTCATGCTAAGATGGGCACAAGAAAGGACAGAAACGGTAAGGACCTAACATAAGTAGAAGAGATTAAGAAGAGGTGGCAAGAATACACAAAAGAACTGTACAAAAAAGGTTTTCATGACCTGGATAACCACGATGGTGTGGCCACTCACCTAGAGCAAGACATCCTGGAGTGTGAAGTCAAGTGGGCCTTAGGAAACATTTCTAGAACAAAGCTAGTGGAGATGATAGAATTCCAGCTGAGCTATTTCAAACCCTAAAAGATGATGGTGCGAATGTGCTGCACTCAATATGCCAGCAAATTGGAAAACTCAGCAGTGGTCACAGGACTGTAAATGGTCAGTTTTCATTCCAATCCCAAAGAATGCTCAGACTACTGTACAATTGCACTCTTTTCACATGCTAGCAAGGTAATGCTCAAAATCCTACAAGCTAGGTTTCAACAGCACGTGAACTGAGAATTTTCAGATGTGAAAGCTGAATTTAGAAAAGGCAGAGGAATCAGAGATAAAATTGTCAATACTCATTGGATGATAGAGAAACACATCTGTTTCTGCTTCGTTGACTATCCTAAAGCCTTTGACTGTGTGGATGGATGACAACAGACTGTGAAAAATTTGTAAAGAGTTGAGAATACCAGATCACCTTACCTGCCTCCTGAGAAATCTGCATGTATGCAGGTCAAGAAGCAGCAGTTAGAACTGGACATGGAACAACGGACTGCTTCCAAACTGGGAAAGGAGTACATCAAGGATGTATATTGTCACCCTGTTTATTTAATTTATATGCAGAGTACATCATGTGAAATGCTGAGCTGGAAGAAGCACAAGCTGGACTCAAGATTCCCAGGAGAAATATCAATAACCTCAGATATGCAGATGGCACCACCCAGATGGCAGAAAGAGGAACTAAAGAGCCTCTTGATGAAAGTGAAAGAGGAGAGTGAAAAAGCTGGCTTGAAACTCAGCATTCAAAAAACTAAGACCATAGCATTTGGTCCCATCACTTCACGGCAAATAGATGTGGAGAAATGGAAACAGTGACAGAATTTTATTTTCTTGGGCTCCAAAATCCCTGCGGATGGTGACTGCAGCTATGAAATAAGGACATTTTCTCTTTGGAAGAAAGGCTATGACCAACCTAGACAGCACATTAAAAAGCAGAGACATCACTTTGCTGACAAAGGTCTGTGTAGTCAAACCTTTGGTGTTTCCAGTAGTCATGTATGGATGTGAGACTTGAGCCATAAACATGGCTGAGTGCTGAAGAACTGATGCTTTTGAACTCCAGTGCTGCAGAAGACTCTTGAGAGTCCCTTGGACAGCAAGGGGATCAAGCCAGTCAATCCTAAAGGCAATCAACCCTGAATATTCATTGCAAGGACTGATGCTGAAGCTGAACCTCCAATACTTTGGCCTAATGGGAAGAGCCGACTCATTGGAAAAGACCCTGATGCAAGGAAAGATTGAGGGCAGGAGGAGAAGGGGCTGACAAAGAATGAGATGTTTGGATGGCATCATGGACTCACTGGACATGGGTTTGAACAAACTCTGGGAGATAGTGAAGGGCAGGGAAACCTGGCATGCTGCAATCCATAGAGTGGAAAAAGTCGACCACGATTTAGTGACTGAACAACAAATACTTATGTAAGATGTGAACACTGGAGGAAGCAGAGTCAAAGTAATCCAGGACTCACTGTGCAATTTTTTCAACTTGTATGCAATCTGAGAGGTGAGAGGGGGATCCAGGATTGGGAACATGTGTACACCCGTGGCGGATTCATGTTGATGTATGGCAAAACCAATAAAATATTGTAAAGTAATTTGCCTCCAATAAAAATAAATAAATTTAAATTTAAAAAAATAAAAGAAAATAATTTCAAAATAAAATGTTTTAAAATAAACATTGGTTGAAAGTCTTCAGTCCAAAATCTTTTTTTTTTTAAGTGTCACAATCTGGGTTTATTTTTTCATTTTTTAATATAAATTTATTTATTTTAATTGGAGGTTAATTACTTTACAATATTGTATTGGTTTTGTCATACATCAACATGAATCTGCCACATGTATAAAAATCTTGATGTGATGTGTGAGAAGACAGATGAACATCATTATCCCTGGTATCCAGGGAGATTATAAAGATCCATGAAACAATGGACAGGTCTTAATCAGGTTCCTCTGCTATACCCTCTTGCAGGAAGTTGTGTCTCCCTCAGTAACACATCTGTGTTATATATATATATATAGTATATATAAATATATATATATGTATATAGGTGTATATATATATATATATGTACTTTGCACCTATGTTCTCATCTGGGTGGTTACTTTATTAATGTTTGCATCCCCACTAGGGGCAGGGAAATATATGTACATGTTGTACATGATAGGTGTCTTAAAGCATATGTAGGGAATGTAAGCAGAAGAAAGATTATGTTTATTTTGCCTAGTTCCAAAAGACAGAACCAAAACCAACGGTGGAGATTAATGGAGGCAAACTTCAGTTCAATGTAATATATCTATTTTCTAGCAGTTAGAACAACTAAATAATTAAACAGATTGGTCTAGTGAGGGGTGCACGCCTCAGAACTGGAAATATTCCAAAAGAGGGTAGGATGAGACAAGAGTGACAT
The DNA here is from genome assembly GCF_032405125.1 of Capricornis sumatraensis. Lineage (NCBI taxonomy): Eukaryota > Metazoa > Chordata > Mammalia > Artiodactyla > Bovidae > Capricornis > Capricornis sumatraensis. Next base: position 66,698,049 of record NC_091092.1, on the reverse strand, counting down.
CTTCAGGTGGCATTAAAGACTAGATAACAGATAAGATTCTATGATAGTCACTGCTAAGATTTTATATCCTTTCTGGCATATTATACTTTAAATTTGTTTCAGCTTCCTTTGTATTTGAAGAATCAAAGGAGCTCTTATTTATTTTGCTATCCTTCAACTCTGTGTTTTCAGTATGTTAAATGCCAAGGTTATTGTTTGAAGCCCATTTTCTGATAAATAACATTTAGCTCATTGAAGCTTATCTGTTGAGTCCTACCCACTCACCTAGCCTTGGGAGATCTCCAGGCAGATTATCCTTGTCAGCTTGGCAGTTCATTTTCATGAGGGTCAGCATCAGATGTTAGTTTGGGAGGAATTTTGGAGACCAACTATTCAATGACAGACACTTTTAAATTCCTTTGATGTGGAAACTTATAGAAGTTTTTTGCAAGTCTAAACAAGTTATAACCATTTCAACTCCCTTACTAAAAATGCTCAAAAGACCCTAGTTGATTTTGTCAGTCATAATTTTCCTTATAGAAATCATGATCACTTTTACCTAGTAGGTTATGCTTTCTTAAGCATTTGATGATATTGCTGTTAATCTTCCACCTCACCCACAATGTAAGAATAAGAATTATTGGTCTATAGTTCTCAGAATTCTATCCTTAGGGATTGGAGTGGCCATTTATTAAAAAAAAAAAAAATCTTACAATTTGTGGTTATCTACTGCACAGTTTTAACTGTGAGTTCCTTCAAACTAAGAAATGTACTCTAGTTCATATGATCCTCCTACATCTAGTACATTGACTAAGATTTGACAAGTGATTTCAAATATCTTTCTGCAATGACAGAAATGTTCTATAAATCTACGCTGTCCAATATGTCAGCCACTAGCTACATGTGGCTATAGTGGAATTAAAATTCAGCTAGTATGACTAAAAATGAGCTATTTTATTTTAATGAATTTAAGTTTAAATAAATCTGGCTAGCAGCTACTATACTGAATAGAAAAGGCATAGACCATCTAAACATTTAAAATAATTTTTTTTCTGATACACTTGATTTACTAAACACTTTCAGGAAAGCTTTATTATTAATTTCCCTCAGTAAAAAACAAAGAAAATAATTCATGTAATATTTTCTCTAATCATACTCTTAATTCTAAGACCTACTTTTATGTCTTCTCTCATTTGTCTCTTTGGAGGCATATGATCAGGGCCTGAGAAATGATTCTGTGGTCTTTTTACATGTAGAATTTATAAAAAATCTGAACCTGTTGAATCATGGTAATCAAGTAGTTCAAATGATTTTTTCCAACCTTTTATTTTTTATATTTTATTCTTTATTTTATTATTTTTATGTATTCTTTATTTATATCTTTTATTCTTTATTTATTATTTATTCTTTTATTTTTTATCACAACAATCAAAACTATATTTGTAGACATTTTCAGACTCATAGTGCATTTCCCTATCCTCTTTAATTTCTCTACTTTGTAGACATACAAATGGCCTACAAGCACATTAAAAGATGTCCAATGTCACTAATTAATAGAGGAATATAAATCAAACCTACAATGAGGTACCACTTTACAGCAGTCAGAATGGCCATCATCAAAAAATTTATAAACCATAAGTACTGGAGAGGGTGTAGAGAAAAGGGAACCCTATTGCACTATGAGTGGAAGTGTAAATTAATACAGCCACTATGGAGAACAGCATAGAAGTTCTTTAAAAAGCTAAAAAATAAAACTTCTATATGACCCAGCAATTCCACTATGGGGCATATACCCTGAGAAAAATCATAATTCAAAAAACACATGTACCCCAGTGTTCATTGCAGCAATATTTACAATAGCCAGGACATGGAAAGAACCTAAATGTCCATTGACAGAGAAATGTATAAAGAAGTTAAGGTACATATATACAATGGAATATCACTCAGTCATGAAAAGGAATGGAATTGCATCATTGTAGTGATGTGGATCAACCTAGAGTCTGTCATACAGAGTGAAGTAAGCCAGAAAGAGAAAAACAAATATTGCATGTTAATGCATATATATGGAATCTAGAAAAATGGTGTAATGAAACTATTTGCAGAGAAGCGGTAGAGATATGGAGATTCAGATATGCAGAATGGACTTGTGGACACAGTAGGGGAAGGAGATAGTGGAACAAATGGAGAAAGTAGCATCGACATATATACACTGCCATGTGTAAAATAGATAGCTGATAAGAAGTTGCTATATAACGCAGGGAACCCAGCCTGGCTCTCTTGATCATTTAGAAGGGTAGGTTCGGAGGAGGAGACAGAGGCTCAAGAGGGAGGTGATGTATGTATAATTATGACTTATTTGCATTGTTATATAGCGGAAACCAATACAACATTGTAAAGCAATTTTCACCCAATTAAAAATAAATTTTAAAAAAAAAGTAAATAAAAAAAATTAAAGAAAGAACAAACAAATAGTGCATATTAATGCATATATATAGAAAATGAAAAAATGGTACAGATAAACCTATTTGCAGGGCAGGAATAGAGATACAGACATAGAGAATGGACATGTTAACACAATGGGGGAAGTGTAGCATGGGGTGAATTAGAAGAGTAGCACTGACATATATACACTATCATGTGTAAAATAGATAGCTGGTGGGAAGCTACTGTATAGAACAGGGAACTCAGCTTGGCATTCTGTGATGACCTAGAGGGGTGGGATGGGGATGTGGAAGGGAGGCTCATGAGGGAGGGGATATATGTATACTTATAGCTGATTCACTTTGCTGTTGAGTAGAAACTAACACAATATTGTAAAGCAAATATACTCCAATAAAAATAAAACCATAAAAAAGAGGCTATAAATAATAAGTGATAGGAGAAAAAGGAAGCCTCCTACACTGTTGATGGAAAAGTAAATTGGTGCAACCACCAAGGAAAACTGAATGGTTGTCCCTTAAAAAACTAAAAATAAGTTAACATAAGGTTCAGCAATTTCAGTCTTGGTCATATATCTGGAGAAAACCATAATTTGAAAGATCCATGCACCCCAATATTCATAGCAGCACTATTTGCAATAGCTGAGACATGAAAGCAACCTAAATGTTCATAATAGAGGAATGGATAAATAAGATGTGGCATTAAGCACTAAAATAATTTGTACCTTTTTTCTGGATTTTTTTGGTATGTATTAAATGCATAACACTCAAAGCAAAAGTGTTTTTTAAAAGTTCTAGACCTTTTAGACTCTTCTAGAAATTTCTGACCCTTACTCTATTATTGTAAAAAGAAAGCAAACTAGCACAGAATTCTAATAGTTCTAATTTGCTCATCTAAAAACTACTATGAGTCTCTGAAATTCCTCACATATGTTTTTAGTATATGCTGCTGCTGCTAAGTCACTTCAGTCGTGTCTGACTCTGTGCGACCCCATAGATGGCATCTCACCAGGCTCCACCACCCCTGGGATTCTCCAGGCAAGAAAACTGGAGTGGGTTGCCATTTCCTTCTCCAATGCATGAAACTGAAAAGTGAAAGTGAAGTCCATTTATTATTTATTTGGAAATAAAGTTTTACCTTTATTGCACCTAAAAATTGTAGTATAAAAAAGATATTTGGTCATAAAAATACACATGAAAGTGCAAACAATATATATGTTTTAATTCGGTGGAAATATTTTTCATACTTTCCGTAAAATAATTAACTACTAAATTTTCAGGTTGATGTGGGTTTAAAGATAGTTTTACATGTCTGTGAGTGGGGTGGCATGTGGGGAAGTGGAAAGATTTCAGAAGATGATTAGGAAGAGTTACATATGTGTCTTAATGTAAGGAATAAAAATAGTCAATATTATAAAAGGGAATGTCTAAATGAAAATAATTGTTAATATAAATTAGCCACAGCCTTTTTAATGCTTTTGAACTGTGGTGTTGGAGAGGACTCTTGAGAGTCCCTTGGACTGCAAGGAGATCCAACCAGTCAATCCTAAAGGAAATCAGTCCTGAATATTCATTGGAAGGGCTGATGCTGAAGCTGAAACTCCAATAATTTGGCCACCTGATGAGAAGAACGGACTCACTGGCAAAGACCCTGATGCTGGGAAAGATTGAAGGCTGAAGGAGAAGAGGATGACAGAGGATGAGATGGTTGGATGGCATCACCAACTCGATGGATAAGAGTTTGAGTAAACTCTGGGAGTTGGTGATGGACAGGGAAGCCTGGTGTGCTGCAGTCCCAGCAAAAAGTCGGACACAACTGAGCGACTGAATCGAACTGAACTGAGGTTTTTCAAACACGTTTGTACATGTAAAACAGTACATTTTAAAAGGAGATACTATAAAATATTGGAAGGACATATCTTCACTACTTTTCCACTTGGATTGCAAATTTCTTAATAAACTGAATGGGGCAAAATTCATCTTGAATTTCCCTTATGCTTATATGGTTGCTATGTACCTCGTGAATGCTCAATTAATATTATCTAATGATGTTAAAGGACAGATATTTAGTAAACAGTGTACTTATCACTTCTAGCTCTCATACTGTATTAAAGGAAAACATTATTTACATCAATAGTTACCCAGCTGGTCACAAAATTTTTGGATTTTGTATTTCAGTGTAAAGAACAAATTGTTGATCATGCAATTAATTAAGTCACATATGCAGCAATAAAATTCAACCATTGAAAGTTAAAGTGTTATATGCTCAGTTGTGTATGACTCTAGGCTGATCAAGGTAACCATAGCAAATTCTTTCAGGCTCAAGTGATTTTTGTCATATCAGCCAAACATAAAAACTATGAAGCTTCATTTCTGTTAGCTTTGCTAAAATGTTCTATCTTTGAAAGTTTCTATCTCTGGTTCTATGGGCATGATGTCTCAGAAAACTTGCTATTAAGGGGATCCTTTTTGGAAGGAGACAAAATTTTGATGTGGAATTTTGTTGTATCCAAAAGTCTTCATCCAGAATTCAACATGGAAGCTTATGGAATTATGAATATGTGTAGAAATCATTTTAGATTCCCCACAGTCCAAGGTTCAAAATGTTGTTGTTGTTCAGTTGCTAAGTCATATCTGACTCATTACGATCCCATGGACTGTAGCATACCAGGCTTCCCTGTCCTTCACTATCTCCCAGAGTTTGTTCAAACTCATGTCCATTGAGTCGAAGATGCTATCCAAACATCTCATCCTCTGTCGCCCCTTCTCCTCCTGCCTTCAATCTTTCCCAGCATCAGGGTATTTTCCAATGAGTCAGTTCTTTGCATCAGGTGGCCAAAGAATTGAAGTTTTAGCTTCAGCATCATTCTTTCCAATGAATATTCAGGACCGATTTTCTTTAGGATGGACTGGTTGGATCTCCTTGCAGTCCAGTGGACTCTCAAGAGTCTTCTCCAACACCACAGCTCAAAAGCATCAATTCTTCAGCATTCAGCTTTCTTTATAGTCCAACATTCACATTCATACATCACTACTTGAAAAATCACAGCTTGACTAGATGGACCTTTATTGGCAAAGTAATGTCTCTGCTTTTTATTTTATTTTTTATTATTATTATTATTTTTTTTTTAGTTTAAAACAGGGATTTATTCTCTTACAGTCACAGACACTATGAGTTCAAAGTGAAGGTATTAGCAGGACTATACTCTCTTTGAAAGCTCTATGAGAGTATCCTTCTTTGTCTTTTTCCTGGTTTCTGATGGTTGCTAGCAATCCTTGGCTTTACTTGGCTTGTGGCTGCATAACCTTAATCTTTGCCTCTATCATCATCTGGCCCTCTTCCTATGTGTCTGTCTGTATCTTTATGTCTTCTTTACTTATAATGAGTCCAGTCATATTTTATTTACAACCCTCCCTAATTCAGTATGACCTTAACTAATTATATCCGCAAAGACCATATTTCCAAATAAGATTACATGCACAGGTACTTAGTGTTAGGACTTAAACATATCTTTTGTGTGTGTTAATTGCTCAGTTGTGTCTGACTCTTTGTCTCTGCTTTTTAATATGCTGTCTGGGTTCAGTTCAGTTCACTCGCTCAGTCATGTCCGACTCTTTGCGACCCCATGAATCGCAGCACGCCAGGCCTCCCTGTCCATCACCAACTCCCAGAGTTCACTCAGATTCACGTCCATCGAGTCACTGATGCCATCCAGCCATCTCATCCTTGGTCGTCCCCTTCTCCTCCTGCCCCCAATCCCTCCCAGCATCAAAGTCTTTTCCAATGAGTCAACTCTTCGCCTGAGGTGGCCAAAGTACTGGAGCTTCAGCTTTAGCATCATTCCTTCCAAAGAAATCCCAGGGCTGATCTCCTTCAGAATGGACTGGTTGGATCTCCTTGCAGTCCAAGGGACTCTCAAAGGTCTTCTCCAACACCACAGTTCAAACACATCAATTCTTCGACGCTCAGCCTTCTTCACAGTCCAACTCTCACATCCATACATGACCACAGGAAAAACCATAGCCTTGACTAGATGGACCTTAGTCGTCAAAGTAATGTCTCTCCTTTTCAATATGCTATCTTGGTTGGTCATAACTTTTCTTCCAAGGAGTAAGTGTCTTTTAATTTCATGGCTGCAGTCACCATCTGCAGTGATTTTGGAGCCCCCCCAAAAATAAAGTCTGACACTGTTTCCACTGTTTCCCCATCTATTTCCCATGAAGTGATGGGACCGGATGCCATGATCTTCGTTTTCTGAATGTTGAGCTTTAAGCCAACTTTTTCACTCTCCTCTTTCACTTTCATCAAGAGGCTTTTTAGTTCCTCATAACTTTTTGCCATAAGGGTGATGTCATCTGCATATCTGAGGTTATTGATATTTCTCCCGGCAATCTTGATTCCAGCTTGTGTTTCTTCCAGTCCAGCGTTTCTCATGATGTACTCTGCATATAAATTAAATAAGCAGGGTGACACTATACAGCCCTGATGCACTCCTTTTCCTATTTGAAACCAGTCTGTTGTTCCATGTCCAATTCTAACTGTTGCTTCCTGGCCTGCATACAGATTTCTCAAGAGGCAAGTCAGGTGGTCTTGTATTCCCATCTCTTTCAGAATTGTCCACAGTTTATTGTGATCCACACAGTCAAAGGCTTTGGCATAGTCATAGCTTTTATTCCAAGGGCCGGCATCTTTTAATTTCATGACTGCAGTCAAAATCTGCAATGATTTTGGAGCCCTTCCAAAATAGTCTCTCATTGTTTCCACTGTTTCCCGATCTATTTGCCATGAAGTGATGGGGCTGGATGCCATGATCTTTGTTTTCTGAATGTTGAACTTTAAGTTAACTTTTTCACTCTCCTCTTTCACTTTCATCAAGAGGTTATTTAGTTCTTCGATTTCTGCCATAAGGGTGGTGTCATCTGCATATCTGAGGTTATTCATAGTTCTCCTGGCAATCTTGATTCTAGCTTGTGCTTCACCCAGCCCAGCATTTCACATGATGTACTCTGCATATAAGTTAAATATGCAGGATGACAATATACAGCCTTGATGTACTCCTTTCCCAGTTTGGAACCAGTCTGTTGTTCTGTGTCCACTTCTAACTGTTGCTTCTTGATCTGCATACAGATTTCTCAGGAGGCAGGTAAGTTGGTCTGGTATCCAATCTCTTGAAGAACTTTTCACAGTTTGTTGGAATCCATACAGTCAAAGGCTTTGGTCTAGTCAATAAAGCAGAAGTAGATGTTTTCCTGGGACTCTCTTGCTTTTTCAATGATCCAACAGATGTTGGCAATTTGATCTTTGTTTGTCTGCTTTTTCTAAATCCATCTTGAACATCTGGAAGTTCACGGTTCACATATTGTTGAAACCTGGCTTGGAGAATTTTGAGTATTACTGTGCTAGCGTATGAGATGATTGCAATTGTGCAGTAGTTTGAGCGTTCATTGGCATTGCCTTTCTTTGGGATTGGAATGAAAACTGACATTTTCCCATCCTGTGGCCATTGCTGAGTTTTCCAAATTTCCACTGTACTGAGTGCAGCACATTCACAGCATCATCTTTTAGGATTTGAAATAGCTCCACTGGAATTCCACCGCCTCCACTAGCTTTGTCCATAGTGATGCTTCCTAAGGCCCACTTGACCTCATATTCCGGGATGTCTGGCTATAGGTGAGTGATCACATCATCGTGCTTATCTGGGTCATAAAGATATTTTTGTATAGTTCTTCTGTTTATTGTTGCCACCTCTTCTTAATATCTTCTGCTTCTGTTAGGTCCATACCATTTACGTCCTTTATTGTGCCCATCTTTGCATGAAAAGTTCTTTTGATATCTCTAATTTTCTTGAAGAGATCTCTAATCTTTCCCATTCTATTGTTTTCCTCTGTTTCTTTGCATTGATCACTGAGGAAGGCTTTCTTATCTCTCCTTGCTATTCTTTGGAACTCTTCATTCAATGAGTATATCTTTCCTTTTCTCCTTTGCCTTTAGCTTCTTTTCTCAGCTACTTTTAAGGCCTCCTCAGAAAACCATCTTGCCTCTTTGCATTTCTATTTCTTGGGGATGATCTTGATCACTGCCTCCTGTACAGTGTCTTGAACCTCATCCATAGTTCTCAGGCACTCTATCATATCTAATCTCTTGAATCTATTTGTCACTTCCACTGTGTAATTGTGAGGGATTTGATTTAGGTCATAACTGAATGGTCTAATGGTTTTCCCTACTTTCTTGAATTTAAGTCTGAATTTTGTGTGATCATGATCTGAGCCACAGTCAACTCCCAGTCTTGTTTTTGCTGACTGTACAGAGTTTCTCCATCTTTGGCTGCAAAGAATATAATCAATCTAATTTCAGTATTGACCATCTACTGATGTCCATGTATAGCGTCTTCCCTTGCATTGTTGGAAGAGGGCATTTTCTGTGACCAGTGTGTTCTCTTGGTAGAACTCTGTTAGCCTTTGCCCTGCTTCTTTTTGTAGTCCAAAAAGTAACAGTCCTAATTTGCCTCTTACTCCAGGTATCTCTTGCTTTCTAATTTTTGTATTCCAGTCCCCTATGATGAAAGGGACATCTTTTTGGGGTGTTAGTTTTAGAAGTTCTTATATGTCTTCATAGAACCGTTCAATTTCAACTTCTTCAGCATTGCTGGTTGGGGCATAGTCTTGGATTACTGTGATATTGAATGGTTTGCCTTGAAAATGAACAGAGATCATTCTGTCATTTTTGAGATTGCATCTACGTACTGCATTTTGGACTCTTTTGTTGACTTATGAGGGCTCCTCCATTTCTTCTAAGGGATTCTTGCCCACAGTAGTAGATATAATGGTCATTGGATTTAAATTCGCCCATTCCAGTCCATTTCAGTTCACTTATTTTTATGTCAATGTTCACTCTTGCCATCTCCTGTTTGACCGCTTCGGATTTACCTTGACTCATGGACATAACATTTTAGGATCCTATGCAGTATTGTTCTTTATAGCATCAGACTTTACTTCCATCACAGAAAGTTCATATCCCTATGAATTATTATTCATATGCACTGCTCATATCCATTTGAATATTTTTATTCACATCTGCCCTAACTCAAAGAATGTTAAGGAAGGCTTCCCAGAGATAAGTACAAGTTAAACAGGCAAAGAAGCAGAATGTATAGTCCAGGTACAAGAGTCCAAAAAAGGTATGTGCATCAGTGAAATTGTGGCTTATTTGAAAAACTGCACACAATATATGCATGTTTCAATATATCTAGAACATAGGGAACACAAGGGTGAAAAAAAGGCATGGTCTTTTTCAAAGACTGATCTAAGTCATGTTAAGGGATTTTCTTGAAGTTTGTGACAGGGTGTAGAAAATTGGGGAATAAAACTGAAGAATTTTAAATAAAAGACTGTCATGATTAGATTTGCATTTTAGAAATATTATTGGTTATTGTGTGCAGAATGAATGGGAGTAAATAGTTGACAAGATTGGAGATAGAAACAAAAATTGTAATCAACACAAAATGTATCATAGCCTGAACTGATTTAGTAGTAATGGAGGTGAAAAAGATGTAAAACCTAGAACTGACAAGTCTGACGGGATGTGTGTGTTAAACACAAAAAGAGGACCTAGAATAAATCCTTAGATTTCAGATTTGGGTTGCTGGGTGTTTGGGCTACCTATTTGAATACTGGTATTCTGTTTAGTCCTGAGAAGGCAATGGCAACCCACTCCAGTACTCTTGTCTGGGGAATCCCATGGACGGAGGAGCCTGGTTGGCTGCAGTCCATGGGGTCGCTAAGAGTAGGGCACGACTGAACGACTTCACTTTCACTTTTCACTTTCATGCATTGGAAAAGGAAATGGCAACCCACTCCAGTACTCTTGCCTGGAGAATCCCAGGGGCAGAGGAGCCTGTTGGGCTGCCGTCTATGGGGTCGCACAGAGTCCGACACGCCAGACGCGACTTAGCAGCAGCAGCAGCAGCAGCATTCTGTTCAGTAAGCCTGGGGCAAAGAAAGAGCAGATTTGGAGATAGTTTTGGCCCTATTAAATCTGAAGGAAGTGGATCATGAAAGTGGAGACATATTAGACAGTTGAATGCGTACATCTGTAGCTTAAGAGAGAAGTCTTGACTGTAAATATTGATTTGGGAGACATCACCAGAGAAATAATAGTTAAAACAATGGCAGGAAATGACTCCAAAATCTTTGCTTTTAGCTCAGGCTTTTCTTCTTGTCTCAAGACTCAGAATAAGTCGTATTTTCAGTGGACTAGTGGAGAGAAGGCAGATTGTAATAGACTGAGAAGAGAGCAGGTAGTAAAGAACTAGAGGTACCATGGTCCACACTTTTAAGAAGATTGAATGTGAAGAGCTCAAGAAGCAATGTTATTCCTTGAGACAATTTAGGACCAAATAGTTGATGATAGGAGTTGGGTTTCAGAAAGGACTATCTGCCATTGAAAGGGGGGCAAGCAGATAAGGATGTGTCATATGAAAATATTTTGGCTGTGGGTACTTAGAAAATCCAGGGCATGTCCAGAACCACATTTTACAATACATTTGTGTATATTTCTCAGGGCTGAAGAAAAATAAAATAGAATTTTAGATCTTAAAAGAACAATCATAGCATAGTCAATATCTTCCTAAAAAACCCATACTAGTCATGAGATTGAATATAACTTCAGGTTATATTGAGCTTGTGGTTAAAACTGAGCAGGATACAAGATCAATATACACAAATCAATTGTATATACATTAACAATGAACAATCCTAAAATCAAATTAAGAAAATAATTCCATTTACAATAGCATACAAATAAAAACACTTAGAAATACATTTAACAAAAGAAATACAAAATTATAAACTATAGAACCTTGTTGAAATAGAGAAGACCTTAATAATTGGAAAGAAATTCCATGTTCATGGATTGAAGGACCTGTTGTTGTTTAGTCGCTGAGTTGTGACTCTTTTGCAACCCCATGGACTGTAGCCCACCAGGGTCCTCTGTCCATGGGATTTCCCAGGCAAGAATACTGGATGCAGTAGGCTGTCATTTCCTTTTCTAGGGGATCTTCCCATCCCAGGGATTGAACCCACATCTCTTGCATTGGCAGGCAGATTCTTTACCACTGAGCCACCTGGGAAGCCCAAAGACTTACTCTTGTTAAGACTGCAATACTCCTCAAATTGATATACAGGTTCAGTACAAGTTCTAGCAAAATTCCACTTATTATTGGTTTTTTTTTGTTTGTTTGTTTTGGAGAAAGAGTAAGACCATAAAATGTGAAGAAGAAACTATGAAAATGCAAAGGAAACAGAAGTCAAAACAATAATGAAGAACAAAGCTAAAGTTCTCACTTTCCAACAAAGCTACTGTATAATCATGATGGTGAGGTACTGACAAAAGGATAGACATATCAGGGGAATAGAATTGAGCATTCAGAAATAAAACTTCACATTTCAGTCAATTGATTTTTGATAAGGGTACCAATATAATCCAATAAGGGAAAGAACAGGCTTCTCAAAAATTGTGCTGGAACAACTGACTGTTCATATGCAAAAGAACAGAATTGGACACCTATCTCACAACATATATAATAATCAACTCAATTATTAAAATAGATCAAAGACCTAAATATAAGAGCTATTAATAAAACTATACAACACTTAGAAGGAGGAAACAGGTGTAAATCTTCATGACTTTGTTTTAAGCAATAGTTTATTAAATATGACACCAAAAGCACAACTGATGACACACAAAAAACAGGTAAATTCAAAATTACAAAAATATAAACTTTTGTGCTTCAAAGAACACCATTAAGAAAGTAAAAAGACAGCTCAGAAAATGTTGGTAAGTCATATATCTGATAAGAGACTTTTATCTAGAATTATATAACACGTTCCTCTAACTCAAAAGCAAAAATCTAATAACATAACTAAAAATTTGGCAAAGTATCTGAATAGAAATTTCTCTAAAGAATATATACAAATGAATAGTAAGCACATAAAAAGATGTTCAATGTCATTAGCCATCATGGGAAAGCAAAATGGGATTCTGCTTCACACCCACTAGGATGGCTATAATAGAAAAGACAGACAATAAGTTTTAGAGACGATATGGAAAAATTGGAACCCTCTTACATTGCTAGTGTAAATGTAAGATGGTGCAGCCACTTTGGAAAAGAGTCTGACAGCTCCTCAAAAAGTTAAACATAAAATTGCCATATGGCCCACAATTCCAGATATTTACTCAAGAGAACTGAAATCATATGTCTAATCAAAATCTTGCACAAGACTGTTTATAGCAGCCTTATTTATAATAGCTAAAATGGAGTTCAACTCAATGTCCATCAATTAATGAACAGATAAACAAAGTGTGGTGTATGTATAGGATGGAATATTATTTGGTTTAAAAAATGAATTAAATATTTATACACTCTACAACATGGATGTAACGTTGTGCTAAGTGAAAAAAAGCCAGTTACAAAGAACTCTATATTGTATGATTTCATTCACCTGAGAAACCTAAAATAAGCAAATCCACACAGTCAGAAAGTAGACTGACGGTTGCTTAGGGCAGGGGTGGGAGAGCATTTGGGGGAAATAGTGAATGGCTGCTAGTGGGTACAGAGTTTCTTTTGGGAAATGATGAAAATGTTCTAAAATTAGAGTGATGGTTGTGTAACTCTGAATATACTAACATTGAGTTATACACTTTAAATGGATGGACTTTATGGTATGTAAATCATATCACAAAACTTTAAGTGAATAAGTGTAAATGACCAGGATCATCTTACTACACTGCCGCATTTCTCATTTTTTAAATATTTCATGTATGTTCTCCCACTTAATCCTTTATCATCCTTTGGAGACAGAGGCTAGACTATTGACTCTTTCTTTCCCCCAAACTATAAGGTCTGTGTCTTATCCCTGTGTCCAGATTCTTGACACATAAAAATTCCTTTATAAAAAATTATGGCACAAATAATTGAAGAAGGTGTATCTCTATACTAAAAATTTTCTTTCAGACAAACCCAGTGAAAAGATATGCCTTGGTAGGCATTGTTCTCAGCACTTTATACACATTATCTCCTTTAATGCTTATAACAGAAACCTATGAAGCAGATATTATTAGTCCCATTTTTAAATGAGGAAATTGGGGCTCAGAGAGGATAAATAATATATATCTGGTAGTCAAACCCTAGGAGTAGATGTGCTCATTAAAGGAGAGCAAGCACATGGATAAAAACGAGAGTAAAGATAGAAACTTCCCCTTGATCCTCAGTTCATTCCACTAAAATTGAGTTCTCTTATTCATCACTGATTCATGAAGGAATTTCTTTAAAATAGGGGAAAATACATAAATACTAATTATATTTCCTGATTTAAAAATAAAGACATATGGTCAGAAAAAGTTTGTTATTATTATTATTTTTTTAATCTGCTGTCAAAAGAACACACAAGAACTATAGCCCAGGAGATAGCTCCTCAGATAGCTCTGAGGCACTGTCCCCAAGAGGTAGGGTAGGAATCATGATGTATATGAAATATTTTGGCAGGAAAATATATGTGATCAAACGTCCATCTTGGTAACAGATTGCATACATGTGCAAGCTCAGTCACTTCTGTCATGTCAGACTCTTTGTGACCCCATGGACTGTAGCCCAGCAGCCTCCTCTGTCCATGGGACTTTCTTACCAAGAATACTGGAGTGGTTGCCATGCCCTCCTCCAGGGGATCTTCCTGACCCAGGACTGAACCCATACCTCCTGCAATGCAGGTGGATTCTTTACCAATGAGCCATCAGGAAAGCCCAGTAGGTAAAAGATTCAGTTCAGTTCAGTTCAGGCACTCAGTGGTGTCCCACTCTTTACAATCCCATGGACTTCAGAATACCAGGTTTCCCTGTCCATCAACAACTCCTGGAACTTGCTCAAACTCATGTTGATTGAGTCAGTGATGCCATCCAACCATCTCATCCTCCTTCGTCCCCTTCTCCTCCTGCCTTCAATCTTTCCCAGCATCAGGGCCTTTTCCAATGACTCACATCAGGTGGCCAAAGTATTGGAGTTTCAGCTTCAGCATCAGTCCTTCCAACGAATATTCAAGACTGATTTTCTTTAGGAAAATCAGTTGGTTGGATCTTCTTGCAGTCCAAGTGTCTCTCAAGAGTCTTCTCCAATACCACAGTTCAAAAACATCAATAACATCAATTATTCAGCTCTCAGCTTTCTTTATAGTCAAACACTCACATCCATACATCACTACTGGAAAAATCACAGCTTTGACTGGACGGACCTTTGTTGGAAAAGTAATGTCTCTGCCAGAGAAGGCAATGGCAACACACTCCAGTACTCTTGCCGGGAAGATCCCCATGGATGGAGGGGCCTGGTAGGCTGCAGTCCATGGGGTCGCTAGGAGTTGGACACGACAGAGCAACTTCACTTTCACTTTTCACTTTCATGTACTGGAGAAGGAAATGGCACACTACTCCAGTATTCTTGCCTGGAGAATCCCATGGATGGGGAAGCCTGATGGGCTGCCATCTATGGGGTCGCACAGAGTCGGACATGACTGAAGTGACTTAACAGCAGAAGCAGCAGCAAAGTCTCTGCTTTTTAATATGCTGTCTAAGTTGGTCATAGCTTTTCTTCCACAGAGCAAGTGCCTTTTAATTTCATGGCAGCAGTCACCATCTGCAGGGATTTTGCAGCCCTCAAAAAATAAAGTCTGTCACTGTTTCCATTGTTTCCCCATCTATTTGCCATGAGTGATGGGACCAGATGCCATGATCTTAAGGTTTTTGAATGTTGAGTTTTAAGCCAGCCTTTTCACTCTCTTCTTTCATTTTCATCAAGAGGCTCTTTAGTTCCTTTTCACTTTCTGCCACAAGGATTGTGTCATCTGCATATCTGAGGTTATTGATATTTCTTTTGGCTATCTTGATTCTATTTGCACTTCATCCAGCCTGGCAGTTCGCATGATGTAGTTTGCATATAAGTTAAATAAGCAGGGTAAGAATATACATCCTTGACGTATTCCTTTCCCAGTTTGGAACCAGTCTGTTGTTCCACGTCCAGTTCTAACTGTTGCTTCTTGACCTGCATACAGATTTCTCAGGAGGCAGGTAAGGCAGTCTGGTATTCACGTCTCTTGAAGAATTTTCCAGTTTGGTGCGATCTACACAGCCAAAAGCCTGACTGTAGTTTGAACATTATTTGCCACTGCCCTTCTTTGGGATTAGAAAGAAAACTGATCTTTTCCATTCCTCTGGCCACTGCTGAGTTTTCCAAATATCATGGACCTACATTCCAGATTCCTGTGTAATATTGCTCTTTACAGAATTGAACTTTACTTCCATCACCAGTCACATCCACAACTGGGTGTTGTTTTCACTTTAATTCCATCTCTTCATTCTTTCTGGAGTCATTTCTCCACTTTTCTGCAGTAGAATATTGGGCACCTACTAATCAAACTGATCACATGGACCACAGCCTTGTCTAACTCAATGATGCTATGAGCCATGCCGTGTAGGGCCGCCCAAGATGGATGGGTCATAGTGGCGAGTTCTGACAAAACATGGTCCACTGGAGTAAGGAATGGCAAACGACTTCAGTATTCTTGCTTTGAGAACCCCATGAACAGTACAAAAAGGTAAAAGATTACTGCTAATCATAAAACAACAACAACAATCAGAAGTTAATGATTTTAGTGCTTTTCTATGTATAGGAGGATGTAAGAATCTAAGGTCATAGAAATTCTTCCTTAGACATGCATTTTAACTGTCTAGGAGCCCTGTATATCCAAAACAGAATGCTTCCTGTTTGCCATTCTAAATCCCTCTCAAGGAATACTTCAGTTGAGATTGCAGTGGGTTTCAACCTAATCCTTACAGAACTGGAAGGTCAGGCAACATTCTATGTTTACACCATGTATTTATTTTAATCTACATAATTTTTGCACAGATATGGTGTCATATTTACGTAATATGTTTGGCAAATTTCCATTAATGGAAAAAAGTTACATGAAGTCAGTGTTGTCCCTATAAAAAGTAAAGACATATGGTCTCTCTATTAGGTATAGGGCTGATTGAGGAACCTGTGACATGAATCATGCTCTCTCAGGATTTAAATTACTCAACCATTGTAATATGTATACCTTTGGCAGATGCATTAACTCTTTCTGGTCTATGATACCTTGGGGTTCTATTTTGTAGCACTAAATAGAAACCAAAGGAAGTGAGTGCACTTTAATGTAGCTTCCAATGCACTCACATGAATGTATGCTTGTTTGAGTATATGTGTGCATGTGTGTGTATATGTTATTTAGACCAAAAGAAAGAAAGATTTTACCCAGAACTTTAAAATACCTTAATTTCACTAGATTTCTGGCTAGAGAGAATTTAAACACAGCCTAGGAGAATGCTAACTAGTATGAATTTTTTAATTAATTAATTTATTCTCATTGGCGGCTAATTACTTTGCAAAATTGTGGTGGTTTTTGCCATACACTAACATGAATCAGCCATGGGTGTACATGTGTCCCCCATCTTGAACCCCCCTCAAATCTCCCTCCCCATCCTATCCCTCTGGGTCGTCCCGGTGTATTGACCTCGAGCGCCCTGTCTCATGCATCAAACCTGGACTGGCAATCTATTTCACATATGGTAATATACATGTTTCAATGCTATCCTCTCAAGTCATCCCACCCTCGCCTTTTCCCACAGAGTACAAAAGACTGTTCGTTACATCTGTGTCTCTTTTGCTGTCTTGCATACAGGGTCATCATTACCATCTTTCTAAATTCCACATATATGTATTAACATACTGTATTGATATTTTTCTTTCTGACTTACTTCACTCTCTATAATAGGCTCCAGTTTAATCCACCTCATTAGAACTGATTCAAATGCATTCTTTTTAATAGCTGAATAATATTCCATTGTGTATATGTACCACTGCTTTCTTATCCATTCGTCTGCCGATGGACATTTGGGTTACTTTCATTGTTACTAGCTATTGTAAACAGTGCTGTGATGAACGTTGGGGTACACATGTCTCTTTCAATTCTGGTTTCCTCTGTGTGTATGAACAGCATTGGGATTGCTAGGTCATATGGCAGTTCTATTTCCAGGTTTAAGGAATCTCCACAATGTTCTCCATAGTGGCTGTACTAGTTTGCATTCCCACCAACAGTGTAAGAGGATTCCCTTTTCTCCACACCCTCTCCAGCGTGCATTGTTTATAGACTTTTTGGTAGCAGCCATTCTGACGGGCATGAGATGGTACCACATTGTGGTTTTGATTTGCATTTCTCTGATAATGAGTGATGTTGAGAATCTTTTCATGTGTTTGTTAGCCATCCGTATGTCTTCTTTGAAGAAATGTCTGTTTAGTTCTTTGGCCCATTTTTTGATTGGATCGTTTATTTTTCTGGTATTGATCTGTATGAGCTATTTGTATATTTTTGAGATATATTCTTTGTTAGTTGCTTTGTTTGCTATTATTCTTTCCCATTCTGAAGGCTGTCTTTACACCTTGCTTATAGTTTCCTTCGTTGTGCAAAAGCTTTTAAGTTTAATTAGGTCCCATTTGTTTAGTTTTGCTTTTATTTCCATTACTCTGGGAGGTGGGTCATAGAGGATCCTGCTGTGATTTATGTCAGAAAGTGTTTTGCCTATGTTTTCCTCTAGTTTTATAGTTTCTGGCCTTACCTTTAGATCTTTAATCCATTTTGAGTTTATTTTTGTGTATGGTGTTAGAAAGTGTTCTAGTTTCATTCTTTCACAAGTGGTTGACCAGTTTTCCCAGCACTATTTGTTAAAGAGATTTTCTTTTCTCCATTCTATATTCTTGCCTCCTTTGTCAAAGATAAAGTGTCCATAAGTGAATGGATTTATCTCTGGGCTTTCTATTTTGTTCCATTGATCTATATTTCTGTCTTTGTGCCAGTACCATACTATCTTGATGACTGTAGCTTTGTAATATAGCCTGAAGTCAGGCAAGTTGATTCCTTCAGTTCCATTCTTCTTTTTCAAGTTGGTTTGGCTATTCAAGATTTTTTGTATTTCCAAACAAATTTTAAAATTATTTGTTCTAGTTCTGTGAAAAATACCATTGGTAGCTTGATAAGGATTGAATTGAATCTATAGATTGCTTTGGGTTTTATACTCATTTTCACAGTATTGATTTTTTCTGATCCATGAACATGGCATATTTTCCATCTATTTGCACCATCTTTGATTTCTTTCACCAGTGTTTTATAGTTTTCTTGATATAGGTCTTTTGTTTCTTTAGGTAGATTTATCCCTAAATATTTTATTCTTTTCATTGCAATGGTGAATGGAATTGTTTCTTTAATTTCTATTTCTGTTTTCTCATTGTTAGTGTATAGGAGTGCAAGGGATTTCTCTGTGTTAACTTTACATCCTGCAACTTTACTATATTTGCTGATTAGCTCTAATAATTTTCTGGTGGGGTCTTTAGGGTTTTCTATGTAGAGGATCATGTCATCTGCAAACAGTGAGTTTTACATCTTCTTTTTGAATCTGGATTCTTTTTATTTCTTTTTCTTCTCTAATTGCTGTGGCTAAAACTTCCAAAACTATGTTGAATAGTAGTGGTGAGAGTGGGCACCCTTGTCTTGTTCCTGACTTTAGGGGAAATGCTTTCAATGTTTCACCATAGAGGATACTGTTTGCTGGGTTTATCATGTGTGGCTTTTATTATGTTGAAGTATGTTCTTTCTATGCCTGCTTCTGGAGGGTTTTTATCTAAATGGATGTTGTATTTTGTTAAAGTATGAATTTTTAAAGGAGATTGAGGCTCTATTATGCTTGTTTCAAAGACCCATTTAAAGACTGTATTTTGTGTTAATACAGACTTAATTTTAAGTTGTACTCTCAATGAATTAACTCCATTTATATATACTTTCTATATATTTATGGATGTGTGGCTTTTTTTATGGTTGTGAAACTTTTCTCTGAGTTTCACGGGCCAGTCTAGCAAGTTAAAAATTCATATCACAACTGACCCAAAAAAGCTCTAAGGGAGCCTAGAGTCACTATTTTCGGTGCACAAGGCTATTATTTGGGGGCAGAAGCCGGTAATGAAACAGTTCCTTTATTATTATTGGAGTAATCTCAGAGCGAGGGCTAAAAAATACTTAGCTCTTTCTCTTTCTTCCATTTCCTTGACTCACTTATTGCCTGGACAGGTGATCACTGTTCACCAGATCTTAAATCCTCAATGCTTTTAATCGTCTTTACTCCTGATCAAAAAGTAAGCCAAAGGGAAATGTGGATATATTAAATCTTTAAACAAAAAATTAATCAAATATCCTTTCAGAATATTTTTCCTTCTACCAACTTTTGATTAACGCTGCTGATGTTTGACAACAAATTGATGAGTTTGAGGATCAAATTTTATTTTTCACTATTATTCACCTTAGGAGGGCATAAATGTCCCAACAGACAAGCAGTAAGGATAGAGAAGTAAAGGATCCTATATAATCAATACATAGGTTCTGATTGGGAGCCCTCTATGCCTTATTATTGTTCATATTATTCCTGATTTGGGCTTGATGCTCTTTCAAGATAGATATATTATGAAGCCTTTAAAGTATAAGGTCACAGCATAGGGATTGCAGACTTCAAACAGGAAGGATTCAATGTTTCACTTTGGTTCTTAGCATAAAAATGCACTCAGTAGTGTTCATTAGATATGATTATTCATTTATCCACTCAATGAAAAACTACCAAATGCCTACTATGTGCTTGGAATTGTTCTGTACTCTAACAATACAGTGGCTTTTGAGACTAAGTCTTGCCTTATTTATCTTACATTAGAGAAGGGAGAGAAGGCAGGTAATAAACAAATAAACAAGTAAATAAGATAATATTATGTTCAATTCTGTAAGTACAATAAACAGAGTGATATAGTAGTGACTTGTATTGGGGTAACATTAGATAGGAAAGTTAGAGATGACTTTCTGAAGATTGGATATGTAAATTGAGACTGAAAGTTGAGAAAAACCCTTCCATACAAAAAGTCAGGGAAAGAACTTTCTAAGCAGAGAGAAGAACAAATACAAAAACCTTAAGGGAAAAATAGGCTTGATGTGCTCAAAAAGAGAAATTCAACATGGTTGAATTGTTGATGAGGTAAGCACATCATATTGGGCTTTGTAGGATATGGTGAGATATTTAATTTTGTTATCAGTTCAGTGAAAAGTCACACTGGAAGACTTTATTCATGAGAATGATTCTGAATACTGTGCAGAGAATGATTTGGAAGGGTTCACAACTGGAAGAAAGAAGAGATCAAAATCTGACTGAAGTCCAAGAGAGAGCTATTTCTCAAACTAGGGTGGTAACAGTGGAGATAAAGAGAAGTGATCTATTTTATAAGTATAACAACCAAAATTTACTGATAGATTGTATATGGAGAGGGAGGTAAAGAGAAAAATGAAACATGAATTCACAGATTTTGATTTAAGCAACTGGGTGAATAAGGAATACTGGAGGAAAAGCAGGGTGTTTTTTTCAATGAAGAAGGGATCACATTTTTGGTTTTTACATGATTAGTTGGATATGTCTATTAGACTTCTAAGAAGAGGTCTTGAGTAGGCAATTGGATATATGAATTTAGATCTCAGTGAAAGTGAAAGTGAAGTTGCTCAGTCGTGTCTGACTCTTTGCGACCCCATGGACTGTAGCCTATCAGGCTCCTCCATCCATGGGATTTTCCAGGCAAGAGTTCTGGAGTGGATTGCCATTTCCTTCTCCAGGGGATCATTGCAGGCAGATGCTTTACCATCTGAGCCACCAAGACAAGTACAAACTAGAGATATAAATTTGATAGTAACCAAGATATGGCTCCTATTTAAAGTCATGTTACTAGACTTATAGACAGAGTATAGATATTGATGGAAAAAGTCAGTAACAAGCCCTCAGGTGTTCTAACATTTAGAGGTCTAGTTGCAAAGGAGAAGCTGGGCCAGCAAAATGGCCTGGGATAGATCATATAGAGCAATGGGAAAAAAGCCAGGGCAGTGTGATATCAAGGAAGCAAAGAGAGAAAAGAAAGTATTTTAAGAATCAGGGAATAACTCATTGTATTAAATGATACTGAGAGATAAAATCAGATGAACACAGAGAAATAAGATTGGATTTGGCAATACGAGGTGGTTGGTAATCTTGACAAGAGCAGTTTCAGTAGAGTGGTGGGGACAGAAGAAAGACTGACATGGACTGAAAAACGAAAGAGAGGTGAGGGAATGGTTACAATTAGGGTGACAAACTTTTCTGAGATGCTTTACAGTGATAAGAAGCAGAAAAATGAGGCAGTATATAGAAAATGATGTGGAGTTAAGAGAGTTTTGTATAATGCAAACCTGCATGTTAATAGGAATGATCCAGTTGAGAGGTGAAAAAGTGATACTCTAGGATAATAATAATAGCATGACCAAAAAAGCCATGGGAGGGCAAGAAGAGGGATCCTGAGCATATTTGGAAGAATTGTTTTTTGATACAAGAAGAGACACTTCATACAGAAGAAGGTGGGTTGATAAATTTGGTGGTTGGAAAATGAAATAGTTGTTAGCAAAATAAGATGTGAGGTCATTAACTGGGAATAAAGAACATGGAAGAGAAGTTGGAAATTTGTGGAGAGATGAGATGGTGAAATAGTTGTCTCAGAGAATAGGAGAATAAATTAGGGAATTGTAGGATTGCTAGCCAGTGCTATTGGGCTCTTTGGAGATTTTTAATCATATATTTTAAAATCTGAGATTTATCTGAGAAACTAAAATCCAACCCTCCACTGGTGCCGTCCACTCTTGTTCCATGTACCGCTGCCCTAGAAAGAGCCTTGATCTGTAACAACTGGAAAAAACTTCAATGGCATTGGAGAGGAAAATTAATATGACAACTGCCTCTCTCAATACATGGGGCCCCTAGTCAGGCTGTTCCAAATATATTAGATAGAACTGTGTGTCTTCCTACACACAAATTTTCTTTGGAATGTCATCAGGGAGTTCCAGAGACTTCTCTTGATTTCTTTAATTTTCCCAAACCTCAGATGATGTTTTGCTCTTTGATCATAGATTTAAATGAGAATCTGCTCACTTTTCTACATTTACTAATGTTTCCCTCCATATGGCTTTTTCTTTGTCTTTTGAAGTTGTCAAGGTGGACCATGGCTTAATGCTTTGGTTCCACAATGGCTTATTTTGGAATATATCAGTCCCACACTCTCACAAGGTCAACCTCGTTGTAAGTACTGAGAAACAGAATCAATGATTGTGCCTACATAATACCAAACGGGGTATTTCAAGGTTTCCTGAAGCAAGATATGAAAGAGAAATTTCTTTTGGTATAGAAAATGGAAGCTGTATTGACTGCATTTCTGAAAAGACAGTTTGGAGGCTCATTTTTCAGTCCAACAACTTGTGACTTCAAGGGAGGGTGATGAGGATAGTCTCACTTTCTGTTGGTTGTTCCAATGTAAACATGGTTTCCCCTGTCATTCTCATTTCTAAGTGTTTTGGTTTGGGCAATAAATTAGACTACCTTAAGAGGCTGGTACAGCACTGTTTCTAGAGAAAAATGTCTTTATAGCTAGCTGCTATTCTTCTTTATGGACCCCCATGGGCTCATAAGAGTAGAGTGTCATACTGCAATCACATAACCATCACCACTACCTCTAGTATCTGATCTTTAAACAAAGTCACCATGTCAATCTGACCCCACCTTCAGGATTGATTTCTTTTAGGATGGACTGGTTGGATCTCCTTGCAGTCCAACGGACTTTCAAAAGTCTTCTCCAACACCACATTTCAAAAGTTCTCTATTTCTTAGGTTTTGCCTGAAACACTTTTATACATCTATCTAGTTGAATCAAGGCCCAGATCTGGCTTAATGAGTTTAAATAGGCCAAAAATGGACAAGTGGGAAATACTTGTGTGCTGAGACTCACCTACTGCTTCCTATGGGATTCTTTTCCCCAAATATATCTACATTGCTAAAGCTAGAAAATCTGGTTTGTGGCCCCCAAATCCAAAATTTAGATAGGTCTCATTCCATTGCTTCAGACATGCTATTCTCTCTTGCCTGCTAGAGGAAAAAGTCCTGGACCAATGTAATTAAGTCCGTGGATGGAAAAGGTAGCCCCTTTAAGAAATGATGCACAGAATAATCAGGAGCCTGTGATTCTGTCTACTATGACATCAGGCAGCAAAGACAAGAAGGACTTGCTATAGACAAAAGAGAAACTTTCTTGCCAAGCTTCACTGAAATCACACTTTCAAGAGTCATGGTTTTCTTTTTATGTTTTGTGGTGGCCTTTTATTTCATTTTAAAGAAGATTTCAAAAACAAAGCAGAAGAGGAAATTCCAAAGACAGAAGAAAAATATTTAAACAACGGAGGAAAAATACTGGGTCTGTTTCCTTCTTCCTGTTTGTATCAGTTTCTCTTTCCAGATGATCTCATGTATAATATTATTACCAAACCAAGATTCCCTCCTCTCCAGAGTGGTTGTGGATGGACATGTACTGAAACTCAGGGATGAGTTTTGGTGTATGTTTCACATCCAATTTAATCTTTTGTTAATCAGAAAGTACAGTGAATTATTTTAAAGTCTGTATCAAATTTCCCCATGTCAAAATACCTCTGTCAAAGTAGCTATGTTAAAATATTCTTGATTTCAGTATGGCTCATCAGAATGGCTATGTCACAATGTTGTGAACCCACTCATAACTAGCATGGCTATAAGAATAGGCTCTGGGTAGATCTGGTCTGGACCCACTTATATGCCTCATGTCTGTGTTATAAGACCAATTTCAAAGTCCATTATTACTAGAATTTACTCTTTGCTTATGCACTTACTGAAAGTATGGTCTTTAAGAACAAAGTTTTTATCAGTTAAGGTTTATATGTATTAGCTTCCCTCCAAAACTCTGTTGTATATTGTATCTGTTTAATGCTGCAACTCTCTATATTCAGCTTCAGTATTCTCTAAGTTACTTTTTGTCAACTTTGTTTTATCTGGGGATAAGCATTTTTCACACTATAACAATGGGAAGGGGGGTTTATATTTAATTCTTTTGGCTTGAAAGTTCACTCACTTCTTACAGTAACAGCTGAAATGAATCTTCCATTTGCATTTCCCCTTCTATAAGCCATTCTATATCATAGGAAGATAGATGAATATAAATAGATGACAGATAGATACAAAGACCTGCTAAGTTACTACCATAATACCCAAACATTTGCTTTTTAATAATATCTTTGTTTATTTGTCATCATTTAGGGACAGGCCTAGAGATATCTTGATATTTACATATTTAGCATGTGGTATCAATATGGGTCACCTTCCCTGGTGGCTCATTGGTAAAGAATCTGCCTGCCAAGCAGGAGACGCAGATTTTATCCCTGGGTCGGGAAGATCTCTTGGAGAAGGAAATGGCAACCCATTCCAGTATTCTTGCCTGAAGAATTCCATGGACAAAGGAGCCTGCCGGGCTACAGTCCACAGGAGTCAAAAAAGAGTCAGACATAACTAGGTGACAAAACAACAACAATCAATATGGGTCATTGTATTTCCAATCTCCTTAAAATCATGGCTGAACCTTTCCTCTTGCCCTTAAAAAAATCTATGTGCAGAATCCCTGGAGCTCATCCCTTCAAAGTGTCTTTCCTAGAAGTCCTGTATCTCCACCACAACAGCTCTCTGGACGAAATTACAAGTAAGTAATCCCTTAAAAGGAAAATTAAAGCTTGTAAATACTGGGGGGGAGGGGGGGGTGGGTGGCGCGGGCGGGGGGGCGAAGAAAGCAGAATCTTACTTGGAAATAATTTTAGTAGAAACTTTTATGTATTTATTTCTCAGTAGGAGGTGGGGTTGCAGAGAGGGAGGGGCATTGTCAGAGATAACAATGTTTCTAACTATGAATATATACATAATTTTGTTTATGCCAGAAGATAACTCTAATATATTTCTGAGTAAAAAAGCATTGACCTAAATTAATCTGTAAGATTTTTAAAATTGTATTTCCTTCATTTATCTAAGTATCCTAGTGATTTCTTAGATACTCTTAAACACAGTAAATACTCCCTAACAAAAACCTTAGTTTTAGTTAGGAATATAATAAAAGGAGAATGATTTCTTTGTTTTCTGAAAGATGCCATTATATCAATATATCTGTCATCTAATGTGCTTTCTGGATGATTTCATTTATTTGCTTCCTAGAGAATATATGATCGGAGAAGGCAATGGCAACCCACTCCAGTACTCTTGCCTGGAAAATCCCATGGACAGAGGAGCCTGGTGGGCTGCAGTCCATGGGGTCGCTAAGAGTCAGACATGACTGAGCAACTTCACTTTCACTTTTCACTTTCATGCATTGGAGAGGGAAATGGCAACCCACTCCAGTGTTCTTGACTGGAGAATCCCAGGGATGGCAGAGCCTGGTGGGCTGCCATCTATGGGGTCGCACAGAGTCGGACATGACTGAAGCGACTTAGCAGCAGCAGCAGAGAATATATGATAACAGTCTAGGTGTGTTTGATATTTTTTAATATCCTAAAATATTTCATGTTTATTTTTTCATTTAAAATAGCATTATGACTCATGAACCCAAAGAGGACAATCGTTATATCTACCCGTCTTTTAACTGTGATGGCTTCCTGGAAACAGCTAAACCTGAAGCAAACTATGGAGGCAAGTACTCCTTGGCAATGCACATGAAGCCACTTTTTGTGTGTATCATGTATTTCAATTTCTATATATAATTATTATCACAATTCATATAAAAGTATTATAATAATACTAAGGCTTTGCTATAGCAAAAGTATATGACAGAATCAGTGAAGATAAAGATACAGAAAGTTTAGCTTATAAGACTATCACCACTATTTCATTTTGTAAAATGGGATTAGGAAATATGAGTCCAAGGTATAGTATATGTAAGACTTAATATGAATTAATATGCTATATATATAACTTAAATTTGCAATATTTAGAAAGGAGATTTGAGATCAAAGGAATACTAGTTAAATTTCATAAGAATAACTCAGAGGTCAGACTGATATTATGATAATCATTAAACTGTCATAATTTAACAAGACAGCTGCTATTTGTGTTTTAGTGTTCATAATACATTAAATAGCACATTGCTCAAGCTAATGCTGAATACTGGCTAACTGCTGATCTCTAGTTACATGTTAACAACTAACATGAGGTGCAAACTGTTTCTTTGTATGTGTTTAAATCCAGAAATCAAAAAAGATGAAATATTATCACCTGAAAGTTATCTTTATAAATGTTCTTGACAAACGCAATGAATCATATAAAACTGAAACTGTTCAAAAATGAATATCTGGTGTTTGTTGACATATTGAAGTGTTGCTTTTTGTGGGGGTAGGGTCATTTTTAGTTGAGTGACCACTGACAAAATGACCTCCCCCAAGAAACCCACAGTGGGGAGACTGATATCACCAAGATGGCAACATATGTCATTTTTGACTTCACTCCTCCTCCTCAGAAGAGCTAATATCTGTTTAAGAATATGGCACAACTGAGAGAATTCTAGAAATAGGGGTGAGATTAGAGCATCCCTTGCACCACAGAGACCAAGAGATACTGCATTAGAAAGATAAGAGGAGCTGCTCCACACTGACTGCATTGTCCCTTCTATTGCCAGCAGCACCACTCAGAGAGGTCTCTGTTTCCTCCAGTAGGAAAGGAGAGCCCAGTGAGTCAACCAACCTTCTAAGCTTCATGGGTTGCTTTGTGAGAGCCCCTACTCTGGTCTCACCACATGGGGATTTCAGGGGAACTTGCAGGGTTCAACCACTGGGAATCTGACTGTTATGGAGAGGAGGGAAGGGGCTTTCAACAAGGATCTTGGCAGACCAAATTCATAGCTGCAGTGCCCAAGTAGTAACCCTAATTAAATGGCTTTGCTCATTTGCAAAACCGAGTCAGTGGTGCACTTTGACCAGGCTTAAGTGAACTGCTCAGCAGTTCTCATCAGGATGTAGATATGCCTGATTTGGGTACTCAGATGAGGAGTTTTTCTGGCCATAGTTCCTGGGCCAAGGAGTCTGAGGCAAGGAGCTGAGTCCACTGGGATCCATCCACTGGGGAGAGTGTCTCCCAACCCCATATGATCAGAGAGGCTGGTGAGAGCACCTGAAAGCTGTGTAGCCTAGCAACACTCCAGCTGAGAGACATGCAGAGCTGACTGCTTCCAGAGTAAAGTCAGTGGGCTTGGAGGGTTCCTTTGCTAAGCCCAGGCTGGGAGATTAACTCATAGCCAAGGCTGAGGGTAACTCCTAGTCCCTCCAATCCAGAAAGCCTGCTTGGAAAAAAATGGGCATTGCCTACAGTGACACTTCACTGTCCCACTCAGGCAAGTGACCTGAAATATAGCCCCACCTACTATGAATCCAGAGCTCAATCTGACCAGAAAAGCTGGCAAGAACACCTAGAAACTGTGTAATCAGCAATGCTTGGACTAAGAGTTGGGCTTGCCCAGTCAAGGGAACTGAGACACATCCCCACCCACTGTGAAGAGTATCTCCCACCTCATCTGATCAGAAACGCTAGCAAGAATATCTGGAAGCTGTGCAGCCCAGCAACACTCAAGGCAAGAAGCAGGCAGACAGAGCTGATAGCTTGCACAGCAAAGCCAATGAACCTGTTTGGCCAGAGAACTTGGAGTACGGGTTGGCTTAAGACAACAAACAAAGAGCTTTACTAACTTTAGGGCTGCATCTGTCACTGCACCCAAGCAGAGAAAATAATTCATGGCCCTGCTCATTGCTGGATACAGCCTCTATCTTGCCTGATCAGGGAACCTAACTAGAGCACACAGGAAGCTGCATAGTCCACCCAACACCCCTGATTAGAGTGGCACTTGAACAGAGAGCACAATCCATATCTGTCTCTATTTTCAGGAAAAAAAAAAAAAAAAAAACTGGTGTTCTCAACGGTGCACACTATTGCCTGATTTGGGGTCACAAACAATAAAGCCATACAGACTCTTGATACCCTCCCAAGGAGGGAAACTAATCAATAGGTCCATCTACTACAAAATATAGTACCCAGTCTCAATCATCTAGTAAGCCTGACCAGAGAATCCAGGGAAGTACAGCACCATCTAACAGTCTTACTTGAGTAAAGAACCAAGCTAGCAGTGCTATCCACATGTTCTCAGTCAGTGGCACACCTCCCCATCCCCAAATTCAGAGCTTGCATACTTGCCTACCTCCACCCTCAACATAACATCAGACCACACTTGCCTAAGGACATTACCAACAGATATGCCTAGAAACCCAAACTGAGTTGATTGGTGAAGATCCGCCTCTGCCTAAATGTGCACTAAATGTGCACTAAATGTGCCTAAATGTGCAGATACCAATGTAAGAAATCAAGGGTAACAAAAACCAAGTAAATATAACATCAACAAGGGAAACTAATAAAGCTCCAAGAACTGACCCTAACAAAATGGAAATCTCCAAATTGTCACACAAAGAATGGAGAACAATCCTCTTAAGGAAATCTAGCAGAATAGAAGAACACAACATAGACAACTAAATGGAATTAGGAAAACTGCTTTTGTGGATGGATGAATGGATGGATGGAGGTCAGGCCTGCAGCCAGAGGGAGATGTTGTTCTGTGGAAAGGGTGCTCCACAGGAAAGTGAAGTCACTCAGTCGTGTCCTACTCTTTGCGACCCCACGGACTGTAGCCCTACCAGGCTCCTCCATCCATGGGATTTTCCAGGCAAGAATACTGGAGTGGGTTGCCATTTCCTTCTCCAGGAGATCTTCCTGACCCAAAGATTGAACCTGGGTCTCCCGCATTGTAGGCAGATGCTTTACCATCTGAGCCACCAGGAAAGTCCACAGGAGGACACCAAGATATCAGAAAAAGCTAGAGCTGAAAAAGTACCCTGCAGGTCATCTAGTCTAACCCTCTCATTTTACAGTAAGAAGCCTAATGTTCTAAGAGGAATAGGGCTCTCCAGGGTTTAATTATTGGCAGAGCAGGAAAATTCCAGGTTTCTTAAGTCCTGCTTGACTTTTTTCTACCATTAACTTTGGCGAGTGCAAGGCTACCTTGGGGAAAACAAGCAGCTTTGCCCATGTTATATAGCATATATCCAAAGCATACACATAGATATATTCAAGTGTTGTAATTGTTATAAAACCTTAATACTTTGGCCACCTGATGCAAAGAGCTGACTCATTGGAAAAGACCCTGATGCTGGGAAAGATTGAGGGAAAGAGGAGAAGAGGGCAACAAAGGATGAGATGGTTGGATGGCATCACTGACTCAATGGACATGAGTTGAGCGAACTGCAGGAACTTCCAACTCTGTCTAAAACTTAAATAGTACTGTTTTTTCATGGTTCCATCTTGCTGGTAAATTTCAAATCTAATTTCAACTCATAAAATTCTCTCTAGATCTAGACCAGTGATTCTAATACTCTATAGTATATTTGTACACTTATATTTCCAGCAGACTCCTTAAAGACCTATTATATTATCTCTTCACTCCACCCTACTCCTCTCCTATATTCTGTATTATAGTGAATGGTGCCACTGACCCAATCATCTAAGACTGGAGTCTGTGAACACAAGGAAGTTCTTTTCTCTCCTTTACTGCTCCCTTTAAGTCTAATCATGCATGAAGTCGTGTGTTGTTCTTTTTTCCCTTAAATCTAGGGTTACCAACTCACTACAATTTGCTTGGGACAGTCTTGGTTTTAAAAGTGAAAGGCCCACATTCAGGGAACCCCTTCAGTTCTGGGAAAACTCATTCCCTGTCACTGACTTACTTCAGGTCTTCAGCATGTCTCTTCTAAATTGTTGGTGGTGATTTAATCACTACGTCCAACTCTTGTGATCCCATGGACTGTAGCCCACCAGGCTCCTCTGTCCATGGGATTTCCCAGGCAAGAATACTCCAGGGGAATCTTCCTGACTCAGGGATCAAAGTTACATCTCCTGCTTGGCAGGTGGATTCTTTACCACTGAGCCACCTCTTCTAAATTATGGCCAACTAATTCCTTTGCCACCTCTGTCTCTATTTCAGGTTTACCTATCACACTGCTGCCTAAGTTATCATCTTAAAACCAAATATGATCTTATTGTAATCTAGCTTAAAAGACCATGCTTGATCCTCATACAAATAGGTCAAAGTTCCTCAAGTAAGCATAATATGATGGATTTTAGCCCTCCTCATCTCTCCAACTCTCTACCTCCATCTCTTGCTTATCTTAGTCTTCCACTCTATGTTCCAGCCATACCAAATTTATGGCTTCCCAAATACAAATCCCATGGACGGAAGAGCCTGGTGGGCTACAGTCCATGTGGTCACAAAGAGTCAGACACGACTGAGCGACTTAACTAACTAACTAAATACATGGTTCCCAAGCAATTATGGCTCTATGTCTGCAAAACTTCCAGTCATCCTAGTATATACTTTGGGTATCACATTCATGAAGCCTTTCCCAAATCTTTAGGCAGAGGTAGTGCTCTATTCTCTGCCCTCCCAACAGTACTATTACTGTCTTCATTCTTATACTAAGGTATCATGTTATAAATATTTATCTGCCTGTCTATAGTATATGTGTCTTTTAATTCATCCAGATCAGCAACAATCACTTATTCATTATTGTATTGAGTGCCAAGCAGAATGCCCACTACAGAGTGATAGTCAACATGTGTGCGTGTGTGTGTGTGTTTATCTTTGAACCATTCTCTTAAAAATGGGGAAGGTGATTAGTATGTTTTCCAATAAAAATAGAGAACTCTCAAAATAAAGGCCTACAGCATTCATTCCTTTCTCAGATCTGTTTTAAAATAGTATTTCTAAATGCTCATGAACATGTTTCTCAGGGTCTCTGCAATAGAAAAGAGTATCTGTGAGTAGAGATTTTTAATTGTTAAAAAGTAACATGTTATGCAGAGAAAGTGAGGTTTCAGTATGACCCCTATCATAAAACAATTTTATAGCACTGACAAAAGTCTGGGTTACTATGACATAAACAATGTTGTTATATTAATAATAACATATGATTTGGAAACATTAGTGATGTAGCTTAATATTTGTCAATATGATTATACAACAAAAGAATAGTGAGATACTTCACAAAAACAACAAATTTAATTTGTAGTTATATAGTACTAACATTCACCCCTGCAAGATTAGAGTGTGGACTTTGTATAATTTCAGGAAAAAAAAAAAAAAGAGGTGTCTGTTTTTCTTAGGTAAATTTGCTCTTGTAATATTAGATTCTTCTTTACTATGGAGATTCTGGATTGCACTGTATCTAAACTTGTCTAGGGAAACTGTACTACAAGTACAGTATTTAATGGTTATTTAAAGGCAGCCAACAATTCGTTTGCTAAAAAATTTTGTGTGTGTTGTTTTAAATAATTAACATTTATAATGGTGATTAAACAAATTCTTAAAATGATTCAGATATTGCATGTCCAATTTTCTTATATATGAGTATATCTAAACAAGAATAGAGATTTTATTAAGTATCATTTAATTATGTTTGATATTTTTAACTTCCTTGCAGAGTTTGTCCATCCCAGGAGGTCCAAAATCAAGCTACATTCAAAGAGAGAGACAATAAATTGGACATCCAAGCTCTGAGGATCCAGAAGTCCCTTATAGGATAGGATGCATGCAGATGAAACTCAACTATTAAGTTTCCTGCAGAAAAAAATTATATAAAATCATCTGTTCAACCTCAAAGCATACTTGGAATATTTTAAGAAAGCTATGGGTATGAGTTTCCTATGCTATAAATTATCCTTTACCTTTCTTTCTCTTTTAATGCCATCAATTCTTATCTCTAAAATTTTTAACTCTTCCTTCCCCCCACCCCTCTCTATGACCACAGAGCAAAACTTTTATTTTCGGTTAACACCTTCATTAATTCACCAGGGATGGGAAATACTTGTTATCTCCAAAATTTAGCTTAACATTTGCTTACTGATTTATGACATGTATCTTTATAACATGCTCAGTGAAATGCACAGAAGCTTGGCTGCAAATTGCCTACAGAGAACATTGAATATATTTTATTTACTAGATAAACATATAGAATTTCATCAAAGCATCACCACACAAAAATGTATTTTCTTTGAAATGTGTGGCTTGATTATAAATTAGTCTCTTAAACTAAGAGTTACTAAATAATTTCTGTAACTGAGTGGCGTTGTGGAATGATTCCAAGATCTGGGTTCTTTCTTACCCTTTTCCTTTCTTCTATTATTCCTACTTCTCTTCCTTTATCCCTCCTTTATTTATTTTTTATGAATTTTTATTGGCGTATCTTGCTTAGTTGTTCAGTCATATCCAACTATTTACGACCCCACGGATTGTAGCCCTCTGAACTCCTCTGTCCATGGAATTTTTCAGGCAAGAAAACTGGAGTGGTTGCCATTTCCTTCTCCAAGGCAACTTCCTGACCCAGGGATCAGCCCACGTTTCCTGCGTTGGCAAGTGTATTATTTAATACTGAGCCACCAGGGAAGCTCTTATTATAGTTGCTTTCCAATGTTGTGTTAGTTTCTGCTGTACAGCAAAGTGAATCAGCTGTACTCATAATACAGCCCCTCTTTTTTTGGATTTCCTTCCCATTTAAGTCACCACAGAGCATTGAGTAGTTTCCTGTGCTATACAGTAAGTTCTTATTAGTTATCTATGTTATACATAGTAGCATATACCTGTCAATCCCAATCTCCCAATCCAGCACAACTCTCCCCATCCCTGCTTGGTATCCATACATTCGTTCTCTGTGTCTGTGTTTCTATTTCTGTTTTGCAAATAAGATCATCAATATCTTTTCTCTAGATTCCACATACATGTGTTAATGTACGATATTTGTTTTTCTCTTTCTGACCTACTTCACTCTGTATGACAGTCTGTAAGTCCATCTACATCTTTACAAATGACCCAATTTCATTCTTTTTTATGGCTGAGTAATATTCCATTGTATATATGTACCACATCTTCTTTGTCCATTCCTCTGTTGATGAATATTTAGGTTGCTTCCATGTCCTGGCTATTGTAAATAGTGTTACAATGAACATAGGGGTGCATGTATATTTTTTTAATTTTAAAAAATTATGTATTTATTTTCATTTTTGACTGTATTGGATCTTCATTGCTGCATGTGGGCTTTCTCTAGTTTTGGCAAGTCAGGGCTACAATTTAGTTGCAGTGTGTGGGGTTTCTCATTGCAGAGGCTTCTCTTGTTGTGGAGCATGGGATCTAGGCACATGACCTTCAGTAGTTGCAGTTGATAGGCTTAGTTATCCCACCAATATGTGAATCTTCCTGGACCAGGGATAGAACCTGTGTCGCCTGCACTGGCAGGCAAATTCTTAACCACTGGACCAACATAGAAGTTCTGTATGTATCTTTGTGAATTATGTTTTTCTTTGGGTATGTGCCCGGTAGGGGGATTGCTGTGCCATATGGTATTCCATTTTTAGTTTCCTAAGGAACCCCTATAATATTCTCTACAGTTGCTGTATCAATTTACATTCCCATCAAAAGCGCAAGAGGGTTCCCTTTTCTCCACACCTTCTTCAGCATTTACTGTTTGTAGATATTTTGATGATAGCCATTCTGACTGATGTGAAGTGATACCTCATTGTAGTTTCGATTTGCATTTTTCTAATAATGAGTGATGTTGAGCATCTTTCTATGTGTTTATTGGCCATCTCAATGTCTACCCTCTTTTCTTTAAAAGGCACTTATTTCACACCAGTTGTGTGTCAAGCACTGGTTAGTTGCAAAGATACGAAGATGAATCTGAGATAGTCCCTGGAGCTCAGACTAATAGAAAAGACAGAGACAAAAGCCACTTATTTTTATCCAATGTGATCAGTACAACAATAAAAAAAATGCATACAAGAAAGTAGTTACCCAAAGAACAATTAACCAATAAACCATTAGAGAGAAGTGTGATAATACTGGTGAAGGAAGAAGGCCATAAAAGAAGGTGATGGCAAAGCTCTCATAAGAGGTGAGAGAGAGTTAGCTTTATAAAGTGAGCTTGGGAGAGTTTTTAAGACAGAGGGAAAGCAAAAAGTGGAGAAGTGAAAACCAACATGGAGTATGCAGGAAACTTCCACATACTGCTGGTGTGTAAAAGTGAGAAAGGGCATAAGATAAGAGATGAGGCTGGGGAGGTAGACAAAAATTATGTCATGGAGGCTTTCATATGCCTTGTTAAGGAGTTTAGACTAAATTTTACTGGTTATGGGGATACTTTGAAGGATTTAAAATAATCATGACTGAAAGTTGCTCAGTCATATCCAACTCTTTGCAACCCCATGGACTATACAGTTCATGAAATTCTCTAGGCCAGAATACTGGAGTGGATAGCCTTCCGTTTTTCGAGGGCATCTTCCCAACCCAGGGACTGAACCCAGGTCTCCCACATTGCAGGCAAATTCTTTACTAGCTGAGCCACAAGGGAAGCCCTTAAATAATCAAAATCAGATTTAATGTTTAGATTGATCACTCTGATGGTTATGTGCAAGATGGATTTAAATGAGACAAGATGAGAGGCAAAACAACCAGTTAGAAGGCAGAGATGAGAAATCCTATCACTCGAGCAGTGAAAGAGAAAGATTGAGAGGAAAGGAAGTCTGAAGCAAATTTTAACAAGTAAACTGACATGACCTGGAGGCTCGTGAGATGTTACAGATGGGAGGGAGAAATGATTAAGGTTGAAAAGATATTGGCAGCATTCATGGAAATAGGTTGTTAACAGATTAACAGGCCAATGAACAGACTGGGTGAGGGGTAAGAGAATGAAAGAGCTGGGAGGATCAGTTCAGTTCAGTTCAGTTCAGTTCAGTTACTCAGTCGTGTCCGACTCTTTGCGACCCCATGACTCGCAGCACGCCAGGCCTCCCTGTCCATCACCAGCTCCCGGAGTTCACTCAGATTTGCGTCCATCGATTCATTGCTGCCATCCAGCCATCTCATCCTCGGTCGTCCCCTTCTTCTCCTGCCTCCATCCCTCCCAGCATCAAAGACTTTTCCAATGAGTCAACTCTTCGCATGAGGTGGCCAAAGTACTGGAGTTTCAGCTTTAGCATCATTCCTTCCAAAGAAATCCCAGGGCTGATCTCCTTCAGAATGGACTGGTTGGATCTCCTTACAGTCCAAGGGACTCTCAAGAGTCTTCTCCAACACCACACTTCAAAAGCATCAATTCTTCAGTGCTCAGCTTTCTTCACAGTCCAACTCTCACATCCATACATGACCACTGGAAAAACCATAGCCTTGACATGACG
The DNA here is from genome assembly GCF_032405125.1 of Capricornis sumatraensis. Lineage (NCBI taxonomy): Eukaryota > Metazoa > Chordata > Mammalia > Artiodactyla > Bovidae > Capricornis > Capricornis sumatraensis. Next base: position 66,662,304 of record NC_091092.1, on the reverse strand, counting down.
GACCTTAGTCGGCAAAGTAATGTCTCTGCTTTTGAATATACTATCTAAGTTGGTCATAACTTTTCTTCCAAGGAGTAAGCGTCTTTTAATTTCATGGCTGCAGTCACCATCTGCAGTGATTTTGGAGCCCAAAAAATAAAGTCTGACACTGTTTCCACTGTTTCCCCATCTATTTCCCATGGTGTGGTGGGACTGGATGCCATGATCTTCGTTTTCTGAATGTTGAGCTTTAAGCTAACTTTTTCACTCTCCTCTTTCACTTGCATCAAGAGGCTTTTTAGTTCCTCTTCACTTTCTGCCATAAGGGTGGTGTCATCTGCATATCTGAGGTTATTGATATTTCTCCTGGCAATCTTGATTCCAGCTTGTGTTTCTTCCAGTCCAGCTTTTTTCATGATGTACTCTGCATATAAGTTAAATAAGCAGGGTGACAACATACAGCCTTGACGTACTCCTTTTCCTATTTGGAACCAGTCTGTTGTTCCATGTCCAGTTCTAACTGTTGCTTCCTGACCTGCATACAGATTTCTCAAGAGGCAAGTCAGGTGGTCTGGTATTCCCATCTCTTTCAGAATTTTCCACAGTTTATTGTGATACACACAGTCAAAGGCTTTGGCATAGTCAAGAAAGCAGAAATAGATGTTTTTCTGGAACTCTCTTGCTTTTTCCATGATCCAGCGGTTGTTGGCAATTTGATCTCTGGTTCCTCTGCCTTTTCTAAAACCAGCTTGAACATCAGGAAGTTCACGGTTCACATATTGCTGAAGCCTGGCTTGGAGAATTTTGAGCATTACTTTACTAGCGTGTGAGATGAGTGCAATTGTGCAGTAGTTTGAGCATTCTTTGGTATTGCCTTTCTTTTGGATTGGAATGAAAACGGACCTTTTCCAGTCCTGTGGGCACTGCTGAGTTTTCCAAATTTGCTGGCATATTGAGTGCAGCACTTTCACAGCATCATCTTTCAGGATTTGAAATAGCTCTACTGGAATTCCATCACCTCCACTAGCTTTGTTCATAATGATTCTTTCTAAGGCCCACTTGACTTCACATTCCAAGATGTCTGGCTCTAGATGAGTGATCACACCATCGTGATTATCTGGGTCGTGAAGATCCTTTTTGTACCCTTCTGTGTATCCTTTTGTATCCTTCTGTGTATTCTTGCCATCTCTTCTTAATATCTTCTGCTTCTGTTAAGATCATACCATTACTGTCCTTTCTCGAGCCCATCTTTGCATGAAATGTTCCCTTGGTATCTCTAATTTTCTTGAAGAGATCTCTAGTCTTTCCCATTCTGTTCTTTCCCTCTATTTCTTTGCATTGATCACTGAAGAAGGCTTTCTTATCTCTTCTTGCTATTCTTTGGAACTCTGCATTCAGATGCTTATATCTTTCCTTTTCTCCTTGGCTTTTCGCTTCTCTTCTTTTCACAGCTATTTGTAAGGCCTCCCCAGAGAGCCATTTTGTTTTTTTGCATTTCTTTTCCATGGGGATGGTCTTGATCCCTGTCTCCTGTACAATGTCACGAACCTCCGTCCATAGTTCATCAGGCACTCTATCTATCAGATCGAGGCCCTTAAATCTATTTCTCACTTCCACTGTATAATCATAAGGGATATGATTTAGGTCATACCTGAATGGTCTAGTGGTTTTCCTGACTTTCTTCAATTTCAGTCTGAATTTGGTAATAAGGAGTTCACGATCTGAGCCACAGTCAGCTCCTGGTCTTGTTTTTGTTGACTGTGTAGAGCTTCTCCATCTTTTGCTGCAGAGAATATAATCCATCTGATTTCGGTGTTGACCATCTGGTGATGTCCATGTGTAGAGTCTTCTCTTGTGTTGTTGGAAGAGGGTGTTTGCTATGACCAGTGCATTCTCTCAGCAAAACTCTATTAGTCTTTGCCTTGCTTCATTCCACATTCCAAGGACAAATTTGCCTGTCAGTCCAGGTGTTTCTTGACTTTCTACTTTTGCATTCCAGTCCCCTATAATGAAAAGGACATCTTTTTTGGGTGTTAGTTCTAAAAGGTCTTGTAAGTCTTCATAGAACCATTCAACTTCAGCTTCTTCAGTGTTACTGGTTGCGGCATAGACTTGGATAACTCTGATATTGAATGGTTTGCCTTGGAAACGAACAGAGATCATTCTGTCGTTTTTGAGATTGCATCCAAGTCCTGCATTTTGGACTCTTTTGTTGACCATGATGGCTACTCCATTTCTTCTGAGGGATTCCTGCCCACAGTAGTAGATATAATGGTCATCTGAGTTAAATTCACCCATTCCAGTCCATTTTAGTTCGCTGATTCCTAGAATGTCAATGTTCACTCTTGCCATCTCCTGTTTAACCACTTCCAATTTGCCTTGATTCATAGACCTGACATTCCAGGTTCCTATGCAATATTGCTCTTTACAGCATCGGACTTTGTTTCTATCACCAGTCACATCCACAGCTGGGTATTGTTTTTCCTTTGGCTCCATCCCTTCATTCTTTCTAGATTTATTTCTCCACTGACCTCCAGTAGCATATTGGGCACCTACAGACCTGGGGAGTTCCTCTTTCAGTATCCTATCATTTTGCCTTTTCATACTGTTCATGGGGTTCTCAAGGCAAGAATACTGAAGTGGTTTGCCATTCCCTTCTCCAGTGGACCACATTCTGTCAGACCTCTCCACCATGGCCCACCCCCACCCCCACCCCCGTCTTGGGTTGTCCTGAGGGCATGGCTTAGTTTGATTGAGTTAGGCAAGGTTGTGGTCCTATTCTGTGAGTATGGTTTCAGTGTGTCTGCCCTCTGATGCCGTCTTGCAACACCTACCATTTTACTTGGGTTTCTCTTATCTTGGGCCTGGGGTATCTCTTCACGGCTGCTCCAGCAAAGTTGGAAGGATAGGGGCAGATTAATGCCACTGGTTTACATGACAAGACTCAACTGGTACATTAACACTGTCCAGCCATTTGAGAGTGACATAAGATAGGTCACTCTCCAACTCCCCACAGTGATTATTTTATGCCTTTCCTTGAACTCTGACCCACTCCCACACTCATACTCCCGTTCTCAGGAAATGACCTCAACTTGTAATGTTTTTTCCAAACTTTAAACTTTTTTTTTTTTTGTATTAGGGTATAGCTGATTAACAATGTTGTAATTTAAAGAATAAATTGAAACCATGAGATTAGAACTCCCAAACCAACAAATTCTCCTACATCCACCCTCTTCTTTCAAAGCATCTCACATCTCATCTAAGGGCAATAACTTTTACTCTGACAGATCCTATCCTCCCCAGCCTTTACTTGGACCTTGCTGCATCAATTATCTTCCTTTTATCCTGGGTATCTTCAATCTCTCTCTCTCTCTCTCTCTCTCTCTCTCTCTCTCTCTCTCTCTCTCTCTCTCTCTCTCTCTCTCTCTCTCCTGGCTCCATCTAATGAGCTTAAATATACATGAAACTTTTTTAAAAAGCCATAAAAACCCATCTGTGAAATCCGTGAAAAATGTCTCTCATAGATCTCTAACCAAGGGTCCGTATTACTATGTTCTGAAATCCATTCCTACATTTTGCCTGGAGACTATGCTTCCCCCATGCTACTCCAGCTTATGCCAGAGACAAAGAAGAATGCTAATGTGAGTTCATTTCTGAAAGTCATGGGACTACTCTGATGACTGGCTTTGGCTTGAGCACTCCCTAATGGCTTTGTTGAACCTTCCTTAGACTTCACAGCAGTCCAAGACATTTTCTCCCAACTATCCTTCCCTCTCTCCTTCACTCAGGATCATACTTTTTCAGCCTTTTCCATGTTTCTCCTCGTTTTCTCTCAACAAATGTTTCCTCTAATTAAAAAAACAAAAAACAAAAAAAAACAAAAAAACCTTGCACAGTCTAATCCTATCTTGATGCTTGCTTCTGGGAGGGCCTACTTAAACACACTCCCTTAACAACATTTTCCCCTGCAACTTCTCTGTTATTTCCTTCATTGTCAAGTTTCTGGAATGAGTTGTCATTACTCCCTACCTTCATTTCTCTCTCCTTGCTCATCCCTCAGTTCACATCAATTTAGCTTCAATACCTAGTACACCTACTATTTCACCCAAATGCTCTTACTAGTATAACCAATTACCTCTGTCACAAAATCTAATATATAATTTATAGTCTTTATTTTACTAGTCTAACCATCAGCCTTGATTACCAATGACCCTCCTTGAAACGCTCTCTTCCTTTGGTTTTGTGAGGCTTGCTCTCATTTTATCATGCCTAACTCTGCTTCTTCTCAGCCTCCTCACTGGCTTCTTCTCCTATTCAATTCACTAACTATTGGAGTTAAGTCCTTTCTTCTTCTAAACTTATTCATTCCCCATAAGCAATTTAATTTGCTCCCATTGTTCTAATTGTCATCTGTAGTAACTCTTAATTCTGCATCTGTAGTTAAGACATCTTCCTGACTTTTTCATGTGGTCATCTGCCTACTGCAAAAGCATTGGAAACTCAATATTTGTAAAAGTGAGCTCATCTATCAGGTTCCATCTTAGTTTCCTATGGCCACTATAATAAATCACCAGGAACTTAGTTGCTTCATAACACTCACTAATTTATTATCTTAAGATTCTGTAGGTCAGAGTCTGAACATTATTCTCACTGAGCTAAAATCAAAGTATGGACATGGCTGCATTTCTTCTGCTCTATGGAAAAATATGTTTCTTCTACTTTTCCAGCTTCTAATATACTCACATCCCTCTGCTTATGGTCTCTGTCAAAGCCAGTATTGGTGGGTTGAGTCCTTCTTACACTGCATTACTCAAAATACCTTCTCTCCTCTCCTTTTCCACTTTAAAAAAAATAAAATAAAATAAATTGGACTTACCCAGATAAATCCAGAGCAGCATCCCTATCTTGACATTAGATGATTACCTTTATTCCATCTGTAACTTTAATTCCCATTTACTATTTAAGGTAATATTCACAAGTTCCATGGATTATGACATGGATATCTTTGGAGGAAGGCCTTATTCCATTATTCAAGACTTTGATCACATTGCTTTGATAAAAATGAAGGTTTTGTTGGCAAAAGGAAAGGAGAAAATGGATATTGGACTGGCAACTAAAAGTGTCTGTCAGATTCTCCAAATGTAATTCTAACACATGCAGCACTCTTTTTCTCTTACAGAAAGGCAGATGGGGATGGGTAGATGAGAGACTGGCTTAACTGTTTCTCCAGTTAAATTGTTATTCAAAAACTGGAGAGAAGGGATTCATATGATTATTCCAAATTTGGGAGAATTTAGCAAATTCCGTGACATCTAATGTTGAATGTAGGATCAGCTCAAATTCTGTAGATGCAGTGGGGAGGAAGAAAATACAAAGGTCTTCCAGTTGAAGTTGCAGTGAGGCAAGTTCTTCTTTAGATTACCTAAAATCAATTTCTTCACCCAAACTAATATTGTATAAGGGTGCAATTGCACCCCCCTCCCCACCATGAATTCAAGATATACTGTAAAGATACTAAGAAAAAAGAAAATTATAGTCCAATATCATTTATAAACATAGACGTAAAAATCTTCAACAAAATATTCACAAACCAAATTCAACAATACTTTAAAAGGATCTCATATTATGATCAACTGGTATTTATCCCAGGAATACAAGGATGGTTCAATATCTGCAAATAAATCAATGTGATACACCACTTTGACAATTGAAGACTAAGATGCAGAACAAAGCATTTAACAAAACTTAACATCCGTTGATGATCAAAAGAAACTCAACGAAGTGAGTATAGAAGGCACATACCTCAATATAATAAATGTCATATATGAAAAACCCGCAGTTAACATACTCAAGGGTAAAAAGGTGAAAGCATTTCCTCTAACATCAGAAATGAAGCAAGGATGGCCACTCTTGCCACTTTTACTCAACATTGCATTGGTAGTCTTAGCCATAGTAACTAAACAATAAATAAATAAATAAAAAGAATCCAAATCAGAAAGGAAGAAGAAAAACTGTCACTCTTTATAGATGACATGATATCATATATAGAAAGTCCTAAAAATACCATAAAATATACTAGAATTGATAAGTGAATTCAGTAGTTATAGGACACAAAATTAATGTACAGAAATTCATCGCAATTCTGTACACTAACAATGAACTATCAGAAAGAAAAATTAATATTAGAGAAATGCAAATGGAAACTATAATGAGATACCACATTACTTCTGTCAGAATGCCTGTCATCCAAAAGACAACACATAACAAGTGTTGGCAAGGCTGTGAAGAAAGGGAACACCATACACTGTTGGTGAAATTGAAAATCAGTGCAGCCATTATGGAAAACAGTATGGATATTCCTCAAAAAAATAAAAATAGAACTGCTATGTGATCAATTAATTTCACCTCTGGATATTCATGACAAAAAAACAAAAACATTTTGCAAAGATATATGCACTCCAATATTCACTGCCGCATTATCCACTATTCGTAATAGAAAAGATTGGAATCAACCTAAGTATTCATTGATAGAGAAATGAATAGAGAAATGTGATACTGTGTGTGTATATATATCGCAATACACAATGGAATATTACTCAACCAAATATAAAACGAAATCTTGCCAATTGCAACAATATGGATGGATCTAGAGGGTATTATGCTAAGTGAGATAAGTCAGACAAGAAAAGACAAATACTCCATGATCTAATGGATATGTAGAATTTAAAAATGAAAACAAATAAACAAAGTGAAAATAGACTAATAGATACATAGAACAAATGGGTGGTTGCCAGAAGGGTGGGGGATGGAGGTAGGTGAAATAGTTGAAGAGGATTAAGAGGTACAAACCTCCAGTTATATAATACATAAGTCGACAGGATATAATATGCAGCATGAGGAATACTGTCAAAAGTATTGTAAAAACTTTGTATGGAGACAGATGATTATTAGACTTATCATGGTGATCACTTCATAATGTATGCAAACATGAAACCATTATGTAATACACCTGAAATCAACATATTTTACTTCATCTATATTTCAATAAAAAGTACAAATTAATGTTGTTACTTCTCTTCTTAAAACATTCAATATCCTTCAAATACCCTAGAACAAAGAGTATTCAAATTCTTACCATAGTTTACAAGGCCCTCCAAGACTCTAAGATCTAGGGTCTCTGTCTGTCTTTCTATCTACCTATCTATCTATCTACATCTGTATCTATCAAGTACGTGTTCATGTTTAATATTTATGGAATACTTATTATGTAACTTTATATGCATTTTGATAGAGTCCTCATAAAGTCCCTATGAGGTAAGTGATCTTATCTTTCCAGTTTTACAAATAAGGAAATTGAGTCAGTCAGTTCAGTCGCTCAGTCATGTCTGACTCTTTGCCACCCCATGGACTGTAGCATGCCAGGCTTTCCTGTCCATCATCAACTCTCTTCAAGTAGCTTAGTAATTTGCCCAGACCACATCATTAGTATCAGAGCTGGGATTCAAACTTATATTCTTCCCAGTTTCTTCACACACCACATTCCAGAAGACTCTCTGTTTTGATCTCACTGACTTTCAGGTTCTCTTTGAGGGCCTTCAAACATATAGTTGGTGGGTTACAGTCCATGGCGTCTCAAAGAGTCAGACACTACTGAGTGACAAAGAACAGAAACAGAACAAAACATGTAGTTTCCTCTACCTTGATAACCTAATCAGAAGTAAGTCCCTGGCACACAGACACTTCGGTGGAAGATGTGGCCACAGCCTAATTTAGAAGCTGGTCCTGAAAGAGTTTCTGAGAGGTTTAATGTTTTGTATCATATGCCACATAATCCTGAATATCAATGGGCTTCAGGTTGTTGAAAACCTTCTTTAGTCAACCTGAAAGTCTTGTAGGAGTATACCCTGTAGGTGTTTAATATCACATAAGAGTAGATTCTAGCTGACTCCTATAGTCCTCAGCAAAAAACAATCTGATCTCTTCATGAAAAGTCTGGCATAAAAAGGTCATCTGTGCAGTTAGAGATTTTGTCTGTATGCACTGACACATTCCCAAATTGTCAGAAGCTTCTACTGCAAGTGCTAGAGTCAGAGCAGGAAAAGACCCAGGATAATTAAAGGCATGGTTTATATACTAGAGATAATATAGCATAGTGGTTAACAGCCTAGATAACTTTGTAGTCAGCCTCTGCATTAAAATCTTAGCCTCTCCACTTATTAGTTATGGAACATTGAACTAATGACTTATCTTTTATGCTCTTGGCACTTTATGGAACAAATATCACATTTCAAATTTCGATATGTCCTAGATTATACCTTCCTTAGCTGATTTTGCTGAACTTTTTATACAAACATACATACACACATATAAACTTTACTCTTTTCAATTCTGTTTATTCCCTTGGTATATACGACTGGGATTGCCCAAATTATGAAATTATATTCAGGTCTGTTTTTTTGACTCCTACATCTACCTCACAGTGACAGAAGCAATTTGTTCTTTAATTGCTTCCTGCTAGGCACAAGGATGATTTTGGTTTGCCTTTCTGACACTCAAGCAACAAAAAAGTCCTTATATCCTTTGTTCCTCATGACTAAAAGAGACAAAAAATAACACAAATAGCAATGTAAGAAAGCTAAGTACCCCTATGAATAGGTTCTCCTCAGGTAGGACAGAATATTTTTACTGAATTCTTATGGAGTAAAAGAGTCTATTTTACATTACTTTTCTAACTAAAAGTCTCTAGCAAAGATTATTTTTAAGTTATACACAATAGCTTTGTTTTAGCTATCCTTGAAATGTCTACAACTTTATGACCTTGTATACAAAGTTATTCATTCTGTTTTCTAAGGGAATATTCATCCCTTTGGTATTTTTAACAGTTTCAGAGGAATTTTTTTTTTAATTTTTCCTCTACTGTTAAGCTCCTATCTTAGTAGATGTTTTGAATACATTGTATATTTAGTTATGATTGGTCTAGGTAGTACACATTCAAGGTTCATGCCTTCATATCATGTGGTTGAGATATTATCACAATAAAATATTTTATCTTAAGAATTATCTCATGTCTTTGCCCACAAAGTTTGTGTTATGACACTTGTAATCCAGAGACTTGAAAGGATTGGGAGAGTGCCTGGCTGGGAATTTTATTAGACTGTAAGAGGGATAATATTTTGAGTAAGGCAGAAGAGAATTTCAAGGAGGTCATCTAAGACCAAGAGAAAAAGACAGATATGACATTGCTAAAGAGAGAGAAAAAACAAGAGGTCAAGTATTTAGTTTACCCCTCTATAAAATGAAGTTAGACTAGATGGCCTCTCAGCTCACTTCCAGACATTAAGTTGCATCATCCAAATCCTGCAGGATGAACAAAAATAAGGTCCAGAAAGTGGATTAGATCTAGGAAAACAATTAGCAGAGATCAGAAACCCAGGCTTGCTGACTGGGGAACAAAAATCCTAGACCAAAAATATCAGGGCCACAAAAAGCGGCTATTTAAGGGATCTGAGTGATATACACAGGGCGTCAGCAACAAAAGGGACACTTGATACTGAGGCAAACACATTTTCAGGAGGAATTTCCCACATAGCTCTTGCCCAGGGTCACTCAGAACAGTTTTCAACATATGTGCAGACTTGAATCTATAGACACGAAAATAGGAGTGATTGTCTGAAGTAATGGCCTACAGGAGCAGGGGAAAGGATAATTCCAGATAAAAGGAATCATAGCAAATATCTTTGCCAGGGATTGGGGATGAGTTCAAAAGGAAAATTCCTACTTAAAAATTAAATCCTGCAAAATTATCTTATTTCTAGTAAGAAAACAATTTCCTTTCGTTTAGCAATAACATTCTATTGAAATATATTACAAGATGCTCTGTATTTTCATGTTCTTAAAGCTGCATCCAATCTTGTGGTAGGCCATTATGAATGGATTTGAAAAGACTGGAACTTTCAACATTAGTAAAGAAATAAGAGGATATTTTGTCTTTTCAAAAAGTTCTTTGAAACCCTGAAGTCTTGATAAACTTACCAGGATTTCCCTTCTGTGTTAAGTAAGACAAAGGTCCAATTACAGTCCTCAGATGAGAGTCAAAATCTGTGTTAGTCAGAAGCCTGCAATTCACAGAATTGTTTTCCTTTTAAGAAAGCTGACATCTGGCAATATCTTGTTTACTTTCCAAACACAGGACTGGAGAATATGTTAAGATTTCTGATGGAAACTCCAAATTTTAATAGTTTAGTATCTGATTAGGTACATCCATTTGACATCCGCTATAATACATGTATATTATCTGTTTTTGAATCATATAATTAAAATGAAGTATGATACTGTATGGGGCTTCCCTGGTGGCTCAGTGGTAAAGAATTCACCTACCAATTCAGGAGATGCAGGTTCAATCCCAGGGTCGGGAAGATCCCCTGGAGAAGGAAATGGCAACCCATTCCTGTATTCTTGCCTGGGAAATCTCATAGATGGAGGAGCCTAGTGGGCTGCAGTCCATGGGGTTGCAAAGAGTCAGACAGAATTTAGTGACCAAACAATAATTATACTATATATTAAATTATCTTCTTGCATAAGGCTCCTTGAAACAACACTAATTCTCATTGGTGAACTCATTACTGATATTGAGGAGCTCCCTTGGTAGGTGCAGTATTTGTAGACTAGTATTTCAATGCTCAGAGACTTAACTGAACAGATAATCAGATCTGTCACTACATTAACCTTGTGATATTTTCCCTGTCAACACTGGAAAACTATGTATTCAGGCTGAGAGTAAAAAAATATATTCTTGGGGCTTCTCTGGAGGTCCAATTCTTAGCTTAAGAATCCACCTTCCAATGTAGGGGAAGTGGGTTCGATCCCTGGTCAGGGATCCCAACTGCTGCAGGGCAACTATGGCTTGGCACCATTAACTACAGAGTGCATGTGCTCTGGAGCCCATACCACGACTAGAGAGAAGCCCATGTGCCGCGATAAAAAGGAATGAGCTACTGATACATGCAACAAGCTGGATGAATCTCCAAAGAATTATGTGTGAAAATGTGAATCCCGAAAGGTCCCAAACTGAATGATTCCATTTTAATAACATTTTTGAAATGACAACATTTTAGAAATAGAGAGCATATCCATGGTTGTCAGGAGTTGCTTTGCAGGAGGTAGAATAGAGTTTGCTATGGCTATTAAAGAGCATCAAGAGGGATCCTGGTGGTAAAGGAATTATTCCATATCTTGACTGTGGTGGTGGATACAAGAACCTACACATATGATAATATTGCACAGAACTAAATACACACACACAAATTCAGATAAAACTGGGGAAATCTGAAAAAGATAGATGAACTATACTAATGACGACATTCTGGTTGCTATAGTGTATTATAATTTTGCAGGATGTTACCATTGGGGAAAACTTCTGTGTTATGTCTTAAAACTACAAGTGGATCTACACCATCCTAAAAAAATATCAATAAAAGTTTAATGTTATGATGGTATATTTATAGAATGCTAAGGAACACAGTGGGAGGAAGTACTTAAAACTGCCTCAAATACAAGGGATAAGAGAAGATTTGTATTAAAATAGATGCCTAAACTGAGTCTTGAAAAATGAGTAGGAGCACTCCAGTTAGGTGGGGAAATTTTAAAGACTTCTATAGAAGGCAACAAAATCTGAAAAAGCATTCCAGACTGAGGAGAAGCAAGTAAAAGAAGTATGGCTGAAGCATAAAGAGCATACGCAAGAAATATCACTTTTCCTTTTGGAAGTAGTCAAAAGGGATCCCTGGAATTCAACACTATGATACATAAGAACTGAAAGGGAATCCTAGCACCCCTTGTTCTCCAGGAGTTAGGAGGGGGCCATAACCCTACTCTGGTCTCCATCTTTCCATTACATAAATAAAGAATTTGCCCCATATCTTTCTGCGTTCCTTGCAGGATTCCCATCTCTTCCTCACCACCAACACTCACAACCTCACAATCATTATCTGCTTTTATATCATTAGGATCATCTCTTTATACCATTTATCTCTGTTTACTTCAGTCACCTAAAGAAATCCAGAAATCCCAAATCTCTAATCTGCATATAACTTTGCAAATTATCTTTTGACCCCCTTTCCCCACCTCTCACAACCTCCTGAACTTTTTCTACATTGTCTACTGAAGCTTACAATCCATTACCAGAAAAACTACCTATATTCTCAACTTCTTTTCTGAGTATTCATTTTACTTTTTTTTTTTTTTCAAATATACATTCTTAACCTCTAAAGTTTAACATTATAACCTAAAATCTGGTAGAGACAGCCCTCTATATTTTTTTTCAGAACAATCTTGGCTATTTTCATCACCCTAGGTCAATGATTCTCAGTTAGGGGTGATTTTGCTCACAGTGGGATGTTTGTTGATGTCTCCAGACAAGTTTGATTGACATGAAAGATAACTTGAGAACACACACCAGAGATGCTGCTAAATATCTAACAATGCACAGAATGGCATTGTTACAATGCTACAATAAAGGCTACACTGGCTTCAAGTGTCAATAGTACCAAAGTTGAGATGCCCTGCTCTAAATGAATTTTAGAATCTGTGTGCCTGGTGACACAACCAAGTTGGAAATTTGATTTCAATGCCACTAAAATTTTGGAGCTATTTTTCACTCTTGATATTAAATATTTCTATTCTAAGCTAGCATATGTGTCCAGGTCCTTAGGCACATAACTTAAGATCTTAAAATGTTGAGACTGGTGTTCAACATTTCATTAAATAATCATCAGTATCAGCCACACAATTTTTATCAGATTCTTCCTATGGGTTTATTATTTTAAAAAAAATTCTGAAAGTTATTCATTTAAATTACATTAGCTACATTTATTTTTAGAGGATGCATTTGAATTTTAAACTTACTTTTAAACACCAATCTTTATACATGAACTTATAAATTTTAATAATTTATCTGTATATTCTATTAAATTTTCTGCAAGTTTTTTTGTCCTTTCCATATAGGTAACTTATTTTTTTTTCACATTCATATGGTCATAGGTATTTTCACAATATATATTTGTTTCTTTAAAAACTTATATATTTTAATTGGAGGCTAATTACTTTACAATATTGTACTGGCTTTTGCCATACATTAACATGAATCAGCCATGGGTGTACACGTGTGCCCCATCCTGAACTCCCCTCCCACCTCCTTCACCATCCCATCCTTCAGGGTCGTCCCAGTGCACTGGCCCTGAGCACCTTGTCTCATGCATCAAACCTGGACTGGCAATCTATTTCACGAATTGTAACACACATGTTTCAGTGCTATTCTCTCAAATCATCCCACCCTCACCTTCTCCCACAGAGTCCAAAAGACTGCTCTTTATCTCTGTGTCTCTTCTGCTTTCTCGCATATAGGGTCATCATTACCATCTTTCTAAATTTCATATATATGCACTAATATATTGTATTGATATTTTTCTTTCTGACTTACTTCACTCTGTATAATAGGCTCCAGTTTCATCCACCTCTTTAGAATGGATTCAAATACACTCTTTTTAAGAGCTAAGTGATATTCCATTCTGTATGTGTACCACAGCTTTCTTATCCATTCATCAGCCAATGGACATCTAGGTTGCTTTCATGTCCTAGCTATTGTAAACAGTGCTGCAATGAACATTGGGGTACACGTGTCTCTTTCAATTCTGGTTTCCTTGGTGTGTATGACGAGCAGTGGGATTGCTAGGTCGTATCGCAGTTCTATTTCCAGTTTTTTTAAGGAATCTCCATACTGTTCTCCATAGTGGCTGTACTAGTTTGCATTCCTGCCAACAGTGTAAGAAGGTTCCCTTTTCACCACACCCTCTCCAGCATTTATTGCTTGTAGACTTTTTGATAGCAGCCATTCTGACTGGTGTGAGAGGGTACCACATTGTGGTTTTGATTTACATTTCTCTGATAATGAGAGATGTTGAGCATCTTTTCATGTGTTTGTTAGCCATCTGTATGTCTTCTTTGGAGAAATGTCTATTTAGTTCTTTGGCCCATTTTTTGATCGGGTCGTTAATTTTTCTGGAATTGAGCTACCTGACCTGCTTGTATATTTTTGAGATTCATTCTTTGTCAGTTGCTTCATTTGCTATTATTTTCTCCCATTCTGAAGGTTGTTTTTTACTTTGCTTATAGTTTCCTTCGTTGTGCAAAAGCTTTTAAGTTTAATTAGGTCCTGTTTGTTTATTTTTGCTTTTATTTCCACTACTCTGGGAGGTGGGTCATAGAGGATCCTGCTGTGATTTATGTCAGACAGTGTTTTTCTTATATTTTCCTCTAGGAGTTTCATAGTTTCTGGCCTTACATTCAGATATTTAATCCATTTCGAGTTTATTTTTGTGTATGGTGTTAGAAATTGTTCTAGTTTCATCCGTTTACAAATGGTTGACCAGTTTTCCCAGCACCACTTGTGAAAGAAATTGTCTTTTCTCCATAGTGTATTCTTGCCTCCTTTGTCGAAGATAAGGTATCCATAGGTGCGAGGATTTGTCTCTGGGCTTTCTATTTTGGTCCATTGATCTATATTTCTGTCTTTGTGCCAGTACCATACTGTCTTGATGACAGTAACTTTGTCACATAGACTGAAGTCAGGCAAGTTGATTCCTCCAGTTCCATTCTTCTTTCTCAAGATAGCTTTGGCTATTCGAGGGTTTTTTTTTTTTAATTTCCATACAAACTGTGAAATTATTTGTTTTAGTTCTGTGAAAAATATCACTGGTAGCTTGATGGGGATTGCATTGAATCTATAGATTGCTTTGGGTGGTATGCTCATTTTCACTATAGTGATTCTTCCAATCCATGAACATGGTATACTTCTCCATCTATTTGCATCATCTTTGATTTCTTTCATCAGTGTTCTATAGCATTCTATATATAGGTATTTTATTTATTTAAGTAGATTTATTGCTAAGTATTTTATTCTTTTTGTTGCAATGGTGAATGGAACTGTTTCCTTAATTTCTCTTTCTGCTTTTTCATTGTTAGTGTATAGGAATACAAGGGTTTTTTTATGTTAATTTTATAACCTGAAAATTTATTATATTCATTGATTAGCTCTAGTAATTTTCTGGTGGTGTATTCAGGATTTTCTATGTAGAGGATCATGCCATCTGCAAACAGTGAGAGTTTTACGTCTTTTCCAAACTGGATTTCATTTGTTTATTTTTCTTCTCTGATTGCTGTGGCTAAAACTTCCAAAACTATGTTGAATCAAAGTGGTGAGAGTGGGCACCCTTGTCTTGTTCCTGACTTTAAGGGAAATGCTTTCAGTGTTTCACCATTGAGGATAATGTTTGCTGTGGGTTTATTATATATGGTTTTTATCATGTTGAAGTATGTTCCTTCTATGCCTACTTTATGTAGGGCTTTTTATCATAAATGAATGTTGAATTTTGTCAGAGGCTTTCTCTGCATCTACTGAGATAATCATATGGATTTTATCTGTCAATTTGTTAATGTAGTGTATCACATTGATTGATTTGCAAATATTGAAGAATCCTTGCATCCCTGGGATAAAGCCCACTTGGTCATGATGTATGATCTTTTTAATATGTTGTTAGATTCTGTTTGCTAGAATTTTGTTAAGGATTTTTGCATCTATGTTCATCAGTGATATTGGCCTGTAGTTTTCTTTTTCTTTTTTTGGCATCTTTGTCTTGTTTCAGTATTAGGGTGATGGTGGCCTCATAGAATGAGTTTGGCAGTTTACCATCCTCTGCAATTTTCTGGAAGCATTTGAATAGGATAAATGTTAGCTCTTCTCTAAATTTTTGGTAGAATTCAGCTGTGAAGCCATCTGGTCCTGGGCTTTTGTTTGTTGGAATTTTTCTTTTTTTTATTACAGTTTCAATATCTGTGCTTATGATGGGTCTGTTAAGATTTTCTATTTCTTCTTGGTTAAGTTTTGGAAAGTTATACATTTCTAAGAATTTGTCCATTTCTTCCAAGTTGTCCGTTTTATTGGCATATAGTTGCTGAGAGTAGTCTCTTGTGATCCTTTGCATTTGTGTTGTCTGTTGTGATTTCTCCATTTTCATTTCTAATTTTGTCGATTTGATTTCTCTCCTTTTTTTTTTTCTTGATGAGTCTGGCTAATGGTTTGTCTATTTTATTTATCTTCTCAAAGAACCAGCTTTTAGTTTTATTGATTTTTGCTATAGTCTCCTTTGTTTCTTTTTCATTTATTTCTGCCCTGATTTTTATGATTTATTTCCTTCTACTAACTCTGGGGTTCTTCATTTCTTCTTTTTCTAGTTGCATTAAGTGTAAGGTTAGGTTATTTATTTGATTTCTCTTGTTTCTTGAGGTAATATTGTATTGCTATGTACCTTACCCTTAGCACTTCTTTTAATGAATCTCATAGGTTTTGGATTGTCATGTTTTAACTTTCACTTGTTTCTATGCATATTTTGATTTCTTCTGTGATTTGTTGGTTATTCAGAAGTGTGTTGTTTAGCCTCTCTAGGTTTGGTTTTTTTAGTAGTTTTTTTTTTCCTGTAGTTGACATCTAATCTTACTGCATTGTGATCAGAAAAGATGCTTCAAATGATTTCAATTTTTAAAAATTTACCAAGGCTACATTTATACCCCAGGATGTGATCTGTCCTGGAGAATATTCCATGTGCACTTGAGAAAAAGGTGAAATTACTTGTTTTGTGGTGAAATGTCATTTAAATATCAGGTCTAACCAATCCATTTTATCATTTAAAGTTTGTATTTCCTTGCTAATTTTCTGTTTGGTTGACCTATCCATAGCTATGAGTGTGGTATTAAAGTCTCCCACAATTATTGTGTTACTGTTAATTTCCCCATTCATGCTTGTTAGCATTTGCCCTACTCCTTTCACTTTCTTGATCTAGGAACTCTAGTTGTCCCATGAAGATACTGCTTTGCCTAAAATCCTATCAAGTGGCAGCTGTTTCCTTTTCCATATCCCCCATATCAATGTTCCTAGAAGTGGGTGAGATGTTCTACTTACAACACTTTTACTCTCTCTTCCCTAAAAGCTCCTCAGCTTTGAATTTCAAGTCATTCATTAATTTGCTTATTAATTCACATAATATTAACTTACTGAGCACCCTACTATGTTCCAGGTATTATCCTAAGACCTGAGGATAGAGTGATAAAAAATATAGACAAAAATCCTTGCCCTTATGGAGTTTATATTTTACTACCTCTACTTATTGAGTTATACCACTCCTTCCTTGAGGAGTTTAGCTTCTGGCCCACTAACTGTCATTACGCTTAATAATGTCAATATCTATATTAATGAAATTTCCAATCCTTTGACCTCTTTCCCCTTAACCTCCTCTCTTTCAGGGATCATGTCCCTTGTTCCACCTTAGCCACTTACTCCCATAGTCTTTCCCTAGCCAGAGTCATTCATTACTCTCTTCATAAACCCAATTGTAAGCTTTCCATTATCTGATCAAAACTTCCTATCCCTCTTGCACACTCTTCTTTTTAGCTCCTTGACTTCTTTAAATTCAACTGTTATAGAATGTACACTCCTTTGATCCTATCAGCTTTTCATTATTCCTCATCATTCTCATGCCCTCACTTTCCCCTTTACCTAGTTCAAATTCCATGGTTTATTATAATCATTCCCTTGTACATACCCTCAATATTCTTATCCTTTTCTTGCTAGTACTCATACTCCAAAACTCAATCCTGGTTAAATCCAGTTCTTTATGAGATTAAAAGATGCTTACTCCTTGGAAGGAAAGTTATGACCAACCTAGAGAGCATATTGAAAAGCAGAGATGTTACTTTGCCAACTAAGGTCCGTCTAGTCAAGGCTATGGTTTTTCTAGTGGTCAGGTATGGATGTGAGAGTTGGACTGTGAAGAAACCTGAGTGCCAAAGAATTGATGCTTTTGAATTGTGGTGTTGGAGAAGACTCTTGAGAGTCCTTTAGACTGCAAAGAGATCCAACCAGTCCATCCTAAAGGAGATCAATCCTGGGTATTCACTGGAAGGACTGATGATGAAGCTGAAACTCCAGTACTTTGGCCATCATGCGAAGAGTTGACTCATTGGAAAAGACCCTGATCCTGGGAGGGATTTGGAGCAGGAGGAGAAAGGGACAACAGAAGATGAGATGGCTGGATGGCATCACTGACTCGATGGACATGAGTTTGAATGAACTCCAGGAGTTGGTGATGGACAGGGAGGCCTGGCGTGCTGTGATTCATGGGGTCACAAAGAGTCAGACACAAACGAGTGATTGAACTTAACTGAACTGAACTATCTACTTCTACCTGAATCCATGCAGCTTCAGGTTGCTTGAGTAAAAGCACACAACCACATCTATTAGACTTATACCACATTCCTGATCATGAACCTCATCTGTGCTCTTAGTATGATTTCCTTAGTCCAATCATGTTCTCATTTTCCTAGATGTGTACTTAATACCTTCTCCTCCTCAAATCTCCAAATATCTCCTCTCTCTCCTCACATTAGCTGGTGACATTCCTTCCTATTTCCCTGAGAAAACTAAAACAATAAAAATAAAACTTCCAACTGTATATTAGTGTAATTTTATCAGGAATGAGGGGAAGCTTCTTATTTTAGATGTATTCCAGCTAATTCTAGCAAGCCTTAATGAATTCATAGATCTAAGTAAAATACATCTATTGCTGCTAACATCTTAACAAGAGAGACATCTAGACATATGTGCCTCCAGATGGTAGTACACAATGCCATCTATGAAATATTCTTGCAAAAACTTGAACCCATATTTCATTAAGCCTCTAGAATGCAAGTTAGAGAGAATAGAAGAAAATGTTAAAAGTCACCAAGAGGGTACAAACAGAAAATCTAGACTCTACGGGACTCTGTAAGACAAATAATTTAGTTGATCAACAAATTAAGGAAAACAGATGGAAAGAGATTCTATAGATTAAAGGGACTTAAGACACACATTGTTCAGTTGCATTTCATGGTCCTCCTTTGTATCTTGTTTCAAGCAAACATTGCTAAAGGGCAAATGGGGAATTTTGGATACTGACTGGATACTTAATGCACACGTGTGTGTTTGTTCAATTGCTCAGTTGTGTGCTCTTAGCGACCCCATGGACCATAGTTTGCCAGGCTTCTCTGTCCATGGGATTTTCCCAACAAGAATACCAGAGTGGGTTACTATGCCCTCTTCCTGGGGATCTTTCCAACCCAGGGACTGAACTCACGTTTCTTTTGTAGGCAGATTTTTTTTACCACTGAGCCACCGGGGAAATCCATACTTAATGCTACTAAGGAATCATTATTAGTGTTTTAATTGGGGCGATGTGCACATGTTTTTAAAAGATCCATCTTTTAGAGACCTTAAGTGAAATTGTTATGGTTCATAAATCATAAAATTTATAGTTCATATGGAACATATTGGGCCTGATGGCCCAGACAGTAAAGAATCTGCCTGCAATGCAGGATACCCAGGTTCAGTCCCTGGGTTGGGAAGATATCCTGGAGAAGGGAATGGCTACCTACTCCAGTAGGTAAGCAAAGGAGAAAAGGAAAGATATACCCATTTGAATGCAAAGTTCCAAAGAATAGCAAGGAGAGATAAGAAAGCCTTCTTCAGTGATCAGTGAAAAGAAGTAGAGGAAAACAATAGACTGGGAAAGATGAGAGATCTCTTCAAGAAAATTAGAGATATCAAAGGAACTTTTCATGCAAAGATGGGCACAATAAAGGACAGAAATGGTATGGACCTAACAGAAGCAGAAGATATTAAGAAGAGGTGGCAATAATACACAAAAGAACTATACAAAAAAAAGATCTTCACCACCCAGATAATCATGATACTTTGATCACTCTCCTAGAGCCAGATATCCTGGAATGTGAAATCAAGTGGGCCTTAGGAAACATCACTACCAACAAAACTAGTGGAGGGGATGGAATTCCAGTTGAACTATTGCAAATCCTAAAAGATGATGCTATGAAAGTGCTGCACTCAATATGTCAGCAAATCTGGAACACTCAGCAGCAGCCACAGGACTGGAAAATGTCAGTTTTCATTCCAATTCCAAAGAAAGGCAATGCCAAAGATTGCTCAAACTACCACACAATTGCACTCATCTCACATGCTAGCAAAGTAATGCTCAAAGTTCTCCAAGCCAGGCTTCAACATTATATGTACCGTGAACTCCCAAATGTTCAAGTTGGATTTAGAAAAGGCAGAGGAACCAGAGACCAAATTGCGAACATCTGTTGGATCATCAAAAAAGCAAGAAAGTTCCAGAAAACCATCTACTTCTGCTTTATTGACTATGCCAAAGCCTTTGACTGTGTGGATCAGAACAAACTATGCAAAATTCTTAAAAAGATGGGACCACCTGACCATCAGACCACCTGACCTGCCTCTTGAGAAACCTGTATGCAGGTCAGGAAGCAACAGTTAGAACTGGACATGGATCAACAGACTGGTTCCAAAGTGGGAAAGGAGTACATCAAGGCTGTATATTGTCACCCTGATTATTTAATTTATATGCAGAATAAATCATGAGAAATGCTGGACTGGATGAAGCACAGCCTGGAATCAAGATTGCTGGGAGAAATATCGATAACCTCAGATATACAGATGACACCACCCTTATGGCAGAAAGTGAAGAGGAACTAAAAACCTTCTTGATGAAAGTGAAAGAGGAGAGTGAAAAAGTTGGCTTAAAACTCAACATTCAGGAAACTAAAATTGTGGTATCTGGTCCCATCACTTCATGGGAAATAGTTGGGGAAACAGTGGCACACTTTATTTTGGGGGGCTCCAAAATCACTGCAGATGGTGATTGCAGCCATGAAATTAAAAGACGCTTGCTCCTTGAAGGAAAAGTTCTGACCAACCTAACCTAGACAGCATATTAAAAAGGAGAGACATCACTTTACCAACAAAGGTCCATCTAGTCAAAGCCACGGCTTTTCCAGTAGTCCTGTATGGATGTGAGAGTTGGACTATAAAGAAAGATGAATTGTTGCTTTTGAACTGTGCTATCAGAGAAGATTTGAAAGTCCCTTGGACTGCAAGAAGATTCAACCAGTCCATCCTAAAGGAAATCAGTCCTGAATAATCAATGGAAGGACTGATGTTGAAGCTGAAACTCCAATACTTTGGCCACCTGATGGGAGGAACTGACTCATCAGAAAAGATCGTGATGCTGGCAAAAAGTGAAGGTGGAAGGAGAAGGGGACTACAGAGGATGAGATGGTTGGATGGCATCACTGACTCAATGGACATGAGTCTGAGTAAGTTCTGGGGGTTGGTGATGAACAGGGAAGCCTGACGTGATGCAGTCCATGGGGTTGCAAAGAGTCAGACATGATTGAGGACTGAACTGAACTGAACTGACCCATCCCTCTCACCTATGCAAAGATGTCATTTTAGTGTTTCTCCTTCATTACACCTGCATTATTAATTTTCCCCTTCCTACTGGATCAGCCCCAGTCAGAATTTAAGCATGGTATAATTTCTCACGTTAAAGAAAAATGTCCTCTTCAGACACCCCATGTTCTCCTTCCAGCTATTGCCACATTTTCTGCCCCATTTAGAGTAAAACCCCTTGAAAGAGTTTTCTACATTCATAGTTTCCAACTCTTCCCATTTCATTCTCTCTAGAGTCCATTGCGTTCTCTCTAGAGTCCATTTCAACTAGGCTTTTACTCCTACCACTCCACTGGAACTTCTCTTGTTAAAGTCACCAATAACCCTGATGTTGTTAAATCTAGTGGTCAGTTTCTCAGTCCCCATCTTACTTGAACTATCAGTAGCATTTGGTGCAGTTTATCACTCCCTGCTCAAAACACTTTCTTCGCCTTGCACCCAAAATTACATACTCTACTGGTTTTCTTCCTTCCTTGGTATTCTCTCCTCAGTCTCCTTTGCTGGTTCTTTTTCACTTTTCTAGTTTTTAAACAATTCACTTGTCTAGATTTCATTCCTTTTCTTTTGTATCTATACTCTTTCTTGATCATCTCTAAATTTTATATTTTTATCCTGGACTTTTCCCTTGAAATCCACACTACATTTGGATATTTAACAAGCATCATAAACCTAACTGGTCCACAACTCAACTCACTAAAAACATGCTTCCCTTCTATAGATTTCTCCATTTCAGTTGTAGCAACTCCATCCTTCAGTTATTCAGTCTGAAAGCTTTGCAATCATTCTTTCTTTGTTTTAACCCCCTACCCAATCTATCAGTGAAATATATAATGTCTACTTCAAAAATATATCTAGAATCATCAGCCGCTGTTAGCACCATGGTCAAAGTTATCATTATCTCTCATCTGGATTGTTGTAATTGCTTCCTAAAAGTTTTCCTTGCTTCATCCTTTGCACTGCTATAGTCTACTCTCAACACAGCAGCAAGGACGATAAACCATATGCTAAGTCGTCACTTCCATAGTTGGAACCCTCCATTAAGGTTCCCATTTCCCTCTGAGAAAAAGTGAAAGTTATTATAATGATAAAATGCCCATGATCCAATCTAATTTATCTCTTACTCCAAGGACACTGGCTTGGCATTTAGTGATACACAAGCCAAATTCCTATCTCAGGATCTTTACATTTACTGTTCCCTCTATTTGGAATCAGAGAAGGTGATGGCACCCCACTCCGGTACTCTTGCCTGGAAAATCCCATGGACGGAGAAGCCTGGTAGACTGCAGTCCATGGGGTCGCGAAGAGTCGGACACGACTGAGCGACTTCACTTTCACTTTTCACTTTCATGCATTGGAGAAGGAAATGGCAACCCACTCCAGTGTCCTTGCCTGGAGAATCCCAGGGACGGGGGAGCCTAGTGGGCTGCCTTCTATTGGGTCGCACAGAGTTGGACACAACTGAACCAACTTAGCAGCAGCAGTAGCAGCTATTTGAAATATTTTCCTCTCAGATATCCACCTAGTTCACTCCTTCATCTGTTTCAGGTGTTAGCATAAATAATATATTATCAGTAAGGTTTTCCTTGAATATTCTATTTTAAATCGCAAATCGTCCCTGAAATTATCTTTCTTCCCTGTTGCATCACTGCCTATCACAGTGCCTATCACTCTACTCATTTTATTTAATCATTAACCTTTAATGATTTAACCTTTATCTAATCATTTAACCTTTTGTCCCTCTCCCTCCTCAACAGAATGAAAGCAATATAAAGTCATGGCTTTTTGTCCTTTTATTTTGTTCACTGATGTACTCCAAGTTTCTAAAACAATGTCTGACATACAGTAGATACTCAATAAATAGTTTTCAAATTGATCACTGCATGACTATAGAGTTATCCTGGAGCTAGATCATACGAAAAGTGGTGACATACTCATTAAGTAAAACAGGTACCATGCCTAGGGCCCATGATACCTATAAAGGTCATGAAAATGTTTTAACTGTATTTTACAATCAGAAGAAAAAAAGAATAATAATGAATATATAATAATGATTCCAGCCTGAATTACATTAGTCTTTATAACAACTCAGTCAGAAAATGTAAATTTTAGTACATTTTTATGGAGGAAGGAAGAAGTGCCTAGGGCTCATGAAAGTCATGATGTGGTCTTGCACTAGGTTTTATAGGCCTGGTTAAGGAGTTGAACTTCACCTTGTAGAAAAAATGGGAAACATGGAAAAACTTAAATAGGACAGCAGAGTGATTAGATTTGCATTTTAAAAAGATGTCTTTCATGAACATGAAAAGGATAAACCAAAGGAAGGGGGCAGACCTATTAGGAAATTATTGCAGTAATCCAAGTAAGAGATGAATGATAGCCTGGAATATGGATGGAGAATACAAAAGTTATTTAGAAAATTGAATCAATAGGATATTTTAATGACTTCTCATTGTGAATAAAATAAAATATGAACTCACTACAGGGCCTTGAACAATCTAAGATATGCATGCTTTCAACTTCATCTTCCACTGCTCTCCCCTTCACCTACAACAATCCAGCCACATTGGCCTTGTTTCAATTTTTTAGGTGTATAAAGATTTTTCTGGTCTCAGGGCCTTCACATATGCTTGTTCTCTCTGGGATGCTCTTTCCTCAACTCTTCTTCTGACTAAAATTTTCTCAAATTTTAAGTCTCAGCCTAAATATCACTTTCTTGGAGAGGTTTTAGTTACCTGAACACTCACTCCTTTTCTCTCATAGCAGGTTCAACAAATTATATGTATTTGCTTGTTAGCTTGTTTTGTTTATTATCTGTATCTTTCAAGTAGAATGTAAGCTACAAAAGGTATCAAGCACATAGTAGGCACTCAAAGAATATGAATGAATAAATGAATGAACGAATGATGATGACATTTTGTTTGTTTCCAGTTTGGGGCTATTTAGAATAATGCTGCTATAAATGTTCTTGGATATACTTTTGTTGCTGTTATTGTTGTGCTTATGTATGCATTTCTGATGGGTATATACATCAGAGAGGAATTGCTAGCTATCAGGGTATTCATATGTTCAGCTTTAGTAGATAGTGACAAAGTATTTTCCAAAGTGGTTGTCACATTATGGAAAATAGTATTTTATTTTTTATTTATTTTAAAATTTATTTATTTTTTATTTAAAGGATAATTGCTATACAGAATTGTGTTGTTTTCTGTCAAACCTCAACATGAATCAGCCATAGGTACTGATGATCACAAGTTGCCTAAATTTTACCTGGTCTGAAGTGAAATGGATTCCTATATAGGGATTCAAGATATGACAGGAAATTTTCAGTTGTGTGCTAGAGCTATATGTACTGACTCACTAAGGCCATCTTTAGTATATTTCTTTCAAATCTGCATTCAGTAATGTCATATTGGTAGTTTAAAATTACCCATGGTGGGAGTATTTACACCATGGAAATCAGGTAATACTATAAATCAAGGTTTCTATCTTCCCCCAGACTGTTTACCAGAACACCACTGGTAAAGCACAAAGTTTAAGCAAGTGTATGGCCACTCACAGATATTTAGCTTTGAATAAATCATTTCCAATTCCCAGAGAATGTAGGGTAAGGACATATTCAAATTGTTCTATTAGTAAAGATGTTAATAAGATTAATAAAAATAGTTAATATTTATTGAGTTCTAACTGTGTTTCAAGCATTGGACTACAATTTATAAGGATTCTCTTTTAGTTCTCACATCAATTTCCACAACCCTATGAGGTAAAATACTATTTAAATCCACATTTTACAAATGAGGAATCTCGGCACAGAGTTTAAAAATTTTGTCCTTAGTCTCTAAAGTGGTAAGTGGTCCATATGAATTACTCCTCCTTAGGCTTAAATAGTGGATCTTTATAATCATGGAAGCTCCATGAGGGCAGAAACTGTCTTATACATATCTCTGTTGCCAGTGTCTGGAGATGCCTAGTACAAAATCCTTATTGAATAAATAGGTGAATGAATGTGTAAATATCTGCTTGACTGAATGAATGACTAATACTAGGCTTCTATGAATTAGGTTATTAAAGACTTAACTTAGTAATCTAATAGTTGTCCCTAGTAATTATATTTACTTGTTTTTTCATCTAATTCTGTCTTGAACCCATTCTAACCAGGCTTTTGTCCTAACCACTCTCACAAAAGATGATTGGTCAAGATCACCAATAACTTTCATACTGCTAAATCCAATCATCACTTACTAGCTTTTATCATAGTCAAAATGTCTGTCAAAAGCATTTGATATTGATACAGTTGAGCATTCCTTGCATTTTTTGTAATTTTTTAAAAATAATTTTGAAATAAATTTCAAACAATTTAAACATTTTTCTTTTTTTACCAAACTTGTGCTTCCAGGTAAGATGGAGTCAACACATTCTTCCATTTACCTCCTACTGTATTAAAACATAAAATATGGACAGACAGCACAGAAAGCTGTTTGAGAACTCTGAAAAGCAAACAACAGCAAGAGGACCAGGGAAGAAAATCAGAATTCAAAGTACCAGTGAATCAGTGATTAATTTACCCATTTTTACCCTCTCCCATATTCCCTGGCCTGCAGTTACTATAACTTGAAACTCAGAAGTGAGACCTGGGGATGCAGAGATAGAGAGCCAGGAGCAATCCACCAGTTCTAGCTGGAAAGAGAAAAAGAGAATTCCTAAAGCTCAAAGAGAGTAAGGTAAAACACCATTTGTTTTCTTCTTTCTCTCATTCTCTTCATTCTTCATTGATCTAACCAAATCAAGTCTTTGTTAAAACAAAAATGTCAGTGTTCTATAGGATATAAATAAGACCCAGAATCTCAAAGTAGTATCACTCAAAAGTACAGGACACAAACTATTCAGGATATGAAGATCCATGAATATCTCAATTTACGTGGGAAATGAACATGTGCTACTCATGAGATGAAGATGTTGGAATTATCTAGTATTTGAAGCATCTTTAACAAAAATGTTCAAATAAGCAATCATAACACTCCTGAATCAAATATTAAAACAAGGCATCAGCAAACAAATAGAATGGGGCTTCCCTGGTGGCTCAGACAGTAAAGAATCTGCCTGCAATGCAGGAGACCGGAGTTTGATCCTTGGGTCAGGAAGATCTCCTGGAGAAGGGAACAGCTACCCAATCCAGTATCCTTGTCTGGAGAATTCCATAGACAGAGGAGCCTCGTGGGCTATAGTCCATGGGATTGCAAAGAGTCTGACATGACTGAGCAACTAACATTTTCACTCTCAAAGAAGTATAATATACAAAGAAAAACCAAATGGGAATTTTTGAACTGAAAAACTGAACTGAACTGAAAAAGACATTAACCAAAACAATTACAAACCCACAAAATTTCAGTTTCTGGATTTAACAGAAGAATAGAGATGACAGAGTAAGGAGTTAGTGAACTTGAAATTAGACTAATATAAATTATCCAATTTTAACAAAAAGAAAAAAGATTGAAAAAAAAAATGAATGAAGCCTTAGGGACCTGTAGGACAGCACAAAGTGTCTAAACTTTATATAATCAAAGTTTCATCAGGACAAGAAAAAATTATGGTGCTGAAAGAGTACTCAAAAAAATAAATACTGAAAATGTTCCAAATGTGGCCAATTATCTGACATAAATACACAAATAAAAAGAAGCTGAGTGGACCCCAAACAGGACAAACCCAAAAAAATCCAAGTCTGGTCACATTATAATCAAAGTGTTTAAAGCTAAGTACAAAGAACAATTGGAAATCAAATTTAAAAAGACACAACAGTTCCTCCAAAGGACTTAAGTATGTATCTAATAAGGTATATATCTAACAAGACATGTATAGAAGTTGAATTCTGAAAAACACAAAATGCTGATGAAATAATCCAAGAAGATGTCAATAAATGAACATACTGAGTTATACAAATTAGCAGAATCAATGCAATAAAGATGTCAGTTTTCCTCAGAGATCTATAGATTCACAAAATACCAATCAAAATCCCAGCAGAATTTTTTATAGATATAGACAAGTTAATGTTAAAATAAAGGAGAAAAATAAAAAAATATATGAGAAAGGAGAATATCTAATATCATTTTGAAAAAGAAAAACAAAGAAACAAAGTTGGGAAAATTACACTACCCAATTTTAGGAAATATTAAAAAAGCCAAAATAATCAGATCAGTGTGGTATTGGTAAAGAACAAGATACAGATCTATGAAACCTAATAAATAGGACAGATATAAACCTACATAAATATGGCCATTTGATTTTTACAAATGTCCAAAATCTCTTTGGAGAAAGGATAGACTTTTTAATAAATGTTGTTGGAATCTTTGGTTGTCAATATGCATAAAAATGAACTTACATCTCACACTTTATCCAAAGACTAACCCAAAATAGATCATAGATGTAAATGTAAAGCCCCAAACAATGAAACTTCTGGGAAAAAAAACATAGGAGAAAATGTCTGTGAGCTGAAATGAGGCAAAGAATTCTTAGAATCCAAACTAAAGCACAATCTCTGAGCACCGAAGAATTGATGCTTTTGAACTGTGGTTTTGGAGAAGACTCTTGAGAGTCCCTTGGACTGCAAGGAGATCCAACCAGTCCATCCTGAAGGAGATCAGCCCTGGGATTTCTTTGAAAGGAATGATGCTGAAGCTGAAACTCCAATACTTTGGCCACCTCATGTGAAGTGTTGACTCATTGGAAAAGACTCTGATGCTGGGAGGGATTGGGGGCAGGAGGAGAAGGGGACGACAGAGGATGAGATGGCTGGATGGCATCACCAACTCGATGAACGTGAGTTTGAGTGAACTCCAGGAGTTGGTGATGGACAGAGAGGCCTGGCGTGCTGCAATTCATGGAGTCACAGAGTCAGACACGACTGAGCGACTAAACTGAACTGAACTGATACAAGAAAATATTGATAAATTGGACTTTATCAAATTAAAACATTTTTGCTCTGCCGAAGACATGGAAAGAAAAAGAAAAGACCAGGTGACAATGGATAGAAAATATCTGCAAATCACATATCTGATACAGGACTTATATCCGCAAATATATATATTTTGAAAAATATGAAACTCAACAACATGAAAAGATGGGTAAAGAACTTGAAAAGACACTTCACCATAGAGATTATGGCAAATGAGCATATGAAAGATATTTAGCAATAGTAGCTATCAGACAAATGCAAATTAACACTGCAGTGAGATATCAGTACACATCTATTAGACCAGCTGAAATAAAAAACAGTGATGGACTTTCCTGGTGGTTCAGTGGTAAAGAATCCACCTGCCAATACAAGAGACATGGGTTCAATCCCTGATTATGGAAGATCCCACATGCTGTAGAGCAACTAAGTTTGTGTGGCACAGTGAAGCCCGTGTGCCACAACTATTGATCCTGTGCTCTAGATAGAGCCCAGGAGCTGCAACTGCTGAAGCCTGCATGCTCCGGAGCATGTGGTCCACAATGAAAAGCTAGCGCAATGAGAAGCCTGCCCATGGCAACTAGAGAAAAGCCCATGCAGCAACGAAGACCCAGCACAACCAAAAATAAATAAATAAATATATATATATTTTTTAAAGTGATAATACCAAATGCCAAACATGATGGGGAGAAACTGATTAGAGGGTTCAGGTGATGACAACCTGAACTAATTTATAGTTTTCCATCCCGTCTTTCATCTAATATTTCACCCACTGATGATTACTTCCTGGATCTGTGACTTCACTAAAGGTTGTAAAATGGTGATTTTCTACATTTATTTCTATGT
This sequence comes from Capricornis sumatraensis, assembly GCF_032405125.1. NCBI lineage: Eukaryota > Metazoa > Chordata > Mammalia > Artiodactyla > Bovidae > Capricornis > Capricornis sumatraensis. Next base: position 66,633,130 of record NC_091092.1, on the reverse strand, counting down.
TTATTCTATATTTATTATATTTCCTATGAAAAAGAACTTTCCCTCATCAACCTAGAGTTATTTGGGTGTACTGAAATAGTCTGTATAGGAAAAGCAGAATAAAATACTGAGTTCCTTTCTTTTGATAATTGTCAAGAGTAAGGGGTTGATGTTTTATTTACTTAAAATGGTATCAAATGAGATTTTTATCTTTGATGGGGTTTGGCAGGGTGATCTCTCTTTCTCTTTCAGTATCTTTAATAAACTCATGGGTTTTTACATATTCTACACGTTTCAGTCACTTAGTAATCATGCAGTTACTATCATTATTTGATGCTCATGTATTTTTGACATGATCCCATTAGTCTTTAGTGGCTTTCTTGCTCACTAACACAACAATATAACACAGTTTCATCTTATTTATTTCCTTTCAAATATAAAATTAGCTATTACCCTCAAGAAGTCTTGATACTTTTTCAGTAGCATAGTATTTAGAGATTTTGTGCATCATTTTGTATATTTTTAATCACGTGTGTTCAGTCGTGTCTGACTCTTTGCAATTTTTATCATAGATTAAAGGAAAATATTTGTAGTCAACATTGATTTAAGCTGGTTTTCTTATAATGTTTTTGTTTAGCCGCTAAGCCATGTTTGACTCTTTTGGACTGATTGACCTAATGGACTGTGGCCTGTCAGGCTCCTCTGTCCATAGGATTTCCCAGGCAAGAATACTGGAGTGGGTTACCATTCCCTTCTCCAGGGGACCTTCCTGACCCAGGGCTTGAATCTGCGTTTCCTGCATTGCAGGTGGATCCTTTACCACTGAGCCACCAGGGAAGCCCCATTATAATGTTACTTAAACATAAATAACAGTAGAGCTCTGTATAAACAAATTTCTTAAGCTAACAGTCCTGATACAATTATAAAACCAAAATGATAAACAACAAAACTAATAAATTAACAGCATTAATTTTATGCATTAGATTGTTGTGCTGAAACTAAATTACTTTTCATAACACAAATATGACTCTGCAATGGCATATTGAGCATAGCTTATCTTATTGTATGCTGTGGGATGACTCACTTCCCCTAGCACTTTATTCTGACTACCAAGAAATTGTATTATGTACCACATACCTGGTATAGGACCTGACCACATAGTTCATTGCATATCAACCCTGAAACAACTAAAGTGGTACATTGATGTGCCTGTAAATACAAATACAAGTGTGAGTGTTGATGATGTATGGTAGTGTTCATTTACAAAGTGGTCTTCTAGATGATCCTGAATATGCTTATGTTAATTTATTTTAGATTATTTCCTTGGGAGATGGTCAGGTGCCAGTTAAAGCAAGAAGGCTAAGAGTTTTCATAGAACAAGTTGAGGTTAAAGGGAATATATCTGATGACAAACTGTGATTCCAGAAGCACATGAGAAGGAAGAGACAGCAACACATAGTTTCTAAATGTACTATAGCAAAACACTATTAGTTGGCCATGGCTACCAAAGAAAGTAGAGGGAGTGAAGTGAGCAAGTTATAAAACAAAGTAAGCTACAAAGTGTTTATAGTACCTAACGAATATTATTGGTTAATGTGAAACAGCAAAAAGCTGAAGCATGAATATAAAAGCAGTACTTATTTAAAATAATAGCACAAACAGCCATCCGTAATGTAGCATTTAATTTACCCTTCAAATAAACATTGACCAAAAAGCTAAAAGACATAACTTGGATGGTCTTCAACATTGTTGCCCAGCTGTGAGTCTTACAAGTCTCCTTCTCTCCTTGCTTGAATGTCATCCTTGACTTCTAGTGGGAATTTTACAGCAATGTTTAAGCAGGGGAGTGAGATATCAGGTTTTTTTGTTTTGTTATGCAGGTGATCTCTGTGGTGATGTAGATTCTACATAGTAAAAGATATGACTTTTAGCCGAGACTTGTAGCATATCTCTGAAATGAGTTGGGGGCTACTGCAGAGTCCTATTTGTTGAGGGTCTCAATTGAAGTGAAAAATGGAGTCGGGAGGCTTGATCTGAGACATTATTTTTTTTTTCTGATTTGGTTATTTCTGATTTCAGGATTTGATGAGCAAATGGAAAAGATGAACAAGTTAAGAAGGTGTTACAATAATCCAGGTAAAAAGGGATGTGAACCCGAACAAGGTAATGAGATTAGGAATGGAAAAAAAAAAAAAAAAACAGGATGAACTACATAGATATTAAGGAAGTAGAAGTCTCAGGACATTTTGATGGAAGAGATACTTGGAGAAAGAGAGAGGAGCAAGAATGATCTTCAGGTTTTAAAAATTATCTACTACAAGTTACTGTTCGCAAAGGTTATTGATGTAAAAACCCCCACATCTTTCTCAGATTCTTCCATGTCCTATTAGAATTGTCACTGGGAGAAGACCTTTCAAATAGTATTTACCAGGGAACCCAATATAGAAACACATCACCTACAGGAATATACTCATAAAAAACAACTTTCTTTATCTAAGAGGGAAAATAAAAGTAAACAAATAACACCTACAGGGTCAGCAAACTACCGTGCACAGGGCAAATCTGGATGGCTGCCTGTATTTTTAGTGGATTGAGATTAAGAATGATTTTTACATTTTTAAATAGTTTTTTAAAAATTCAAAGAATAATAATTTTTCAAGACACTTTAAAATGACCAAATTCAAATGTCAATGCCCATAAATAAAGTTCAATGGGAACACAGCCATGCTCATTTGTGTACATACTGTCTATGGCTGCTTTGGGGCTACAGTTGCAGACTTAAATAGTTGACAGGGACCTTATAATCCTCATAGCCTAAAATACGTATTACTTGGCTCTGCAAGTAGACAGTTTGTATACTCCCCGTCTTCTATAGCCCAGATACTGTGCCAGGGCTTTCATAGTGTGTCTCCTTTACGTTTCTCAAAACCTTTAATTGTATATTAGGTTATAGAGACCTGGAGAAATTATCTAGCTGACCGAGAAAAATAACATTCTTTGTTTGTAAAAATATTCAAATTATTTAGGCAAATGTATTGTTACCTTCTCTTTCTCTTTTTAAAGGAGCGTATCCTTTCCCACCTTAAACACTGTTACTCCAAATGCTCAAGGTACCAAAGCTAAATTTTCAGAACATAAGGCCCTTTGCATATGTATTCTTTTAGTCACATCGCATCACTCTTTTACCCACCCGTTACCACTGAATTTCTCCCATTTTGTTCAGACACAAGCTGAAAGTGACACAATCAAGAGACATTCGGTATTCACTTCATTTTGGTCCCTTGTCTACTCTTCCTTTCTATGCTTTTCTTCGCTTTACTTTCTAGATCGAATTGTCTACCACTAGGAAATAGAAGAGAAGGAAATGGCAACCCACTCCAATATTCTTGCCTAGAAAATTCCATGGATGGAGGAGCCTGGTGGGCTACAGTCCACGGGGTCACAAAGAGTCGGACACGACTGAGCGACTTCACGAGGAAATATAAAAAGAATGAAGGAGGGAAACTGCAAAATACGTAAGAGTTTCATTTCGGGGAAGCATACTTCTTATCACTCAGGTCAGCCTAACTGGTCAAATCCTCGAGGGTAGGACTGTTTGGTTTTTTTAAAACGTTATTCAACATCTACGAGAGGTTCAGTGGATGGCCATTCGGATACTGATTTCCCCACTTCCCCCTCTTCTTCTCCTTTAGAAACCCTGGAAAACAGAACATCTCCCCACGGAAACACCTCAGGGTCGCGCCAAGATCCAGGCTTGCGCACTGAGACTCGCCCGGCGCCGCAGCCTCCACTCGCAAGTCCGCGGGGTCTCCGGGCAGAAACCCAGCGCGGGCTTCTCGATCGATCGCGCGCGCGTGCGCGCTCCCCCCGCGGCCCCCTACCCTGCAGCAAGGGGAGCGTGACGTAATGCAACCTCAGCAAGTCAGGCGCGGTATAAAAGAGGACTAGGCGGCGCGCCTCCCAGACGCAGAGTAGCTTGTGATTGGCTCGAGCTGCGGAACCTCGGAAACCCGAATGTGAGGAGCTCGCTGATCCACAGCTGCTGCCGCCCCCCCCCCCCCCCCCCGCAGAAAACCGGAGCGCGGTCAAAATCCAACTGGCGGCAGCCGCGGCAGGTAAGGAGACTCCTGAGAGAGTACAGGGACTTGAGTCGGCTGCTCTCAGTGTCGCTCGGTTGAGTTGAGGAGAGGCTCACACCCAGAGCGTAGTGTAGGGCGACAGGAACAATGGAAGTGGCGTCTAGTCCCTAAGCGTTCCCTCCCCTCGGGCAGACAGTGTTTCTCCTCAGCAGCGGGTGGCTGGGGGAATTGAGAGAATTACTTCTCTTTCAGCTGCCCTGTTTTTCCCCCAGGCCACAGCCCCCGGGGGCTAGAGCCGTCGTGGAGGCCGTCGGTGGTTTAGGGTGACGGGAAAATGGCGGAAAACAAAACGGTGAAGAATGCGGCGGCCCCCTGGCATTTTCTCTCGGCAACACTACCCCCCCCCCCCATTGCTCTCAGCTGCACTTCCCCCATCTCGCTCCCGCCCCCGTCTCCGCCAGCAGCGGTTGGTAACCTTGGAAAGCTCGAGGGATAACGGCGTTTGCGAGAGGGTGGCACCGAATCTGGCATTTTAGGGGCTAGGGAGCCGTCAGAGCCTACGGTGGGGGTGGAGGCTGTGTGCTGCAACTGTCGCCTTCGCTAAAACACCACCATTTTGGTTCCCTGCCGCCGTCTCCCTTGTAGCGGGGCAAAGGGAGCAGGATGGTGAGGGGTTGGGCAGCACGGCGTGGGTAGTATCGGTGGCGACTGCTGCACCAAGTGAGGGAGGAGGGGAAAGGGTATTCTTGTCTCTTCGCTTTCTGCCTTTCCACTGCGAAGGTTCTCATTTGGTTGAAGATCCAGGGAGATGGGTAATGTATGGGAGGGCACGTGTGTGCGTTCTGTTCAGAATGATTGAAACTTGGCATGGTCGTGGGAAAGGGAGACTGATGCGGGAAGAGGGTTGCGTCCAAAGCTGCAATACTGCTAGTTGCCAGGGCTCCTTTGTCTCCTATCTCTGCTTATACTACTTTCACATTGTCTTTTTCTGCCGCCTTAGTATTTTTCTACTGTCCCTCACCCTATTTACATCATCTAGAAGCTAGGCCCTGAAGAATCTGTTTAGAGGAGACGAATGAGAGTAAAATGTGTGTGTGTTGGGGGGGGTTGTTTTTTATTTTTGTCTTGCTTTGATTTTTGTTTTGTGATTTCTGCTCCACATAAACTGAGGGAAAGATGTTTTCTTGAAGAGTATTTGGTGGTTACTTCCATTCAATAAGGATGTGAAATATACTCTTCAGAATACTGAGAAGCCTAGCTATATTGGCTACTGAATCCTTAACACACTGCTGTTCTCATATTGATCTTATTGAAACTTTCTATATGGGGAAAAAAAGGTGCTTCAGTTTATTTGATATTCTTACAGTGTGATAATTCCTGTAAGAGTTGCGCTATGTGTTAAAATTTTTACACTTCATTGAGCACTAGTGCAGATTTTTTTCCTATGGATTTGGCAAGAATAAAGCTTGCCCTCGGTTGGTTCTCTTTTACTTTCCAAAATAAAATGTTGTTAGTGATTTTTTAAATATGCTTTAGGAAAGATTTTAGTTTAATCAGATGGTCGGATTCTAAGTGAAGTAACGTTGTGGGTAGTTATTTCTGTTGGAATCCCTTTGGTTGCTTTTTAGGTTAACAGTTTTGAGCTAATCTCATCCTGTACATTAAAGTGTAAAGAAAAATTCTTAAGTTGTGTCAGAGATTTGGTTTAAAATGTTTTAAGATATCTAATTGTGAATGTATTTTTACAATAGGTAAAAAGAACGTTCTTCCAAAGAAAATAACGTAGTTCAGAAGGAAAAATAACAAAAACAAAATGCTGCAGATTTTATTTTACAATATGTAAGAAAATCTACAGTTTCTTCAGGATACTCATATTAAGGTGATTTACAAATTACTTCATGTTTTATTTAACAATTAAGCAAAATTAACTGTTTAAAACATTTTAAAGACATTTGTAATTGTTCTGTTGGTTATGTGATAAAGCAGTTATTCTAATTAAATTTGAAATAGTACACTGTTTTAAATGTTTGAAATAAGTCATTATGGTATTTTAATTTATCTCTCTGAAGACCCAGGTAGTTTGTGAACTCTCTTGACTTCATTTTGAAGGCAGAAAACAATGTGGTGTTTAAAAAAGATAACAAAAATACAGCTCAGAATGTGCTCACACATAAAGTAATTTTGTTTGAATCATTGTAATATACAGAGATGTCACCTACTGCTGTAGGATTTTGAGATACATGACTCAAATGTTGATAAAGATCACTCTGTGAGACTTTCCTGCCTTCTGTACACCTATAGAACTTTGAGGCAAGGAAAAAAAATCTTAGTGGAGCTGTACTTAAGAATAGATTAAGCCAAATCTATTAAACATTTCTAACTAAAAATGAGGAAATGTTCTATAAAATTGACAGATTTTTTGGTTGATTTGCTTAGAAGCTTGTATCTGAGAGTAAAGTATACATATAGCTTTAAGAAATAACATTAAGGTACAACCTAATTTTAGGTTCCATATTATTTGGTGATCTTAAATATAGTATAAGTCATTTGAAATGAAATAGGTTGAGCCCTTGCTTCCAAAACTAGCATGAGGCTAGCATGGCTTTATTAATTATTAATGAAAAAATTTACAAGTTACAGTTACAAGTAAAAGCTATTCTGAAAGAACCAATTTGCTAAATGTTTGTATGTGATTGATCTTATCTCTACTACATTTAGGAAGCAGTCATGTTTCATGAGCCCTCAAAACTGTGAGCCAAGAGATTGTAGTAGAGTAAGGCAAGAAGTCCTTACTGGCTCAAAGAACTCCAGGGAAACTGGGATAGAACATTTTTCATTATAAGTAGAACCCCGGGAGCCAGAGGTGAAACACAAGTTTATCTGCAGAGCTACGCTGCAGAGCTGAGCTGGGTCTGGAAGAAATGGATGAGAGCCACTGGATGAAATTCACTAATACTAGACACCTGAGTCCTCTAGTAATGTATAAATACCCCAACTATTGTCTGTTGTCATCTTGTTCCTTTTCTTCCTATTTAATAACCTATATTTTAACTGGAACCTCAATACTACAATTTTGTTCTTTTGCTTGCGTCTATCACTTCCCTGTGGCTCATCACCCTTTGTGCTTCTTCTCCATTATCTTTGGTTTACTTCCACTGACCCTTCTTTTATTTATGGTTGTCACATAAAGCATAAAACAAGGTTTCTTTTGTTTGTTTGCTTTGTTTTCCTTTGTAATGAGATTTGCACACCTGGTTGAGAGGCACATTTTCAATTGCATTTTTCTCAAAACAATTGACTTTGACCTAAATGCATTTAAACTATTTTAAAAAAACACTTCTTTTACAGAGATTTGTGAATGAACTTTACTAAGTATGGATCCAGGTGGTGGAAGTCTTGGATTGCACACATCAGACTCTAGAATGGCCCATACCATGATTATGCAGGATTTTGGTAAAGCATTTTCTTTGTTGTATTTTTTTCTTTGTAACTAAATATCAAAACTCTATTGGGGAAGGGGATAATTACAATGAAAAATTGTTCCTTTACCAGGAAAATACATTTGTAGGGCTTATTTAAGTAAATCTATGTGTCAGTAGTCTAGTTAAAATCATTCTTATAATTTTTTGGGTAGATTGAAGTAAGGAAACTTGGAATATAGTGGTAATACATCATTGGAAATGAAAAACAATTTATATAAATACAGCAGTTCTCATGTTAGAAAATGTTAAAATATAAAATACATTTTAAGTTGCATTGTTAATAAAGCTGGAAATGGAAGTACTTTCATCATTTCAAAGAAGTTAGCTGCTTATATAGTGATAGAGGAATATCTTGCACTAGGTGATTAATTATATTCTGATGCCATATACTTAGAAAGTTCTCATTGATAGCATTACCTTTTTCTTTTCTTGGAAAAAAAAAAAAAAAAAACCCTGTTTTTTTGTGACCAGATTTTTCAGCGGCCTCTTAACAGTAGTCATTTTGATGAAAATGATAAGGTACCCTTAACAGCAAATAATCTGAATTTGGGCAAAGTCAGTCTGAATGATAGAAGAGAGAGGTATCTGAAGTATAAGTGGCAGTGATAGGGTGGTAAGAATTACAGAAAAGATCAAAGTGAGAGTAGAAGAGACAAATGGTAAATTGGGATAAAAAGTAAATAGAAACATGAGATATTGTGGAATGTTAAAGATATAATTAGAAATGGGAGACTACAAAGAGTGATACTTTGCTCAATTAAGAAAAGGCTATACTATTTTTAGATAATATGGTTGAATATGTTATTTTGTCTCATGTTGTAAAGCCCACTGTAATGAGACTCAGAACTAGATTCTAGTCTTGGCAGTCCTATTAATTATCTATGTAAACTTAGGCAAATTACTTAATTCACTTTTATGAGTGGGTTGGGCTAGATAACATTTAATGTCCTCTCCAGATTTAATGTGGTGGTAGTTGTAGTTAATTGACGATACAAAAAGGAATCATGGATTTACTCTGCTTAAAGAATTAGAAGTGAGTTGTTTGACTATAGATGACCTAGAAGTGATTTTAGGTGGAAAAAGTATGGGAATGAACTCTAGAAGAAGGCAAAAGCCTGAGGTGTAAGAAATTTTAAAAAGAATTTTGTGAATTCCTTGCAAGAGATAAGTTTTTCAAATTGTGGAACACTTGAAATTCAGTATAATAAGTTTATAATAATTTTCAGTATAATAAGCTTAACTTTTTACCTTTTAAAAATAAGGTAGTTTTTAATCTTTTTGTTTTGGGGTATAGCCGATTAACAGTATTGTGATAGTTTCAGGTGAACAGCAAAGAGAATCAGCCATACATATACATGTTTCCATTCTCCGCCAAACTCCCCTCCCATCCAGGCTGCCAAATGGGCAGAGTTCCATGTGCTTTACAGTAGGTCCTTGTTGGTTATCCATTTTAAATGCAGCAGTGTGTACATGTCTATTCCAAACTCCCCAACTATGCCTTGCCTCCATCCTTCCCCCTGCCCCAGCAGCCATAAGTTCATTCTCTTAAGTGTGTGAGTCTCTATGAATGAAGTCAGACAGAGAAGGAGAAATATTATATGACATCTTTTATATCTGGAATCTGAAAATAAATGATGCAAAATAAGATTTTTTTATGGAAGAAATACAGTATTTTGTCCGTTTTATACAAAATCTTACTTACCCTGTGGCATCTGATAAAGTGCCAGAAAGCCCTCCCATCCCCACTCCTGAAGAAGTTGCCTATTAGCAAGCAAAGCTTGATTCCTTTCAAAGATTGAAAAAATGTCTGGTGCTGGTAAATTTTTAATTGGTGTTCCTCTTAGCTTTCTTTCCATTGTTCCATCAATTAATTGAGGCTTAATTAATCCCTTATATCTAATACTAAGGTTTCCAAATTCTAAAATTTGATTAGAAATTAGGTACGTTCTCTTTAAATTTTTGCTAGCTTAAAAACTTAGATATCTACACACCTAAAATTAATGATACTTGTGAAACATGAGTGTAGCATACATAGAGCTAGCTAAGTAAACACACTGTGTGGTATAGGATCTCTAAATTTTCTCCATTTTTGGTTGGTATGAAATGGCTACTATATTAAGAGTCTGAACTGTTCATTTAATTCAGAAATTTATTGGACCAGTTTCTTTTCAAGGATACTTTAAATTTTACAATAGTATGCTTTATGTGATAACTTGTGCATGTCTCAGTATAATAGTTGTCCTTGGAATCTGTGCTGTTGAATCTAATTGTTTAGGATTTTATTGCTAAAAAAAGTCCATACTGCTTTGGGCATGAGTGTGCATGTGTATTCAGTTGCTAAGTTGTGTCCAACTCTGTGACCTCATGGACTGTAGACCACCAGGCTCCTCTGTCCATGGGACTTACCAGGCAAGAATACCAGAGTAGGTTGCCCTTTCCTTCTTGAGGGAATCTTCCCAACCCAGGGATCAAATGTGGATTCATTACTACTGAGCCACCCAGGAAGCCCGTATTGCTTTGAGACTTAGTAGCAAAATAGCGGTATATGGTGGCCCAAGACAAACCCCCCAAATACTAAATATTATGCTTTCTGGTGAAATTCAGCTATTCACATTTAATTTAAGCAACTTTAGTAACAAGGGAAATGCTTGGAATAATGACTTGTCTCTTACTGTTATCTGGTCATCTAATTGATTTCACACTTTTAAAAGATTTTTTTTTTCATATTGTTTATAGTTTGCTACCTAGTGAGATAAAATGTTAATGCCTTTTAATGCTGCTTACTAAATGCCTTGAATTTTAAATAAGTCACTCTATGGTAGGTCTTTTTATTCTTTCTCTTTAATCTATTCCTTTAGTAGTGACTCACTTGATTAGCCCTATAAATTTCTTAAAAATCAGTCTCTAGAGTAAGTAATTTCTGTTCTCATTTAGGCAAGTTAAAAAAGCCAGTCTAGAGTAAAAAAAAAATGCATTCAGTTCCCAGCTTGAACCTTGGGCAAATTTATTTAATCTCTCTAAACCGTCGTTTGTTTATGTTTAAAGTGGAGATAATAATACTCGCTTATTTCGAAGTTCTGGGGCTTAAATGAGATATTATATGTAAAATACTAGGTTGCTTGGTGCATAGTATTCAATAATAAATATAGCTAGTGTGTAGCTAAAATAAATAACTTTGTCTAGAAATTCAGTAGAATTTCAAATGAGTTGATAAGAGGAAAGAGCAAAATTTAATGAAAAGCATTTTGGATCATGGTCTTAGTTTCTGTCAGTACCCTGTGGGAACTCATCAATTCTTGGTCTAAGATTCTTAAATTATTTAGTTCAGGGTAAACAAGCATGTTTGTATTTTTTTGGTTTAGATCTGATTTATTTTGACATGTGAGTTCCTGCTAGGTAAACTGAAAAGCACTTATTCCATCTTATTAGAATCCTCCCAAACAGGTTAATCTGAACCCAAGCCAGCACTAGCATTATTCTGTCCTTCCATCCTTCTTTAGTGTCTACCTTTAGGAAACAAACTATCTTCTAGCTGTGTTCTTAAATAAATGGAATTTCCCACACTTTAAGTCTAATTTATGAAAAAATTTTATACTGTATTAATGTTGTTATTCATATACATAGAATTTCAGTACTGTGAATTTTATAGGCTTAGCATTTAATTTTTCCTCGCTAAAAATCACATTTTCAGTCTGGTTGAATACTAAATTTGAACCCTCACCATCTCCCTGTCTACAAAAATGACCAGTGGAATAAAAAGTGAGTAGAAAGTTCTCATTGTATACACACTCCTTTTGTCTACTGATTTTCAAGGCTGAGGCTGTGTCCTTTGGGTAATGTGGTTTCGGTGAGAATTTTAGAATAGTGAGAAAACTTCAGAAGGGTTGAAAGGTAACTTTCCCTTCTCACCTTATTTTTTAGTGTGTTTACTGGTCTCCATCCTAATTTACCAGCAAACTTCCTTAATGAATTGGTTAATAATAGTGAACCATGTAACAAATTGCACTCTTTCAGATTATTACTGTATAGAAAGTGATCATTATGTAGAAAAGGCTTTGTACTGGATTCATGGAGTAATTTTCTTATAACTTGGTACATAAACTCTATTAATTTGTTTACTGCATCACTTCAGAGAGGCAGAATGTAACAGAATTACTCATGAAGGAGTTTTACAGTCTTACAATATTTACAAGAGGGTAGGAGTTGGTGTTTACCATGCTGCTCAAGATAAATGTTATTTAAAGCTTTATTCTTACAATTTACTAGTTTAGAATTTAATACAATTCAGAGTCTATATGTGTGTTTTTTTTTAATAAACCAAATCTTTATCTAAAATGACTTGTTTTCTTCTCCCCAAATCAGATGTTAAAAGATGCTTTACATTTTTGAATATAGTAATTCTTTTTTTTTTTTTCAAATTCACATTTATTTATTTAGCTGTGCTTGGTTTTTGTTATGGCACTCAGATCTCCTTAGATCTTATAGTTGTAGCATATGGGATCTAGTTCCCTGACCGGGGATCGAACCTGGGTCCCTTACACTGGGCGCACAAAGTCTTAGCCACTGGGCCACCAGGGAAGTCCCTGAATATAGTAATTCTTATAAAATAAAGAAGTTCAGAGACTTTCATGTTTATAACATGTATTGTCTAATGTATTAAGCTGTAATATTTTATTAACTCAATTTAACATATTGGCAACCTTTCATGGTTTTGTGTCCTTTTTATTTTAACTTTAACTTTTTGAAATGCTAGACTCACAGGAAATAGAAAAAATAGTGTATAGGGTCCCATAAACCCTTTACTCATGTTTCTGCAATGGTGACATCTTAGTACAATATTAAAAACAGGAAATTAACATTGGTGCATTACTATTATCTAGACTACAGACCTCATTCAGTTTTCGCCATTTGTGTGTGTGTGAGTGTATATGGGTCTGTGCAGTTTTGTTCCATATATAGATTTGTATAGACATCACCACAATGAAGATATATAGTGAGCATGTATTTATGATGTCCATCACTGTGTATGTGCTATGCCAAAATAGTCACATACACCCCCATCCTTGGCAACTGCTATCTGTACTCCATCTCTATGCTTTTAGAATTTTGAGAATGTTATATAAATGATTCCAGTTATACATTATGCAGTATATTGTATGTTGTAATTGAATTTTTTCACTCAGCACAATTTTCTGGCAGCTGATTCAGGTTGTTAATGTATCAATAGTTTGTCCTTTTTTATTGCTGAGTAGTATTCCATAGCGAGGATGTGCCAGAGATGGCTTAACCAATCATTTGCATGCTGCAAACATTTGAGTTGTATTTTTCTTTTACTACTAGAAATAATATCTACTATGCATTGTTATGGATATTCATGTATTTTTTGTGTGTGTAAACATATTTTAGTAACTGTGGGAGAAATGCTGCAGAGTGCAATTGTTAGGTTGTATTGGTAAGTACATGTTTTTCGTAAGAAACTGCCAAATGATTTTCGAGTGGCTGCTACATTACATATGAGAGATTCAGTTTCTCTGCATCCTCACCGACCTGTGGTGTTATTTATTTCTTTTTTTTAGCTGTTCAATATCTCACTGTGGCTTTTATGTTTTACTTCAAAATAAAGTATATTATTTTTAAGGTTTTAATTTAGATTTTACTAACATTATTTTCTTTCACTTCCCCCTCAGTTCCTGGTTGGTAGGGGTTTTTACTGCAGTTTAATTATCAGTAGTTCTTTAAAATTCTAATTTTCCCAGGACTATTTCTAATTTAAAAACTATTTTATGTCATCTGATATATAAATACTTTTAATTAATAAGATTACTTTCTTTGGATAATTTGTATTGTAGTTGCTGGAATGACTGGTACTGCGCATATCGATGGAGACCATATTGTTGTTTCAGTTCCTGAGGCTGTATTAGTTTCTGATGTTGTCACAGATGGTGGGATAACTCTTGATCATGGCCTTGCAGCTGAAGTTGTCCATGGGCCTGATATCATCACTGAGACTGATGTAGTAACAGAAGGTGTAATTGTTCCTGAAGCTGTACTTGAGGCTGATGTTGCTATTGAAGAAGATTTAGAGGAAGATGATGGTGATCACATCTTGACGTCTGAGCTAATTACAGAAACTGTTAGAGTACCTGAGCAGGTTTTTGTGGCTGATCTTGTTACTGGTCCTGATGGACACTTGGAACATGTGGTCCAAGATTGTGTTTCAGGAGTTGACTCTCCCACAATGGTTTCAGAGGAGGTTCTTGTAACTAATTCAGATACAGAAACTGTGATTCAAGCAGCTGGTGGTGTTCCTGGTTCTACAGTTACTATTAAAACTGAAGATGATGATGATGATGATGTCAAGAGCACTTCTGAAGACTACTTAATGATATCTTGTAAGTGACATTTAAGTTCCATAATTACTTGGTAGAAATTGGTTTATGTATAACATGAACAGGTTTTCTGGGATGGGGGATCTGTTCAATAAAAGTCATGGGGGTAATCTTTTTGAAAAATAATTTTTTTCAAAGCTGCGTTGTTCAGATGGTTTTTTGAATTTGCTCATGTTTTTAATTTACTCTGAAAATTCATACCTACAATGGAGTAAACTAATGCAATTTACTGATATCTTAGAATAAAAATATGAATTTGGAAGGTTCAAAAAGAATATTAAATGACACAAAATTTTAATAGTGAATATATGTATTTCAAAATGGGTAATTATGCAACCACCGCTTTCTCTTTAATTTGACAAATAGTGGAGTTGTCATTTCAGTTTTGCTTAGGAATTTAAGCATAACATGTTAAGAAATGTATAATTAGTTTTTCTAATTAAATAAGGAAAAGTAAATAATCAACTCAGATTGTATTCTACAGTTCTGCCTGTGTTTATTTTCTGTTGTTTAGGTGTGTGTATAGTCTGTGCAAAATACTTAAAACAAATTTATATCAGACTGACTTTATGATGTTCTTAAGACATTCTACCTGAATGAAGAAGATAGAAGTATCTTGTTCTCATTTCAAGTGGTAGGTTTGCCTGAATAGCAGCAATAATAAAAATGTTATGATAAGTTATTGGTGGAGCTTGAGGAAGAAGTGGATCTATTCCTTATAAAATTTGAAGGCATCATGCTAGAAGGAGTAAAGATTAGATGACAATTTCACTTTTCAAGGGAGGATTTTTGTTCTTTTATTTTTTAAAATAAAAAATGGTTGATTGAGAAGTGAATTAACAGGTAGAATATGTGTATGTGTATGTAAAATGATTGTATGTTATGTATGTGTATCAGTGAACTTAAAACACATTACATTTAATTTGTAATTATGATTCTGAAGTCTGATGTGTTAATTTTTTTCCCTCTATAAGCACTTCAAAGTAAATATTTATATTGTTTTGAAGTGAATAATTTAAGCCACTAAAAGACTGTGCAAATATTATTATTCTTTTTCAATTGATGTGGATTACTAAAGGAGCTCCATATTTACATCTTAACCTGACATTTTTTTCTTTTAAAAAGCAAAACTGTGATTATGGTTTTCTAAAACAGTATGGCAAAAGTCGAAAGTCTTTCTGTACCAAAACAAATTCATTATGCCTTTAAAAGGATACTTGTCAAATTAAACTCTTTGGTATTAAAATGGTCTAAAATTTAGACGTTATATGTATTGTGAGTAGTCATATCTCAACATATCTTCTGTGATTTGATCCTGCAAAAGTTCTTTTAAGTTTCTAGAATATTTTAATTTAAAATATTTATCTTGATGTTACCATATGTGTCAAGTGCAAAAGACTTCTGTCCTTCTAGTCTAATAGAATTAGACTGATAAGGAACATTAAGGAACTGATAAGGAACTATAAGGAACATTGTGTTACTCAAATAATACTGGAACTGCTGTGGGGTCATTTCAGGGGAATTCAGACTGGAGATTAATTACCTCCTTAATCATTAGTAAAGAAACGAACAATTTTTAAATAAATACCTTTTAAACTTAAATAATTTTTTATTGTAGAAAATAGGATATGTAAAAATGAAATGTTTTATATAATTTATTTTCTTACCACCCAGATCCTTTTTTGTAATGGTTAGAATATTCAAATTGGGACTAATAACTCTATCTTACCATTTTCATTTATTTTATTTTACTCTAGTTTGATTTAGTTTGTCCTTTGTTTTCTTCATCTCTTAATTTTAATTCATGTTTTTACCTCTTGGGTTTTGTTGACCTTAAATCTTCAGAAGTTCAAGAATAAATTGCCTTGAGAGCCTGCAATGTTAATTTTAAAAGTTCTCTGGTTTTTTCCCAAGACATCTTCAACTACTCTAAGAGATAAAATTGAGAACTTAAAACAGACTTTTATCTTATTCCTGAATCCCTATAAGGAAATCTCATCAGCAGTTGGGTTTTAGTGGTAGGGAGTTTGTCTTCTCTCAGTCACTGAGGTACATCTTAAGTTTTTTCCACTTTCAGACCAAATGTCACAATTTCTTTATCTTAACAGATAGCTATTCCACTTGTGCTAAGTAACTTGGAAATTAATATAGGATAGCTATCTGTCTAAAGTTGTCCCAGGTGTTCTTTTCTTTAAAAATACCTAACACCCATAAGACACTTGTGGGTGATGATTTCCTTTATGAAAAACTTCATTGGAGAAAGGAGAGTCCTTTAAATAATCAACCAATATAATGCATTCAATGTTGTTTTTTACCTATAAAATCAGTTTTTATTTCTTTCAGGAAAATAGTTTTGTGTAAAGAAAAATATATTGGTAGGGTCATTATGGGAGATATCATGAAACCTCACCAATTTCAGGGATAAAAGGAAAGAGTTAACACCTTTGTATTTTTTAATATAACAACTTTATTGAGATATTCACATGCCATACAATTCTCTCATTTAAGGTGTTCATCAGTGATTTTTCATATATTCACAGAATTGTATCACCATAATCAATTTTAGATTTTTTTCTTACCCCCCAAATTTTTTCATGCCTTTGAGCAGACACTCCCCTAGTCCACTCACCCTTCAGGCAACCACTAATCCAGTTTCTGTCTCTATAGATTTGCTGTTTTCAACATTTTATGTAAATGTAATGGTATAATATATGGCCTTTTGTGCGTGAATTCTTTTACTTAGTATAATGCTTTCAAGGATCATCCATGTTGTAGCATGTGTCAGTCCTTCATTTCTATATATTGATGAATATATCCATATATTTCATTATATGGATATATATTTTATCAGTTCATTGGTTAATAGACATTTGGGTTGTTTCCACTTTTGTGCTGTTGTGAGTAATGCTGCCCTGAACATTCATGGATAAGATTTTGTGCATATAGATTTTAGATCTCTTGGGTATATACACATAGAAGTAGAACACCTTTGTGATTTAAATAGTATTCATTTTTGTTTGTTTCATCATTGTGTAATGAAGTGAAATCACTCAGTTGTGTCCGACTCTTTGCGACCCCATGGACTGTAGCCTACCAGGCTCCTCAGTCCATGGGATTTTCCAGGCAAGAGTACTGGAGTGGGTTGCCATTGCCTTCTGGATCCATTATACATTGCCTCATCCCATCCCTGTGGTACAGCAGTATATAGTTGACCCTTGAACAACACAGCTTTGAACTGTGTGGATCCACTAATACAAGGATTCCTTTCAATAAATATCTACTATAGTATTACATAATTTGAGGTTGATTGAGTCTGCAAATGCAGAACTACAGATATGGAGGGCCAACTCTAAAGGTATATATAATTTTCGACTGTGTATAGACTCAGTGCCCCTAAGCCCTGCATTGTTCAAGAGTCAGCTGTACTTTATACTAATAATATCATATTCACCATATTAGTTTTTTGATAGATGTAACAAGAAGGGGATACAGTAGAAAGCCTACTTAGTTTTTTAAAGGAATATTGTACATTTTACTAAAATGAAATTTTAATCAAATTGTACCAGTTGTCTATAGAAGAATGTTGAATGATACCACATTTTGTGGGGGCTGGTAAATAATCCACCTTACTATTTTAATGTTATACTTAGCACCAGTAGAATTCTGTGTTGTATATAATATTACCCACTTATTACTAGCTGGGATGACATGTAGATTGAGAAACAACACTGTGGGACTTGAATGTTGTAAACCTTATAACAAACAAAAAGGTTAAGCTTGAATTTTAGGTATTTTGAGTATTATCTGCATTAAGAAAAGACTTAGAATCTATCTCTAAAGCCTGTTGATTGCCTGTTAAGTCTTTGTTAACTTTGTACTTTCTATAATGAAGAATATAGAATAAATCTTGGAAGTTGGTAATTTATCTCTAAAACTAAAACTGTACACTAACATATCTAATAACTTTATCATCTTCTATGAACATAAAATACAGAACAAGTTTACTCAGTACATTTCAAAATTGTTCATTCTGAGAAATCTAAGTACAAAATAAGGTACACATTAAACTGTGGACATTAAGGAAAGGTATGAATGGAATCAGAATAGCAACAGTAATTTCAATACTTAAAGTGAAATTCTGTTGAGAAGTGACCAAACAAATGTCTTATTTCATTTCATGAGCTTTAATTCTGTGAATTACAGTTTGAATTCAGTTGATCGTAGGAGGAACTGTGGTCACTTTAAACCACTAAAGTGTATAAAATAGTATTTATCATATGAGACTATCTTTTTCATTAATTTACTGTAAATTATTCCAACCTAAGAAATTCATATTTTGGACACTTTTAAAATTTTTAGTATTCTATGTCTTTATTTCTAAGAATGAGAAAGTACTTTTTTTCTGAAGACATTACTTGACTCTTGTAATGTTTTTAAAGATCTCATTGTTTTATTCAACATATTTTAAAAGAGAGATTGTTAAACTAATAATATTGGATTCTTCATCTTTTTTCTTTCATTTTAACCTGCCCCATTGTCAAAAATCTGTTTACCAAAAAAGTGGGAATAGAATTAGGGTCTATGATAAAATGAAAAAAATTTTTTCTATTTATTTTGATAATGTAGGTGCTCTCTTTCATAGACAGTAAACTATCTGAACTCTTAAATATTGTGGAATCATTTATATTTAGTCACAAAGTTGAAGTAGCTTTGCATTGTAGGAAGAATTTCTGAAGTGTGTTGTTTTTCACCATTGTGAAAGACCAAAAGAATAGTTTTGAATTTGTGCATATCGAATTTGAAACTGAGATAAAGGCTAGACTTTGACCCATGTAGATCTTAACTGAAATACATATATTTAAGAGTACTGAGTTAAAAACTTTTAAATGTCACTGTTTTCAGTAGTTCTGGAATTGATTAGATGTAGTCAAGACTTCATGATTTTTTATTTCATATGTGATACTATGATATATATAATAGGGAGGAGCAGATTCTCAACTTAGATTACATTTCAGTTTTTATAGGGACAGAAAAAGCATTGAAATAAAAAAAATGGTAGGCATATGATGTTAATATTTTGGGGAATATATTGTTTAATATTTATGTCCAAAGAATAAATTCTATGAATATAATATATTCATTGCATTGTTTGTGCACAATATTTACTTGAAACTAAACACTATTCTTAAAAAATCAAAAATTTTAAGTATACTTTAAGTGTAAGTAATTATTGTTGCTTTTATGATGATTTTGAAGCAAAGCATACAACAGTTAAGTCTAGAAGAATACACAGTTTCTGATTTGAAGTTGTCTTCCATTGGCTCAACAGGAGTATTTACTAAGTATTTACTAAGGTTTTATTTTTATGATTTCTAAAAAGCCCTTTTTATAAGATAATTCAGGTGTTTTCTCTTTTTTAGATACAAGATTTCTTATGCTAATTGGTTTAGACAGGCTGCTACTTAATTTGGAAACTTGTTTATGTCAGCTTATTTTATGAGTACTATATATTTTATGTTCTAATTTTTGTTATTAATTTTGCTGTTAGGATTTAGCTTAAAATGTTGAACATGATGGAAGATTATTTAATTTTTTCACAAACCATTTTAATTAAAGCTGAAATATAAGTATTATCTGTGACTAGATTTTTATACAATTATGATCACCTAGTCTATCTGTCTTGAATTCTTTTTTCATGAACTATACCACTTTTAATGGTTGCATAATAGGTTATTAATTGAATACAGTGGGTAAGTTGTTAACACATTATTTCACATTGCACTAATATTAATGCTTAACACCTACTAAATGTCACTGGTACTTTTTGGCTGAAAAAGTTTCCTCTTTATATTTTACAGTAGATGATGTTGGGGAAAAATTAGAGCATATGGGGAACACACCATTAAAAATCAGCAGTGATGGTTCACAAGAAGATGTTAAAGAAGATGGATTTGGTTCAGAAGTAATAAAAGTGTATATATTTAAAGCCGAGGCTGAAGATGATGTTGAAATAGGTATAAATACTAAGTTTATTGCTATAATGGTTAGGAATTAGAACTTATCTTTTCTGGAAACCATTCTAATACTGCCTTCAAAGTGCAACTTTTTAATAGGTTTCTTTAGGGATAGAATATTTTAAAATTATATATACATATGTAATATATATATAATTGTATATAAATATGGTACAGAACAAGTCATTCTTAGATTCTTTCAAACGCGTAGAAGATTCCAGTTGAGATTTCAAACATGAGTGGAGGGAGTTTGGTTTAGAATAGGAAATTGTGAGTATTTAAGGGTAGTCTAGAGGCAGGCTGCTTGGATTTTAATCCTAGTTCTACCATTTAAGTGGCCTTTGGTGAATTACTTAACCTTCTTCTACATCAGTTTCCTCATCCATAAAATGGTCATAATGGTAGTAACTACCTTATAATACTATCACAAGGATTAAATGGATAAATACATGTAAAAGACAAAGTGCTTTGCACATATGTTGTTATTTCTTAGTAATGACTGATAATTTAAAGTGAAATTTATATGATAATTCTCTTGACACTTAAAATATATGGGGTGAGTATTTTTCTAAAGGAAAATATTTTAATATATCTTCCTTATTATGATATAAAGTGTGCTCAGTCATGTCTGACTCTTTGTGACCCCAGGGGCTATAGCCCACCAGGCTCCTCTGTCCATGGGATTTTCTAGGCTAGAATACTTGAGTAGGTTGCCATTTCCTTCTCTAGGGGATCTTCCAAATCCAGGGATCGAGCCTGGGTCTCCTGCATTGGCAGGCAGATTCTTTACCACTAGAGCCACCTGGGAGGAAATTATTCTATGATGCTTACTGATTTTGATTCATGTTTTAACTTTTAAGGTGGAACAGAAATTGTCACAGAGAGTGAGTACACCAATGGACATTCTGTAGCTGGAGTGCTTGACCAGAGCCGAATGCAGCGGGAGAAGATGGTTTACATGGCAGTTAAAGATTCTTCTCAAGAAGAAGATGATATCAGTAAGAAAAAAATGGCACTATAGTGACTCATCCATAGACATCATGCATTCTTTTCTAAAAAAAGTAATCTCAGATTTAAGCACTACATAGTAGCAAATATCAATAAAATAAGTCTGACCGTTTGCTATAATTAAGAAGGAAGGGTCCTTTTGACTATTCACGAATACGTGTATTGTTCAAGTGAGCAAACATATTGTGTCTCAGATACTTGGGATACAGAGATCAGCAACATATGGTTCCTGACGTTACTAGAGGTCACAAATACGTAGGTAATTACTGAGAATCTACTTTGTGTGTGTATTGCATATGTTGCATATATTATCTCATTTAATTCTTATAACTCATTTCTGAGTTAGGTGGTATCATCCCTGTTTAATGGAAGCAGAAAATGCTCAAGGAAGTTAAGCAATTGCCCATGGTCATCTAATATTAAATGAGGAACATAGGATTTGAATTCATGTCTGCCTAACTCTGCTGCCGGTGTTCTTTGCACATGGCAGTGAGCACTGTTGACCTCTTTCTGAGTTTAGCAGTGGAAGGGCTAACTGGGTGTCTCCTTCTGCTACTGAGGCATTGGCTGAGTAAGTATTCTTCCAAGTCAAGCCACCAGGATTTTTACTTATTATGCTGTTGATGATCTCCAAGTAGTTGCTGCTTAAGGTTTCTTGGAGCTGAGTACCACACAGGGTGAAAAAAGCTCCTGACATTTGCTTTCCTGCCATAGTACACATTTCCTTAAGAAGACATTTTACTTTCTTCCTACTTTCTCCTCACCTCAGTATAGGAATGCAGCCCTTCCCTAAGGCTTTTTCTGTCTTCTTGCCATGCTGAAACAAAAACTATTTTGATTTACCCTAGAAAAGAAAAAGCCTCCCCTTGACTGCATTACCTTGACAATACTTAGCTTTACCTATACTGCACTATGATCCCCACTCCTCAAATTCCCTTCCCCAGAATTCATGGGGAGCTGAATTCCAATCCCAAACATGAATAATATACCACAGCTGAAAATGTCAAAAACAAATGAGTCTAGAGGACTTTATTAGAAAAAGAATTTCTACTTGATCTCTAAATTCTTTACTTTTTTACTCATTGGTCAGTAAGAAGGGGCACAATGGAAGATGGGAGATTGAAGCTTAGGTTAGCTGATGCCAGAATTCCATGGGGATGTACAAAATTTAGACCAGTGTCTCTTTCTGGTTAATTGAAAGAAAGGAAACCTAGGAGAGGGATACTTTTGTCCCATATTTTTTCCACATTTTTCAAATGAGTAGAAAATACCACTGTGTAAATTAAAGGAAAAGCATAAATTCAAGCCAGTTTTCTGTTTAACAGATTAAATCTAAGTGGATTATTTCACATAAAATAAACTTATTGACCCTCTAGGTTTAAATTCTTTTATACTAACGATATTTTTTAAAGTGTCTAACTTAATGTTTTTGTCTTCAGTAAGGTCTCTGAAAATCCTGCATCTTAATTGGTGTCCACATAGCTTTGAGCACCAGCATTTTATATTATAACCATGTATATATATGGTTTTACTTGCTTTAATTTTTAATTCTTTAGTTACTAGTATTTTTGACAATTTTTTCATTGCATGTACAGCACTGCATTTAAGTTACAATATGTAGGATAGCATGGACCGCTTTCTCATAATTGATTCTATGGGAAATGCTTCTGAGTTCCAAAGAATTATCATCCAGAATTATGGAATACAATTCTTCTTATAAATTTGTAATGCCCAATGGACTGTAAAATCAGTCAGTATATTTTAAGCACACGTTTTATATAAATTGAAAGTCATTTTCATAGGATTAGGTTCTAAGAGGAGGATAAGAATTTTGATGAATTATTGTCTCCTGGTGGCACTAGCCTCCCAAATGCCTAATATAATTTTTAAATTTACCAAATTGAAATCTTGAAAAAGAATCATTTGGAAATTTTTACCCATTTAGTAAATATTTGGGGTTATAAGCAAGCAGTTATTTCTAAAATTTAGGTTGTGCTGAAATAGCAGATGAAGTATACATGGAAGTCATTGTAGGGGAAGAGGAAGGAACTTTCCCTGAGACTCAACTTGAGGACTTTGATGTTAATAAAACAATTGTCCCTATTGTCTGGGCTGCGGTATATGGTCGGACACTGTCATCTTTTTAACCTAATAAGTACATAACATATATTTCATCAGCCTTTAGGTCATTAAATATGCTATGCTAATGCCCACCATGAGTTGGCTAATACTATGTTTTGCTGTGGACTGATTCATTTCAAGTTACTTACATGATTTTTATACCACATATCTTGTGTTATTTAAAATGAACTTTGCTTAATGCATTTTTTTCAGTAGGGTTTATTTTATATCCTACCTGTATAAGTGAGCAGCTTGAAAGTTTAATTTTTCTTAAAATAGAAATGTCCTTTGAAAATTGGTCCTTCCTCTTTTGTACTAACACCATAAAAATAAGATATCGGGGTTTGAAAAGGAACAGAAATTCAGGTGTGCTCTTCTAGGAAGTATATGATGAAAGGTAAATTAATCAAGTTATTTTTTCCCTTTCTATTTGATCTCATTTCTACTTAATTTTCAGGATGATCCAGATATATTTTTTATTTTGAAAAATTTTGTTGTTCAAATGTGTTAATTTATCTTGATTTTTGTCAAAGTTTCATTCATTCAGCAGTCATTTGTTCAGCATCTTCAATTTTGAGGGTATTCTGCAGAAATATCTACTCTTTTTTTTAATTAAAAAATATAATTTAATTATAAACCATGGAGTCTTGTTTTCATTTGCATAGTAAGAACAGCTCCCATTTCCAATCTTTTAATTTACTTTTTATTTGGAGGAAAATTGCTATACAATATTGTGTTGGTTTCTGCCATACAACAAAGCAAATCAGTCATAATTATACATATATCACCTCCCCCTTCTCCCTCCCATTCCCCCACCCCACTCCTCTAGGTAATCACAGAGTAACCAGGCTTGGTTCCCTGTGTTATATAGCAATTTCTCACCAGCTATCTCTTTTACACATGGCAGTATATATATGTCGAGGCTACTTTCTCTGTTCATCCCACTCTTTCCTTCTCCCACTGTGTCCACAAGTCCATTTTCTATGTCCGTGTCTCCATTCCTTCTCTGTTAATAGGTTCATCAATACCATTTTTATAGATTCCATATATACGCATGAATATACTGTATTTATTTTTCTCTTTCTGACTTACTTCACTCTGTGTAACAGGCTCTAGGTTCATCCACCTCACTAGAACTGACTCAAATTCATTTCTTTTTAAGGCCGAGTGATATTCCATTGTATATATGTACCACATCTTCTTTATCAATTCATCTGTCGATGGGCATCTAGGTTGCTTCCATGTCCTAGCTATTGTAAATACTGCTGTTGGAAACATTGAGGGTACATGGGTCTTTCTGAACTGTGGGATTGCTGGGTCACATGGTAGTTTTATTCCTAGTTTTTTAAGGAATCTCCATACTGTTCTCCATAGTGGCTGTATCAGCTTACATTCCCACCAACAGTGCAAGAGGGTTCCCTTTTCCCCACATTTCTCCAGCATTTGTTTGTGGATTTTCTGATGATGCCCACTCTGACTGGTGTGAGGTGATACACTTACTGTAGTTTTGATTTGAATTTCTATAATAGTGATGTTGAACATCTTTTCATGTGTTTTTTGGCCATCTATATGTATTCTTTGGAGAAGTATCTGTTTAGATCTTCTGCCCATTTTTTGATTGATCATTTTTCTAGTATTGAGCTATATGTGCTGTTTACACACTTTGGAGAATAATCTTTTGTCAGTTGTTTCATTTAAAATTATTTTCTTTTATTTTGAAGGTTGGCTTTTCATCTTGTTCATTGTTTCATTTGTGGTGCAAGAGCTTTTAAGTTTAATTAGGTCCCATTTGTTTGTTTTTGTCTTTATTTCCATTACTCTTGGAGGTAGATCAAAGAGGATCTTGCTGTGATTTATATTCGAGAGTGTACTTCCTATGTTCCTCTAAGAGCTTTATAGTTTCTTGCCTTACATTTTAAGTCTTTAATCCATTTTGAGTTTATTTTTGTGTGTGGTGTTAGGAAGTATTGTAGTTTCATTCCAAGTAGCTGTCCAATTTTCCCAGTACCACTTATTAAAGAGACTATCCTTTCTCCATTGAATATGCTTGCCTCCTTTGTCAAAGACAAGGTGCTCATAGGTTCATGGGTTTATCTCTGTCTGGACTTGCTATCTTATTCCATTGGTCTATATTTCTGTTTTTGTGCCAGTACTGTACTATCTTGATGACTATAGGTTTGTAGTATAGTCTGAAGTCAGGAAGGTTGATTCCTCCAGGTGTTTTTCTTTTTCAAGGTTGCTTTGACTATTTGGGGTCTTTTGTGCTTCCATGCAAATTGTGAAATTGTTCGTTCTGGTTTTGTGAAAAATATATTGGTAGTTTGATAGGGATTACATTGAATCTGTAGATTACTTTGGGTAATATAATCACTTTCACATTGTATCTCTCCATCTGTTTGTGTCATCTTCGATTCATAGTTTTCTGCATACAGGTCTTTTGCCTCTTTAGGCAGGTCTGTTCCTAAGTATTTTATTCTTTTGTTGTAGTGGTGAATGGGTTTGTTTCATTGATTTCTCCTGATTTTTCATTGCTAGTACATAGGAATACAAGGGATTTTTGTGTATTAATTTTATATCCTGCAACTTTATTATATTCATTGGTTAATTCTAGTATTTTCTGGTTACATCTTTAGGGTTTTCTATATGTAATATCATGTCATCAGCAAGCAGTGAGAGTTTTCCTTCTTTTCCAATCTAGATTCCTTTTATTTCTTTTTTTTTTCTGATTGCTGTGGCTAGGTCGTCCAAAACTATGTTGAATAATAGTGGCAAGAGTAGGCACCCTTGTCTTGTTCCTGGTCTTAGAGGAAATGCTTTCAGTTTTTCACCACTGAGATTAATGTTTGCTGTGAGTTTGTCATGTATGGCCTTTATCATGTTGAGGTATGATCCTTCTTTACTTTCTAGAGAGTTATCATAAATGGGTGATGATTTTTGTGAAAAGCTTTCTCTATATCTACTGAGATGATTATATGATTTTATCTTTCAATTAATAATATATATCACATTGATTTGGGTATATTGAAGAATCCTTGCATCCCTGAGATCAAGCCCACTTGATCGTGGTGTATGATCCTTTTAAAATGTTGTTGGGTTCTGTTTGCTAGAATTTTGTTAAGGATTTTTCCATCTATGTTCATCAGTGACGTGCTTAGTCACTCAGTTGTGTCTGACTCTTTGCAAACCTTTGGATTGTACCTGCCAGGCTTCTCTGCCATGGGAATTCTCAAGGCAAGAATACTGGAGTATGTTGCCATGCCCTCTTCCAGGGGATCTTCCCTACCCAGGGATAGAACCGAGGTCTCCCATATTGCAGGCAGATTCTTTACCATCTAAGGCACCAGGGAAGCCCAAGAACACTGGAGTAGGTAGCCTATCCCTTCTCCAGGGATCTTCCAGCCCAGGAATCAAACCAGGGTCTCCTGCATTGCAGGTGGATTTTTTACCAGCTGAGCTCCCAGGGAAGCCCATCATTAGTGACTGGCCTGTAATTTTCTTTTTTTGTGGTATCTTTGTCTGCTTTTGGTATCAGGGTGATGATGGCCTCATAGAATGTTTACTCAGGTTTTATATAGAAAGTAAGGTTTTCCTATAAGTTAGTTCCAAGGATACTCACAACAGCCCTTACTTTCAGTGTGTGAAATTATCTAATCTATGGGAGTGGAAGAACTCAACAACAAAAAGTTTAATCCAAGGAATGGTGATTGATGTAAGGTTTTGTAGATGCGATCCAATGATAATTGTTATACTCAGTCTATCAGTTTTTAATTTGTTGTTTTTTTTTTTTTAAGGAGATGAAAGAAGAGTTTCTCGAAGGTATGAAGATTGTCAGTCATCAGGTGAGAGAGCATTATATGTGAGATGTAAGTTAAATAGCTGGTTTTGTATACTACTTGGTATATAAAGAGTTATTAGTTTGTGTGTACAGACCCATTAGACTCTTATTTGCCTAGTCATATCTAGTTAGTTGTAAGTTTATTTCTTCAAGGAATTTTATTTAGAGACATAATGTGTGTTATTCTGTGAATGCAGTTCATTTTAGATTTACCTCAGGATTTCCCTTGAGGTCCACTGGTTAAGACTCCATGTGTCCCCTGCAGGGGGTGCAGTTTTGATCCCTGATTGGGGAACTGAGATCCCACATGCCACATGATGTGGCCAAAAAGTAGAAATAAAAAAATTTCTTTTTCAAGATACAAATGTCAGGCCACTTACTGCATGGCCATAAAAGGTTACTATGGAAAAGATTATAAAATATAAATTTTTCTGACATGAAAGTAAAAATTGTCCATGATATCAACCACTTGTTAATGTTCTCCTTGGGATGGAACTATTTTCTTAATTTTTATGCAGCCAGTAGATTATATAGATGTTACATAAAACTCATGTGTCAGCTTAAGTATTTTTTAGTTTTAATATATTTCATATAGTGTTTTTTATTCCATGCTTGATAGTTCTTTTTATTTTCTTACACAGGGAGAATAAAGTATCTATCTTGTTTCTAACCTTAAGAGGTTTTCACTCTCTAAATTTAAATATAGATTTCAGGTGAATTAATGAGAGACATACATATCATAGCATTTAAGCTAAACAATTTCTTGGGCTACGTTTTTAAACTAAATTGCATAACACAAGAGATTGTGAGAACGGATATTAAAGTATTTTGTATACATTGATTCCATTGAAATTTTGGAAAATTACCTGTCACATTTATCTTAACTCTTAAAAAGTCAATCTTACTACTTTTAACATTAAGTAAACCATTTTGAAGCATAAATACAAGAAGTTGTTGTTTGTCACATATTACACAGTTACCATGATTGTATTGGTTATCTGACATGTATAAATTAATTCTTTGCTAAATCTCTTTAATTTCATCAGCCTTCATTGGTGGGAAAGTTGAACTGATGTCAATATTTTGTTCATGGTCATAAAATTCAGTTTATGTTTCATTTACCTGATCAGTTTGTTCCTTTAGGATAAATAAGCTGGATATTTTAGTTAATTTTGTATGGTATCATATTTTTGCATATTCACTTGAGAAATGAATGTACTTTGTGAAATTTAGCACTTCAGTGGCAACCGAATGCTAAGTTTTTTCTAGTAATTTAATCAAAATGAAAAGAGTATAAATATATATAGTTCAATGGTGTATTGATTTTTTTCAGGAAATAATTTAGACTCAACATTAGAAAACAGAAGTAATACAGCAGCACAGTACCTTCAAATCTGTGATAGCATTAACGCAAATAAAGTACTTAAACAAAAAACCAAGAAGAGGAGAAGGGGAGAAATGAGGCAGTGGCAAACAGGTAAAATACTAATACATTGCTTTATGAATACTATAATTACTTGAAATGCAGTAGTATGTTTTGTAACCTGAGAATATAAGTCAGTTGTTTGTAGTGTAGTTAGTCCTACTCTCATATACTTGTGTTTGATCTAAGTAGTTGGGTTTTTTAAAAAATGTTTTACTGTTACTTAGCAAAACTGTGCTTGTTTGCTTTTTACCCAGATGATGTTTTTTAAAAGATAATTTTCAGGTTGTTACAAAGTATATGTGATATAACATTTTGGCAGATGAATGGTCTATAGTAGAGTGCTGCTCATTATATTTTAGTGTGCTCAGTTCATTCGCTCAGTCATGTCTGACTTTGCGACACCATGGACTGCAGCACACCAGGCTTCTCTGTCCATCACTAACTCCTGGAGCTTTACTTTATTATAAATTGGTTTTAATCTACATCTTGTCTTACAGGGTTTTATTCCACTAGTATAGTTCTCACATTGTGAATGTCAGCTAATTTTGCTGCATTTGTTGTAAAACCCTTTTAAAACAGTCTGGCCAAATGTTACAACTTCCTTTTTTTTTTAATCTAGCTGTTATAATAGGCCCTGATGGACAACCCCTGACAGTGTATCCTTGCCATATTTGCACAAAAAAGTTTAAATCCAGAGGATTCTTGAAAAGACACATGAAGAATCATCCTGATCATTTAATGAGAAAAAAATATCAGTGTACAGATTGTGACTTTACAACTAACAAGAAAGTGAGTTTCCATAACCATTTAGAAAGCCATAAGCTTATAAACAAAGTTGACAAAACCCATGAATTTACAGAATACACACGAAGATACAGAGAAGCTAGTCCATTGAGTTCAAATAAACTTATATTAAGAGACAAGGAGCCGAAGATGCACAAGTGCAAATACTGTGACTATGAAACTGCGGAACAAGGACTGTTAAACCGACATTTACTGGCTGTTCACAGCAAGAATTTTCCTCATGTTTGTGTTGAGTGTGGGAAGGGCTTTCGACATCCTTCTGAACTCAAGAAACATATGAGAACCCATACTGGTGAAAAGCCATATCAGTGTCAGTATTGTGTCTTCAGGTGTGCAGATCAATCAAATTTGAAAACTCACATTAAGTCTAAGCATGGTAACAATTTACCATATAAATGTGAGCATTGTCCCCAAGCATTTGGTGATGAGAGAGAACTTCAACGCCATCTGGATTTGTTTCAAGGACATAAGACACACCAGTGTCCTCATTGTGACCATAAGAGCACCAACTCAAGTGACCTTAAGCGGCACATCATATCTGTCCACACTAAGGATTTTCCTCACAAATGTGAGGTCTGTGATAAAGGTTTCCATCGCCCTTCTGAGCTCAAAAAGCATAGTGATATCCATAAGGGTAGGAAGATTCATCAGTGTAGGCACTGTGACTTTAAAACATCAGATCCATTTATTCTTAGTGGTCATATCCTTTCAGTTCATACTAAGGATCAGTCATTGAAGTGTAAAAGGTGCAAAAGAGGGTTCAGACAACAAAATGAGCTCAAAAAGCATATGAAGACTCACACTGGAAGGAAGATTTACCAATGTGAGTATTGTGAATACAGCACCACAGATGCATCTGGCTTTAAACGACATGTGATATCAATACATACAAAAGACTACCCACACAGGTGTGAATTCTGCAAGAAGGGATTCCGACGACCATCAGAAAAAAATCAGCATATTATGAGACACCACAAGGAGGCTCTTATATAGTAAGATTAATATAAAGAAAGAAGCTATTTAGAAAATATGACATGCTACATGGGAAGATAATTTCACAAACTCTTTCACCTGGTTACATAGCTTGATATTAAATTATAAATTTACATTCTTTTTATTAAAGATCTTCAAGTATTTGAATTGAGAGGGGATCTCATAGCCCTTTGAAATTACTTAAAGAATTTAAGGAGCACCATAGAATGGTTGCAGAAAACCTTATTGTCTATTTAATGGTATAAACATAATTCAACCACAGAGGGGAAGAGCAAAGACAACCACTTTATTTGGCTGATCATACTAGAGACAAATCTTTCTGAAAAAAATCATATCTAATTAAGGCCTAACTGCATAAAAGGCCTCACTTTTATGCAGTTTTGTAAATGGGGTGGTAAAATAAAATGCAATCATCCATCAGTCACTTAGTCACTGAATCTTTATATGGTACCTGGAAATTGAATTCCAGAAATGGCAAAAGTTTTGTGTATTCATTGAAAGAAATTTCACTGGAAAACAGGTTAGATTAGTTCAGTACTATTTAGAAGGATTTCAGAGCTACTAAGGTTTTATTACAGGATAGGATGTTTAAAATACAGCATTCTGTACTGAAGTCTAAAGATTCAAGTTCCCCTTTTTTCTGATGTTCAAGTTGATTGATATTCAGTATGGCTTATATGACAAAAGTATATTTGAGTCAAATGTGGCTTTCTAAAATGCATGCAACAGTAATGTTGCAAACAAAGCTAGCACTATATTTCTTAATGATACTAAGATTAAATTGAGAGAACACAGTTTTCTTAAAAATTTAGTTTTTTTAGGACAGTCGTAGCAAGTATGATAGTTCCGGTCTTACTTGCTCTAATGTTTAAAGGTGCAATTTTATGCCATTATTGAAATTTTTGATTTTTAAAATCTATATACCATATTATTAACATGCATTTTCAATGTGAGGCAGTATTTATGCAGTATTTAAAAAAACACTATGCTGCCAATAGAGCTTAGAGGTGGATATTCAGTTTACAGTGTATAAAATATGCATCCTTTTAACCACACTTTATGTTAGCATGCTGCAAATCAACATGGCGCTTAATATAAAAAGCTGGTTTAGGGAAATTTAATGAAAATCCTGTTCATAAATGTAATGCATATGATGTGTACTTTTAAGTTTTAGTTGCTTCATGTTTACACTCAGCTGTTCAGCATAATTAAAATGTAATTTTACTTCATGCTATATTGTGGCTTTGTGTTTTAAATAATGTTCACCTTTCTGTTTTTGCACCAGGTAAGAATCAGTTCCTTGAGAATAAATTTTTTATCTTTCTTAATTCAGAATATTAAATTTGGAAAATCTAAAGTTGTGTGTCATGTGGTTGTAAATGATGTACACGCTGTAAGATAAGATTGTCACTGTTAATGTGGGATTATTGTTTCTAAATGTTACTCATTGAAATGAGCATACAATAAAAAGCATTTATTGCACTTAAAGGCTTTATGAGTTTATTTAAAGTTGTGTTTAATGTCCATTCTTAAAAGACTTTTTACTTAAAATTGCTCTTAGGCATTTTTTTGCCTGCAATTTGATGTTTTATAGATGTTGTGCATTAACAACATGAGTTAGGAATTTCAACAGTTATGATGGTATAGCATGATTATTCCTCAAATTTTTTTTTTGTTAAAACCATGATGGAATGCTTTAAAGTTGCTCATCTTAAGACTTGAGACTTAGTATTATAGAGAAAACTAAAAATTCTTGGCCTGCTTAAGTAACATGATCCTGAAAAATGAATCTAATTATGTTTCCTGTAGGCCAACATACATTCATTAAATCAAGGCTTTGGGAAAGATTCTGCAAATGAACTTAGTAGTCAGTGTTCGGTAGAATTCATGTACCTAGATATATAGCACTGTTGCTTAAGACTCTTTGTCAGTTGGGTTAATTATTCTTTAATGATCACTAAGAGAAAAAGCCATTACATGTTAGACCAATGCTTTAAGCTTTAATGTCTATGGAGTTTGTCTAGGGATAGTGTTAAACTACATATTCTAATTCTGTAGGTGTGGACTGGGGTCTACTATTCTGCATTTCTATCAAGTTGCCAATGTGTTAACCACCATAGAAATAGTGAGGTGTTAGACAAAGCCCCCAGTGTAATTCTGGTACACTTTGGCAGCTTTGCTTAAACAACTACGAGTGAATATAATGAGGAAATCCATACTGAGGACTTGGCATTTAAGCTGAGACTTGAGTGCCAAGAAAAAACCCGTCATGTGAAGATCTTGTGCAAGAGCATTCAAGGCAGAGAAATATACATGCAAATACAGAAAACCTGAGATGGTACAAGCTTTGGCTGCATCATGGTGAAAGGAACTGATAATTGATGAGACCCGTGGGAATTTGAAATAAGAAGTCATTGGAGGGTTTTAAGGAAAGGAGTGATGTGATTTACATTTTGAAGATCATTTTGGAGGCTGTGTGAAGAATGTATTGTAGAGGAGCCAAGGGAAGCAGGGAGCCATGTGAAGAGGTTATTCTACTCATTCATGGCTACAATGGGGCTGAAGAAAAGCAAATAGATTCTCTTATTAATTGGATCTAGAAAACCTCAGCCAAGATAATACAGATAAGAATTCAGCCCATGTTACAAACAAAAGATTGCTCTTAAAAATGCAGATTTTACCTGGACAGGCCTATTTTATATGACCCCCCCCCAAAAAAATGTAAGTCAAAGTACCTTCACAAGAAGGAGGAATCATTTTGCAATTACTAAAAGAATAGGCACTTTTCTAGAACAGTTCAGGGTCATTACATGGAAATGGGTTTGTCTGATTGTCACTTCCATGTGGCCTATACCATGATAGAGAGGAAAATATTAAGAATTATTCAGGTAGAGCTCTCAAATTCAATTCATGTCTCATACAGGAAAACTACCAGTTTGAACCTTGACCTTCCTTTAAAGATATCTATGACATAACTTTTATTGCAGAAAACTTTTGACCATATACAATATAATGAA
This sequence comes from Capricornis sumatraensis, assembly GCF_032405125.1. Lineage (NCBI taxonomy): Eukaryota > Metazoa > Chordata > Mammalia > Artiodactyla > Bovidae > Capricornis > Capricornis sumatraensis. The sequence goes on along the minus strand of NC_091092.1, from coordinate 66,599,983 downwards.
CCCCTATATAGCCATTACCCAACTTTAGCAATCATTACTTACACGGTCAATTTTGATTCATTTTTTACTTTTCCTTACTCCTGCTTTAACCCACCTATACCTCATTGGTTTATTTTTATTCCCTATTGTCTTATTGGCTTATTTTGAAGTAAGTCCCAGGCATAGTTTTAAGAATTTTTGAAGGAAGATATCACACAGTTTTTAAATACACTTACTTCCAGAAAAAGAAGACATCTCACATGAAGGCAGGGGAACTAAACAATCTTCTTGGTCAGTTCTTTCTAGTTTATTGTGAGAATTGGCTAGAACTGGAATTCTATCAAATAAAACTTTTAGGACTCATAAGATTTCATTTAGAGAAAATGCAGAACTAGATTAGAACCCTAGAATATCACAAGGTAATTCCACCCTGTCTTACCAAAAGAATTAGCTTGTAAATTTGATACTGGTTAACAAAGTTCTCTTAGAACCTTGGAACCTCTTAGATAGGAGCTGCCTATTGTTATTGGTAATCTAGAGGCCCTATAGAAGAGTGTCTAGATTTTGTAGGGTCAAGGCTCTAACACTAGGTATCAAAAATGTTTTAACCTGACTTGTTCCAGTTGCTTGGCCTCTCATTTTTTTTTTTTTTAATTTTACTTTACAATACTGTATTGGTTTTGCCATACATCAACATGAATCCACCACGGGTATACATGAGTTCCCAATCCTGAACCCCCCTCCCACCTCCCTCCCCATACCATCTCTCTGGGTCATCCCAGTGCACCAGCCCCAAGCATCCTGTATCCTTCATCGAACCTAGACTGGCAATTCGTTTCTTACATGATACTATACATGTTTCAATGCCATTCTCCCAAATCATCCCACCCTCTCCCTCTCCTACAGAGTCCAAAAGTCTTCTATACATCTGTGTCTCTTTTGCTCTCTCACATACAGGGTTATTACCATCTTTCTAAATTCCATATATATGTGTTAGTATACTATAATGGTGTTTTTCTTTCAGGCTTACTTCACTCTGTATAATAGGCTCCAGTTTCATCCACCTCATTAGAACTGATTCAAATGTATTCTTTTTAATGGCTGAGTAATACTCCATTGTGTATATGTACCACAGCTTTCTTATCCATTCATCTGTTGATGGACATCTAGGTTGCTTCCATGTCCTGGCTATTATAAACAGTGCTGCGATGAACATTGGGGTACACATGTCTCTTTCAATTCTGGTCTCCTCGGTGTGTATGCCCAGCAGAGGGATTGCTGGGTCATAAGGCAGTTCTATTTCCAGTTTTTTAAGGAATCTCCACACTGTTCTCCATAGCTAGGCCTCTCTCTTTGAGCATTACCCAAGTAACTATTCCAAAGGGAAACCCCCACTTTAAAATTTGGACCAATTGGCAGTATTAGAACTATTTAACCCAGAATGTAACTCCCAGTCACCCAGTCTAGATCCCAGCCTACCCATCATAACATAGCTGGCACATCAGACCCCTTTAGGAAACTACTTTAAAAAGCTTATATAATGTCCCATTTTAAGAAATTGGTCTGATTTATTATATTTGGCACACTTGGGGAAGGAGTATTCAATATTGATTGTGTTAGCAAACCAGCTATTAAAGTAATATGTCGTAAAGTCTATCCCTTGACATAAAGAATGTCTAGAACATAAACTTTAATAATAAAAAAATTGGAAGGAAGCCAAACATAAAGACCCTGGACTTAATATTTCATATACAAGAGACTGATCCAAGACTACCAAGACTGCCTGGCTATCATGTAATTATGTCATATTACTATTCCAGTGTTCCTCTGTAGGCTCAAAAGTGGTATGTCTTGTTTTGTCACTAAAGATTAATGGTTTTATAAGACAGATGTGGTTTATTCTGGTATTTATTTTTAAAATTTATTTATCCTAAGATGGATAAAGAAAGTACTTTTGCATTTTTTTACTGGATGAAAAAGTACTATGGACATCCAATAAATTTAGTAATGGTGTCTGGTGGGGGAGAGAGACCTTGCAGGGAAGTCTTTTCACAGCTTATTATTTACTTTCATGGGTACTATGGCTACATGATGTTATCTTTGTGGATTATAATAATGAGAAAGAAATGAGAATGGCTTTTTGTTAAAGTGATCTAAATTGAGTGGTAACATGTAATTTTTTTAGCTTTATTTTATTCCTTTCGTACTGTTTCTGTAGACAAAGTATTACAGTTAAAGCACAATTACAAAAATGGGAAGAATGTTTTATGGCATTTAGTTATGAACTTACTGAATTATGAAATTTAGAGGGCTAGGTTTGTAAGTGAAGAAATTCTCATTTTAAGCAGAAACATGCATCAATGAGAGGTCCAACTATGTTAAAGTGTTGCCTCTAGTAATCCACATCAGAGTTTTCTATTGTGGTGCTTATTAGCCTAACATAAACATTCATGTGAATAATAACTTTCTGACCAAAATGTACAGCTAAGCTAAACATCCATACTGCATGTTTCCTACTAGGACTTCCACAAAAAACCATATAGATACATATTTTATTTATACACTTAAATTAACTTTGCATGTCATTGCACAATCTCCCATTTTATTCAACATGTAAAGTAAAATATGCTGAACAAAAATTAGATAAACAGGCATTCCTCACCTGACAATATCTGCAGTTTTCAAAGATAAGCTGTGTGAAACTTAGGAAAACAATCACATGTTTCTATTGAACTTAATCAAAAATTAGAAAAGAAATACATACATATAACTTTGTTAAGTGTAATAATCACCTTGTTATAACTCCCATTCTCTCGCTATGCATGGATCAAATGAACCCAAATTTTGGGCACTGTTATTTTATATGAGTATTTTAGGAAAATCACATTTATTCTAATTTTAAAGCAGTTATAGTAGCACTTTTCTATCAGGCTACTAAAAACTTCCACTTACATAATGTATAATGGTGAGATAACAAGGCATAATTTTGTTACAGTTACGTATATGAGTATTTAGCAGAGGAGAAATCTCCGTTGTTCCTATACTAAGGGAAAAAAGGTAAGGACTATATAGCTCATTCTGTTACAAAACACTAATAAGATTAGAATTGTACCAACCCACATTACAGACCTTAACATTTTAGTCAGAGTATTAAGAAAATAAGGCTTTTTGCTTCATATCAAGGCTAATTTGGATATTTATATAAATATTAAAAACATTTTTCTTTTCATTTGTGGTTTGATTCAGTATGCTGCTAAGTCACTTCAGTCATGTCCAACTGTGTGTGACCCCATAGACGGTAGCCCACCAGGCTCCCCCGTCCCTGGGATTCCCCAGGCGAGAATACTGGAGTGGGTTGCCATTTCCTTCTCCTTCTTGATTCAGTATAGTGCCTCATATGTTCCTATCTTAACAGTTTCTTAGTATAATGGATAATTATTAGAATATAATTATAAAGAATGACAGAATTATATATAGATATTTGCAAAGACATTTCAGTGCAAAACCTCATTCACATATAAATCCAAATTTATTTGTTACCTGAATCTATACTTTGTCAAATACAAACATTTTAATTTTTGCTAATTCTTAAGTTTAACCAAAGGGGTTGAAATTTTAAAAGTTCATTCATATCTACTAATATATTTAGAAAATACTTTAGTTCACTTTATAAAATCATTAGATCCCAGTTAACCAACTTCAAAGTACATTAAATATTTTATGATAAGATCTCTTTCTCCCAAGTAGAATACAGATATCAAGTGTTTCACTTTTATACAGTATTTCAATGTTGTTTTGTCTACCACTGTTTTTTAAAAAAGACCACCTTCCTTCCACTCTCGACTGCAATATAGTGTTATTTGTTTTTAAGAAAGTGGCTGTGATCATTTGGGGATGATATGTTTGAGAAGACAGATTTGCCAGATTTGACAAGTACTTAGACCCATAATACCATAATGTACAATCTAGTAGATTCAGGTATTTTAAAAAATATTATCCCACTTCCCTAATAAATGAAATTAACCATCACCTTTGATTTAGTTTTATCTCAAAGAAGTATAAATATAACTCCTTTGTACATGTAATAAATTATCTACTTTAATCACAAGGTTAAATATGAAAATAGCAAATATATTCTGTATATATCATGCATTAAACTTTTTTTTAATTCAATAATATTGCTTTTTGTTGTTGTCATTAAAAAAAGAGTATTTACTCCTGCAGCTAAACTGCATTCTAATATCATAGGAAAATTTCTAGTGAGATAACTTGTAAAATTATTACCCCCACAAAATTAACCCTGTCTAGGAAGCACCCTATTGAAAAAGAGTGGATTAAGTCCTACAGTTTGTAATTGAGTTTTAAAAATTAGTATGTTGCTATACTGAATACAAAAATGTGATAGAAAGGATTCAAGCCTTATAAATGACTGGAGAAACTGTCATCTGTATAACTAATTAATTCCATTAGACTTGCAGGTTTGTAGCATAGTTTAAAATATTGATTGGCTTTTGTTATGAAAAAAAGTACTAATGAAGACACAAAAAAATTCCTTTGAGCTGGAGATTCATTCATGGCTAGAAAAGAAAAAAAATAGTTTAGAACTGGCTTATAATTAAGTTAAGACATTATAATTATATGAACAAAGTTATAAAAACTGTGTACATTGATATGAATAATACCAAAGGAAATGCATGGCACTGTTTGGCACTTTTTTATGTATATAGTCAATGACACAATGGTTTATCTGACTTTAGTCAAGGTATAGTTTTCAAAAGACTTTAAGCACAGGGGAGGAAGATTTAAGTAGATTTACTCCTTGGTGTCATATTTAGAGGTTAAATATATCCAAAAGTCTCCGTTGATAAATACACATCTATCATCTGTGAGCTTAAATATATTTTGAACCTGCTAATAGTATCTAGTACCTTCAGATATCAAATTTGATGTTCATTACCATATGCTATTAATGAAGGGAAAAGTAACTACTATTATTCTGTAGACCCTTTATTTGGCAGGTCCTCACATCCCAGGGACAGAGGAGCCTCGTGGGCTGCCGTCTATGGGGTCGCACAGAGTTGGATACAACTGACGAAACTTAGCAGCAGGAGCAGCAGCACATTTATGCCACCTCTGGGGAATAACAGTAATAAGTAATTCTCAATAATTAATGACCTAAGAAATGCAATATATTAAAATATATTTCAAAGTTCAAATTATTTTTATTTTAGGATTACTAAATGTTGGTTGCTTCCACTGATGATAGATAATCATATACACATGATTAATGATTTGACCATAGTTAGAGAAGGGCTTCACAGCTAACAGCTTTCTGATTTTTTTTTAGTTTATTCAAATATTTGAGCTTGTTCAACCAAAAGATAATTGTTCAAACTGGGTTAACAGATGTTTAATTTTATTAATTTATATCTGCAGTAATTTATTAATTATGCACCTGCAGTCTACATTTAAAATTTTCCTTGAAAGGTTCTACAGAAAAGTTGATTGATATATATTTATCTGTTGCTCATCATGATATACTTAGGCATTTTAAGACTTTTATTGAAATATAATAAACTTAGAAGTAATACACACATAGGTGTACAACTAAATGAATCTTCCTAAACTCAACACATATATGCAACCATCAGATCAAGAAAGAGCATATTATTAGTTCCCCAGTAGTCCTCCTTATGTTTACTTCCAATCGGGTGTGAACCCTCAAAGAAAACCAACCACTTCCTGACTTTAAAAACCATAGATTAGTCTTACCTGCTTTCAGTACTTAAGATTTTAACATAAGAAAAAGGCAGTCATTATCATGGTGTTAAAAATCAGATTCTCTATAGTTTTACAATGTCCTACAATGTGCAGGCAGTCCCCCACATCAAATTATCCAGTCCTAAATATTAATAGTGCTGAGGCTGAGAAACTCTGCTAACAAAACGTAATGGCCTTAGGATTTTTTTCTCCCTAATTATATACTCTAAAAATGTCCCATGAACTTACACAAGTCAATTTGTCTTCTGTTTTCTCAATCACAATAGTTTGTGTATCACTACCTGGTGGTATATATTCATAGTCATCATACAAGAGGCCTAGGATTGGATACTGTGTCCTGTACCTATATAGAAAAACAAAAGTTAGTTTACAGGCTGGACAAGAAAATAATTTTATTGCTTTTTAGTCACTCCTACTTTGACTTTCCTTATTTAATTTGGCTCTGAATGACTTTTAACTTTTTCTAAAAAGAAAATCTCCTCTTAGATTTATTACTATTATTTTCAAGAGAATAAGAGGGAAGTATTTCTGCTTCTGGCAATGATGGATCACTGGCAGCATAAGACAGTGATCCCAAAGGGAAACAAATGACATGAGCCCTACAAGTGCCTACCACACTGCCTGGAGTGAGAATTTGTAGAACAGAATACCAGACAGGAGAGAGCTATATAGTTGGAGAGAGAGGAAGGGATCTGTGGAGAATTCCCTTACAAGTCTTTGGTGAGTACTGATCAGTATAGGCGTGTGAAAAAGCTGCTGAGGCTGGGGTAAGAACCACTGAAAAGGAACAGTCTTAAAATTCCTGGAATTCACTTGGTGAAGGGAACTCTAGTCTGTGTTCCACTAACCAGAATGAGAAGATTTCCTAAAACTAGAGTGAAGTTAAGTCGCTCAGTCGTGTTCGACTCTTTGCGACCCGTGGACTGTAGCTCACCAAGCTCCTCCATCCATGGGATTCTCCAGGCAAGAATACTGGAGTGGGTTGCCATTTCCTTCTCCATAATACTAGAGGGCATCAAGCAAATACTACAAAACACTACTACTGCCTTAGTAGTGGGATGACCTGGTCCTAGACTGCAAGTTGTTCTAAGTGTTTAAAAACAAAACTTGAAATTATTACACTGTTTCCAAATAGCCTAACCTCATCTCTGAACAAACCTCCTAAATTCTTAGTGTTATAAAAAATATCCAGAACTCAAGTATGTAAAATCAAAATATATGGCATTCAATAAGAAATTAGTAGGCATGGAATGAAGCAGGAATATGAGTAATGAAGAAGAAAAAGTGAATTAGTAGAAACAAACCAAGAAATGACAAATAAGGTTTCAGCTACTAGAAATATAAAGAAATGTATAAAGTATATAATAAGTAAGTTGGAGGAAAGCATGAACACAGTGAGAAAGATTGAGAATATGATGATTTACATCAGATTTATAAAGATGAAATTAATGTTCTGTGGGATTAACAACAGATTAGGCACTGCAGACAAAAAATACTACTAAATTTGAAGACATCAGGACAAATTATCCAAAATCAAACACAAGAGAAAAAAAGACTGAAAAAGATATACAGAGTATGAGTTAGCCATGTTAAATATTAGGTGCCCTCATATATGCATAATTGAAGGATTACAAGATATAGGATTATATATTCTGGATTATAGGTTTAGCAGGAGACAAAAAAATAATTGAAGAAATAACGATCTAATTCTTTCCAAATTTGATAGAAACTAAACACAAAGATCCAAGAAGCTCAATGAAGAACAAGAAAACTAAAGATGAAGAAAAACACACAGGCACATCATTATCAAATTGCTGAAAACCAGTGATAAAGTATCTCATAAACAGAAAAAAAGCATTACTCAGAGAAATAATCATAAAATTAACATCAAACTTCATAATAGACATAATGAAAGTCAGAAGACAGCAGAATGACAGCTTTAAAGTACTGGAAGAAAAAAATATCTCCAGTTACTATTCTACACACAGCAAAAATAACTTTGGATAATAAAGGCAAAATTACAACTGTTTTCAGACATAAAAAGCCAAGAAAAGTCTTCACCAGCAGAGCAGTATGGTGAGAAATAGTTCTAATGAGGTGGATGAAACTGGAACCTATTATACAGAGTGAAGTAAGCCAGAAAGAAAAACACCAATACAGTATACTAGTGCATATATATGGAATTTAGAAAGATGATAACGATAACCCTGTATGCGAGACAGCAAAAGAGACACAGATGTATAGAACAGTCTTTTGGACTCTGTGGTAGAGGGAGAGGGTGGGATGATTTGGGAGAATGGCATTGAAACATGTATAATATCATATATGAAATAAGTCGCCAGCCCAGGTTCGATGCATGATACCAGATGCTTGGGGCTGGTGCACTGCAACGACTCAGAGGGATGGTACAGGGAGGGAGGAGAGAAGGGGGTTCAGGATGGGGAACACGTGTATACCTGTGGCAGATACATGTTGATGTAAAGTAATTAACCTCCAATTAAAATAAATAAATTTATTTAAAAAATAAAAAATAAAATAAATAAAGGAAGCATGGAAAATGATTATCAGGTGGTAATTTTGGATCTAAGCAAAAGAATGAACAGCACTAGAAATGATGAATATGTGAGTAAATTTAAAACATTGTTTTTCTTGTTTTAATATTTTAAAAATAATTTTACTATTTAGAGCAATATAATACTGTATTTGAAGGTTTATAATATATGTAAAAGTAAATATAGATAATAGAAATAGCAAAAAGATCATGGGAAAATGGAAATATACTACCATAAAATTTCTATGCTACATGTGATGAGATACATTATTTGAGGACAAACTGTGATAATATAAAAAAGAATAGTTTAAAACTTAGAGCAATCATAGAAAGAAAGAAATATACTTAATAAACCAATAAAACAGATAAAATATAATAATGAAAATAACTTCAAGAATATTACTAAAATTGATATAGTTCTAACCAGATTGGTTAGCAAAGAAAGAAAGAGCACACAATTTAAAGATATCAAGAAAGATATCACCTCATACCTGTCTTAGAAGTCTATTATCAAAAAGACAAGAAATAGCAGATGTTGGCAAGTGTGTGGAATAAAGGGAAACTTTTGCACTGTTGGTGGGAATGCAAACTGGTACAGCTACTATAGAAAACAGTATTGAGGTTCCTCAAAAAATTAAAAATAGAACTATCAAATGATCTAGCAATTTAACTTCTGGGTATTTAGCAGAAGGAAGGGAAAACACTAAAAGGTATCTGCACTCTAATGTTCATTGTGACATTATTTACCAATAGTCAAGACATGAAATCAGTGTAAGTGTACATCAATGTTGGAATGGATAAATAAAATATTATGTATTGTATATTCAATACACATACATACACACACACTGGAATATCATTCAGCCAAAAAATAAAGGAAATCCTACCATTTACAACAGAATGGATTGACCCTGAGGGCATTATGCAAAATGAAACAAGGCAGACAGAGACAGACAGATACCATATTATCTCACTTGATAAAAAAAAAATATATATATATATATATATATAGGTAAAGAGAACATATTGCTGGTTGCCCGAGGTGGAGGAGTAGGGGGTGAGCAAAATGGGTGAAAGTGGTCAAAAGGTACAAACTTCCAGTTACAAAATAAATACATTGGGATGTAATGACCAGTATGGTAACTATAGTTAATAATACTGTATTGTATATTTGAAAGTTGCTAAAAGATTAGATCTTTAAAAGTTCTTATCACAAAAAATTTGTAACTATGGATGGTATTGGGTATTAACTAGACTTATTGTGGTGATCACTTAGAAATATACATATAATGAACCACTGTGTTATATATCCAAACTAAAATAATGTTATATGTTAATTATATCACAATTTTTAAAAATTTAAAGAGAAATCTTTTGTCTTGAAAACATAAGAAGGAGTATGATGACAAAAGAACAGTCACAGAAGACCTCAGACATCCCCCAAAAAGACTTAAAAAAACCCCTCTGCATACTTGGGTAGGACTAAAAGAAAAGGAAAAAGAAGAATTCAGAATGAGGCCTGCACCCTTGGGAGGGAGCTGTGAAGGAAGAAAGTTTCCCACACCTTGAGAAGTCTCCTCACCAGTGGAGAGATCATACTGGACAGAGGGAGACTATTGGAGCCTAAGAGGGAGAGAGCAGCAACAGGTTTGTGGAAGGCAAAATAGAGAGTAACCTGCACAGAGGGTCGGCACTGCCAATCTATGTTCCCCAACCTGAGACACTCTTCTGTCAGTGAGAGTGGGGCTCGGGTGCTGAAGTTCAGATTCCAGAGCTCAATCTCAGGGAGAGGACCAGGGTTAGGTGTGGAAACTACACCTAACTAGGTCTAGGTGTACTAGGAAGAACCCTGAGCCCACCAGAGAAAGAAGGCACCATTATTGGGAGGCACATGAGGAGAGGGGTGGGACCACCATAAGAGCTTCTTTCCCTGTGAGTGCTCCCAGGCACAGGACACTGCCTAGAGGAGGCCTGGGGACTGGCATCAGTCACCATCACCATCTTGGGCTCCAGAGGCAGACACTGACCACCTCTTCCAGACCTGCAGGTAGATGCTGGAACTGCCCTGCTGTCCCAGGAGAGCACGGATAGCTCTTGCTACTAGGAAATCCACCAGTGAGTTCCAGGAGCTGTCCCATTGTCCTGGGAGCATATAGTAAATTTGCTCCTCCAGAATATCCATCAGTGGGAGTCAGGACCTGCCCATGCTGTCCTAGGAGGACACGGATAGCTCCCCCTACTAGGAAATCTGCCTAAAGGGGCTGAAACTAGGGGATATGTGACTAAGGAAGAAGTGGTGAAATCTCTCTTAGCAGCTGTATAAACTTTAGTTACACCTCCACTGATGGCTTCCTAAATTCAGTGCACGTGAAACATCTGAAAGGACAAATATTCTTGTAGCTGGGAGGGGTCTAACTTTAGCAGCTGTGGGCTTTGTGGGCACATACATGTGAAGGTTGGGGCAGACCAAAATATGAGCTGCCTCTGTAGTTCCCATGGTGAGTCCAGGTGCATAGCTGATGCAGTCCTAGGACCTGACTTCAGTGGATCTGAGCCAATGGCCTGATGAAAACAGTGCCTGGGAGTCACCAGGGCCAATTGCTGGCATGCCCACAGTTAAGGTGGGACCAAGAACACCAACAACAACATTGTACTTTGTAAGCTCATTAACAGGCAAAAGGGAACACAACAGAGCACATTGACAGGTGAACACCTGCAAAGGAGGAATACTCAGTGGCTTCTCTCCCAGTGGGAGTGCTTCAATCCTACCTATCTTATACCACAGATCAGAAAAACAGCTAAGAAACAGATCTGGGGGTCTCTACTCTGACAACTAGGGAACAGACCCCACCCCTGACAGGGCAGTGACAACCAAATAGCAATATCTAGGGCATGCAACATGTAGGGCAAGCTCTGATCACCCTATCAAGGGGATAATGGAACAAGCCTCTGGACCAGCCTCACCCACAAGAAGGCAAGCACCAGAAGCAAGAGGAACCATGATCATGCAGACTTTGGGAAGGAGACCATAAACATAGTAAGTGACAAAATGAGATGAGAAAGAAATATGTTACAGATGAAGAAGCAAGATAAACTTCTACGAAAACAACTAAATGAAGAGGAGACAAGCAATCTATCTAAAATAGAATTTGGAGTAATAATGATAGTAAAGATGTCCCAAGATCTCGGAAAAAGAATGGGGGCAGAGATCAAGAAGATGCAAAAAATGTTTACCAAAGACCTAGAAGAACTAAAGAACAAATAAACATAGATGAACAAGACAAGAACTGAAATAAATACACTAGAAGGAAAAAATAGCAGAGTAACTGAGGCATAAAAACAGTTCAGTGACCTGGAAGAGAGAATGGTGAAAATCTCTGCCACAAAGCAAAGAAAAAAGAATGAAAAGAAATTAGGACAGTCTCAGAGACTTTCGGGACAACATTAAATGCACAGACATTTGAATTAAAAGGATCCTGGAAGAAAAAGAGAAAGGGCCTGAGAAAATATTTGAAGAGATTATAGTTGAAAACTTCCCTAACATGGGAAAGGACATAGTCACCCAAGCCCAGGAAGTGCAGATTCACATATGGGATAAACCCAAGGAAGAACACACCAAGACACATATTAATCAAACAAACACAAATTAAATACAAAGAAAAAAAATTCAAATAAATAAGGTGAAAGTAACAAATGACGTATAAGGGAATCCCCATAAGGTTATTAGCAGATTTTTCAGCAGAAACTCTGCAGGCCAGAAGGGAGTGGCAGGATATATTTGTAATGAAAGGGGGAAAAATCCTACAACCAAGAATACTCTACCCAGAAAGGCTCTGATTCAGACTCAACAGAGAAATCAAAAGCTTCACAGACAGACAAAAGCTAAAAGAATTCAGCACCACCAAACCAGCTTTGCAATAAATGCTAAAGAAAACTTTCTAGGCAAGAAACACAAGAGACAAGAACAAAGGAGGAAAGGAAGGGGGAAAAGACCTACAAAACAAACCCAAAACAATTTATAAAATGTCAGTAGGAACATAAAAGTTGATAATTACCATAAATGTAAATGGATTAAATGCTCCAACCAAAAAGACATAGACTGACTGAATGGATACAAAAACAAGACCCATATATATACTGTCTACAAGAGACTCACCTCATACCTAGGGACACATACAGACTGAAAGTGAGGGAGCAGAAAAAGATGAGCTATGCAAATGGAAATCAAAAGAAAGCTGGAGTAGCAACACTCATATCAGACAAAACAGACTTTAAAATAAAGACTGTTACAAGAGACAAGGAAGGACACTACAAAATGATCAAGGGATCAATCCAAGAAGACATAACAATTGTATATATTTATGCACCCAATATAGGAGCAACTCAATATATAAGGCAAATGCTAATGGCTATAAAATGGTGCAGCTACTTTGGAAAAATTTAGGAGTTCTCCAAAAAATTAAACAGAGTTACTATGAGCTAAGCAATTCTACTCCTAGGTATATACTTAAAAGAAATGAACATATATTTATACACAAATTTGAACACAGATATTTACAATAGCATTGTTCAAAACTGAAAACAGCCCAAATTTTCATCAATTGATGAATGGATAAATAAAATGTTATATATATCCATAAAATGGAATACTATTTAGTAACAAAAATCAATGAAGTACTGACACATGCTAAACCACAGATGAATCTTGAAAACATCCCAAGTGAAAGATTTCGGTTTCCAAAGATTACATTTTGCATTATTCCATTTATATGAAATATCCAAACTTGATTGTTGCTGAATGTATTAATAAAGAGTCACTTTCTATTTTATTTTGCTAAATTGCTGCAACGTAAGTTATGGTCATATTAATTACACAAGAGATGCTGCCTAAGAATGATGATGCAGGAAAGAACAGAGCCAAAATATAAAGACAGATTTCTGAAGACATATTTTGATCACACAAATCCATTTGGACAACAAGCAATCCCAGTTAAGTGGATTAACCAATTCCCAGTTTAAGCTGCATTTCTGGCATGTGCAACTGAAAGAGTCCTGACTAATATGGTTGGTTAAACAACGAATTATTTGCTTTTTACTTTCACTGTATTTAATGTATTATAAATACAGTGAAAGTGTGCTGTTCAATTTTATCATCTTTTTTTGAACATTCATTCCTCAGTAGAATTACTGGCCAGCAGAAAACACCAAATTCTGTCTAAGGGTGTATATATCAAGTAAACATGCTATAACTTGGATTATATCATAACCAAAATTATATCCAAATTTCATTAAAAATACATTACTTTCTAGTTGTAATAGTTGTCCTTCCACCACTGGAGGGTTGGTTATGAGATGAATATATTTCTTGTCTCAACTTTGAGAGTTCCTTACAAATAAAAGACAATATAACCATTTAAAAACAGTACAAACAGGAGGTAAAAGGTATTTCTGATCATTTAACAAGGTTCTAAGAATAATTTTTCCCTTCCTTTTTAGCCTTGAGGTAAGAATATTCCAATCCTACTTGTTGAATTCTATATAGTCTTGCTTCATGATACCTAATTAAGTTACATTATAAGTCTCTGCAAGAATCCACTAACTGGTATAGGATTTCTATACTTAAAGGATAACATGAGATAGAATGGGCATGATTCTCAAGGTGAATATGTGAAAATTTCTGTTGCAAAAGATTAAAAAGTATAACTATAGCAGAAAAGTATTGAAACTGCAATATGGGAACAGATATTGTTTCCTAAAAGATAATCTATTACTGAACATTACTACAAGTACCATTTGTTCAATAACAGCAATACGATATTAACCACCATTTTGGATACTTTCTTCCTTCAGTACCTATTTTATAACAGAACTTGGGCTATATACTATAGTCATAGAAAGGAATATAACACAGTCCCTTACTGAAGCAACTCAGTCTTATTGGAAGTTTCATTGCTAATGAGGTAGAAAATCAACATTTTAAAAAATATTAAAAGCATAACATTTTTTGCTTCAATTCTATCTTTCCTTTGAATTATTTCTCCTGAAATACAGCTTTCTACTTTTTCATGGTCATTCACATTCTTTTTTATGAATAAACTAAGTCTTGGAAATATGTCTTTTCTTAGTTTGTGGGAAGTATTTATCCCACATGGTTGAGTTGTATGGTTCCTCTCCACTTTGACCCCTTCTCTGTTACCTCTGACTGACGCTTTATAAGGGAATCCTTCTCTTCCAGCAAACTTGTCAGTTCATGAATCTTGAATTGGAAATCACTGCAGCTTCCTTCTCTTCTTGAAACGTCTTTTTGGTACTGATTTAATTGAGTCTAAGGATTTAAAAAGAACTTAGAACTATTATAATTCTCATTTAACAAAATGGATAACTGAGTTCCAAAGAGGTTAAATGACAGAAAGTCATAAAGCTAGTTATGAAATGAAGAGTAAAATACCAATAGTTATAAACATTTGGAGATTTATGAATGTTGAAGATGAATTGAAATACCAATTAGGAATTTCTCACTTTTTAAAGTTGACTTTACTGTTTAGGCTTAGGCATTATATAAGTAAAAATCCTAGGCAACAGAATTAAAATGAAGCTAAGAAAACAGGTACTTTATATTCCTTCAAATACTAATTAAGGAAAACTCAGTAACTAATATTATATCATGATTTGCACTTAACAACATATTCCTCCTGCCTGCATAACTTCTCTCAGTCCTCACAGCAGCCCTCTGAGATAAGTGTTATTATAAACCTTATTTACAAAACAGGTAAATGAGATCCAGAGATGTTAAATTATACAAAGGAGCAACAGCTAGTAAGCAACACAGCTGCAACTCCATGACAGGTCTTCTGACTCCAAATCCTGTTCATTTCCTTCTTTACTGTATTGTGTATGCAGAGATGACTATTATGTTAAAGTGTTATTAGTAACATTCTGATATAAAAGAAACCAGTGGAGGAAATCTGCAAGAAAGTCGATTTCCTTTTGAACAAATTCTATTTTGTTTCAATTTTATTTTTTTACTTAATTTATTTTTTAAAATATAAATTTATTTATTTTAATTGGAAGTTAATTACTTTACAATATTGTATTGATTTTTGGTAAAGACTATACCTTATATTTGGAAAAAAAAACTCTGTGGTCAGTTTTTATATTAAAAGATTTGAGTTATATAACTACAATTAGGTATCAGTAATTTAAGGGTTAGTCAATTTGACCTAGAATGACAAAATAAGGCAATGTACAATTATTCTCACAAATATCACCTTGATTTTGATGCCAATTACAGGTACATAATTCAATAGTTTTATCCTTGTACTTCACAAAGCTGTTGCTATGTATCACCCCTCAAAGTCAAAGAAAGATTTTTATGAATTCAAATGTGGCTTCACTGGACAATCTTGAAAGTTGTTCTTGCCTGCATAGAGCAAGCTTCGGGTAGGATCATAAAGTGTTCCCTTCTCCTCCATCACCAAATAAATAAATTGAAATTAAAAAACCAACAACCCCAACTTAATGTCTTCTTTTTTTCTTTCCTAGAAAAGATGAAGCTAAATTACAAAACAATTTAACAATATTCTTTACACAATGATATGTATTTAGCAAAAAATTCTACAACATAGTCCTATCACTCTACCTTCAGTTGATTTTTCTTTGTAGCTTTAAACTTGAAAATAACATTATCTTATTAGAAAATCTGTGCTGACCTGTACATTTATGCAGTGTAGGATCTACATACCCTTAGTTTGCAGATCTCTCTGTCTTTCTCCATTCTTAAGTTTTTTACCATCTCCATGTAATGGTTGCCAATCTCATCCATTTTAGCCTGCAGCATCGGGCCTGTGCAAGTCTCAGAAACCTACACAAGGCAAAATAATTTTCTTTAATTAGACTGTTATGAAGGAAATGCATATTATATTATACAACATTAATAGATAAAAAAACACATAATTAAACAAAACATTGAAATAATCAGAAGGATTTTTTTTTTGTAAGTTCATTATACAGCTGAAATGGCATGGCAGTGAGTTAAGACATAACTTCATGTAAAATCATGAGAAAGCAGTCTATGTATTTTCTCGTGTTGAATTGGATACACACACAGACACACACACACGCACACATATGGGCTTCGCAGGTGGCACTAGTAGTAAAGAACCCGCCTGCCAATGCAGGCTAAAAGACGCAGGTTCAATTCCTGGATCAGGAGGCTCCCCTGGAGGAGGGCATGGCAATCCACTCAAGTATTCTTGCCTGGAGAATCCCATGGACAGAGGAGCCTGGGGGACTATGGTCTATAGAGTTGCAGAGACTCAGACATGACTGTAGCAACTTAGCACAGCACATAGATGTATATATAACCAATGGTATAATTAAGGCAATAGCACATGCTTAAAACAAAATTTGAATACCTGCATTCTAAGATTTTTATTCTCTTGCTCTAAATTACGCTTACAGTATTCCAATTCTTTTAGTTTATATTCTATGTCTGATAGCGTATGCTGAAGAGAGAGATTGTCTTCTTCCAAAGCTTGGCATTTTGAGGTTGAGTCTTGACATCCTTGCTGTAAAGAATACGTAATAAATAAGACAAATGGATTTTACTTTTTAGGAGAGAGTGCTTTTAGTTGATTAATTCAATGAAACAAAGCAAATATTTTTCCATGCCAGTTTGCTTATATATTTATCCTTAAATGGTAAGTTAAGTCAGCTATGAAATTCATTACTCTCACTTACCCTCTTGAGTGAGAAGGAATCGAGATTAGATGAATTTTCAGTGTACCAATTTAGCAAATTCTTGCTACTCCTTGGCAATATGATTACCTATCTTCCGGTAGGCACCAAAACAACCCTATGCCTGATTACGTAACAACTAGAAACTCAACCCAAATTTGGGATTGTCCCAGGAGCCAATTTTAGGAATGGATCAGCCTCAGAGATTTATTATGATTTCCAAAGAATCATCTCTGCTCAGATATCTGTAGAAAACTTTTAGAGTTCATTCATTCAATTACTCATTGCACAAATGTGTTAAGATCTACAAAAACCTTTTTAGCAACACACAAGACCAAATGAGTGAGTGAACTTAGATATTCAATATTTATACAATTTTTGTCACTTAACAACATAGAAAATTGTGAATTGTTTATACTTCATACCTAAAATACTTAAGATATATATATATATATATATATATATATATACATGTATATATATATATATACATATATATATACACACCCATATATTTTTCTGAGAGGGCTTCAGTAACTGGAAATACCCAAGGCCTCTCAATTCTCAATAATATGAACAAATTATTTCATCATATTTTAATTGTCTGGATTGTATCTCATAACTCCAATGTGCTAACTGTGCATATGAAAAACTATCAATCTAAATTATTATCAATGAAAATGTCAATTTACCTGTTGTTGGCGATTATCAGCTCTCACTGATGCCAAGAGTTCTTCATACTCTTTTATTTGAGTTTCTTTGAATGTCAAGTCTTTCTCAAGCCTTATCTTATCATTTTCCAGTGACTAGAACCAAAATTATTTATGACTGAGAATTACAGAAACTTGTCAACGGTTACACAAGACAAAGATCTGTTTTCATTGAAATGTTTAAATAAGCACTTATTTCATTTGCAGTTGTTTAATAAAACAGAATTCTAAAAGTTAATCAAAATATGGGACACAAAATGATTGAAACTTTAAAACCTGCATTGATAGACATTTTGATGAACTGATGAATCCTAAGTGCAATGAAGCAGAACCTTCAGAATTACTTAACATTTTTTCCTTACATCCACAAAGACTCCTTGTTAATCCCAGTAGGTTTTGAATTTTCAAATTAAGAGTCTGAATGTATTCATCAGAACCCAGAAACAAAAAGCCCACTCCAAAGTCCTCAAGGAGTAATTTACTGTATGGAAAGTCTTCTGAATGTATCTAGCTGATGTCATGAAGAACATCAATTAAAATAGAAATCAGAAAATGTTAGTTCTTAAAGATAGAAATTTTCAAACATTCAAAAAAATGCGAAGTATGCTTTATTATTACAGAAAAGGGGAAGTTTCCAATCAATGAGTCAGACTATTCTAATTTTACAAACTACTCCCTGGCTTTAAGCATTAAATTACCTTAGTGGTAAACTAAATAATAAGTGTGCACCCAAGTTTCTTTCATTTTCACACTGGACAGCTCTTTACTTCTCTCCTCCAACCCCAATTAACTGTTACAAGAAAATAACTATATCTGGGTGAGCAAAATATTATTGTATTAAATTTTTAAAAGGCAGACTGAATGCCTTGATTTATATGTTAGGAAGCTAAGAACTAGAAAATCTTTGGAAAGAAAAATCAAAATAAATGTTACTGTCAAGTCATTCTGAAGATGTCCAAGCTCTTCCCGTATGTTGCTGAATGTGGACAGCACTAGTCGAAGAGATTTATCAGACATATCCCTCATCTGGGGGAAGAAAACAATTGATGATTTATTTTTACTAGCATTTAAAACAAGCAATGTAAGTAATAGTAACCTAATTTTTCTGCTCTACAAGCAAACTTATTTACAACTTCATTTTTAATATGACAATATTAGAATAGTGATGCAGGGCATTTGGTTAATAACATGCATAAGTAATCCAAGGAATATTCCTGAAGAGATCATAGCTATGTTATTTGAAAAGGGTCTCTTTTTACCCATGATGAAGTATCACTTTTTTCATGATAGAAATATATCAGCATATTCTCAAATTTACTTTTTTTCTCTAAAGATTAGAAAAGATGAGACAGTCAATCTTCAAATAATAAATTGTATCTCCCTAAGTGTGCTGCCAAATGCATTGATTTTGGCTGAGTTGAGAACAATATAATACAAATTAAGTTTAAGCTTGAAGTATAAAAATATTTCAAATTTTAAAGAGGAAGAACAATCCTTTCACTAGGTTAAACTCAGTTCTTCAAAGAAAAATGATTTTAAAATAAGCAACTTCTGTTTCTGAATAGATGGAGCAGAAATACTTTTCTCTATTCTTCTTGCTAAATATAACTGAAAGCCCTGGAATTTATGCATAAAACATACATAAAAAGACTCTGAAAGGTGAAAAAAAAAAAGAATGAACTCTGGTTTAGAACATTGGGAGCTAAGGAAAAATACAGAAGTGATTTCCTAGGCTTTCTTTTTGCTTCATTTATCAGAGTGATGTTGGGGAAATCAGTAACCCAGAAACACCAGAGATATGGACAATGAAAGTCCCTAGGAAAGCCTGCTCTCTCTAGCCAAAGGACCATAAAAAGGGCAGACTAGCAAGGCAGATAGCATTTAGATAACCACTCTACTCCAGCCAAACATCACAGAAAAAAAATGCAACTATATTCTACTCTACCCAAAGCATCAAAAGCCAAGAAGGGAAATTAGACTATCTCTCTTTCAATCTCCCTGCTTAGTCACTTAATTGGAATTAGTGAATTCTTGGTGGCTCAGATGGTAAAGCGTCTGCCTGCAATGCGGGAGACCTGGGTTCGATTCCTGGGTCGGAAAGATCCCCTGGAGAAGGAAATGGCAATCCACTCCAGCACTCTTGCCTGGAAAATCCCATGGGCAGAGGAGCCTGATAGGCTACAGTCCATGGGGTCACAAAGAGTCAGACACGACTGAGCGACTTCACTTTCACTTTCAGTGAAGAGTCAAGACTTTCATCATTGTCCAACAGAAGTGAAGCTACTCACCTTACAGTGTTTGTAGAGGCCAAGAGAGGAACATTACTACAACACTCTTTCCCATCGAAACCAGGGTGTTATCAGTAAGGACCTCCCTTCCCAGGAAGAACAATGAGATACTCCCCCAACCTGTGTCAACAGAAGCAGAGTAGGGAACCCTGGACTTTCATTCCCACCTGGCAGTAATTAGCTTTTGCCCCACTTCCTCTGTTTCTCAGTATCAGAGGAAGCCTGCTACAAAAGAAGATTTGAGCAGAACAAAAAGTCATAACATAATACTCAAAATATCCAGGTGTCAATAAAAAAATCACTTATTCTTAGAACAGGAAAATCTCAACTTGATAAAAAAAAAAGAGTCAATACATGCCAACATCAAGATACCAAAAATGTTAGAATTATCTGACAAGTATTTTAAAATAGCCATCTTAAAAATGTTTCAATAAGAATTTGCAAAGATTTATAACAAAAAATAGAAAGTCTCAGCAACACAATGGACAATCTGAGAAAACAAATTAAGAGTAACTAAATGGAAATTTTAGAACTTAAAAGAGCAATAACTTAAAAAAAAAGCCCAATGGATGGACTAAAAAGCATAATGGAAAGGACAGAGCAAAGAATAAGTGAACTTGAAGATAGAACAACAAAAAATACTTAATTCTGAACATCAGAGAGAGAATAGATTAAAAGATTGAACAGGGCCTCAGTGTCCAATGGGAGTATAACATATATCTAATATTTATGTCATCAGAATCCTAGAAGGGGAAAAGAAAGAAGGTGGAGTTGAGAAAGTATATGAAAAAATAATGGCTGAAAATGCTTCCAAATTAGCAAAAAACCAAACATACACATTCAAGAAGTTGAGAAAACCTCAAGTAGGATAAATCCAAAGAAATCCACCCCTGGACATATCAGCCAAACTTTTTAAAACTGAAGATAAATTTAAAAATCTTAAAAGCAGCAAAAGAAACCTTAACTATTGGGAATAACAATTCCAATGACAATCAATTTCTTATGAGAAACAACAGAAGCCAGAATGTTTTTTAAGTGATGAAACAAGAGAACTGCCAACTACAAATTCTGTATTCAATGGGAAAAAAACTTTTAGGAATGAGGGGAAATCACAGATTAGATGAAACGAAAAATAATTTTTCACTAGCAGACCTACACTAAAAGAATGATTGAAGGAAGTTTTCTGAAGAGAAAGGAAAAGATAGAGGAAATTTGGACCCTGGTGGCTCAGATGGCAAAGAATCCACCTACAATGTGGGAGACCTGGGTTCGATCCCTGGGTTGGAAAGATTCCCTGGAGAAGGGATCAGCTACCCACTCCAGTATTCTGGCCTGGAGAATTCCATGGACTGAGGAACCCGGCAGGCTACATTCCATGGGGTTGCAAAGAGTCAGACACGACTGAGTGACTTTCAATCACGTGGACTATCAAGAAGGAAGAAGTAACACAGTAAGCAAAAATATGGGCAAATACAGTAGGTTTTCCTTCTCTTTTTGCATTTTCTAAATTAAAATTGATGATTCAAGCCATAAAAATTATAATGTTGTCTGACATGGCTTTCAATGTACTTAGGGGAAATATTTTAAAAGTCATAAATATGGAGGCTAAAAGAAAGATGAAATAAGAAAAATGTTCTGTAGTTAACTGATACCAATAAAATATTGACACTAATACATGGGGATAAGTTATGGATATATAATATAGCGACCACTAAAAAATTTATACAAAATGACACACTTAAAAGCACTAGAGATAAATCAAAATGGAATTCTAAAATATACTTAAGTAATCTATATGAAAGCAAGACAAAGAAAACAAAGAAACAAAAGACAGAATGAACAGAAAACACAATGTCAGGTCTAGCCCTAACATGCCAATAATTACAACTTGATCTAAATACACCAGTTAAAAGACAGAGATTGACTTGACAGAGGGATAAGAAAAAAAAAAAAAACCATAACCTAACTATGTGTTTTCTACAAGAAACTCATTTCAAAGATAATGAAAATTAAAATATATATAATGAAAGGAAAAGATATATCATGCAAGCCTTAAAAGAAAGCAGGAGGGCTATATTGACATTAGATAAAAATGACTTTAGAGCAAAGAACATTACCAGGGACACAGAGAAACATTACAGAATAAGAGTCAATCTGCCAAGAAGACATAGCAATCCTAAATGTCTATGCATCAGACAACAGAGCTGCAAAACGTATCAGACAAAAACTAATAGAACTGAAAGGAGAAACCAACAAATCCACAGCTACAACTAAACACTTTTACACTCCTTTCTCAGCAACTGATAGAACTACTTAGCAGAAAATGAGCAAGAGTTTATAACAATTCAACAATATCATCAACCAAAGGATGTAATCAGCATTTACAGAATACTTTATCCAACAACAGATACATGTTCCTTTCATGTTTTCATGGAACATATACCCAAAATAGACCATATTCTTGACATAAAACTAAACCATTTCAAGAAAATTGATCTCATATCAAGTATATTTTCTGACCATTGTGGAATCAAACTAGAAATGAATAACAGAATGACAATAGGAAAATCTCTACACACTTGGAAACTGAACAATACACTTCTAAACATTAATAATCCACCATTCAAAACAGATATCAAAGAGAGATGAAAATACATAAAATTTAATGAAAATGAAAATACATATTATAACTTGTGGGACACACTGAAGCTATGCTGCAAAGATATTTATAGCACTAAATGCTTACATTAGAAAATAGAAAAGATGTGAAATCAATCATCTAAATTTCCATATCAGGAAACTAGACAAAGAAAAGCAAAATAAACAAAAGCAAGCAAAGGAAGGAAATAATATAGATAAGAGCAAAAAAAATTCAATGGAAATTTAAAAGGAAAAAATAGAGATCAATAAAACTAAAATATAGTTTTTTGAAAAAAATCAATGAAATTGATAAACCTCCAACAAAACTAACAACAAAAACAGAAGACACAAATCACTAGTGTCAGAAATTAGAGGAGAGGAAAACAGACCCTGCAGATGTGAAAAGGATAGTCAGGAAATACTATGAATAATTATACACATAAAAATTTGACAATTTAGGTGAAATGGACTACCTCCTTGAGAAACATGGGCTATCGCAACTCATCCAATATGAAACAGATCACTTGAATAGATCTATAACTATTAAGGAATTGAATTTAGAATTTTTTAAACTAAAAAAAATATACATCCATGCCATCTATGCCCAGATATTTCACTGAAGGATTTTACCAAATGTTTCAAGAACAATTAAAGCCACTCCTTATACAGTTTCTTCCAGAAAATAGAAGAGACATTTCCCAATTCATTTCATGAAGCTAAATTATCCTGACACCAAAATCAAAGAGAATACAAAGAAAACTATAGACTAATGTCTCTCAGGAACTTAGATGCAAACATTATCAGTTTTTCAAGGAAACAGGCCTTCATTACACTTTGGATGGACCTCGTGCCACCAGAAATAATATCAAGGATATAGCCAAGATTCAGATTTTGCAGAGCATAAGTGTTCCCTATACCCCTGTCTGTTTATAATACACACTTATATTTCACTTAAGTTGCACAGATAAGATGCCAGGTCCAATATGTGAATGATCAATAAAGGCTTGAGATCAAATATCAAACTTAGAAATTTGCCTCACTAGACAAAACTGGATTATCTTTAGAATCTTTTCTTGCAAACACATGCACTCTTCTTTTTAGCTCTATTCTTTAGCACCTATTTTGATCTATCTTGATCTGTTTCTCCCTTTAAATGTAGGGGAATTTATTGCTGCAGTGGTCTCTAACTTTCCACAATTCAGGAAAATCAATGCAATGACCTTTCCATCTGCCAAGGGTAGGGTAGGGAGGTATAGAAAGTATCATGGAGAAGAGGAGGGTGAAGTCTATAAGTCAGAGTCAGGTTGTGCTACAAGCAGCGAGGAGAGAATAAGGGCATTCTTTGGGAATAATATTTCGATAACAATTTCCTGAATGTTAGTCATTCAGTACTAGTCTTTGATAGTCTGACCAAACTATAATTCAGCCCTTGTTTAATCAAAATGTAATTAACTCTTGTAAAACAGGATTTTTATTTAAATCTTTCTGTTATTAATTAAAGGAAACATCCTAGGCTAGGGGTTTTTCAGTTGTGAATTCACAGGCACTCTTCACCCCATCTCACCTGCAGAATATAGCGAATTTGCTGTTTTGTAAATTCTGACAATCCTTTTGGAATCAATGATTCAATGTCTTCTGACTGTAAGAAAAGAGAGACTTATCCTTTAACAGATACAGATTAGTGTTTTAATCATAGGATCAGCAATCCACAAACTTTCATAGAGAGGGGCTTATTTTTAGAGACATCAAAAGATTATTTCACTTTTTAGGCAATAGTTCCTACAAACTTTAGTAGCCTTGTCAGTTCTTACTTGTAAAAATTGATGGTACTACATACACCATGGAAAGAACTCTGCATTCCAGGGATTTTAGAGGAAAGTTTGGGGCAATCAATCAGATGTTACATTTCTATTTTTTAAAAGAGTAACTTAAAAACAAAAGTGTGGTCACTTAAATCCCATTAACACTTTATTCCAGTGTATCTTTCAACAACTAGAAGTTTTGTTGGGTGTTATAACATTCTAGAGGTGGATTTTTTTAAATAATAAAAATTTGGGGAAATGAAAACAAAGGTTTATTGAGAATCTGCAAATTGCATGAATTTTGCATAATCTTTTGAACAGTTATGATGTTGCCATAACAACATTAAGAAGCTTCAACAAATTTTAAGTGAGAAGCTAAATTGAAGTCAGTACTTCATAAAAGCAATTTAGGGCTACTGAATTATTGTAATGAATGCAGTTTATCAATCCTGGAAATAAGGATGAAAATTAACACAAAAGAAGCCATTGTGCTTTTCATTACATTGAAATCAGTTCTTTCTCTATTTGATGATTTATTCCATTAAAAGTAATTATTAACAAGATGTGTGTATATAATAGAATTGATTCTTGAAAAAATTTACTTCAATTCTCTGGCTATTTGGCAAGAGTAGCCAATAGTCGGAGAAGGCGATGGCACCCCACTCCAGTACTCCTGCCCGGAAAATCCCATGCGCAGAGGAGCCTGATAGGCTGCAGTCCATGGGGTCGCGAAGAGTCGGACACGACTGAGCGACTTCACTTTCACTTTTCACTTTCATGCATTGGAGAAGGAAATGGCATCCCACTCCAGCGTTCTTGCCTGGAAAATCCCAGGGACGGGGGAGCCTGGTGGGCTGCCATCTATGGCAGTGTTGCACAGAGTTGGACATGACTGGAGCGACTTAGCAGCAGTGGCAGCAGCCAGGGACTTAAAGTAAATTTTTCGTTAAAAAGGTTTAGTTTTTTACTAAAATTAAAATTTTGTTACTGTAGATTTCAATTTTCTAAAACAGAGTCAATGAATTTTTAAATGTTCTCATAAGGAAAGACAATTAAATCATAAGGTGACAGCTGATAAAACATTTTTGTGTGTTTGAATCATTTTTTTAACAATTATCACCTTTACAGCCATTACAAAGATATAAATGATTATATCATTTCAAAGGCAAAAGGATCATTGTATCTTTCACTAACCTGTGTGTCCAGTCTAGTAAAGATACCAAATTAAAACAATATTTTTAGTGTAAATATCAGAATCTGCTTTGTTATCAACTATATTTGATTTTCAGTTCTTAGCACTTACCTCATCTATAGACTCAAAGTCCTGTTTGCTGCAAGAATTAATAAAAAATAGACAATCTTAGGAAAATATATACATTGATCATATATAAATGTTAGTGTTATAAATATTTTATCTTACTTTTTGATATGTCATAATATATTCAAATGAAATTTATAATCCAAATGAAAAATTTAAAACTAACTAAAATGGCACTTGACAAAAATAAAGATAACTTTCATGGAATTAGCTGATCTATTAAATATAAAGAATAACAAACCAATAGAATATGCAGAATTAGTACTATCCATTAAACCAGTCTATTTGTGACTAGATGTAGAAGTCTTGAGTGTTTGGCAACAAATAACGTCTGAGTGAACAATAACAATAATAGTCAGTCATTCTCTATTTCCAACTCTTTTTCTCCTTGTATTGCTCCCTTTCAATGTTGATTTCAGCTTTTCCCTACAGTCTCTTTAAGCTATTCATACCATTTTAAGCCAAACCAAAACTTGTAAGACTACCTCATTCAATCTATACTACACTGTGTATATATATATGTATATCAGTGACAAAGCTTAAAGGATATTCAAATGCTTACATAGGGACACAGCCTTAAGCAACATGACCAAAATTTTAGTGAGGTAATAGAATTTCCGGAATCAAAATGAGGGTTTGTCCATGAGTACTGGAAGGCCCTTTGTGGAACCATGTGAGGTAGACAAATGCTGCAAGATAATTATTAGTGGTTATACCAGTCTAGCACTGGCTTCTTGGGGAAATGGTGAAAGCTGGGATGGATACAGTTCTAACATTGTCAGTGGCAACAGACAAGACCTTATTCTTGCCTACTTGTTCCTTCTGCCCTTAGTGGAAATGTTGGACCCAAAATACATATGGTGAACATACTTCTCAAACAAACAAACAAACAAAAAACAAGTATACACGTTCTGACAGCAAAACAAAATATTTTAAAGTAAAACAATCTTAGGAAATCATAGATATACAACTGCCATATTGTCAAGTACAATAGAAAAGTATTTTAGACATATAAGCTAGTAATGTTAACTCCTACCTTTACCTTCTATGTAAGTGTTTATGAGTATTCCTTACAAAGGTAAGTGGATCCCTCACTGTGCAAAGCCTCTTGCATGCATTTATAAAAATACATAAGCTAATGTGGAGAATGAGACCTGAAGACTTCATTTCCCAAGGCATGACTGCCTATGTATGTATTGTACATATACAAAACTGTGGTATTTCCTGGGTGGCCAAAATAGAAATTGTGGGGAGTCCATAGTGAAAAAAATGAAATATCTTCTACTTTGTTGTTGTTGTTGTGTTGTGTTAATCTCTCAGTCATGTCCGACTCTTTGCTACCCCATGGGCTGTAGCCTGTCAGGCTCCTCTGTCCATGGGATTCTCAAGGCAAGAATACTGGAGTGAGTAGCCATTCCCTTCTACAGGGGGTCTTCCCAAGCCAGGAATCGAACCCAGGTCTCCTGTATTATAGACAGATTCTTTACCATCTGAGCTCTCAGGGAAGCCCTTCTACTTTTTTTGTGTGTTACTAAAGCAGCTGCATGCATATGGAAGATTAAACAAGTTAAAATATGAGTCACAATGCTAACTGGAATTATCACAGACCTTTTATGTTTAAAACTATAATTCCAATGCCAACTTAGTAAACATGTCTCTAGTCACTTCTTACTACAAATAAGGAAACAAAACAAGGAACAATCAACAGCAAATAATACTGAAATTTACAAATGTAACCAAAATGGTTTCATAAGATAACCTTTCTTTATCCTGACCCTCCAGCTTACTCATTGCTGAATTACAATTTAGAAAGAGAAGAAAAGTGGAGACCAAGGGGGTGGGAAAACGAGAGAGTGGAAACAAAGAGAACAGAGCTGGAAGGTGGAAAGGTCAATGTGTATTACATTTCCATTTAGTACAAGATAATAGTGGCTAGAATTACAATGGGCAGAAAAAAAAAGAAGTGGCACTCATTGTATGTCATCTCATCTCCTAGGATGGAAGGAATCTAATAAGGAAAAAACAAAGAAAGGAGAGGAAGAAGATGAAGAGGATGAAAGGAGGGGAAGGAATGAAGAGAAAGAGACTGACAACCTGCTGACAAGCAAACACTCTTAAGCCCCCAAATTTTATGAGATCCTCTCCACTCTGGAGTGTTTACTAATGTGGAGACACTAACTTTCTATTTTCTTTTTGATATTTTAGCTACTCTAGGAATTAAATTCAATGTTTTGAAATGTTTAATTACATATTTAGGTCACCCATGTATATTTATCAAAACCTTCAATGAGAGGAAGTTATTTCAAAACTCCAGATTATACTTTTAGCTGGAAGATCATTATAAAATATTTAACTTGCTTGCTCAGTTATTTTGTCTACTTCTAATTTGTGTGAGACTAATAAATTTGTAATTTATTTATTTCTCATTCTATAAGCCTTTATTAAGTAACAACTTTGTCAAGGCCATGACCTCTGAATGGGTATTGGACAATCTAAACACAAATGTTAACTTGTCCTATCCTTCACACAAACATAACTGATCTAACAGAAAATTTGACCAGTGTAAAATTGGTCTAAATCCTGCAACCTTTTCAAATTTGATGATTCAAAAAGTTGGTAATTTCTTTAAATTGTCTGCAATATATTTAACAATTCAGAGACACATAGCTAGTATAAAAGTGATTTGCCTAAGGTAAAAAGGTTCTCCCATATGTTCTAGTCCCAGATTTTGTCACTTTTGTAGCCTTAGGTCAGTGATTCTCAAACCTGAGCATGTATTAGAAGCCTCTGGAGGGTTTGTTACTCGGCCTTACCCCAGAGTTTTTGATTCTGTAGGTCAATTTCCAAGTTCTCACATGATGCTCTTGTTGCTTCTAAGCACATGTCTTATATAAATCATTTATGGCTTACAACAAATCTATGAAATGAGTATTAGTATTATAATCCCTATTTTACAGATGAAGAAACTGAAGTACAGAGAGGTTAAACAAGTTGCCTGATACTACACATCTAGTATATAACAAAAGCTGGGACATGAACCCAGGATACGAACTCTAGATCTACAATCAGGGTACTTAAGAATGTCTCTATCTGCTGTTGATTTCACAATGTGATACTCTAACAGAAATATTCACAGGGCATGATTAATACACAGAAGAGGAACACCTAAACCAAACAGTATCTAGGGAAGGCTTTGCAGAAAAGCCAAGTCATGGCTTATAGGTATAAGAGTACTCAAAAATGTTTGAATCCATCTCAAGCACTTAGTAGCTATGTGATTTTAATAACTTATTCTCTTTGGGAATTCAATTTTAAATTTTCTATGGTTACTGTGCAAACTAGATAATATTTAAAAAGCACTTAGCACAGTGTCTGGCACAACAGTGAACATGCAATAGACTATTAAGAACGAGGGGGAAGCTTTTAAGGTAGTGACCTTATGCAAATGAATGAATGTGTGAAATAATTGGATAAAGGGAAAGGATATTTATTAGCATAAAACTTTGTTGAACTTAGCTAAAGATGGAAACCAATAATGATCCCAATTTAAATAAATAGCTGTGCTTGTCTCTAACTGTGCTCAACAGCATGGATGTAGCATAAAGAAAGCATTCTTTCATTTATTCATTCAACAAATATTTATTAAGTGCCACAGTAAACCAGTCATCACACTAAGCACCAAGGAAACAAAGGTAAATAAAACATCCCTCATGGGGTAGTGTTTGAATTCTAGGAGTAGTGGGCAATGAGCATTGAATAGAGGAAAAAAGAAGACAATAGATAAGGCAGAGAACTAGACTATCCAGGGTTGGAATTTTGCTAAGTGAGGGGACAATATAATAAAGAAGCAAGGCAGTTGAGGGTGAGGGTTAAGAGAATAGTTGCAACCATAAATACAAAATCAAGAAAAGTTGGGGAGGAGAAAGCTAATAAAACAATATTGTAAAGTAATTAGCCTCCAATTAAAATAAATAAATTTATATTTAAAAAGTTGTAATAAGTAGAAAGAAATGAGATAGAGAAGAGATTAAAGATTTCTAAGAAGTAGAAGAATCTAAAGTTGGTGGAGTCTGAACTAGAAAAGAATTCTACTGACTTTCTTTTGTCCTCCAGGTTTTTTTGAATTTATGAAGCTTTCCTAAGTTTTGCCTGACAGATGACCACATATATGATGTGATTATGTAGTAAAGGCAACTTTTGGAGTATAGTTCACGAAATTCATTCCATGACATAATATGCTCTCATCTACACATGAACAGTTGATAAAATTGTTCATGTTTATATACCTAAATATCTATTATTGTATAATGTTATCATATCAATTTATAAATAAATATTTGTACATTTATATAACATTTTAAAATAATATGTAAGATTTATAAGAATATATAATCCTAAATGTATATCAAACTCTGGTCTTCATATGTTGAGCACACATCAATGGAAGATAAACAGTAGTGTGTTAGCAATTGGATTGAATCTTATATCATCAGTGTAATATCTTAAAATGTCATAGTATGCCATGCATTTTTTGAGCTCCTTGCCCAAGTGATTGCATTTGACATCAAAGAACATTAGAAAAGAAGGTCCACTTAATTCTATTTTGACCCTAAAAGAGCTGGTATGATCTGTTTGATGATTTTCATAAAGTCCATTAACTCTTAAAATGAGGTATTTCCTGATATCTGCTCATATAAATAAAGCTAAGTGCCGAAGAATTGATGCTTTTGAACTGTGATGGTGGAGAAGACTCTTGAGAGTCCTTTGGACTGCAAGGAGATCCAACCAGTCAATCTTAAAGGACATCAGTCCTGAATGTTCATTGGAAGGACTGATGCTGAAGCTGAAACTCCAATACTTTAGCCACATGATGCAAAGAACTGACTCACTTGAAAAGACCCTGATGCTGGGAAAGACTGAAGGCAGCAGGAGAAGGGGACGACAGAGGATGAGATGGCTAGATGGCATCACCAACTTGATGGGCATGAGTTTGAGCAATCTCCAGGAGTTGGTGATGGACAGGGAGGCCTGGCGTGCTGCAGTCCATGGGCTCGCAAAGAGTCGGACATGACTGAGTGACTGAACTGCTCATATAATTATCTTATTACTCCATTAAAAGTACTTAAGTTTTGCTGTGAACCTAAAGTTGCTTTAAAAAATAAAATCTATTAAAAAATACCAGGGTATTGTAAAGTTTTTGAAAGCTACAACATAAAGGCAAATTATATGTTTATAGTACCTTCCTCCAATTCTCTGCAAATGTTCTAATAAACAGTGATATAGATCCATATTTTTGCGGCTTAGATCAGCAAGCAATTCTCCAAAGTATTTCGGGTCCAATTTTTCAGGGCTGTCATCCTGAATTATCACCTAAAGAAAACATCAGTCACTATTATAAACAATATTAAGTGTTTCTAAATTCACAGATATTTTGATGTGAAAGGAAAAGAGTGAAATAGCCTATTAATACAAGTAACATCACAAAGTCATCACATAAATGAAGCCACTAAAATTTCTTTGCAGCTGTCATATGCATTTTTCAATATGGGAGGAATTTAAAGAAAAAAAAAAACATTGTAATGGCATTTTCAGTTTTTCAGTCAAGTCTAAGTGATCTAATGAATGCAATATGAATAATCTACATGAACATTTTTGAATATAGATGCTTAAATAAAAAGTAAAACAAGTAAATCAAAATCCCTGAATGGCTCAATATTATCACATGGCTTATTCATCTGTCCCTTGTTGGAAAAGAAAATGTGACTTACTTTAATTATACTGACTATAGATGAATTAATCTCATTTGGATTTGAATATGTCAATAAAAATCTATTTGATTACTAGCACAGCTAAAAGAGTAAATAAACTTTCTCAATTCAATGTGTTTTTATTATTTCTTATTGGATTTACTGCATTTATTATTTGAGCTGAATATCTAGTCAACCTGACATGGGAAAAACTAGCTCACAGCCAAATGTAGAAAATTCATAGCCCTCAGAGAGATTTGAAATCCTAAACACAAATTATTATCAATAGGGTCATAGATAAGATTGTTTGGTTTTCTCAGCAACCTCTGCTACCCAAAGAAATAAACTTAAGAGTAAAGAACGAATCATACTTTCTGGTATATTCCACAGTATCTAGCACATTG
The DNA here is from genome assembly GCF_032405125.1 of Capricornis sumatraensis. Lineage (NCBI taxonomy): Eukaryota > Metazoa > Chordata > Mammalia > Artiodactyla > Bovidae > Capricornis > Capricornis sumatraensis. The sequence goes on along the minus strand of NC_091092.1, from coordinate 66,568,027 downwards.
CTGATTGAACACCCTATAGTTGTTCAGTAAGTATCTTTGAAATGAAAGAAGTCATCTACTTGGTTATGAGACCCAAATGCCAAGTGATTCTCAAAATAATTTTTAAAAGTTTCTATCTTAAAGTAACTAACTAAGAATGGCTAAAAAAGCCTAAAAGAGTATAAGCAGCATCCTCAAGAACATAATGGTGATCCCTTACAACCTCTTCCTAAATTCAGGTAAGTCTAATTGCAGCAACAAAATTGAACTTGTAGTAAGAGTTGGAGACAGACTTTTGAGGTCTACCTAGATTTCCAAATCTTGGCAGTGAGCTCTTCAGTGACAGACCCCTCTCAGGAAGTAAGGGTCAAAGTTAGGCAAGTTTTTATTCAGAATATTTGTTAACTTTTGATTTCATGTTTTATTCATGCATTTCTCCCTTATGGACCTTATGTATTCATCAAACTGGGAGTGGCCTAAAAACACAATTTCAAATATGATTTTAAAGATCAAAGTTAACTGGACAAAAAGAAAATTTAGCTGTCGTGTCAATGTCATTCCATTGACCCTCAGGTTATTTCATTGCTATGGCTAGCTAGTGAGATAACACCTTCCTGCCTTACCTCTCTGTGTCCCTCCCAAACCCGTTAGCATTCCCAAGTAGAAAAAGGCATTTCTTTAGCCAAGAATATTCAAGTACTGAGCTCCTTGTTAAAATCTGCAGATTAATTTGATACACCTAGCATCTTGCCTATTTTTCTCTCTTAGCTGATTATAATGACCTAACAATGCTGTGAAAGCCTTGGAGCTTTTTTTCCTTTCCATTTTATTTTAACTGATTTTATATTTCAATTTATCTTAAAGTATTTATTTCCTTTTTATTTTTACTCAAATATTCTCTTATCATTGCCTTGTATACTAGTAAACAGGCTGGGTATAGAATTATTTGCCCACATTAGTAATTAGTACCATTACTAAAACTTTTGCTCATATGATTTCAGTATGACATCAAAATAAAGAATCACAGAGTCCAGGACACAGAATTACTACACAGTTTTACCTCTCCAGAAGACCTCTAGTGTTGGTGTTCTCAACCACTTGGCAATTACATTGTCCCTAACTGCATTATGTTGGAGGTTAGTTGGGCTAGGTATGGAAACAGTCAAGAATTTGATTTTCATATTGTGAAACTATGAAAAATATGACTCAAGTTCAGGTAATAAATTTTAATCAGCTTGAGGAAAAGTGAGAGCATTAAAATTGTAGAATGGTTCTTTTGACAAAACAGCTGTCAGGGTAGAAAAGCAGGAATCAAAATTTTACTCCTTTGTGGGTATATTCCTCCTTAGTTTTATACAGTACACAAATTATGATAACTTTTAAGTAACACAGTTAAAACCAAAACCCAGTTGGTTTCAAAAGTATGGAGGAGAGGATAGACAGAAGGCATATTCTTATCTGCTATTAAGTTTTTGATGGAACTATGCTCAATAAAACGAAATTGCCCAACCAAAATCTATCATGCACCAGGTAGCAATATTTTCATTACTAAATCACAGGTTAGTAGATATTAGTTTTATTGGAACTGCTTGTTTTGCCATTTCTTTTAGAGTTGGCTCATAACCATGTTTTTGTTGACTTGAAAAAGCCAAGATGGAGAGCCTCCCAATGAAACAGGAATGTTTTCAGTCAGAATAATGGTAGCTCTAATGGATGGAAGTTTTCTCTCTGGGACAATATTGAGTTGATAAGATACTTGAGATAAAAGTATCTCACATCAACTCTTCTGCCTGAAGAATGTTGAGTTTTAAGCTAACTTTTTCACTCTCCTCTTTCACTTTCAACAAGAGGCACTGCTCCAGAGCCTACCATCTTGCTGGGGCTTCTCTACCCTTGGACACGGGGTATCTTCTCACAGTCACTCCTGCGTCGCACAGAGGGCAGAACTATACCAGAAGTGGCCCCCATAGAGGTCATCCTCAGGCAGGGAAGGAATGGATACCTTTCCAACCTTGAAGAGGTGTGATGAGAAAAAGTAGACACCTCGCCATGCTAAAGACCCAGACGGGTCAAACTTCAGAGGTAGCATCCTGCACTTTGTTTTTAAGTGCAGGGAAGAGAGGAAGGGTTGGTGTTCTGAGCAGAATCCCCATGATTTGCCATAGGAAATGGTACAGACCAGACAGCACAAGTGCCAGCCTTTCCATGCCATGTAGGGCCATCTAAGATGGACGGGTCATGGTGGAGAGTTCTGACAAAACGTGGTCCGTTGGAGAAGGGAATGCCAAACCACTTCAGTATTCTTACCTTGAGAATCCCATGAACAGTATGAAAAGGCAAAAAGATAGGATGCTGACAGATGAACTCCCCAGGTCTGTAGGTGCCCAATATGCTACTGGAGATCAGTAGAGAAATAACTCCAGAAAGAATGAAGAGATGGAACCAAAGCAAAAGCAACACCCAGCTGTGGATGTGACTGATGATGGAAGTAAATTCCGATGCTGTAAAGAGCAATAATGCATAACAACCTGGAATGTCATGTCCATGAATCAAGACAAATTGGAAGTGGTCAAACAGGAGATGGCAAGAGTGAACATTGACATTTTAGGAATCAGCGAACTAAAATGGACTGGAATGGGTGAATTTAACTCAGATGACCATTATATCTACTACTGTGGGCAGGAATCCTTTAGAAGAAATGGAGTAGCCATCATAGTCAACAAGAGAGTCTGAAATGCAGTACTTGGATGCAGCCTCAAAAAGAGAATGATCCCTGTTCATTTCCAAGGCAAACCATTCAATATCACAGTAGTCCAAGTCTATGCCCCGACCACTAATGCTGAAGAAGCTTAAGTTGAACGGTCCTATGAAGACCTACAAGACCTAGAACTAATACCCCCCAAAATGTCAATTGGAATGCAAAAGTAGGAAGTCAAGAAATACCTGGAGTAAGAGGCAAAGTTGGCCTTGGAGTACAGAATGAAGTAGGGCAAAGGCTAATAGAATTTTGCCAAGAGGATTCACTGGTCATAGCAAACACCCTCTTCCAACAACACAAGAGAAGACTGTACACATGGACCAGATGGTCAATACCGAAATCAGATTGATTATATTCTTTGCAGCCAAAGATGGAGAAGCTCTATACAGTCAGCAAAAACAAGACCAGGAGCTAACTGTGGCACAGACCATGAACTCCTATTGCCCAATTCAGACTTACACTGAAGAAAGTAGGGAAAACCACTATACCATTCAGGTATTTAGAATGGTTGCTTAGCAGATTCAAAAGCCCTTAAAATGCCATATTATATAAAAGGAATTATATATGATTGCCTAACCCTCTAAAAGGTTAACAAGGTCTTCTGTGCTTAAACCCTCTTATGTAGTAACTTTTTGCTATGTGACAACAGAAAACGTCACTATTAAGAAAAGCTTACAATGTATACATTACTATCCTGCAAACTTTATAATGATATGGTGACACTTGTAGATAAATAAGGTTACCACTTCATTGATTTTGCTTTAATTTGAGACATTTCATAGTTGTCAGACTGAAACTGTGAAGTGAAATTCATTTTATGTACCATGCCATATGGCTAACAAGGCAAGAAAGAAAACAGTAATTGTTCTCTTCCTATTTTGTAGCACAAAAAGAAATCCTAGCAGGAAAAAGTGTGTCAGGATTTTAGGTCCTGAAAATCCTTAGTGCTATTTTAATCTCCACAGATATTTTAGTAAAGAAATGTTGCATTTATAGTACCTGGTACATAGAAGATTTCCAATAAATGTTGTCACTGAATTGAATGTACTATACAACAAGCACAACTCTAAAATGAAGTCTTGACTTATAACAACAATCCTGTACTTGAAATAAAGATTTAATTTTCTATGAGTAACCCTAGGCAGCAAAGTGTTGTAATGAAAAAAGAATCGAAATTTGAGCCCAAAGTGGAGCTCCCATTTCCTAGTAGTGTATGTATTGCTTAATGTCTCTGAACCTCAGTTTTCTCAACTGTAAAGTGTAGGTAATTTACTACCTATTTAGTAAAGTTGCTGGAGGTATTGCTTTAGTGGGGATGAGTAAATTATTAAACTCTCATGTAAAAATCATCATAAAGATAATATCTTTATTTAACCTAACACATATGGACAATTGGCTATTTGAATAATGATTATTAAAAAGGAGCAGGAGATGGTTATAAATTATTTACAAACTCTCAGCTACCAGAGAGTAGAGACTCAGTTTTAATATCTTTATTTAATTCCAGCTCCTACTATAGCAACTGAGCATAGTAGAGGCTCAGTAAACATTTGTTGCATGAGGAAGTTGTCATAAAATATGCCATTGGGGCTAAATATTAACTATAGAAGATGGAAAAACACTAGTTGAAAGAGGTGCTTTAACAAAGCAACTAAAATTAACTTTATTGAAAGCTAGTCGATGTTGTCCTTGCCCCTCTTTTGGTGTATATGTATAGGCTGGGCATTTTTTTTTTAATGAAATAAGATGATTCTTCCACTCCTAACCAGCTAAAATAAAGTAGATAGTCTGGATTATCATTTTATAATGAATACCAGTGATTGAATTTGTAACATTTGTAACAGCTTAAATAATTTTGAGTGGAAAATAAAATTTATTTTCCTATGATACAAGTGACTAGTGAAAATTTATTAAGCTATTTCTTGTGAACAATGGGAATTTTGTCACTAATCATGTTTTTCTTTTTTTCCCTCCCTGCGGTTTCCAGAAATCTCAGAGCCAAGTTTTTAGCCCACTTTTACTAATGGCATGGAACTCTGTGGCCTGCATTTCTGTGTGCTCTTTTCTTTCTGGAATTATTGTTCCTTTATATTTATACTGTTCTTGATATTTCTTTTTCTGATCTATTACAGCTTATTTGTTCTTTTAAGCCAGTCTAAATACTTCTTGCAATGAAATGGGAGATACATATCCCAAAGAAATTAATTTTAAATGAATATGTATTTTTAATGCATAACTTCTTGGAACCATCTTTGTTTTGACTTTTTCTCTTCTCCACCTCTCTTTCATTTCTTTATTCTGCCATTCCTTAATATGTAATTTATTCAAGGAATGGAACCACTTCTTTATTATGTAAGCAGAGTCAGTGGAGGAACTCACTACACATATGAAATAGCTCTTTCAATGTAATTTATCTTACATTCTAACTTTTTCCTTAACCCAAAGGCTAAAAAGTATACCCACAAGACACAGGAAGTACTTAAAAGGTCTCAGTGGCATGATGCTTTCATTCATTCAGCACACATTTATTGAGAACTTACTAAGTACTGTTTTAAGGTACAGTTTTAAGTGCTACTGAAAAAAGACATAAGATACTCTCTCAAGGTCCTTATGGTCTTTTAGAAGAGCTAAGATAAGTGTCTAAATAACTTTGATGTATATAATAGATTGACCAGTTGATAAGAGCTATAAAGCAGATCAAATGGTAAAAGAGTTATACAAAGGAAACACAACTTCAGCTATGTAAGAGTGATTTTATGTAGGAAGAATCTTGACAACTGATTAGTTGTGAGGTGGCAAAGGAGAGGGAAAGTAAATTTTAAGTCTTGTAATTAGAGCACTGAAGATATCATTAATAGAGGGAATAAAATGAAAAGCTATATGTGGTTAACTGGAGATGACTGTGGGACAGCCAAGTCGAGAGATCAATTAGTAAAAAATAATGGATTAGACTGACTTCCCTGGTGGTCCAATGGTTAAGAATCTGCCTTGCAATGCAGGGGAAACCAGTTTGATCCCTAATCAGAGAAGATCCCCTTAGATGCTTTGGGGCAACTAAGCCTGCAGTCCACAACTACTGAGTCCATGTGCCACAACTACTGAAGCTCACATGCTCTAGAGCCCATGCTCCCCAACAAGAGAAACCACTGCAATGAGAAGCCTGCACACCACAACTAGAGTAGCCCTTTCTTGCTGCAACTAGAGAAATCCCAAACACAGCAATGAAGATCCAGCACAGCCAAAAACAAATAAATAAATAAATTATGGATTAGAGCTTAGCAGAGAAATTTTGACAGTTGTCCATGTAAAGGTGATCATGCAAAAGTCATAGAAGTGAAGATTTTATACCATATAGTCAAGGGAGAAGAGGTAGAGAAAGGAAAAGAAGGCCAAGGATGGGTTTCTGGGGAAGATCTGATGAAAGAAGGAAGAAGAGTTTGAGAATTAGAAGCAGCAGTATAGTATAATGGGAAGAAACAATATCAAGAATACAATGGATCAACAGAATCACTTATCATCAAATTGGAGTAAGATGAAAATGAAACCAAAAAAGAAAGTGAAATTTGCAACCTAGAGATCAATAAAAGCAGTTTCAGGAGAAAGTTGAAACTAAAATCTGGTTTTCAAAGCATTCAGGAATGTGTGAGTAGTGAGGAAATGGCAGGCAGTGAGTATGCCTTCCTGCTTCAGGGTTTTTGCAGATGAAGGGAACAAAGACTAAGATCATAAATCAATAGATTGGTAGGGTTGCTAAGGGAGTCACTTGAAGATGAAGTTAGATTCTTAATTCTTAAAGATCCAAAGAATCAAAAGTTTGCTCCAAGTACAGAGAAATTTTTCAATGAAGTAGTGTTGAAGGAGCTCACATAGTGAACTCAAATCATGGTACCCGGACCAAATAAACTTTGGATAACCATTGAACTTGGAAATGCAAATTGTCAGGTCTCACCAATCTTTATTTAAACAGGCCTGCCAACTGATTCTAGTGCACAATAAAATCTTACTTCCACTGCCCATTCTCAGTAGAAGGCAAGGCCACCTGCAGAGAGTAAGAGAATAGCAGTGGGACCTGGAGTATGAAGAGGGTGGAAAAAGTAAGGATTAGATATTGAGGACCATGGTGGCAAAACAATTAGAATTAACTAAAAGGACTGCCTAGCAACAGAAGGCAGAGAAGACAATGGCACGCCACTCCAGTACTCTTGCCTGGAAAATCCTATGGATGGAGGAGCCTGGTAGGTTGCAGTCCATGGGATCACGAAGAATTGGACATGACTGAAGCAACTTAGTAGCAGCAGCACCAGCAGCAGCAGCAGCAGCAGCAGCAACAGAAGGAGTCCAGCAAGATAGAGACAATATATATGAGATTAAATTGGCCTAGTTTGTGAACTTTAACACATGAAGCAGTCAAAATCTAGGGGCAAAGAAAGTGGATGGCAGTTTATCCAAAGTAAGGGATCAGTGAAGTGAGGATTAATCAGAGAAGGCAACAACAATTTTAAGGTTTTCTAGCAAGAGCATTGTTGAATCAGCTGACAAGGGACACCAGCCTGGTTTGGAACTAAGGGTGAGAAAGCTTTCTAAGGGCAAGGTTCAATGGGAATTGGGAAGTAGGAGATGCAAGAAAAGTGATGAGACATTCAGAATTCCAGATGAAATACAGTTTCAAGTGATGAGGAGGTTCAAGGAGTGGCCAACGTCTATGAGAGTTGAAGATGTAGTAGAAATGAAGAAATCAACAGTGATGAAGAATCATGAGGGCAGAGCATGGGAAAGATCACATGGTGATCTTTCATGGTGGTGAAGTTCTCACAGATGATTCCAGGGCAGGGGATAGGCAAAAGTGGGAAGAAGCCTATAAGCCTGCCAGTGAAACTGTTGAAGGATGGAAAGAGTGACTAGAAAATCAGTAGTAGTGATAATATGAGCAAAGAGGAGCAGTGTATATGGATTGCAAGGTTTTAAAGAGAGGAAACGGTTGATCACTTAGCTGTATAAAATTGTACTGAGAAAAGAATTAGCAATAGATACATAGAAAACCAAACAAATGAAAAACTTAGGGAATTATTAACACCAGCAAATAATAGTTGTACTAATAAAAATAGCAAAACAGTACACAAATTGGTTCAGCAGTAAATAATTTTTTCATAAGCAATAATAGAATAATATAAACATTGAATAACGATTTAGCCCCCCAAATGGCAGTTTAACTATATTGAGATGATGAAAGGGATAGAAACAGGTAGATGGGGGATTTATAGAACTAAATCCTTATGTATCAGAATTACCAACAGATAATATGCAATATTGATAAATTAAAAAATAGCAGCATTGGTATATTCATACTACTTAGCTATATGAAGGTAAACACCAGAAGAAAAAAAGCTAAGAGTTGAAAATGGTTCTCTGGGGATCAGGCAGGCATGGAAAGAGTTGGGACAGGAAATTGCTGTTTGTTTTATGCCATTTAATACTATTTGAACTTTTAAGCTATCTATATGCATGCTCTGATTAAAAAAAAAACCATATTTTTAAGAGTAAAAATAAAAGAACAATTTTTGTTTGTCACAGAACAAGAGTTCAAAAGGGCACAAGAGCAAGAGGTAACAGGAAATAGACAAGGCTGGTATTGGAGAAAAAAATGAGTCCAAAACAGACACCAGTTAAATTTGGGGAAAGGATAGCAATGAAGAGAATTTTGCACAGAAGATGCTCATTTTCAATAATGAGATGAAGAAGGCAATAAAGATGGAGAAGGACTGGAACCACATGTGACTGAGTGAGGGAACAGGCAGAACTGCTGAGTTTATTGAGCTAAGCAGCCCTAAATTTCCATCATTAGTGAATGATTTATGTTAAATAAATATTGTAACAAGCTTCCTGGACACTTGTCAGAAACAGGAGAGAGAGTGGGATGAATTGAGAAAGTAGCATAAACATATATACACTACCATGTGTAAAACAGATAGCTGGTAAGAAGTTGCTGTTTCACACAGGAAGCCCAGCCAGGCTTCTCTGTGATGATCTAAAGGGGTAGGATGGGGGTAGGGGAGGGAGGCTCAACAGGGAGGGGAATATAAGTATAATTATGGCAGAAACCAACACAACATTGTAAAGTAATTTTCCTCCAATTAAAAAATAAATTAAAAAGAAAGTACCTGACACTAAGATTTATACAGTCCTGATATTGACAAAAATTAAATTTTTAAATGATGGAAGAAAGACACTAGAGGTTGGAGAGTTTTTCTTTGGCAATAGCACTAAGTGAGCAGGACTCTTCCCTTTACATCTTCTCATGACTCTAAAAGTTTCCTTGGAAGTCTCAAGCCAAGTGCAAAAGAGTTGTGTGTGCTATATATATAATTATTTGAGCCTTTCTTTAAACACCATCTATATGACAACTTTAAAAAAATAATAATAAAATAAAATAAAAAACAAGTTCAGCTGATCTTTTTCCTGTTGCTAACATATGTGGAATTATCTGTTCCTTGCTAATGGCAGGAAAATGATCACAGCATGTTATTCTCAATGTCCTTGAGAAAGGAAATGTGATCAGTGATGTTCTGAATTTGAAACCAAAATGATGATGTTTCTAAGGAGAACCATGGAAAACATACAAAAATTAGTTTTATTTGAAATATTTTGAAGCCAGGTTTTTGGACACCTGATTTTAAAAAAAAATATTTTAATGCTTCTTAGAACACACTTTAAAGGTGATTTAGTCATGGCAAATAGATGGGGAAACAATGGAAACAGTGACAGACTTTATATTTTTGGGCTCCAAAATCATTGCAGATAGTGACTGTGGCCATGAAATTAAAAGACACTGGCTCCTTGGAAGAAAAGGTATGACCAACCTAGACAATATATTAAAAAGCAGAGACATTACTTTGTCAACAAAGGTCCGTTTAGTTAAAACTATGGCTTTTCCAGTAGTCACGTATGAATGTGAGAGTTGAACTATAAAGAAAGCTGAGCACCAAAGAACTGATGCTTTTGAACTGTGATGTTGGAGAAGACTCTTGAGAGTCCCTTGGACAGCCAGCCAGAGATCCAACCAATCCATCCTAAAGGAAATCAGTCCTAAATATTCATTCATTGCAAGGGCTGATGTTGAAGCTGAAACTCCAATACTTTGGCCACGTGATGCAAAAAACTGACTCACTTGAAAAGACCCTGATGCTGGGAAAGACTGAAGGTGGGAGGAGAAGGGAATGACAGAGGATGAGATGGTTGGATGGCACCATCAACTCAATGGACATGAGTTTGAGTAAACTCCGGGAGTTGGTTATGGACAGGGAGGCCTGGCGTGCTGCATTCCATGGGGTTGAAAAGAGTCAGACACAACTGAGAGACTGAACTGAACTGAAAACTATTAAAATGGGAACCAATTTCCTATTTTGATGCTTTGAAGGATTTGGGGCCTGAGTTTGAGGAGGGAAAGGTAAAGATTCAAACATTCGTTTGAACATCTACTATGTGCTTGGCACTAAGCTGGATACTTTACATATTTTATCTCATTTAATTCTATTGTAGATATACTGCACGTTAAGTGTGATTCTCCCTGTTTATAGATACGGAAACTGATGTTCAGTCCAGTGAAAGTCAATTACCTAGGCTCACGCAGCTCAGCAGAATCAGGTTTTATCAGTTCAGTTCAGTCGCTCAGTCGCTCAGTCATGTCCGACCCTTTGCGACCCCAGGCCTCCGCACGCCAGGCCTCCCTGTCCATCACCAACTCCCGGAGTTCACTCAGACCCACGTCTATCGAGTCAGTGATGCCATCCAGCCATCTCATCCTCTGTCGTCCCCTTCTCCTCCTGCCCCCAATCCCTCTCAGCATCAGAGTCTTTTCCAATGAGTCAACTCTTCGCATGAGGTGGCCAAAGTACTGGAGTTTCAGCTTTAGCATCATCAAGTTTTATAAACCCAAATAATTTTATTTAAAGTCTGTGTTCCTTGACCTCTGAATTGCAATTTAACTCTAAACACAAACTAAAAATGGGTCAACCTTTAGTATAAGAAAAAAAGCCTAACTGACATCTGCTCTATTACTCTTCAAAGACTCTTCCACTCATGTGAAAGACTAACGTGTAAACACCAAAGAGCTTAGGTAAGACAATTCATTTTCTACCCTGCTTTGGCCATGGGATCTGCACAATGAGGTTACCCCATCCTCACTTTGACCAGAAATGGAACCAATTCTATATTATCCACATAGGTGAAAATTACTAGCTCTAAGCTTCCCAGGGCTATTCTGTTTTCAGCAGCACTTCAACTTTATCCACATAAAATACTGAAAAAAAAAACACAGAAAAAAAAAGTGTACAAAAAGCCTCCAGCCTTTACCAGAACTAAATCCAAATCTTAAACTAAAGGATGAATAATAAAATAGAAACTAATATATTAGTTACCTAACTCTGCCCATTTTCTAAACAGACAATATCTGCTTTGGTCAAATATATTATTATTTGCACTAAGCTGATAAAAGTATATCATAGCATTACCATTGCCTTTGGATAAGATGCTTAATCCTGTGATATTGTTCCCATCTCTGATAATTGTCCCTCACTTCATCCCTACTGTCGTTATCTTAGCTTAAGTTTTACACTTTATATGGCAAAATATTACAATATCGTAAAGTAATTATCCTCCAATTAAAATAAATTAATTAAAATCAAGACAAAAACAAGTTTTACACTTTGCTGACATATCTTTTAATAATCTCTCTGCAAATCCTTCTCTGTGGTATTTTTCATGTTGTAGACTTATAGTTTATGAAGCACATCAAATATATTTTCATTTAGTCTTTATATCAACTCTGTGATGTAGACATTGCTAACAGAATTTTATGGATGAAGATATTTCTGAGAGATTTAATATTTATTAAGAACACACAGCTTGAAAAGACATAGCTGGGACTTGAACTCAGATCTTCCTACCCTGAAGCTAGTCCACTTTCTGTTATAGCACTAAAGCCTTTCCAGTGGCAGACTCTTAACCCATTGGCCTACTCATGTTTACATTATTGACCAAGGACTCTCCACACTGCTGACTCAACTTCCAGAAGGAACTCTCAGTAAGCTCTGGAGTCAAGCTAACTATGTACAAATCCTGGCTCTACCACATGCTAGCTATGCAAAGCCTTTGCAAGTAACAACTTCTACGAACCTCAGTTTTCTTCTCTTAACAATAAAGGATGCTTGGGGCTGGTGCACTGGGATGACCCAGAGTGATGGTAAGGGGAGGTAGGTGGGAGGGGTGTTCAGGATGGGGAACACGTGTATACCTGTGGCAGATTCATGTTGATGTATAGCAAAACCAATACAATATTGTAAAGTTATTAAATTAAAAAAACAATAAAGGCAATAATGATATCTTCTTCATTCTGATCACTGTGAAGAGAAAACTAATCAATATTTCACTTTATCTTACACAAAGCTTCTAGAATTAATCTAATCATACCTATCAATATTTTCCTACTTAATAACCTTCAATCATTCTCCATTGCCTGCCAAATAAAGTTCAAAATTTTAAACTTAACCTTCAGAAATTATCTGGTTGTCCAGTGATTATGTTTCCATGATTTCACAGCTGAAGGCCCAGGTTCAATCCTTGGTCAAGAAACTAAGATCGTGCCATGGCAATGGCCTCACGATCTGGCCTTAATATATCATTTAAATCTTACACTCTAATAGTCTTCATCCCATATCTCCTTTGTCATACAAACCGAACCACTATTCCTGAAACCCAAAATGTACTTTCCAAAATATATCAATTTTTCATGTGACTCCCTGTTCTTAGGATGTCCATGTCACACACCACCATACCACATATGGAAATTCTATTCACTCTTCAATACCCAGGTCAATCTCTTCCTTCTCAACAAAGCTTTCCTACATCTTCCTTTGAAATTAATATCATCTTTCTTCTATTCCCAAAGCTCATTGCATGTTCCTTTTATAACAGACATACTTTGCTTTGTATAATATTTTATATGTTTGCCACTTTCCCCTATTATACAATAAGTACCTAAGAGAAATGTGACAATGTCTTACTGATGTTTGTATTTTTCATAGTAACTGGTGTGAAGATTTAATGCTTACAAATAATAATTATTACTGTAAACTAGTAATTACCATTTGTTAAGTACTTACAGTCAGTACTCAACAATCATTAAGTTCTTAACATACAAGACATGATTTATTCTTACAATAACTCTGTAAGAAATGGGTGATGAGTCTTATGATGAGGAAACAGAAACAAAGCAAAGTAACATATTGAACTGATGAACTTAGACCTACAAAATGAAAATTTCAAATAATTTAACCTAGAAAAATGTCTTTCTAATTGTCATTACTAACCCATTTAAGAAATTCAACATCATCTGGACCATGTTAGAATAATTCTAAAGCCAGTATTTCCATACATGATATGATATTCAGGGAAAAGATAATTTTAGGCTTTATCAGTTGGAAAAAAAAATGTGTCTTAAATCTTTCATGGTTCTTTTTTGTTTGTTTTTACCAATATTGCCAAAGTGCATATCTCAAAGTTTCAGTCTTTAGAAATAACCTCATGCATATTTAATATAAAACAATCATATTTTTATATGGGCAGGGTCCTTTATTTTTTCTTATTCTTTTTTATTTTGTCTTTCAGTTGCATATGAGTTGCCTATGAGAGAGGTCAGTTGAACAAATTATTTTTTACTGGGAAAAATATGAAAACATACAAATTATTTATTTTCCATAGTTCCAGTTATTATTTCTAGTTTTCCCAAGATTCAAGACCATCTTTTTCTCCTTTAACACCTATATAACAGATGTTCACAAAGTTCCAAAGTATTCAGAACATAAATTAGTCACTGATGATTGCATTCCAACAGATTTCTTCTTAGCAACTAAGTTTTAGTTTCTGTCTTGTTAATGAAACACACAATAAAATGTATTCCTATTATAACCTGAGTTAATATACCAAATTTGCAAAGAAAACATAAAAGTTACCAGCTTGTGAAATGTGACCATTACAATCATCTTAGAAATATCAACTCTAATTCATTTTTCACTTAAATATCATATGTCATGAAAATATTTAATGTTGTACAACTGTTGGATCCATTCAGCTATAAATTAGATATTCATTTATCAGTTTCTAACTTCCCTCATAGATTTAATGTATTAATATACCTGAATTATTTTGTGTTCTGAGAAGAGATAGAAAATTTTATTTTAAAAATGCCATAATAAAACAAATCCCCATGGTATAACCCCTCAATATTTTGATGAAAATTTAATGTGGGTATCTCTACTGAAGTGTGAGAAGGGTTTAAGAGATTATTTCAATTTTACAAGGAATCATTTCATTAATCTTACCTGCTCATGTGTATGGTTTGAGCCACCATGACACAGTTCAATTCCAGTGTTTGTAGAAACTGAATCACTTCCTGTGATGGTTTGAATTTTCTGACTAGAATGGGATTGTTCACAGTGTGGAGAGTGGATGATCTGGGGCTGTTGAACAATGTGATGATTGCACTGAACCTGAGGATAGCATTCCTAAAATACATACACAAGCCAAAAATATTTAGAATAAAAATTATCAATAAAAGAAAATCCATTTTTAAAAATTGAATGTGTTCTTTCACAAGATAAATTAAGCCCTAGGATTTATAGTTTTAATAAGTGATATATTAGTTTTCCAATTATTCCATTGGAAAAAAGTTGTACTGAATTCTATTTTTATTTGATCAGGTGGCTGCGACAATCCAAATACTTACCTAAGTTGGCCATGGAGTTGCATGTTCTGATTAAGTTAATATTCCAGTTATACTTAACACTAAAACTAAAATGAATATTAATATTAATTAATATTTAATTAATTCACTCAATATTCATGATTCAATAGGCACTTCAGGATCTAATTGCATAATATTATAATACTGAAGATATTGATGGATATAAATTAGAAAATAAAATATTGTAGTGACTTTCAGTGTCAGAAGCATAATAGAGTCACAGTGGGGGCAAGTGAAGTTCTTACACTTACGAAAATCAAGCATAAATTAAGAAAAAAGATTGGAAAAAAAGAAGAAAAAAGATTGGAAAACAGTAACTGAACCTTCAGATCCTGAAAACATAGATTCTAACTCTGATTCTACCATTAACTCTGTGATCTTGAGAAACTGTATATGCAATTTTATAAGCCTCAGTTTCCTCATGTGTGAAAGGGGAGATAGTATGTACCTCATTGGGTTGCTGTGAGGAGTAAATTAACTAATGTTTGCAAAGTGCCAAGTATAAAGAAGGTGGGAATTAACGTTTACTATTATCATTATCAAGTTTTATCATTGTCACCATCATCATCATCAACTTAATCATCAACCACCCATTAGTTTTGCAGGTTAAAAAAAAAAAAAAAAACCATGAGGTCCAGAGAGGTAGGATAATTTACTTATGATGGTATAATTAACGGCAAAATTGGGTCTGGAACTTATGACTTCTTGCTCAGAGTTCATTCAGACCATTAGACAGAATTTGTACTGTCTTCAAAATATTTTGGAACTTGTTTTTAAACTAAATCTTTGTTAGCTGTTTGCTTATTTACTGTGATTTTGTTTCTGGTAAGTGTTGAGCACAGGCTAAGAAAAGATATCTGGTTATTTCAGTTTTGAAGATTTCAGGTATGTTTGAATTTTCTATGTTATTTTGTTTTATTCTACTTTGAAAACAGATAACTTAAAGCCAGTTTTCAAAAAAAACTTTCACAGAATAAAAATACTCTGCTTGAACCATAATGCTACATTCATGCACATAAAATTAACCTTGAAAGTATAAATTCAATGCTCTATTTCCTTTTGACTGTGGAAAGGTGAACTATGTTAATGAAGTAAGGCACTTCAAATTTTAAAATTTTTATATGGAATAATTTTCAAACTGTATTAATTAAAGAAACAAGATGCATAAGAATGAATATAGTATACTCCTTGTGTATAATATTTTTAATGTATACACATGTATACTTACAAACATATACAATTGCTTTTAAATATATGCATGGAACAAAAACACTGAGAATGACTGCTTCTGGGAAGAGGAACTGAGGGAAAAAAAGATCAGGACAGAGAAGATTTTTTGCACTCTTTTTGTACCTTTTATATTTATGCTTTGAAATTTTTATCATGTATACAAATATCTTTTCATGTATATAAAAATATTTTGGAAAAAATATATATTAAGAGACACATTTTACAAGTAGGAACTGCCTTGTTAAACATATAAATAAAGGTCACAGAATCAGTTCATAGAATAATTTTCTCCAAGCTGCTTTCAAATAGAATCTTTCTCTCTCTCTCTCTCTTTTTTTTTCTCTTCTTCTTCTCTACAAATATACTAACACTAAGTAAGATCTGCACAGTTTAGAAGTCTGACTGTGTATTATCTAGCTTTTGTAAGAATTTTTGGTATGAAAATTTTGTTCTTTTATGTTACAAAATACCTTCATACACTAGATTAGGAAAAGTCAGGGTGATAGTTGGAGAAAACTTTCCCCAATGAGGAGCTAGTACATTACTGAAATAAAATTCCTTCGGGGGGGAGGGGAATGTGTCCTTTAACAGATGAGGAAAAACTCTGAAACGACAATAAAGAAAACAAAACCCATTCCTCAACCATCTTTTCTTATTAATGTATCAGTTGACTCTTGAATGGAATGCTGACAGTCTCTCCATCTGAGATGTCTTGCGGTTTTCCTAAACCTATTTGACCTGTGAACCACTAACTGGTACCACTGAAGTCTTAGCAGGTTTTCAGTTTTCAGTCCTCATACCTGACTGCTAAAATTATTTTTCCGAAGCAAGATATTCATGTTTCTCATACTTTTGTGACATATCACAAGCTGAGTTTTTAATGTACAAAGTTCAAACATTTCTGATTTACCAAATATCTTACCATGTATTTCTCTTCTTTGCTTAAGAAAAATATACACAGAGTACAATTTATAGACTTCCCTTGTGGCTCTGATGGTAAAGAATCTGCCTGTAATGCAGGAGACCCAGGTTTGATCCATATGAATTGGATAATTATCTTGCCACTGGCATTACTTTACCATCCTTCTACTATAAAGACCTCTTTTTTGGACAGGTTCCATCCCCTAAAAGCTAGTCCTATTTGAATTAGTCTCATGATGACATTTTTTTAAAAATTAGTCTCATGATGACATTGGCTTCCCTGATAGCTCAGTTTGGTAAAGAATCCACCTGCAATGCAGAAAACTCAAGTTCAATTCCTGGGTCGGGAAGATCTGCTGGAGAAGGGATAGGCTACCCACTCCAGTATCCCTGGGCTTTCCTTGTGGCTCAGCTGGTAAAGAATCTGCCTGCAATGTGGGAGAACTGGGTCAGATCTTTGGATTGGGAAGATCCCCTGGAGAAGGGAAAGGCTACCCACTCCATTATTCTGGCCTGGAGAATTCCATGGACTGTATAGTTCATGGGCTTGCAAAGAGTCAAACATGACTGAGTGACTTTCACTTCACTTCATGATGGCATTAAGCAGGTTCATCCAGACTCTAGCTTTATCCAGTTCATCCCATTATGTTTCTGTCACTGAGGAAACTAAGCTAGGTCAGAGAAATTGTATTTTCATATGCATGGTTCCTTTAAGCCTTAGGCAGTCTCCCATGGCAGTTCCCAAACTCCCAAATCATTTAAGTTATTAATAAAAATAGTGGACATATAAAAGTAAATAGTCAAGTTAATAGTAATTTAGCTATTGATATTATAGTAAATAGCAGCAATGTTCACTGAAAACATCTTTAATTGTTACAGATATGTAGCAACAATAATGTACAGGATATTCAATATTTTTTCTAGGGCCAAGATTTAGAAAGCTGTTTACTCTCTTTGAAACAAGAAGTTAGAAGCAGTGTGAAATGATGTATCTCAAAAATTCCTTACTATTTAAAACTGTCATGCTTACTGTTTTGGGAGTTTAGTTAGATAAAGGACAGATGTTATAACCTAGTAGCTTGAAGAAAGTGTCTTTTGAAAAACTGACATTTCATGAAGTTTTTCTATTTTGTATCATAATGTACAGAAACTGGAAAATATATGTTTAATATGTACTATACTAACTCCTTCAGACTATATCCAATTTTTGAAGCAGACCAGAATCTTAAAAGATTTGGATGTTTATGATTCTGAGAGCTTACTCTATTTCATTATTACTGGGTATCAAATGAGTAAATAATATATTAATTCCAATGAACTGGGTAACAACTGCCCATAAATACTAATAAAAACAAGATATGTTCTCATGCCAAGAAAAATGAAAAAGGAGAATTTCGTATGTTTTAATGTTTCATTTGCATATGAGAAAAAATGATTTTGTGATCAAAATTCGTTTGATAGTATTTAATTATCTGTTTTGGGTTGAATTAAACCTCTCCCCCCCAAATCACTTAAGTCCTAACTCCCAGTACTCCCAGTACTTCAGAATGTGAACTTACTTGGAAACAGGGTCTTTACAGAGGTAATCAAGTTAAAATGAGGTTATTAGAATAAATCTTAATCAAGAATGACTAGTGTCCTCATGAAAATGGGAAATTTGGACATGAGACAAACATGCACAGAGGGAAGACCACATGAAGACACACAGGAAGGATGCTATGTGACAATGGAGAATTAAAATTATGCATTTACAAGCTTGAGGCCACCAGAAACTAGGAGATAGGAAGGGAAGAGTTCCTTCCATAGAGGTTTTAGAGGAGGCATGGCCCTTCCAATATGGTTATTTCATAGTTCTGGCCTCCAGAACTGCGAGACAATAAATTTCTGTTGTTTCAAGCCATTCAGATTGTAGTACTTTGCTACCAAAGGCTTAAGAAGCTATTGCACTAATGTAGTTCAAGAGATAAATCCCAGGCTTTGTCTGGCCTGAACATGCTTGTACCCATTGAGCATGTCAATGTGAAACGTCTATTGGTTTCAGTAACAACTCTGTTTGAAGGATGGAAGGGCACAAGGAGGGAGGAGCTCTAAATGCCATGGAATTACCATCACCCTGCTGTAGTTTTGTACTCTGTACATGGTCTCGGCTAAGCTTAATGGAATTTCAAAAACCTGACTTCAAGATTTCATTTTCTAGATCTTTTACAGTTAAAGAGTATTTTGCCCATCTGTTCATAGTGTTCATTTAGAAATTCATTTCATATTAAATTAATTAAGAAAAAATTACAATGTTTTAAATTATTATTTTTGTGAGCTTAGTTTAAAAGAAATGTACAAAACACTGAGATATCTATATTAAGTTCAGATTCTACCATTAATTTTCTCCATGACTTGGCATCTCTTCATTTCAATTTCTCTTTCAGTAAAATGGGGACAATACTTCAAATGAAGAAATCTAAATGAAATTGTTAAGGATGATATGAAGGGCTGTAAATATAAAAAAGTATTATTATGACTCATAGTGGTCTCACCTGACACTTGAAAATTGAATGTCATTTTAACTCTATTAAAATATTTATAATTCAAAAGCATACACTTATAAACCTTAAAACAAATTTCACATACCTGGTCCATATTTAGTTTCTCCACTTTTCTTATGGTTTTTTCATAAATAACATTATTTCCTGGAAAGAAATGGCCTCCTCTTAGGAATGGTGACAGAGGTTCCTACAAAGACAGTAAAAGTTGCATTTTGCTTTGCAAGTTAGCTTTTTGGAGGAAATTGAACTTAAGCAAATACGCATTCTCCAATAAACACTGAGGTAGTGGCAGACTTTAGGAAAAAAGGAAATGACATCCCAATAAAGTTCTGAGAAATATAAGGATGTATTAATAAAAATAATATATTTTCTCAAACAGAATAATCTGTATTTCCCACTACATTTTACTAGGCCTAACAGTGTTTGGGGGAAATTGGAAAGAAGGGGTGGGAAAGACTTTTTTCTGTTCCTAAGGAGAAGTATAATGTTTCCTATAGAGGTAGACAGGCATGAGGTCAACCACACCTAAATTGGGTTTACTGGAAAGTTTCTTTTGATGTGAAACTATCATTGGGAAAATGTAAAATAAACATAATTTGGCACCACTGAGCCTATATTAAAGATTTTTTTTTTTTTTGTAATTCAATCTGGGTGCCCTTGAAATGAAGTGCACTATACAATTCTTTCTTATGATTACAATGTGTCAGGCAATGAAATAATGGCTGGTGACATGTCCAAGATCTGAAAGAAACCAGGGAAGGGCTAATAAAAATCAGACCAGGAGTCCAAAATAATTGTAATGTGTACTATACTCCTCTCTTTTCTTTTGGCTTTCATGACTTTTCACTTATGTGGGGGGATGGGTGGGTGTGGTTATTTTGTTACAAATGAAAAATTGCATTCTTGTTATTATTATTATTATTATTTTTGCAATACAGAGGAAAAGTATAGAAGGGGATTGGCTAAACTATTACCAGTTAATGTGTTTAGGACCATTTCAAAATCAACAAAATATGATAGCATTTTTGTAGTCGGCTACTTAAAAATTTTTTAGAACAGTTGAACTAAAATACTGGTTGTTCTGGTTATTGAGAAGGCAAGGCACTCCTGAACCCAAAATATATATTTCTTGTATTCAAGTTTGGATAAAGAGTGCTCTAACTAAATGTTCCTGAGATACTTTGGCAAAACAAACATAAGTGATTCATTTTGGCTAACTAATGAATTATTAAATCTAAAAATGGATATTATTAAATAAAAAAAATGGATATGGTCCAACACAGCCGGTGCAGGAGGGCCAGAGGGGTGGCTGTGAGGAGATACCCCTTGTCCAAGGTAAGGACCAGCAGCTGTGCTTTGCTGGAGCAGCCATGAAGAGATACCCCATGTCCAAGGTGTTGTGAGAGAGGCATCAGAGGGCAGATACACAAACCATAATCGCAGAAAACTAGTCAGTCTAATCACATGGACCACAGCCTGGTCTAACTCAATGAAACTAAGCCAAGCTGTGTGGGGTCACCCAGGATGGGTGGGTCATGGTGGAGAGCTATGACAGAATGTGGTCAACTGGAGAAGGGAATGGCAAACCACTTCAGTATTCTTGCATTGAGAACCCTGTGAACAGTATGAAAAGGCAAAAAGATAGGATACTGAAAGAGGAACTCCACAGGTCTGTAGGTGCCCAATATGCTACTGGAGATCAGTGGAAAAATAACTCCAGAAAGAATGAAGGGATGGAACCAAAGCAAAAACAATACCCAGCTGTGGATGTGACTGGTGACAGAAGCAAGGTCTGATGCTGTCAAGAGCAATATTGCATAGGAACCTGGAATGTTAGATCCATGAATCAAGGCAGATTGGAAGTAGTCTAACAGAAGATGGCAGGAGTGAACATCACCATTCTAGGAATCAGCGAACTAAAAGGGACTGGATTGGATGAATTTAACTCAGATGACCGTTATATCTACTACTGTGGGCAGGAATCCCTTAGAAGAAATGGAGTAGCCATCATGGTCAACAAAAGAGTCTGAACTGCAGTACTTGGATGCAGTCTCAAAAATTATGGAATGATCTCTATTTTCAAGGCAAACCATTCAGTATCACAGTAATCCAAATCTATGCCCCAACCAGTAATGCTGAAGAAACTGAAGTTGAACGGTTTTATGAAGACCGACAAGACCTTTTAGAACTAACACCCAAAAAAGATGTCCTTTTCTTTATACGGGACTGGAATGCAAAAGTAGGAAGTCAAGAAACACCTGGGGTAACAGGCAAATTTAGCCTTGGAATATGGAATGAAGCAGGGCAAAGGCTAATAGAGTTTTGCCAAAAGAATGCATTGGTTATAGCAAACACCCTCTTCCAAAAACACAAGAAAAGACTCTACACATGGACATCAGCAGATGGTCAACACCGAAATCAGATTGATTATATTCTTTGTAGCCAAAGATGGAGAAGCTATATGCAGTCAGCAAAAACGACCGGGAGCTGACTGGCTCAGATCATGAACTCCTTATTGCCAAATTCAGACTGAAATTGAAGAAAGTAGGGAAAACTGCTAGACCATTCAGGTATGACCTAAATCAAATCCCTTATGATTACACAGTGGAAGTGATAAATAGATTTAAGGGCCTAGATCTGATAGATATAGTGCCTGATGAACTATGGATGGAGGTTCGTGACATTGTACAGGAGACAGGGATCAAGACCATCCCCATGGAAAAGAAATGCAAAAATGCAAAATGGCTGTCTGGGGAGGCCTTACAAATAGCTGTGAAAAGAAGAGAAGTGAAAAGCAAAGGAGAAAAGGAAAGATATAAGCATCTGCATGCAGAGTTCCAAAGAATAGCAAAGAGAGATAAGAAAGCCTTCCTCAGAGATCAATGCAAAGAAATAGAGGAAAACAATGGAATGGGAAAGACTAGAGATCTCTTCAAGAAAATGAGAGATACCAAGGGAACATTTCATGCAAAGATGGGATCAATAAAGGACAGAAATGGTATGGACCTAACAGAAGCAGAAGATATTAAGAAGAGGTGGCAAGAATACACAGAAGAACTGTACAAAAAAGATCTTCACGACCAAGATAATCACGATGGTGTGATCACTCACCTAGAGCCAGACATCCTGGAAAGTGAAGTCAAGTGGGGCTTAGAAAGCATCACTACAAACAAGCTAGTGGAGGTGATGGAATTCCTGTTGAGCTATTTCAAATCCTGAAAGATGATACTGTGAAACTGCTGCACTTAATATGCCAGCAAATTTGGGAAACTCAGCAGTGGCCACAGGACTGGAAAAGGTCAGTTTTCATTCCAATCCCAAAGAAAGGCAATGCCAAAGAATGCTCAAACTACTGCACAATTGCACTCATCTCACATTCTAGTAAAGTAATGCTTAAAATTCTCCAAGCCACGCTTCACCAATATGTGA
Source organism: Capricornis sumatraensis (assembly GCF_032405125.1). Taxonomy (NCBI): domain Eukaryota; kingdom Metazoa; phylum Chordata; class Mammalia; order Artiodactyla; family Bovidae; genus Capricornis; species Capricornis sumatraensis. The sequence goes on along the minus strand of NC_091092.1, from coordinate 66,545,373 downwards.
ACCGAGAACTCCCTGATGTTCAAGCTGGTTTTAGAAAAGGCAGAGGAACCAGAGATCAAATTGCCAACATATGCAGAGTACATCATAAGAAACGCTGGGCTGGAAGAAGCACAAGCTGGAATCAAGATTGCTGCGAGAAATATCAATAACCTCAGATATGCAGATGACACCACCCTTATGGCAGAAAGTGAAGAGGAACTAAAAAGCCTCTTGATGAAAGTGAAAGAGGAGGAAAAATTTGGCTTAAAGCTCAACATTCAGAAAACTAAGATCATGACATTTGGTCCCATCACGTCATGGGAAATAGATTGGGAAACAGTGGGAACAGTGTCAGGCTTTATATTTGGGGGGTGGGGGGGGGCTCTAAAATCACTGCAGATGGTGATTGCAGCCATGAAATTAAAAGACACTTACTCCTTGGAAAGAAAGTTATGACCAACATAGACAGTATATTAAAAAGCAGAGACATTACTTTGCCAACAAACGTCCATGTAGTCAAGGCTATGATTTTCCCAGTGGTCATGTACGGATGTGAAAGTGAGACTGTGAAGAAAGCTGAGCACTGAAGAATTGATGCTTTTGAACTGTGGTGTTGAAGAAGAGTCTTGAGAGTTCCTCGGACTGCAAGGAGATCCAACCAGTCCATCCTAAAGGAGATCAGTCTGGGTGTTCTTGGGAAGGACTGATGCTAAAGCTGAAACTCCAATACTTTGGCCATGTAAAGAGTTGACTTATTGAAAAAGACTCTGATGCTGGGAGGGATTGGGGGCAGGAGGAGAAGGTAACAGACGATGAGATGGCTGGATAGCATCACCGACTCAATGGACATGAGTTTGGGTAAACTACAGGAGTTGGTGATGTACAGGGAGGCCTGGAGTGCTGCAATTCATGGGGTTGCAAAGAGTCAGACATGACTGAGTAACTGAACTGAACTGAACTGAACTGAAAAATGGATATATTTTTAAAAATTACCCTAGGAACTATTTTGTGTTTGTTTTTTGTAAAACAAACAACCAAACAAAAAAAATTCTTTGGTAATACACATAACACATGTTTACATTTATGTAACACATGTTTCAGCACTTACTGTGCACAATATACTTTGCTAAGTATTATAAGGAATGAATCAAAGTTAGATTATTACTAGGAGGATTGAATATTAATCAGGGTTCATACTATAGCCAGCGGCCTGTATTTGTAATGGGCTTCCCTGGTGGCTCAGATGGTAAAGAATCTGCCTGCAATGCAGGAGACCCAGATTTGATCTCTGGGTGGGGATATCCCCAAGAGAAAAGAATGACAACCGACTCCAGCATTCTTGCCTAGAGATTCCCATGGAGCCTGGTGGGTGACAGTCCATGGAGGTGCAAAGAGTCAGACACGACAGAAGTAACTTTGAGTGCATGCATGTAAGTAAAAAATGTTATTTATATTTTAAACGACTATGAGTTAAAAGAAAGAAGACCAAGACCCTATGTGGGCAACAAAGCCTGGAATACATACTATATGGCCTTTTATAGGAAAAGTTTGCTAATCCCTGGTCTAGATAATATGTAAGCACAAATATTTGTAATACAAGGTAAAAAGAGACAAGTGACAATAAAAAGTACAGCGAAATAATACCGGATGGAATTCAGGAGAAGAAAAATCAAGTTGCATCTGGTAGTGGTTATTTGGATCAGATAGCATTTGAGAGAAGGTTTAGGTGGGCTTTGAATATAAGGAGATGAAAGAAAATGGTATTTGAAATGAAGATAATAGAGTAAGTCAAGACACCAAGGTTGGAAAAGTGTAAATTTACATGTAGGGGATATACTTGGCAGATGAAGCATGGTTCTGCAAACAGTGAGATACCTTTGAATGCTTTTAAACAGGGCTGTGATTTGAACAGGAGAATGAAATGGCAACCCACTCCAGTATTCTTGCCTGGAGAATCCCAGGGACAGAGGAGCCTAGTGGGCTGCCGTCTATGGGGTCGCACAGAGTCGGACATAAGTCCACTTTAGAAAGAGTAATTGGTAAATGGAAAGAATACAGGTAAAGAAACCAGTTAGAAAATTATCCTACATAATTAAGTACAGTACTTTTCAACCATGACTCCGAGATCTTGAACCTGAGGAATCTACTATATGGCCAACAGTCTCAACAACAACAACAACAACAAACAGTAAATGTGGAGACATATGGAGTTTTATGTGCTCCAGGTAAGAATCTAGGTCTGATTCATGTTTGTATTCCTCATATGCGCGTGCATGCTAAGTAGCTTCAGTCCTGTCTGATTCTCCAGGTGAGAGTACTGGAGTGGGTTGCCATGCATGCCCTCTTCCAGGGGATCTTCCCAACTCAGGGATCAAACCTGCGTTTCCTGCATTGTAGGCAGGTTTTTTACCTCTGAGCCACAGGGGAAGCCCAAACACACATTAACTTACTGCAAATAACTAGTAAAAAGACTTTTTTACAGCACACAGTTGAAAACACATGTCTGGAACTGGGTGGGGATTTCATGACTACTGTTCTATATTTCAGAATCATATGCATAGAAGTTGTAGTTAAAACCATGCAATTGCTGAGAAGGCAAAAGAATATCAAGGACAGAACTAGACAAATCTTCAGAAGTATGAGAATCATAAGTAAAAAATTCCATATAGTCAAAAGAAGAGAAGTTTTCAGGAATCAATAAGGTGAGTGAAGGTATAAATGCTTCATGGAGGTCAAGAATTACAAAGTAGGTTGGATTTGAACTACTACAAATCTATTGGATTTGATTATTAAAATTAGTGAAAATATCCCTGGTAGCTCAGACTGTAAAGAATCTGCCTACAATGCAGGAGAGCTGGGTTCAATCCCTGGGTTGGGAAGACCCCCTGGAGAAGGGAATGGCAGCACACTCCAGTATTCTTGCCTGGAGAATTCCATGGATAGAGAAGCCTGGCAGGCTCTTTTTGCAAAGAGTTGGATGTGACTAAGTGACTAATACTTTCACACTTTCACTTTCAAAGTATAATAGAAAAAATTCAGGACTAATAAAACATGTATTCAGCTCTGCTTCTATTACCTACATTACCTTCTCTGAGGCTCAGTCCCTTTTCCATAGGGATCGTAATGCAGGGTACTTTATGCTAAACAAAATAATGTATGCTAAATTACCTTTAATCAGTCATTGCAATGTACAAAAGCATTGATTTTGATTAATACAGTAATATTTGAAATCAATGTTGAATTTTAAAATAATTTATGAGAATCTTGATAGAACTTTTCTAGGTTATCAAGTTTAAAAATATACAAAAGTAAGCTTGTTGAGGGTAGGAACTTTATCCATCTTGAACACCCTATAGTGAATGAACAAATGATTAGATGAAAAGGGATGATATGAACTTCTATCTTAAGAATATAAGCATCTGCTAAAAGGGGGAAAATTTAGCAAAATTATAAATTTTGTTCTCTGTGAACTAAAATTTACTCTGAAAGCTGAGCCATTATTATTTTTTAAGAAGAAAAATGACTTGGGTGCTAGCAGTGTTGAGTCTCCCTAAACTGTGAGTTGGACTTATTTTAAATGACATACTGAAAGAAAAACTTCTAAATTTATGGAAATATATTTTCACCAAATCAATCAGAGTATGTGCGTGCATGTTCAGTCATTTCTGACTCTGTGATCCCATGGACTGTAGCCTGCCAGTCTCCTCTGACCATGGGATTTAACCTAGCAGTGATACTGGAGTGGTTGCCATTTTCTTCTCCAGGGGATCTTCCCGACCCAGGGATCTAAGCTGCATCTCCTCGGCTCCTGCATTGGCAAGCAGATAGATTCTTTCCCACAGAGCCACCTGGGAAGTCCCAATCTATCAGAAAAACCAAATATTAATATGGATAAATCACTTTGCATAAAACAGGTATGCAAAATTAATCAAAGTCTTGGATTTCTAACAGATGAGCTAATAGTTTTACTATTTAGGCAGCTTTTTTTTTCCTACCTGTACATTTGAATTGGTGCCAAATCCACCTGAAAAATTAACAGGTGTTTTCAAAGATGGCTGATCTTATAATTTAATTGTTACTTTTAGAACCTCTGAGAATAGTTCTCACATCTAACAAAGTACATAATCCCCAGCATCTACTTTACTGTTCCCAGGCCATCAAACCTTGCTGGAGAACATTTTAAAAAAGATTTGCTGATGTGGCTCAGTACAAAGTTATCCAATTTAAAAGGCTCTCCAATATTCATGGTCATACTTGTATTCACTAAGTTCTCTGTAACTATGGTTACAAATCATTTTCTTTTCCTCAGTGCCCCATGTTCATGTTCCTTCATTCTCCTTATACTCACTGAGAAAACCAAGACAATCTATCTGTTAGGGGAAGCACACTGAAACCGCCCACCCTGGTCAGGCACCATAGTAACTATTTGCATGAGCTGTTTTACGACAGGAGGTCCTGGTAAGGAACATGTAGCTAATAAGCCACCACCAACTGGAAGAATTTGGAAAAGGTCAATAGGAAACAAAACATGTCCGACCAGCTCCCAGAATCCTTCTTGCTGGCATCCATCTTAGCTGCATCACCAGGAAGGACTCTGAGTTAGAATGATGGGCTAAAGACAACCAGGAAACTAATCCCATCATCATAAAACCCGAGACTGTGAGCCACGTGGCAGAGCTGTTCTCCTGAGTTCTCCTGCTCTCTACCTGGGTGCCCTTTCCCAATAAAATGTCTTGCTTTGTCAGCACATGTGTCTCCTTGGACAATTTATTTCCAATTGTTAGACAAGAGCCCAGTTTCGGGCCCTGGAAGGGGTCCCCCTTCCTGCAACATATCCAATGAAATTCCTCCATTTTCTGCCCCACTTCAAAATCTCAGTTTCTGCTCCTTATGTAATAACATATGCCTCTTTTATCTGAAAGTCACTTCTCTATCTGTACCTGGAATCCTATCCAATCTTGACTCTTCCAGAATTGTATCACCTTTCTTCCCTTTTTCTGTTGCATCTTTACTTTTCCTTCCTATTAGTTATTTCTTTCTGTCTATAAATCTCTTAGGTCTCCAAGATTATATTTACTCCTTTAGCTACCATCTTGTCTCTTACTTTGACCAATATCCTTTTTAGGAAAGTAACCTCACTTATTATCTCCATTTCCTGATTTACTCATCCACTAACATTTTGCATCTCGACTTTGCCTCCATATATGTACCAAAACTGCTCTCTCAAACATCACCATTACTTTCTTAATGGTCAAACTCTATTTTCAAGCTTCACCCTTCTTGGTCCTTCAGTCATTTGAGATGGTCGACCACTCCTTTACTCTATTTGTTTCAATTATTCAGAGTTCACATTCTTCTCTGACAGCTTCTCTGCCTGTGAAAGTGTCTCCTTCCTTCTGTTCCTTTAGAGAAGACATTTTAGGTTCTGACCTCAACCCTTTCTATTACCCCTCATTGATATCACTCATTCCCATAGCTATGAAGGTAACTTTAAGAGGAATAACTCCTATGTCTCTATCACAAATGTGACCTTTCTCAAGTCACTTTTTAACTGTCTGTTGGGCATCTTCCCTGGCATGCACCTCAAATGCTACTGGTCCAAACAGAGCTGACAATCTCCCCTTTTTCCAAACCAGATTCTCCTTTCCCATACTTCTTACTTTTTAACTGGGCTACCATGTTCCCAGTGTCTCAGACTGAAAAACTTGTCATATTTGACTTTCTTCTTTTAATCTGAAATCCAGTATCAGTTATCAAAATTTGTCAAAACTACCTTGAGTATAACTATCAGAAAAGATAAGAGATATTTAGTCAGAAGACCTAAGCAAGTCACATTTACTTAAGCCTTTGTTTCCATACTAGTAAAATGATACTAATAATAATGTTCATTGTAATAATTCTGTAAATACCACAAAAAATCCTTCTCTGACTCCCCCCAAACAAATATTACCTCCAGCCTCTGAACTTCAATAAGACGTCATTTGTATTTCTCTCATGGAATCTATCATACACCCCACCATATACTTTATGGAGTTGTATATGGACATATCTTAGTCCCTTTCTGAGGGACTTAGTCCCTTTCTGAGAGGAAATGTAAGTGCCTTTGGTTCAGGAACCATGTTTTATTTCCTTGTATTTTCCAATTTGAAGTCTATATAAACCTTTCCCACAGTAGGAGCTCTGCAAGTGGAAAATTAATGAAATTGATTAACATCTATTGGATTCTATATACTGACAGAATAAACATATCCCACCCATTTCTGAGTCATGATATATACCAGAATAGATAAATCACTTGACTAAAATGACAAGAAATGGAAAATAAGAAAGATTAGGTACAATCAAAAATAAAAAGGCTGAACAGAATTAAAAGGAACTTATGAGACAACTGATTGATATCAGTTTAATTACAGGGAGAAGAAGTAAAGATTAGACAAACTGGAAGGTGAAAGAGAATGAAGTTACCATTTAAGAGGCTCAGATCATTATAAATATTGTAATTAAGCAAGAATCTTCTCCTGAAGGAATTTAAAAGAACAAACAAAAAAGTATATACTTAGATAAATAAAATATATCTAGACAGGATTTTCACGCTACTCTGCAAAACCAGTTAGATTATTTTTGTATACAAAGTATGGGGATTAAATTTTTTTTTATCTCTCAATAATGGAAAGAGTTAAAACTAAAATGAACATTTTTATTTAACCTGCTGCTGTATCTTCTCCCTGAGCAACTATTTACTTCTTTACAGTTGAACACAACCATAATGAGAGGCAGGCTTCATGTTACAAATATGCGCTTGCATACATTCTTTGAATTTATCTGCTTTTTTGATTATGCTGTAGCTGGGGAAGATCGGGGAGGGGAATGGTACATGTGTGAGTCTCTGAATCTTAATTCACTTAGATCATCAACGGTCTTTAATTTGCAAATGTTTCTTTGTTTTTTCTTTTATCTTTTTTAAAAATTTATTTATTATTATTATTTTTTTACTTTACAATATTGTATTGGCTTTGCTACACATCAACATGAATCCGCCATGGGTGTACATGTGTTCCCAATCCTGGACCCCCCTCCCACCTACCCCCCCACACCATCCCTCCGGGTCATCCCTGTGCACCAGCCCCAAGCATCATGCACCCTACGTCAAACCTAGACTGGCAATTTGTTTTTTATATGATATTATACATGTTTCAATGCCATTCTCTCAAATCATCCCACCCTCTCCCTCTCCCACAGAGTCCAAAAGACTGTTCTATACATCTGTGTGTCTTTTGCTGTCTTGCATACAGGGTTATCATTACTATCTTTCTAAATTCCATATATATGCATTAGTATGCTGTATTGGTGTTTCTCTATCTGGCTTACTTCACTCTGTATAATCAGCTCTGGTTTCGTCCACCTTATTAGAACTGATTCAAATGTATTCTTTTTAATGGCTGAGTAATACTCCATTGTGTATATGTACCACAGCTTTCTTATCCATTTATCTGTTGATGGACATCTAGGTTTCCTTTCCTACATCTTCATTGTTCAATTTCAGTTGCAACTCTGCTGTTCTCTAACTAATGCTTTGGGTCCAGTTAAGAACTTTAGTTCCAAGAAGGTCGAGACCTTGTTTTGTTCACTGCTCTGTCTCCAGGGCTTGGGGCAATTGTTGGTACATACTAGGCAATTGATAAAAATTCACCAAATAACTGTCAACCTCTCTGCTTCTGTCTTCTCACTTTTTTATGACCAAATGGGATAAAATATGTAAATTGCAGAGCATGGAATATATAGCCAATAAATATTAATTCTTTAACTAAAGAACAAGAATGCATTCAGAGTCACATAAGAATTGCTGGCAAAGAGCATTGGAATTCAAATGATTCAATATTTAAAACATCTCTGTGGTTATGTCTTAGGCAAACACAACAGTTCTCACATCATGAAAAAAAAAAAGTGCTATCTAGAACTAATTCTTTGAGAACCAGGGATATCAAGTATAATATGCATCCAAGTATGCATATTCCCCAGTTTGTTTGTGAAAAGAAAATAGAGTGAGAGGAAAAAGAGGAAAGCATAAAGTGATTGGCCAATTTGTAGAAAGAAGCACAGTGTAATCTCCAAGGCCCTCCTTTCCCCACACATATTTTTCAGATTTGTTGCTTAAACACTTGATTCTGCAAAATGAGAAAGCAGATACTTTACTGTAATCACATTCTCTCTTGATATTTACATAGATATTTGAAAACTCAAGCAAATATCCAAAACAGTCACCCCTTCCAAAGCCTGTATGCTGGTAGACTCACACAAACACACATGCACAACTAACAACCTCTCTAGCTAAAGAGACATGAGAAGATGATTTTTAAATGAATAAAGAAGAGAAGAGATAGAAACAAGCAGAAGAGTAGTACATTCTCCCCTCCCAACTAGACTAGTACCAACTGTATTACCTTGATTTAACCCCTTGCTTTCCACAGCTGAAGCAAATGATCAGTTTTATTTTGTGAGAGAATTATTTCCCACATTAGTAGGAAAATAAAGAGAAAAGCAGAAAACTCCTACAGTATTGTCTGGGTCACTCTGTTTCTAATGTGAACCTTATGCCCTTATAACTCTATAGTAGAACTCCCTGTTGCAGCTAAAGTAAGGCTGTGTGTGTCTGTGTGTGTGTTGAGCAAGGTTTATTACTGTGGGGAAAATTTTTTCCTTAATTTTCTCCTCAAAATGAGACTGAAAATAATATCCGAGTTTGTATAATATAAGGTTATATATCTTTATAGAAAATATAATAATGTAATTTTCAGAAGACCTCATTGCTAGGCACAAAAGTTCATACACCATAAAAAACAAACACATGGAGATATTTTTGAATTTTTGAATTTTCATTTTCTTCTTCCTAGCAAATATCTCAATGGCAAATCTAATTAGACTAAATACTGCAACCCCCAATGCAACCGGTGATAGTTTTACATGAAGCCTGTGAACCATTTTGTCCCTTTTTACTTTGGTTCAAAGTGCACAAAAACCCTTAGTAATACAATAATATAGAATATAGAAGCAGAAAACTTTATAACCCAAGAATTTCCATGCTATTTGGAACTGTTGCATCTCTGAGGCAAATGGTTGTCTGGAACTAATGATGGATTTTTTATAATAATAATTAGAAATTAACTTTATAACTGAAAGAAAGCCCAACAATCTGATTTTAGGAATCTAGTAACTAACTCATCCTTCTTGTTTAAGTTATCAACTTCTGAGGAATTATAGGTTGAGATAAGAGTTTGCATGATATAGTTTACCTGTTCAGGATTTTGCACTATGTATCGCCTTATAGTGGTTTGAGGATATGTAGTAACTTTCACTGTTGGAGAATGGATTTCCTGTGAAGAAAAGATAAAAGCTGCATATAATCAGAGTTATTTAGTGACCTTGGAGCCATGAATAATAATAGAGAGCAATTTTCAGAGTGAAATTTTAAAAATTGCTTACACGAATGATGACATATGAATTCATATTTTGGTTAATTTTGGTCTCAAAAACATACATGAAAGCAAATGTTTATGGGCTCAGCAACATGCTAGGTATTTCTGCTATACTTACTGCATAGTAATTCATCACACATTTCAAACTATTGATATGTTTGATGAGAGTTTTAAAATATTATTTTCATTGTAAATGCCCCCACATGATTAGAAAAAAATATAGTTTAATATGATCTTCTGTTTGGAAAGGACATGAAAGGAGACACAAAGAAAAAACTGACTGTGTGTGCTCTGAAACATTAAAATCTTCAATGTGGTGACAAGGGAAGGCCACAAATAAAGTTAAAAGGGAGACAAAACACTAGAACAAAGTAATTTGTAAGCTTCTGAAGGAAAAAGAGTTGGTATCAATATAAAGAAAGTTTTTATACCTTGGTGAGAAAAAAATCTTCACACTATTAGAAAAATGAACAGATGGTATGAAAACAGAAAAGAAAAAAGCAAATGATTAACAAACAACAAAAATAAGCTATATTCCAAGCTATAACAAACAATATTCAAACAAGCTAGGAATCAAATAATCATAACAAAAGAATACCATATTTTAACTGGAAATGTTAAAATGATAATGTTGATGAGAGTGCAGTAGAAGGTGCATTTTCCTAACAAACAGGAAAGATTAAATAATCATTCTCAAGCTGAAATATGTAGCCATCAAAATAATGGTCTTGATAATACAAATTTACATTAAAAAACTCATGGTATATAAAGCTAAGTGAGAATGAAGATATAAAACTACATATAAGGTATGATCTTAATTTTTTATTTGAACAGAAGAAAACACAGCAAAATACTGAGAGTAGTATCTCTGAGCAGGGGAGGGAATCATAAGTGAATTATATTCTTTGTTTATATGCTTTTGTATTTCCTAATTTTTCTACCATAAACATTTTTGTTATCAGAAGTAAAATAAACAGCAAACCTAATTCTAAAGTCCTTCATTATGAAAAATAACAATAAATGCAATCTTATGACTGGGTTTGAGTGTAGTAAACAGCTCTGTTGGAGAAGGCAATGGCACCCCACTCCAGTACTCTTGCCTGGAAAATCCCATGGACGGAGGAGCCTGGTAGGCTGCAGTCCATGGGGTAGCGAAGAGTTGGACACGACTGAGTGACTTCACTTTGACTTTTCACTTTCATGCATTGGAGAAGGAAATGGCAACCCACTCCAGTATTCTTGCCTAGAGAATCCCAGGGATGGGGAAGCCTGGTGGGCTGCCGTCTATGGGGTCGCACAGAGTCGGACACGACTGAAGAGACTTAGCAGTAGCATCAGTAGCAGTAGACAGCTCTGTGATTTAAGCGGACTTAGTTTTCTGAGCTAATCCTATCTAGGTAGTCCTGTGGGGCTAAACTTCTAACTCAACTGTGGCCTTTATTCCACTGCTATATGTTTTGTTAGATGTGTGACCCATCCTAGTCTGTGAGTTCTTTGAGAATAGTGACTGGTTCTAATTCATCTTTGTGCAGTATTTAGGACATATTTGGCACTCAGCAAATGTTCGCTGAATAAATACATGACTCTAACTGACCTAGGTCTAAGCTAGACTGAATTGGGACATGGTAAGAAAACTTTTCCTCAATAATCTTGTGTGTTCTGCATAATATCACCTTTTCCATACTGTATCCCAGACCTAGAGACCAGTTTTTGTCTATTTGTCCCTTCACTATTCAAGTTCACATCGTGATACCTCAAGCTGGGTAGGCATGTTTTTTGGAACAGTATCTTTCTCCTTCCTATCTTCCAAATCCTGAAAGCTTTATACTCCCCTCCTATATACTAACAAACTTAGGATCTTTTATAGTTTATTTACTTAGAATTTACTTTTTAATATATGGGGCTCACTAGTTAAACACATATTTGTTAATACAGTATTTAATTATTATTACAGATACCTTTTACAGATATAATATATACATTCAAAAATAATCTTAAAAAGTATGATTATTAGGTCATAAAGATTAAGGGAACTTGATCTTGTGTGTCTTTCAAATCATGCACCTTGGAGAAGGGCAAGTTCTGATCCTGTGAATTATTCTCTCTGGATGTCAAAGTACAGTAGTATCATTCACAAAGCCACACCCTCAATCAATCCAACATCTAGGTACTTTATTTCTGCTCAAATCAAGGATCCTTAAAATATACATAACCAATGGAATATCATTGGCTAAAAATAAACTTCGCTCAAACCAAAAGCAATCAGATTGAGTAGACAATAAAGTTGAAAAATATCAATTCACAAATTTTTTAGCACTTATTTCACATTTCTTTAAAATAGGTTGAACAGATTTTCATATGTAACTCTGCTTTCCAGTTTATGCTCCTGATTTTTGGTGAATGTGTAAAGCTTTATAGAGGCCTAAAGATCAATTAAACATTCAAGCAGGGTTTATGCAAAAAGAAAATAATCTAACATAATACATAATTTATTTTACCTGTTCAGTATTTGGGGTTATATGTAGAGTGCCTGGGACACCAGTGGATATTTTCAGAGTTGGAGAATGAAGTTCCTGTTGAGAGAAACAAAAGAGGGTTCAGAAATCATTACTGAGCAGTGCCATTTAAATGTGTTTTTAAAGTATTATTATTATTTCCTTTATTTTTACAATAACACAGTTTGCCAGAAATAAGAACTTTATTAAGTGCTTACATAGACGATGTCTATCTTTACAAAAGCACATTACTGAATTCCTTTGTCAGTATTGCAAGTAACTTAACGAAATATAATTTCTAGAATGCTTTCATAACAATACACACTTCTTGCACTTTTAGTTTGCATCCTTTTTTTGCTTTTTTGAGAACTCTGCTGATACATCCATCGATGTTATTGTATGTCTGCAATTAACAACATTTAAAATTTATCAAAAACATTAAATGTAAAAAAATCCAAAAACCAATATAGGAAATTATCTTTGAAAACTCAACTAAGACTACTGCTTTTAGAGTACTTTAAGCTAATTTTAAATTATGCGTTGCGTGATCTGCTTCTAGTTTAATCTCAAAGAGTAGGTTCTGATGTTAAAAAATGATCCATAAAAATAAGAGTATGATTTTTAATAATGATTAGGTAAAATTGTCACTCCATCAATTATGCTGGTATTCATTACATTTTTCCCAAGTCAACAAACTGCATAACTTTATCAGTGTGCAAAGAATTGATAGCATTACTCGATTTCAACTAATTGACACAACTCCAGGATATATTCCTAAAATGATTAAAACTATATATTTTTTCAGATCAGGAGGTATTAAAACTTAGAATCACAGACTTACCAGGGGAAAACTGACAAACTCATACCAAAGTATAACTATATTATATATTTATATTGGGGCTTCCCTGGTGGCTCAGAGGTTAAATCATTTGCCTCCAATGCGGGAGACACGGGTTTGATCCCTGGGTCGGGAAGATCCCTTGGAGAAGGAAATGGTAACCCACTCCAGTATTTTTGCCTGGAGAATCCCATGGACGGAGAAGCCTGGTAAGCTACAGTCCATGGGATCGCAGAGAGTTGGACACAACTGAGTGACTTCACTCACTATATAATATATATAATGTATATATATATATATATATTATATATATATATAATGTTTAACATTCTGTTCTTAAAACTATATATATGTTTTTATATATATAAACATATATATATATATATATATATATATATAACATATGCTTTTCTTAAAACAAAACTATGTTATATATACCATGCTGTTCTTAAAACGAAACGATGTATTTACTCAAAGGGCCAAACTTTTCACACACTATGGTTTTTCTTTTGGTTCAACTTGTAACATTTTCATCCCTCCTCCCTCTGTTACATCAACAGCAATACTGCTAGCTTAATGCTTCAAGGAAGCCTTTGAATATATTCCCAGATTTCCTGTTGGTAGCTAAGGATAATTGCTCAGACAAATGCTGAGAATTAAAGAATGCAGATCAAACAGGTACATGGTCTTCACTTTAGGAAAATGGTTACAAATACAACCAAGTACAGGTGGATGTGGCACACAGATCAAACAGGAGCAGGTTCAGAAAGACAAAAAAAGGTGATTTTTAGTTACACAATAGTACATGAAAACATTCCAACATAAAAATTATACAAATAAAGTCAAAGATCTTCCCTTAACCATCCTCCCTTCATTCAAATTTCTTACCCAGATGTAATTATTGTCAGGTGTATGCTTATATAAATATATATGTATAAATAATATATACTGCTTTTACTATTCTGCAATGTAAGCCAAACCATATATCTTATAGATTAGATGCTTCTTAATTCATTATTACTCAGCCATTAAAAAGAATACATTTGAATCAGTTCTAATGAGGTGGATGAAACTGGAGTCTATTATACAGAGTGAAGTAAGCCAGAAAGGAAAACACCAATACAGTATACTAATGCATATATATGGAATTTAGAAAGATGGTAACGATAATCCTGTATGCGAGACAGCGAAAGAGACACAGATGTATAGAACGGTCTTTTGGACTCTGTGGGAGAGGGAGAGGGTGGGACGATTTGGGGGAATGGCACTGAAATATGTATAATATCATATAAGAAACGAACCGCCAGTCCAGGTTCGATACAGGATGCTTGGGGCTGGTGTACTGGGAGGACCTGGAGGGATGGTATGGGGAGGGAGGTAGGAGGGGGGTTCAGAATGGGGAACACATGTATGCCCGTGGGGGATTCATGTTGATGTGTGGCAGAACCAATACAATATTTTTAAGTAAATAATAATAATAATAATAAAGATTTTAAAATCTTAAAATTTAATTAATCTATATATATATATATTTATTAGTGTGTTCCATAATGTTCATTTGATAGTTTGTTTACCTATGCATCTTCTTAAAATTGTGCTATGGTGAGTATTTCTCTAGAATCCCACAAAGTGGGATTGCTAGGACACAGAGTATGTGCATTATTCATTTTAATATGTACTGTCCAAGTGATTTCCCAAAAGGCCATGCCAATTACACATCCATCAGCAGTGTAGAAATGCTCTCATGTCTGAAAGATGCTTTTGTGCCAACTTTTAGTGTTTTTAGGCTGGAGCTAATAATACTAGAATCATTTTGAGAATATAGTTAGTGCACACTGTCTTGTTCCTGGTTCTGTATATAGGCTAGTATTTTTCCCCTTCCCTTTACCTTATTCAAGTCTGATGACATCAGCAAATGAAACAGAATGAAACTTACTAGGTAAATGGATTAGCTTTTAAGATAAAAGAGTGTACTGAGAAGTTTTATAAACTGGCTGAAATTCACCCAAGTAGGAATATACACACACACATACACACATATATCTTACATCTTTAGGACCCGTATTGATAGTAATATAGGCAGTTACTTGATTCAGATGTCCAGATGGTAGATATTCAAAAGGCAAATTGGTGTATCTGCATAAAGACTTGTCTGGTGCTACCATAAAGAAATTATTCAGTCTTATTATATTTGGAAGACTGGTAAATTAATTTAATAAATTATGCTTTATTTAGTTGCTTTGAGCCTTCATTATTAGAACTGACCTAGGCAAATATGGATTTCCCATACAACCCTTATGGAAACAAAGGGAAAATGGAATAACTATGAAAAGTAAAATATTAAAGTGGTAGCTTGCTGCTGCTAAGTCACTTCAGTTGTGTCCGACTCTGTGTGACCCCATAGACGGCAGCCCACCAGGCTCCCCCATCTCTGGGATTCTCCAGGCAAGAACACTGGAGTGGGTTGCCATTTCCTTCTCCAATGCATGAAAATGAAAAGTGAAATAGAAGTCGCTCAGCCGTGTCCAACTCTTTGCGACCCCATGGACTGCAGCCTACCAGGCTCCTCCGTCCATGGGATTTTCCAGGCAAGAGTACTGGAGTGGGGTGCCATCACCTTCTCCGGTAGCTTAGTATGGGTCAAAGAGATTAAGACATATGGTAGTGATCAGCATGAATTTAAATTTCAGCAGTATTAAATTGTCATAAAGGGGAAAAGCCTATCTGAATATAAGGTTTATTAATTAAAGAAAGACTTGCTAAAGAAAACCCTTTCCCCTTGAAAGTCTATAAAATTAGGTAAGTATTGTGAGTAAGTGTCCAAAATGAACAATGTCTTGATGATGAAAGTTATTTTCAGTGGCATCTAGCTCTAGGCAGAATTGCAACAAGTCATTCCACTAGTGGTCATTGCCTATTTTAAAGGAAGTAATCAAAAATGTTTATAAATTAATGAATGAAGATGTCAATTTTAAAGGCATCTCAGGAATAGAAATATAAATCTCTCTCTTGATAGCCTACATTAATATTTGATTTTCAATATCACTTATTTGTATATAGTTAACATAAATCCTTCAAGTTGGAATCATTAAATTCAATGAATAGTTACATCTTTAGTGCTTATGTCCTCTATGCCATAACCCCGTGTTCCTTAAAACAAAATAATTGAAAGTTGGGGAAGGAGTGGTGGTGATTATCACAATATATTGAAAGAATCCTGGACTTGGGGCTTCCCTGGTGGCTCAGAGGTTAAGGCGTCTACCTCCAATGTGGTAGACCCGGGTTCGATCCCTGGGTTCGATCCCTGAGTCAGGAAAATCCCCTGGAGAAGGAAATGGCAACCCACTCCAGTATTCTTGCCTGGAGAATCCCATGGATGGAGGAGCCTGGTAGGCTACAGGGTCTCAAAGAGTCGGACATGACTGAGTGACTTCATGTCACTTCCTGGACTTGAGAAACTCTGCTCTTCAAGTAGACTTCTATTATAACACTGTACCATTAGTTAGCTGTGTGATAATGAATAACTCATGCTGTGTGTGTGAAAGTGTGGATTAGAGGATCTTTAAGCTCCTTTATATTTCTGATACTCTGTGAATATAGGAGGTCACTCTCAGTTTATTTTTCCAAACAGACAAAATAACTTCAAATCCTTTAAACTTGTCTTATTTTCTTTTGATGATGATGATATGACATCACTTATTAAGAACTTTCTATGCCAAATATGTTACATAGATCATCTTATTTAACAGTCAGAAAAACTGCCATCAGAAACCTACTACTATAGCCCCATTTAACATATGAACAAAGTGGTCATGTATAGATGTGAGAGTCAGACTATAAAGAAAGCTAAGTGCCAAAGAATTGATGCTTTTGAACTGTGGTGTTGGAGAAGACTCTTGAGAGTCCCTTGGACTGAAAGGAGATCCAACCAGTCCATCCTAAAGGAAATCAGTCCTGAATATTCATTGGAAGGACTGATGCTGAAACTGAAACTCCAATACTTTGGCCACCTGATGCAAAAAGAACTGACTCATTTGAAAAGACCTTGATACTGGGAAAGATTGAAGGTGGGAGGAGAAGGGGACAACAAAGGATGAGATGGTTGGATGGCATCACTGACTCAATGGACTTGAGTTTGAGTAAACTCTGGAGTTGGCGGACAGGGAGGCCTGGCGTGCTACAGTCTATGAGGTCACAAAGAGCTTGACATGACTGAGCGACTGAACTGAACAGAACTGAACTGAAAGTTAGACAAAGATGTTTAAGTAACTAGCTGCAGATCATACAGCTAATACTAACATGTTGGAATTTCAACTCAAGTAGCATGATCCTACTTAATCACTTACTCCAAAACTTATGCTCTTAATCACTATACTTTGCCACACCTATAGTCTGCATCATTATATTTTGTTTTTCAAGTTGTAGAACATAATTCTACTGTTATATTTGACTAGTTTTTATAAAAGAAGGCTAGATATTTGTCTCTTTTCATTATTTACCATCAAAGGCAACTTTTTGTTGCCTGAAAACAAGAAATGTGCCCATAACCGATCATGTGAGAGAATAGTCCTGATTAATAACCCTGCTGGCAACATTCTTTACATAAACTTTTGTCAGAAAATAATTATGTTTATAATTAAGTAGGTTCAGGCTTAATATGAAAGCCAAGACTGTTTTCCCCACAAAGTCTAAAGTTATTTTCTACTTTGGGAAAGTTGTAGCAGTTCTCTTCCCTTTCCTGCTCCTCCCTACCCTTTTCCTTCTCCTTCTCTTCCTCACTCCTCCCTCTTCCCCTCTTTCTTCTCCTCCTCCTCTTATAAAGTACACATGGGATTACCAATTTTTGATCAGAGTGGATTAAAATCAATCTGCTCTTTTGGAGCTTTGTAGACAAGCAAAAGTTAAAAGAATTCAGCAAGATCAAACCACTTTTACAGTAAATGCTAAAGGAACTTCTCTAGGCAGAAAATAAGGAAAAGCCCTACTTACAGAAAATAAACACTAAACAATGGAGAAAATGGTAATAAGATCATAGTTGTTGATAATTACCTTAAATATAAATGATTAAATGTGCCAACCAAAAACACAGACCAGCAGAATGGAAAAAAAAAATGTGCATGTATGCACTTCCACATACCACATCACCCTGCTTGACCACCCAAATTGTATGTAATTATTTTATATTGTTAGGTGAATCATGTTCCCACTATGACTTGCAATTGTAATTTATCTTTTATTTTTTATCTTGTCATTGACTGTGAAAACAGATAAATATCTTTTACTATTGTGAATATGCAACTGTTACTCACTTAATACCACTGTATCATGATTGGCCAACAGAAAAATTACAGAATTCTATAACTCCAAATCTACCATTTAATAGAAAAATCCATAATAGAAAAAACTTCTTAAAATTCATATGTATATCAGAATTATCTTGGAATTGTTTGAAAAATACAAATGCCCAGGTAATACTTTTCTTTGGCCAGAACTCCAGATATATTTCTAATGAGCAGTGATGTTTAAAAACAATTGGACTATATGAGCATCTTTTACTTTCATCTAGTTTAACTTTTTCTATTTCATAGTCAGTGCTCCCATTTCACTTAGTTTATGTTCTCTAATTTCTCCATCTCTTTTTTAAATGTTATTTCTCAAACCTTTATCAACCATAGTAGAAAATTTTTGTATACAAATATATAAATAATATGTATAATATATGTACTTTAGAAAAGGTATGAATTTTTGCCTAACTAATAAATGTGACATTTGATTCCACTTGTTTGACTTCATATGAAAACAGTGCTACTTCCTTATTTCTTATTTTAAAGTATATATAGGGGGGGCGATCCTAAGATGGCAGAGGAATAGGACAGGAAGACCACTTTTTCCCCCACAAATTCATCAAAAGAACATTTAAACGCTGAGTAAATTCCACAAAACAACTTCTGAATGCTGGCAGAGGACATCAGACACCCAGAAAAGGAACCCATTGTCTTTGAAAGGAGGTAGGAAAAAATATAAAAGACAAAAAAAGAGACAAAAGAGGTAGGGATGGAGCTCCATCCCAGGAAGGGAGTCGTAAAAAGAGAGAAGTTTCCAAACACCAGGAAACAGTCTCACTGCCGAGTCTGTGGCGAGCCTTGGAACCACAGAGGGCAACATAACAGGGAGGAAAAATAAATAAATAATTAAAACCCACAGATTATGTTCCCAATGGTAAGCAGAGAAACAGTGCAGATGCTTGCACCTGTCACTAGCAAGCGGGGGCTGGGCAGGGAGGCACTGGCTGCATTGCTTAGAGTAAGGACCGGGCCTGAATGCCCCGAGGGCAATCTGAGGGAACTAACTTGGGCTAGCAAAACCAGACTGTGGGATAGCAACCACGTGAAAAGCCCTAACCTAAGACACTGCCAGGCCCACTCACAGAACAAAGGACTGAACAGAGTTAGCCCACTGCAGGCCATCCCCCTCTGCTGACAGGCAGCCAGAGCTGGAAGGGAACAATTGCAGCCCCAGAGAGACATTATCTACCAAACTGCAAGCAGGCTTCTTTGCTAACTAAGACTTCTTGGATTCTGGACAGTCAACATCCGCCTGATGAAGGTGCGCTGGTTGTACACCCAGAAAACCGAGCTGCAGGGACGGGGCAGGTGACAAGTCGCAGGGACCACACTCACCAAACACCTCATCATCTGAGCTGCTCAGACCTGGGAAGGGCACAAAACGTAAGTCCAAGTGAGTCTGCGCCTCTGAGGACTACCTGTGTTTCTGAACCTGAGCGGCTTAGACCTGGGAGGTGCTGGCCTCGGATGGTTCCTGGCGGAGCAACCTAGAGCCTGAGCAGGGTGGGAAGGGAGGGCACACACGCCATGAGTTGGGGCAGGCTCAGTGTGGCTGAGGCACTGTGAGCACACACCAGTGTTATTTGTTTGCAGAGTCCCTCCCTCCCCAGAGTGCGACTGAACAAGTGAACCTAAAAAAGTGTCCACCACTGCCCCCTTGTGTCAGGGTGGAAATCAGACACTGAAGAGACCAACAAAGAGAAGAAGCTAAAACAGAGGGAACCACCTTGGAAGTGACAGGTGCAATAGATTAAAACCATGCAGTTAGTACCAACTACATAGGAAGGGGCCTATAGATCTTGAGAAATATAAGCCAGACCAAGGAACTATCCAAAAATGAACTGACCCCACACTGCCCACAACACCACCAGAGAAAATCCTAGATATATATTTTACTATTTTTGCTATCATTCTTTTTTTTTTTTTACTTTTATGTCCTCTATTACTCCTCTAATTTTCTTTCCTTTTTAAAATTTATTTATTTTTACTTCACAATATTGTATTGGTTCTGCCACACATCAACATGAGTCTGCCACAGGCATACACATGTTCCCCATCCTGAACCCCCCTCCCACCTGCCTCCCCGTACCCTCCCTCTGGGTCATCCCAGTGCACCAGCCCCAAACATCTTGTATCCTGCTTTATAACCTACTATTACTTTGCAAAAAAAAAATTAAAAAATGAGAGAGAGAGACCCTATTTTTTTCAAAGCAAACTTCATATATATATATAATAATTTTTCTGACTTTGTTTTTTTTTCTTTTCTTTAATATTGTATTTTTGAAAATCCAACCTCTACTTTAGATTTTTAATCTTTGCTTTTTGGTATTTGTTTTCAATTTTGTACATTTAAGAGCTCAATCTTCATACCCATTTTTAATTGGGAGAGAGATTACTGGCTTGACTGCTCTCTCCCACTTTGGACTCTCCTTTTTCTCCACCAAGTCACCTCTATCTGCTCCCTCCCCCTTCTCTTCTCTACCCAACTCTGTGAATCTCTTTGTGTGTTCCAGATGGTGGAGAACACTTAGGGAACTGATTGCTAGCTGTATCTGTCTCGCTCCTTTTGATTTCCCCCTTTTTATCCTCCTGGCCACCTCTGTCTCCTTCCTCCCTCTTCTCTTCTCTGTGTAACTCTGTGAACATTTCTGAGTGGTCCAGACTGTGGAGCGCACATAAGGAAGTGGCTAGCTTGCTCTCTCCTCTTTTGATTCCACCTCATCTCATTTGGGTCACCTCTAACTCCCTCCTCCCTCTTCTCTTCTCCATGTAATTCTGTGAACCTCTCTGGGTGTCCCTCACTGTGGAGAAACTTTTCATGTTTAACCTAGATGTTTTATCAATGGTGCTGTATAGATGGAGAAGTCTTGAGACTACTGAAAAAATAAGACTGAAAACCAGAAGCAGGAGGCTTAAGTCCAAATCCTAAGAACACTAGAGAAGTCCTGATTCCAGGGAATATTAATTGACAGAAGCTCATCAAATGCCTCCATACCTACACTGAAACCAAGCACCACCCAAGGGCCAACAAGTTCCAGAAAAAGACATATCATGCAAATTCTCCAGGAACACAGGAACACAGCCCTGAGCTTGAATACAGAGGCTGCCTGAAGTTACTCCAAACCCATTGACATCTCATAACTCATTACTGGACACTTCATTGCACTCCAGAGAGAAGAAATCCTGCTCCACTCACCAGAACAATGACACAAGTTTCCCTAACCAGGGACCATGACAAGCCAATGGTACTACTCCACCCACAGTGAGGAAACTCCACAATAAAGAGAACTCTACAAACTGCCAAAATACAGAAAGGCCACCCCAAACTCAGCAATATAAACAAGATGAAGAGACAGAGGAATACCCAGCAGATAAAGGAACAAGATAAATGCCCACCAAACCAAACAAAAGAGGAAGAGATAAGGAATCTACCTGATAAAGAACTCCAAATAATGATAGTGAAAATGATCCAAAATCTTGAAATCAAAATGGAATCACAGATAAATAGCCTGAAGACAAGGATTGTGAAGATGCAAGAAAGGTTTAACAAGGACCTAGAAGAAATAAAAAAGGGTCAATATATAGTGAATAATGCAATAAATGAGATAAAAACAGCCTGGAGGCAACAAATAGTAGAATAATGGAGACAGAAGATAGGATTAGTGAAGTAGAAGATAGAATGGTAGAAATAAATGAATCAGAGAGGAAAAAAGAAAAACAAATTAAAAGAAATGAGGACAATCTCAGAGACCTCCAAGAGAGTGGTAAGCGCCCCAACATTCGAATCATAGGAGTCCCAGAAGAAGAAAACAAAAGAAAGACCATGAGAAAATACTTGAAAACTTCCCTAAAATGGGGAAGGAAATAATCACCCAAGTCCAAGGAACCCAGAGAGTTCCAAACAGGATAAACCCAAGGTGAAACACCCCAAGACACATATTAATCAAATTAACAAAGATAAAACACAAAGAACAAATATTAAAAGCAACAAGGAAAAAGAAAAAAATTACACACAAGGGTATTCCCATAAGGATAACAGCTGATCTTTCAATAGAAACTCTTCAGGCCAGGAGGGAATGGCAAGACACACTTAAAGTGATGGAAGAAAATAACCCACAGCCAAGATTACTGTACCCAGCAGGGATCTCATTCAAATATGAAGGAGAAATCAAAGCTCTACAGACAAGCAAAAGCTGAGAATTGAGCACCACCAAACCAGCTCTCCAACAAATGTTAAAGGATCTTCTCTAGACAGGAAACATAGAAAATGATTATAAACTCGAACCCAAAACAATAAAGTAAATGGCAATGGGATCATACTTATCAATAATTACCTTAAACGTAAATGGGTTGAATGCCCCAACCAAAAGGCAAAGACTGGCTGAATGGATACAAAAACAAGACCCCTATATATGTTGTCTACAAGAGAACCAACTCAAAACAGGGAACACATACAGACTGAAAGTGAAGGGCTGGAAAAAGATGTTTCACACAAATAGAGACCAAAAGAAAGCAGGAGTAGCAATACTCATATCAGATGAAATAGACTTTAAAACAAAGGCTGTGAAAAGAGACAAAGGACACTACATAATGATCAAAGGATCAATCCAAGAAGAAAATATAACACTTATAAATATATATGCACCCAACATAGGAGCACCACAACATGTAAGACAAATGCTAACAAGTATGAAAGGGGAAATTAACAATAACACAATAATAGTGGGAGACTTTAGTACCCCACTCACACCTATGGATAGATCAACTAAACAGAAAATTAACAAGGAAACACAAACTTTAAATCATACAATAGACCAGTTAGACCTAATTGATATCTATAGGACATTTCACACAAAAACAATGAATTTCACCCTTTTCTCAAGTGCACACGGAACCTTCTCCAGGATAGATCACATCCTGGGCCATAAATCTAGCCTTGGTAAATTCAAAAAATTGAAATCATTCCAAGCATCTTTTCTTACCACAATGCAGTAAGATTAGATGCCAATTACAGGTGAAAAACTATTAAAAATTCCAACATATGCAGGCTGAACAACACGCTGCTGAATAACCAACAAATCACAGAAGAGATTTAAAAAAATCAAAATATGCATAGAAACGAGTGAAAACGAAAACACAACAATCCCAAACTTGTGGGACACTGTAAAAGCAGCACTAAGGGGAAGGTTCATAGCAATACAGGCCATAACTCAAGAAACAAGAAAAAAGTCAAATAAATAACCCAACTCTACACCTAAAGCAACTAGAAAAGGAAGAAATGAAGAACCCCAGGGTTAGTAGAAGGAAAGAAATCTTAAAAATTAGGGCAGAAATAAATGCAAAAGAAACAAAAGAGACCATAGCAAAAATCAACAAAGCCAAAAAGCTGGTTCTTTGAGAGGATAAATAAAATTGACAAACCATTATACAGACTTATCAAGAAACAAAAGCAGAAAAATCAAACCAATAAAATCGGAAATGAAAATGGAGAGATCACAACAGGCAACACAGAAATACACAAGATCATATGAGACTACTAATAGTAATTATATGCCAATAAAATGGACAACTTGGACAAAACGGACAAATTCTTAGAAAAGTACAACTTTCCAAAACTGAACTAAAAAGAAATAGAAAATCTTAACAGACCCATCACAAGCACGGAAATTGAAACTGTAATCCTAAATCTTCCAGCAAAAAAAAGCCAAGGTCCAGATGGCTTCACAGCTGAATTCTACCAAAGATTTAGATAAGAGCTAACACCTATCCTACTCAACCTCTTCCAGAAAACTGCAGAGCAACTTAAACTTCCAAACTCATTCTATGAGGCCACCATCACCCTAATACCAAAATCTGACAGAGATACCACAAAAAAAGAAAACTACAGGCAAATATCACTGATGAACATAGATGCAAAAATCCTTAACAAAATTCTAGCAATCAGAATCCAACAACACATTAAAAAGATCATACACCATGGCCAAGTGGGCTGTATCCCAGGGATGCAAGTATTCTTCAATATCTGCAAATCAATCAATGTAATACACCACATTAACAAATTGAAAAATAAAAGCCATATGATTATCTCCATAGATGCAGAGAAAGCCTTTGACAAAATTCAACATCCATTTATGATAAAAAGTCTCCAGAAAGCAGGAATAGAAGGAACATACCTCAACATAATAAAAGGTATATATGACAAACCCATAGCAAACATTATCCTCAATAGTGAAAAATTGAAAGCATTTCCCCTAAAGTCAGGAACAAGACAAGGGTGCCCACTTTCACCACTACTATTCAACACAGTTTTGGAAGTTTTGGCCACAGCAATCAGAGCAGAAAAAGAATTTAAAGGAATTCAGATTGGAAAAGAAGCAAAACTCTCACTGTTTGCAGATGACATGATCCTCTACAGAGAAAACCCTAAAGACTCCATGAGAAAATTACTAGAGCTAATCAATGAATATAGTAAATTTGCAGGATATAAAATCAACACATAGGAATCCCTTGCATTCCTATACACTAATAATGAGAAATAGAAATAAAAATTAAGGAAACAATTCCATTGACCATTGCAACGAAAAGAATAAAATACTTAGGTATGTATCTACGTAAAGAAACTAAAGACCTATATATATATAGAAAGCTATGAAACACTGGTGAAAAAAATAAAAAAGGACACTAATAGATGGAGAAATGTACCTTGTTCATGGATCGGAAAAACCAATATAGTGAAAACGGGTATACTACCGAAAGCAATCTATAGATTCAATGCAATCCCTATCAAGCTCCCAACGGTATTTTTCACTGAGCTAGAACAAATAATTTCACAATTTGTATGGAAATACAAAAAACCTCAAATAGCCAAAGCAATCTTGAGAAAGGAGAATGGAATTGGAGGAATAAACCTGCCTGACTTCAGGCTCTACTACAAAGCTACAGTCATCAAGACAGTATGGTACTGGCACAAAGACAGAAATATAGATCAATGGAACAAAATAGAAAGCCCAGAGATAAATCCATGCACCTATGGACACCTTATCTTTGACAAAGGAGGCAAGAATATACAATGGTGAAAAGACAATCTCTTTAACAACTGGTGCTGGGAAAACTGGTCAACCACTTGTAAAAGAATGAAACTAGAACACTATACACAAAAATAAACTAAAAATGGTTTAAAGATCTAAATGTAAGATCAAAAACTATAAAACTTCTAGAGGAGAACATAGGTAAAATACTCTCTGATAAATCACAGCAGGATCCTCTATGATCCACCTCCCAGAGTAATGGACATAAAAGAAAAATAAACAAATGGCACCTAATTAAAGTTAAAACCTTCTGCACAACAAAGGAAACTCTAAGCAAGGTGAAAAGAAAGCCTTCAGAATGGGAGAAAATAATAACAAATGAAGCAACTGACAAACGACAAATCTCAAAAATATACAAGCAACTCCTACAGCTCAATTCCAGAGAAATAAACAACCCAATCAAAAAAAAAAAAAATGGGCCAAAGAACTACATAGACATTTCTCCAAAGAAGACATACAGATGCCTAACAAACACATGAAAAGATGTTCAACATCACTCATTATCAGAGAAATGCAAATCAAGACCACAATGAGGTACCATTTCACGCCAGTCAGAATGGCTGCAATCCAAAAGTCGACAAGCAATAATGGTGGAGAGGGTGTGGAGAAAAGGGAACCCTCTTACACTGTTGGTGGGAATGCAAACTAGTACAGCCACTATGGAGAACAATGTGGAGATTCCTTAAAAAACTGGAAATAGAACTGCTTTATGACCCAGCAATCCCACTGCTGGGCATACACACTGAGGAAACCAGAACTGAAAGAGACACATGTACCCCAATATTCATTGCAGCACTGTTTATAATAGCCAAGACATGGAAGTAACCTAGATGTCCATCAGCAGACAAATGGATAAGAAAGCTGTGGTACATATACACAATGGAGTATTACTCAGCCATTAAAAAGAATACATTTGAATCAGTTCTAATGAGGTGAATGAAACTGGAGCCTATTATACATAGTGAAGTAAGCCAGAAAGAAAAACACCAATACAGTATACGAACGCATATATATGGAATTTAGAAAGATCATAATGATAACCCTGTATGCGAGACAGCAAAAGAGACACAGATGTATAGAACAGTCTTTCGGACTCTGTGGGAGAGGGAGAGGGTGGGATGATTTGGGAGCATGGCATTGAAGCATGTATAATATCGTATAAGAAATGAATCACCAGTTCAGGTTCGATGCAGGATATAGGATGCTTGGGGCTGGTGCACTGGGATGACCCAGAGGGATGGTACAGGGAGGGGGGTGGGAGGTGGTTTCAGGATGGGGAACACGTATACACCTATGGCAGATTCATATTGATGTATCGCAAAACCAGTACAATATTGTAAATTAATTGGCCTCCAATTAAATAAATAAATTTAAATTAAAAAAAAATAAAAATAAAATATATGCAACAAGCCACAAAAGTTTACCGTATAGCACAGGGAACTACAGTAAATATCCTGTAATAACTTATAATGGAAAATAATTTCAAAAATATTATATGTATATATATAAAATGAAATCACACACACACAAAAAGAATTATACTTTTTAAATTTAGTAATATTTATCTTTTTTGCTAGTTTTTCTAAATACCCTTCAGTTCAGTTACTCAGTCATGTCCGACTTTGCCACCCCATGAACTGCAGCCTGCCAGGCCTCCCTGTCCATCACCAACTCCGAGAGTTTACCCAAACTCATGTCCATTGAGTTGGTGATGTCATCCAACCGTCTCATCCTCTGTCATCCCCTTCTCCTCCCTCCTTCAATCTTTCCCAGCATCAGGGTCTTTTCAAATGAGTCAGGTCTCCTCATCAGGTGGCCAAAGTATTGGGGTTTCAGCTTCAACATCTGTCCTTCCAATGAACACCCAGGACTGATTTCCTTTAGGATGGACTGGTTGGATCTCCTTGCAGTCCAAGGGACTCTCAAGAGTCTTCTCCAATGCCACAGTTCAAAAGCATCAATTCTTTGGCACTCAGCTTTCTTTATAGTCCAACTTTCACATCTATACATGACTACTGGAAAAACCATTGCCTTAAATATAGGGACTTTGTTGGCAAAGTAATGTCTCTGCTTTTTAATATGCTGTCTAGGTTGGTCATAACTTTCCTTCCAAGGAGAAAACGTCTTTTAATTTCATGGCTGCAATCACCATCTGCAGTGACTTTGGAGCCCCCAAAAATAAAGTCAGCAGCCACTGTTTCTACTGTTTTCCCATCTATTTGCCATGAAGTGATGGGACCAGAAGAAGTATAAGAGAAAGAAAAATATAATCATAGTGAGACATATTAACATTTCTCTGAGAATATTTTATCAAGTGCAGAAAAAAATAAGAATAGGAGCATCTTGAATGATGTCACTAATAGTTTAAATATAATGGATTTATATTTAATTAACTATATTAATCATATCCTACACAAATACGTTTTAAATTTTGTATATCATACTTTCTTAGTAGATGTCCATAAGGCTTATTTAACTTACATGCAGACTACATCATGAGAAACATTGGGCAGGATGAAGCACAAGCTGAAATCAAGATTGCTGGGAGAACTATCAGTAACCTCAGATATGCAGATGACACCACTCTTATGGCAAAAAGTGAGGAAGAACTAAAGAGCCTCTTGAAGGAACTAAAAGAGGAGAGTGAAAAAGTTTGCTTAAAGCTCAGCATTCAGAAAACCAAGATCATGGCATCTGGTTCCATCTTCTTTGTGAATTGTACCTTTTAGCATTAAAAATATTCATCTTTGTTTCATTTAAAATAAATAATTTTTTAAAAATAAAAGACAAGAAAAGAGAGGAGAAAATTCTAAAAAGAAAATTAAATTTTGAATGAGAAAGAAAATATTTAAAAGCATCAGAAATGTAATAAAGTATCCAATACTCTTAGGTAGTACTCTAAGATAGCAAATTGTTAAAATAAGCTATTGGCATCTGAAAAAAAAAAAAAAAAAAGATCAGTCTGCTTTTGAGGTATTGTTTCTCTACATCCTTGGATAATTGTTCATACCTAAATGAGAGCTGGGAAACTAGTCATCTTAGGGAGAATTCGTGAGTCAGAAAACATGTATTTTATTTCTGTATGTTAAAATAGCTATTAATTTAGAGTTTAAAAATCATGTGAAATGCAAATAGTGCTGATTTCTTACTTACCTCAATGAAATAGCTTCTGAATATTTCAGTGCAGTGGAGAAAAAAAGGAAAGCAGAAGCTGGAGAGGTGTTATTTTCTTTAAGGTTAGAAGGGAAACTTTAAAATCTTAAAACATACTCTGAATTCCCATTCATGGAACACTGCTTTGTCTTGGCAAAGGGACTTGAGTAACTCAATGAAGCTATGAGGTATGACATGCAGGGCCATCCAAGATGGATAGGTCCTAGTCAGGAGTTCTGAAAAAAATGGCCCACTGGAGGACGGAATGGCAAACCACTCCAGTATTCTTGCCATGAGAACACCATGAACAGTATGAAAAAGCAAAAAGATAGAACACCAGAAGATGAGACCTAAGGTCAGAAGGTGTTCAATATGCTACTGGGGAAGAGTGGAGGGAAATTATAAACAGCTCCAGAAAGAATGAAGCATCTAAGCCAAAGTGGAAACAATGATCAGTTGTGGATGAATGTTAGATCCATGAATCAAGGTAAATTGGAAGTGGTCAAATAGGAGATGGCAAGAGTGAACATCAACATCTTAGAAGTGAGTAAACTAAAATGGATGGTGATGGTGGTTTAGTTGCTATGTCATGTCTGACTCTTGTGAACTCCCTGGACTGTAGCCTGCTAGGCTCTTCTGTCCATGAGATTCTCCAGGCAAGAATACTGGAGTGGGTTGCCATTTCCTTTTCCAGGGGACTTTCCTGACCCAGGAATCGAACCCAGGTCTCCTACACTGCAGGCAGATTCTTTACAAACTGAGATATGAGGGAAACCCAAAATGGATGGGCATGGGCAAAATTTACTTCAGATGACCATTATATCTACTACTGTGAACAAAAATCCATTAGAAGAAATGGAGTAGCCCTCAGAGTCAACAAGAGTCTGAAATGTAGTACATGGATGCAATCTCAAAAATGACAGAATGAGATTGGTTTGTTTCCATGGCAAAACATTCAACATCACAGTAATCCAAGTCTATGCTCCAACTATCAATGCCAAAGAAGCTGAAGTTACCTGGTTCTATGAAGACCCAAAACATCTTCTAGAACTAATATTAAAAAAAGATATCCTTCTCATCATGTGTGTGAAGTCGCTCAGTCGTGTCTGACTCTTTGTGACCCCATGGACTGTAGCCTGCCAGGCTCCTCTGTCCATGGTATTCTCCAGGCAAGAATACTGGAGTGGGTTGCCATTTCCTTCTCCAGGGGATCTTCCCAACCCAGGGATCAACCTGTGTCTCCTGCATTGCAGGCAGATGCTTTATCCTCTGAGCCACCAGGGAAGCCTTTTCATCATATGGGATTGTAATGCAGAAGTAGAAGAGATACCTGAAGTAACAGGCAAGTTTGGCCTTAGAGTATAAAATTAAGCAGGGCAAAGGCTAATAGAGTTTTCTCAAGAGAACACACTAGTCATAACAAACACCCTCTTTCAACAACCCAAGAGATGACTCTACATATGGACATCACCAGATGGTCAATATTGAAATCGGATTGACTATATTTTTTGCAGCCGAAGATGGAGAAGCTCTATACAGGCAGTAAAAACAAGACCTAGGGCCAACTGTGGCGTAGATCATAAGTGCCTTATGGCAAAATGCAGGCTTAAACTGAGAAAGTAGGGAAAACCACTAGGCAATTCAGGTATGACCTAAATCAAATCCCTTATGATTATAGAGTGGAGGTGACAAATAAGGGATTAGATCTGGTAGACAGAGTGTCTGAAGAACTAAGGACAGAGGTTCCTAACATTGTACAGGAGTCATTGACCAAAAGCATCCCCAAGAAAAAGAAATGCAAGAAGTCAAAATGGTTGCCTGAAGAGGCTTTATAAATAGCTGAGGAAAGAAGAAAAGTGAAAGGCAAGGGAGAAAGGGAAAAATATACTCAACTGAATGCAGAGTTCCATAGTACAGCAAGAAGAGTTAAGAAGGCCTTCTTAAATGAACACTGCAAAGAAATAGAGGAAAACAATAGAATGGGAAAGACTAGATATTTCTTCAAGAAAACTGGAGATATCAAAAGAACATATCATGTAAAAATGAGCACAATAAAGAACAGAAACAATAAAGACCTAATAGAAGCAGAAGAGATTAAGTAGAGGTGGCAAGAATACACAGAACTATATTAAAAAGTTCTTAATGACCCAGATAACCACAATGGTATGATCATTCACCTACAGCCAGACATCCTGGAGTGTGAAGTCAGGTGGGCCTTATCTTCCTAAGCATTACTACGAGCAACACTAGTGGACATCATGGAATCCCAGTTCAATTATTTAAAATCCTAAAAGATGATGCTGCAAATTAGGAAAACTCAGCAGTGATCACAGGACTGGAAAAGGTTAGTTTTCATTTCAATCCCAAAGAAAGGCAATGCCAAAGAATGTTCAAACTATTGCACAATTGTACTCATTTCACATGCTAGCGTGATAGTGCTCAAAATCCTTCAAGCTAGGCTTCAACAGTACATGAACCAATAATTTCCACATGTACAAGCTGGGTCTCGAAGAGGCGAGGAACCAGAGATCAAATTGGCAAAATCTGTTCGATCATAGAGAAAGCAAATGTATTCCAGACAAACACCTACTTCTGCTTCATCAACTATGTGGAAGCCTTTGAATGTAGAGATCACAACAAACTGTGGAAAATTCTTAAATAGATGGGAACATCAGACCATCTTACCTATCTCCTGAGAAACCTGTATGGGGGGTAGGAAGCAACAGTTAGAATTGGGCATGGAACAACGGACTGGTTCCAGATTGAGAAAGGAGTACAACAAGGCTGTATATTGTCACCCTGCTTATTTAACTTATATGCAGACTACATCATTGGAAAAGACCCTGATGCTGGGAAATATTGAAGCCAGGAGGAGAAGGGGATGACAGAGGATGAGATGGTTGGATTTCATCACCAACTTGATGGACATGAATTTGAGCAAGCTCTGGGAGTTGGTGATGGACAGGGAAGCCTGGTGTGCTGCAGTCCATGGGGTCACAAAGAGTTGCACACAACTGAATGACTGAACTGACTAACTGACTGAGAGACATCATTCAAAATGCTGGGCTGGATGAACCACAAGCTGGAATTTAGATTGCCTAGAGAAATATCAACAACCTTAGATATTCAGGTGATACCACTCTAATGGCAGAAAGTGAAGAGGAACTAGAGAGTCTCTTGATGAGGGCGAACGAGGAGAGAGAAAATGCCAGCTTAAAACTCAACATTCAAAAAGCTAAGATCATGGCATCCGGTCCCATCACTTCTTGCAAATAGAAAATGAAAAAGTGGAAGCATTTACATGTTTTATTTTCTTGGCTCCAAAATCACCTCAGACGGTGACTGCAGCCGTGAAATTAAAAAAGCGTTATTCCTTGGAAGGAAAGCTATGATAAACAAAGACAGTGTGTTAGAAAGCAGAGATATCACCTTGCCAACAAAGGTCCATGTAGTGAAAGCTGTGGTTTTTCCAGTAGTCATGTACAGATATGAGACTTGGACCATAAAGAAGGTTGAACACTGAAGAACTGATGGTTTTGAACTGTGGTGCTAAAGAAGATTCTCGAGTCTCTTGGACTGCAAGATGATGAAATCAGTCAATCTAAAGAAAATCAACCCAGAATATTCATTGGAAGGGCTGATATTGAAGCTGAAACTCCAATACTTTGGCCACCTGATGAGAAGAACTGACTCATTCAAAAAGACTCTGATGCTGGGAAAAACTGAAGACAAAAGGAGAAGGGGGTGGCAGAGGATGAGATGGTTGGATGGCATCACCAACTCAATGGACATGAGTATGAGCAAACTCTGGGACATAGTTTAGAGCAGTGGAGCCTGGCATGCTGCATGCAGTCCATGAGGTGGCAAGTCATTCACGACCTAACAGCTGAACAACAATATAAGGGAAACCTTAAAAAGGTAAAACATACTCTAAATTCCAGGATTATTTCAGGGCAACACCTTGAAAGTCAGAACAAAATCTACTTTGTCTTCTAATATATTTTTAATACTTTCCCTTCTGATAACAAAACATTAGAATGGAAAAAATACAGTAATGGTAACTATGAAATGATCTGCTGAAACTAAAAAATATTAACTTGTTTTAACTAAAAATTCTTTAATATCTGACTAAGGTTAATTAAGGGAGATTGCTGATAAAGAGCTAATATTTAAACTCAGGGCATTCATTAACTAGCTTTTCTAACTTGGACAAGTTATTTTGAGCTGTTTACACTTCAATTTCTTATTTGTACAACAAATAATACCCAATGTATGTTTTCATTTGTACACTGTACAATTTGCACAATAGATGCAATAAAGCTTTTTCTATTTATTTTTTGGAGTTCTAATAAGTAATGTATATAAAATTTTTGAAAAATAAAATATAGCATCTATTAATATGAGGCATTATTTTTTAATAGATTGGTAACATATGTAACTAAGATATTTGTTCATTACTTGTTATGTAGTGGTAATGAATGAGACAGAAAAGACAGAATACACTTTCTACCCTCACCAAAGTTACAATCAGTTAGGGGTAAATAACAATAAAGTATAATATCATAAGAGCTACAAGGAACTTACTCTGGGAGTTTCCATGGCTAAGAGGTAACTTCAGCCTGGGACAACTTAAGATTTCATCACAGGTTACACTTCAGGAAAACTTTTTGAAAAATTACTATAATTTCAACATATCTAGATTGGTGAGAATAGAGAATAGGGACATTTCAAGTGTAAGAGTATCATGCACAAAGACATAGTTGTGGAAAAGGAGGGGCTATATTTAAAGAACAACAGTTTACATTTTGGCTGAAACATAGAACACTAGAAGAGGGGTTCCCTGAAGTAAGGTCCCTGAGAGCCAAATAATTGGAGGGCTTTGAAAGTCAGACTAAGAAATTCATAGACACTTAGTGTCATTGAAGTTTTCTTTGAGCAGTAGAGTAATATGAGGTGTTTATAGAGAATTTAAATAACTAAAATATTCTTAGGTGCAATAGAGTTTATGAAGATTTTAAAATAATTTTATTTAGAGATGTATACATCCAAGCTGAAGTCTATGCTAAGGAGAAATGGGTAAATACTATGCTTGAAGATAAAAATATTTCCTTGGAGAGTTCTAAATGTATTTTCATATGTGGATGAGTACTGAACAGTAGTAGTAGTTTTTATGAAACAATCTCAGGGCACATAACCGATATGCTAAACCAATTACAAGGTCATTGAGTAAGATTCAGTAAATGAAAACATTTCCCTTAAATATACAGGAGAGGTAGAAAGAATATTTCTATAAGCAGTGTAATTAACAGCTCTAAGTTAATTTGGTTAAAGGAAGAATCACAACAATATTCCAGGGAAATTACATGACAAATCAGAATGACAAACCCTTCAACAACATTTGGCATATTAAATAATGATAATTATTTGTCCAAAGGGAAAAAGTTTTAACTAAATATAAACAAGTCAAATCCAGATGCTTAATAAAATCCAAGAACTAAAATAGAAATCTGATTGACTTATTAAATAGCTTCCTTATATTTCTGTGTTGTTCATGTTTTTAAAGAGGCAATTTGTTCCCTACTTTCCATTTTCATTTCAAAGAGAGGGCATAGAGGAGTGAAATCTACAAAACAGTGCCAGTCATGTATCTTATTAAAACCACTGCTGACAGCCACATTCAGGAATTTTTGTGTCATAATCACAAAGAGAGAGGGGAGAGAGGAGAGGAAGTATTTGAAGTTTCATTCTATTCCCCAAAACACTTTGTTTTTTATTGACTTTGAGTTTTGATTAAAAAAACAAAAACAAAAACAAAAACCTCAACCATCAACAAGTGTATAGTCCATGGTGGAGGGGAATAAGAAATAAAGAAATAATATACTACTCAGTATTATGCTATCTTACAATACTTTAGCTAAATGATGAAAAGTGATACTGGATTTAAAAGGAGACCACACCTGGGATGGAGGTTGGGGTGGAGTACTACATTGAGGAGAGAGTAAGAAGATCCAG
This sequence comes from Capricornis sumatraensis, assembly GCF_032405125.1. Classification (NCBI taxonomy): domain Eukaryota; kingdom Metazoa; phylum Chordata; class Mammalia; order Artiodactyla; family Bovidae; genus Capricornis; species Capricornis sumatraensis. The sequence continues at coordinate 66,510,990 of NC_091092.1, read as the reverse complement.
GGTTGAAGATGTTTTGGTGGAAGAAGACTTTCCAAATGCATACTGATGGATAGGTAGGAATCCAACAGAAATGTGAGGGAAGGGTAGATGTTGCCAGAGCAGGCAATGGAATGAACAAAGGAAGGGGTGAGAGGGAAGCAAAATGTTCAAGAAACAGACAGCAGTGAAGTGCATCTGGAATACAAGACGTAAGGAGGTGGGTAGTGACAGATAAGACTACAAAATAGAGTGAGGCTGTCCTAAAGAGTGTCTTTAATAACATCAAAGTCTAGGAGTTTGACCTAACTTGGGAACTCGATTATCAAAGTTTTTAAAAAGATTCTAAATTGCAAATTAAATGCCATTTTATTGCTGAGTTAATATATTCCATAAAAAGTTACAAGCCAACATTATTTGTTCATGATACTTCTATCAAAGCATTTATGAGTTTTTAAATAACTAAAATTTAATCAACTTATTACCCAGTGCTGGAGGTTTATATGTTTTGATACAAAGCAATCAATAAAATTTATGAGAGAAATGCAAAAAAGAATTCTGGACAGTAACAAAATATATCTGCCTCCTTGGTAAACAACATAATGTTTTAAAAGCACTGACATGTTTATTGACATTATTTATTTATGCCCTGGATTGTGTCCCCCAAAATTTCGGGTGGTTCATAATGGAGTACATACAGGAAAATGATCATGAAGCATATACAGGAATCAGGTATCAGAGACAGTATAACAGAGATAAGAGTCAAATGTGTAGACCAGGAATATCCAGTATAACATGGTGGTGATAAGCATAGACTGGAAACTAGACTGTTTAGATTTAAATCCCAAAAAAGAAAAAAAAAAAAAAAAAGAAAGAAAGAAATACCCAAAAAGAGGGGATATATGTATACATATAGCTGATTCACTGTGCTGTACAGTAGAAAGTAACACAACACTGTAAAGCAATTATACTTCAATATTTTTTTTAAATATTCAAACCCCAGTTCTACCACATACTAGCCGTATGAACTTAAGCAAGTCTCATAGCACCCCTGTGCCTTGGTTATCTCATCTGTAAAAATGGAAATGATATTTGAACTTTACTTGCTATTGTTCAGTTGCTAAGTTGCAGTCACTGAGCTGCAACACACCAGACTCTTCTATCCTTCACTATCACTCAGAGTTTGCTCAAACTTATGCCCATTGAGTCAGTGATGCCATTCAACCATCTCATCCTCTGTCTCCCCTTTCTTCTTTTGCCTTCAATCTTTCCCAGCATTGGAGTCTTTTCCAATGAGTCAGCTTTTCACATCAGGTAGCCAAAGTATTGGAACTTCAGCTTCAGGATCAGTTCTTCCAATGAATATTCAGGGTTGATTTCCTTTAGTAATGACTGGTTTGATCTTGCAGTTCAAGGGACTCTCGAGTCCTCTCCACCACAATCTGAAAGTATCAGTTCTTCTGTGCTTAGCCTTCTTTATGGTCCAACTCTCAGATCCATACATGACTACTGGAAAAAGCATAGCTTTGACTATATGGACCTTTGTCAGAAAAATGATGTCTCTGCTTTTCAATAAGCTAAGTTTGTCATAGCTTTTCTTCCAAGGAGCAAGTGTCTTTTAATTTCATGGCTGCAGTCACCACTCACAGTGATTTTGGAGCCCAAGAAAATAAAGTCTGTCACTGTTTCTATTTTTCCCCATCTATTTGCATGAAGTGATGGCACCAGATACCATGATCTTAGTTTACTTTACTTACTAAGGTTTAAAATTAATTCAATAAGCTAAGGGAGATAGGAAGTTTCAGAGAGGCTATGAAACCCAGATCATGTGCTAAAGAAAGGAAGATGCATTTTGATTGAAAGGGGGTTATTTTTTCATCTTTTTTCCTCTTAAATATTTACTGGACTTCCCTGGTGGTTCAGTGGTTAGGAATCTGCCTGCCAATGCAGAGGACACAGGTCAGTCCCTGGTCTGGTAAGATTCCACATGCCATGCTGTGGAGCAATGAGGCCGGTGCACCACAACTACTGAGCCCACACTCTAGATGCCACACATCACAACTAGAGAAAGCCTGCACACAGCAATGAAGACCCAGCACAGCCAAAAAATGAATAAATAAATAATTTTTAAAATTTTGTTCTCAAAAAGTAAGGTTCTGGGGAAATTATATAAAAGATAGATACAGTCAGCCCTCCATATGCATGGCTTCTGCATCTGCAAATTCAACCAACAGAGGACTGAAAATATTAGAAAAATAAAAATCTGGAAAGCTTCAAAAAGCAAAACTTGAATTTGATGTGTTCTGACAACTATTTATACAATATTTATATTGTATTTACAGATCTAAAGATGATTTAAAATACATGGAATGCTATGCATAGGTTATACGTAAATACTAGGCCATTTTACATAAGATATTTGAGCATCTGTAGATTTTGGTATCTGGAGCAGGGATCCAGGTACCAATCCCCCTTGGATAACAAAGGATGACTGTATATACATATATAAATAAAAATATTTAATTTCACCTTTTAAAGAAGGTTCATGAATTTAATTCTCTTTCTACTGAAATAGTCTTTCTAAACATATACTTTGAAAGTTCATGGCTTCATACTCTGTTTCATTCCTATGTGTCCATTAAAGCTGATCAGGTACATTGGCAGCAGTTTGATAGCACATCTGCACCACCATGAATTTCTTTGAATGTGAGGATTTTAGATATATTTTCATATTTTAATGAGTAGCTTGAATATATACATATATCTGCAGTGTCCAGTAGAACTCTCTGCAGTGGTGGAAATACCTTATATATTTGCTGTACAGATAGTAGTCATTAGCCACCTGTGGCTGTTGAGCGCTTAAACGTGGCTATTGTGACTGAGGAACTGAATAATTAGTTTTAATTTTAATTAATTTAAATTTGAAAAGAAAAAGAAAGAAAGTGAAGTCACTCAGTTGTGTCCGACTCTTTGTGACCCCTATGGACTGTAGCCTACCAGGCTCCTCAGTCCATGGAAATTTTCCAGGCAAGAGTACTGGAGTGGGTTGCCATTTCCTTCTCCAGGGTATCTTCCTGACCCAGGGATCAAACCCAGGTCTCGAGCATTGAAGGCATACGTTTTACTGTCTGAGCCACCAGGGAAGCTCATATTTATGATAGACTATTCATATATTATTTAATTTCTTATCGTATTTTGTCTGTGCAGCTAGTGGTTTTTGTTGGCTATATTTTTATAAATCAATAATATGAATGGAAAGAATTATAAAGTGATAACTCTGTGCTGGACACCTTCACGTGTTCTCATTTGATACTCATTACAACTCTGCTTGCTTCCCTGGTGGCTCAGATGGTAAAGTGCCTGTCTGCAATGCAGGAGACCTGGGTTCGATCCCTGAGTTGGGAAGACCCCTGGGTTGTGAAGCTACTTATTTGTAGCTCTCCCTGAGACATTACACATAGATTCACTTGTACAGGCATTTTCTCCACACAATGTTCTCTGTGACTGATCTTTAGGCTCCACAAAATATAAACATCTTTAGTCAATACCTATTGACTTTTATTTTCCTATTGATAGGTCCTATCAAATAGTTCAAGACTTTGGTGCAATGCATAAAGGAGAGACAGCAAGACTGTTGGGATGAGAATTAAATAATAAAAATTACATACATAGTACAGGATTTTGTTCGCTAAATATTGGAAACTTGTTGAACACAACTCTTTAATGTTACCTAATTTGAATTTTAAAACTTTACTTAAAATTAATAAGTAATACACTGTTCCAAGAAAGAAAACCATGGGAGCCTTATAGGTGCTTCAGTTTTAATGACTATGAGAATCACTGACTGTAATAATGGTGACTGAACAGTTTCAAAAGAAGTAGTATCTTTAAAAACCACCTGACATTTATGCTGACAGAATTTTCCAAGGCAAACCGCCATTTGAATAAATTTTCTGAATAGTATGGGAGATGCTTTACCTAGAACCTTTTAAAGCCAGCAACATGGTTAAACACCTGCCTTAGGTTATTGTTGAGATGCTGTTCTGAACTTTGTACAGAAAGAAACAGGTTAAGTTGTAATGATCTCTCTTTAGATGAAACAAACACTTCCTCAATCTAGGATAAAATTTGTGATTCTGTTCCCATGTAAAGAAAGCTATAGAATGTAAGGGTAATGGAACTCCTTCCCCTCACCGCTTCCTTCCAAGGAAACCCTCTCACTCAAGAGACCCATTCTTGGATTCTTTCTCTTTTACTGAAGGAAAAACTAGGAGAGAAAATAAAGTATCCAGTCACTTTGCAGTGCATGATTTTTGTTTTTAAGAATTAGAAATGTATCTGTTCCATTGGAAGTAAAAAAGGGATGTGATTAAGATGGCTTCTGTTGTGAAGAAAATGTTAGCTCAAATATACTTGTTTAGAAAGGTTTTCACTTTTAAATAGGGTTTAAGAGCATGGCAAATCTGGCAGTTATTTTACCAAGAATTTTCAAGAAAAAAAAAATTAAATCACAACAGTTAAAACAAAGTTCACCTCCCTCCCCATTTCCCCCACCACCTTCACACACACACACACACACACACACACACACACACACACACACTCACACACACACATAATTATAGCTTGTTAGTGCTATTGACTGAAAACAGGCCCAGCAATTTATCAGACTGCCCTTAAACAAAAGACAATTGGCAAGGGCATTTTCACCTAGCAATTAGTTGTACTCAATTTCTATAGCTTCATTTAATTATAAGCACAAAAGGGATGACTAAAGCTGAAAACTCAGGGTTCTTTATTCTATGACCTTATTCCTTTTTCAGGCAACCTACTTCCCTGAACAATCATTCACTTTAGTGACCACACCTTTGAACAACAATTTATCAAAACAACACACCCATCCCCACAGAACAGGAAAATTTTCTGATAGTGTACAGAAATCCTGGCATAGTAAAGGAGCTATCAACAATCTTTGTAACCAAAGAAAAAGAAAAAAAAATCATGTAAACAAAGAAAAGCCCAAGTTGAATAATTCTGAGAGCAGAGATCATTCATAAACTCATATTCTTCCCCGGGTTGCTTTCTGGAGTTAAATTTTGTTGCGAGCTTAAAATTTAAAAGAATGGTCATCCATATAACACAATCTCTAAGAGGTCTCTTCTTCCATCAGAACATTTTATTCAGTAAAATATTGATGGCTAAAGCACAAAATCATATTTTAAAATGAAATATAGACATACAGAACACCTACAGACTAGATCATGTATGCATGCATGAATGCTAAGTTGCTTCCATCTTGTTCGACTCTTTGTGACCCTATGGAATGTAGCTGGCCAGGCTTCTTTGTCCATGAGATTCTCCAGGCAAGAATACTGGAGTGGGTTGCCATGCCCTCCTCCAGGGGATCTTCCCAACTCAGGGATCAAACCCACATCTGTTATGTCTTCTGCATTGGCAGCAGGTGCTTTACCACTAGCACCACCTAGGAAGCCCCCAGATCTTGTTTTTCTGTCCTCAATATGGACTCTCCCTAGATAAGCAAATGGGTATTTAGATAATCATGGTGCTTCCTACATAACAGGCACTTAATAAATATGTGCTCAATGAATGATGGGTATTAAGAATATTTTATTTTGATCAATTTCTCTGTTATAACAGAACTGTTCTGTATGCATGGAAAATAACTTGAACATCATAAAAAGCTGAAATTAATAAAAGAGAAATATTCATGTCCAATGTGTATTAATATCAATGCTGTTCATTTGAGGCAGTATTTCATTTTGAATTAATGATGGGTGTTTAACATTCAGGCCTTTTAAAAGGTTGAACCAAAAGGTTTTTGTTCTCTTTAGTTTCATGTAGTTTCTAGAACTCCATTTACTTATAAGACTACATTCAGTTCTAAAATTCACTTATGACCTTGATTATACCTGCTTCTAATTCTTCCAGTTCATATGAATAAACTTAGTACTTTTAATTCTATCATCAATTTAGATAATTTCACCCACAACTGGTTTCTATATTCAATTTTCTCTGAGAAACATTCTATCAGTCAGAAAAAATAATACTGAGAGAATCATAAAATATATCTAATCAATTGTAGATAAGAAACAAAGAAACATTATATCTGGAGAAATTTAAAATATGTTTATGTCTATAAACACTATTTTAGTTCATAAGAAAGCAATAAAGGAAAAACATGTGCTAAAAAGCCAGAAATAGAAAATACTAAAGTGCTGCACAAAGCATTTGTTTAAATCTAAAATGTCTACTACACAAACTAAAAAAGAAAAGCAGTGCAATATCATTTCAGTTTCTCAAAGAGATCATATTTTACTACTGGCAATGATATATATTTTTAATCTTATGAATTCTTTTAATATCATCCAAACACAAAAATGCTAAAAACAATTAAAGTAAAAGTTTAATTGAATTCATGATAACCAATCCATTTTCCTAGCTGCCATGGTCACAAATTCGAGCATCAGAATAATTGCTATATACCAACTCAAAATATCTTTGAAACATGGCATATTAAGGAGATAATTTTAAAAATAAAGCTAAATGAAAAACGTATTAAGTAATGTGTACTTCTTGCTTGTGCTAGGCATGGTATATAATAAAGCTGCTACTACATCTTACCCATTTCATTAACATGAAGGTAATTTCAGATCAATTTTAGGTCTTACCTTATACAATGCCTTCCTGCCACTAAACAGAGAGAAAGTAAATAAAATAATAGTTTCTTAGTCACATTCTTTGTGACAGCTATCTTAAAGCTTTCTTGCCAAATTATCTTTTAGTAGATTTATGAATGCCCTTTGATATGTAACTCAGTTTGAAATTTTACCCCCCTCTTCCTCACCCAGCCCTTTTCTTTCTTGTCAACTATAAATAACTTCAGACTTCACCTTCCGTTCCAATCTCTTTTCCCAGTTTCTGTGGTGATACTTTCTGTCCTTAAGGCTCTTTGTAAATTCCTTTGGGGAACTACATTTCAGGATGGAGCTAGTCCTATGAGGATCACTTAGCAAATATCTGGTAGAAAGAAGATGATCCTTGTAAAAAGCTCAACCAGCGTGGTCCAGGTTTATTTAAAAGGAAAGTTGAACTATGGAGTATACAATAAAGTGTGACCCTAAAAGCTCTTCTGTGGTCAATGTTTATAACTTGCCAAATTTCAGCTTTAATTTTTTTTCCTATTTATTTTTCTTTTAGTAGGAAATTAATAAGAGGTTAATAATAATGTCAGGGTAATTTTAGCATACCCATGATAATGGTAACTTGCTGTTTACAACCTTTGCATAGTTTTGAGGCTACTCAGGAACATAGGTGACAGCTACTATTGTTGTTCATTAACATCCTAATGCTTAATATTGGAATGTACATTTGCATTATTATTATCACAAACTAGTAGTTTTGACTTTTTATTTTTCTTCCCTTTAACTTCAATGCAGGTGGCATTTTTCTCAAATAGGTAATTATTGCCAGTAAATGCTTGAGTTTTTCTTCTTAATGTTCCCCTCAATTTAAGCTAGGAGTGAAGTAAAACAGTAAAATTGTGGCCCTTATAGTTGTTCACTTACCTATATCTTTCAAAAATTCTTTTTAAAACAGCTTTATTATATCCCTTATACATGTTGCTTCATATCCAACTTAAAATTGTTATTTTGGGGAAAATAATCCATATTATTCCAAATCAGCATGACAATGCAGCATAGGATATCATTCTGAAGGTTACTTTCTGAGCTGTACTTTTTGATACAGTACTACTTATGTCTTGAAGCATAATTTCAGTTTGGACAGAAGTTTCCAGAAAGCTTTAAGACATGCAAATTTAATGTAAGGACAGTCAAAAATGAAAATAGACATAGAGCTGTTATTTTTATACTGTCTTTCAATGTTCTTTCACATTCATTGGCAAGATTATTAGCACAGATACTAAACTAACCCCTTTAAAAAGAAATTTATTTTATTTTAAAGGGTGTCTTAAGCTTCTACTATTTTTAGCTTTCATATAATAATTGCTTATATCTTGCCTTCCTCAATTCTATATTCACTTTCAATATTCCTTCTACTAAGACATAAATTTTCCACCTTGACTATACAAGAACCAGTGTTTCATTATCAGAAGACTAAACGCATATAACAATTCAAATAGACATTTGTGCCTGTCACTTATCCTGGAGCAGTATACTATTTGCTAAAAACAAATAACTGCTTGTCACTCCGTACATACCATTTTCCCTGCACCACCATATTTGATTTTTTAAAAAAGCTGTTTACTTTGGATATGAAGTGAACTGGTGAGAATTTATTTTATAAAAAGTTGAGGATTGCTTAATGGTAGGAATAAAAGAATACCTCAGATTAGATATTCCAATCTAATTCCACAAAAATGAGCCATCCTATATTCTAGTTAGATTGTGAAAATCATTGAAACTGATAAACAAATGGTTACAAGCATTAGTAAACTGATCAACAAATGGCTACAGCACTAGAAAAGGACAGCCAGGAGATGGAATTTGGAAGACCTTATATTGCACATAAAAGTGCAATCCAAGAGATAATATTCTGTAGAATAGAGCCAGAGAAGCAGGAAGAAAATAAATGAGTTTGACATTTCCCCCTCTTTGACATAGCTGCCTTTGTGGTACCTGGGAATGGTCACTCCAAACCAAGCTTTGGTAGGAGGAGGCAGTTTTGAGAGGGGAGAGCACTTCTCCTGAGCCGACAGGGTCCAAAGCCTGAACCACCTTGTTCATGGGCCCACTGTAAGTCCTCACTCGCTGGTACACTACAGTTTTTTCTGGAGGCTGCTGGGCTTGGCTTGACTGACGGTAGCAGTGGTAATGCTGGGGCTGGCATGGCAGCACCTCTGGGGACTGCTGAGTCCCACAGCTGCTGCTGCTCATCTCACTCCAATAGCTTGAGCTCATCATCTTCCCAGTGGTCTGCAAGATAATCCCCAAGATGTTCTCCCTAAGGAACAAACAGAGAGAGATCATGAAAGAAAGGGGCAGGAAAGCAGACAGGCAGGCACATGTTGAAACCTTTTATTAACCACTGCGGCCTATTCTGGTGCCAACAAGAGACTAGAGTTACCTGAGCAGCAGCAGAAGCAGGTCAGGCAGCTGCAGAGGAGGCAGCAAAGTAGTCGAGTGCAAAAGCAAAGTGGAGCCACCCCAGTGAGATTGCTCCAGGAAATAGTACTGCCACGCCCCTGAGGGGCGGAATCACCAGGCAGGTTTACCTGCCCGAAGAGGCCCTGCTTTGCTACGGAGATAGCTACAAGGCCGCTCAGTAGGATAGGAAGTCTAGGAAGAGCAGGAATGTGGAATTTCAGGGCTAAAGTCAGAGCTTCCAAATTCCACTGTCTTGGAAATTCACTTGAACTGTAAATAGGTAAAGACATACCCATGCCAAAATTTACTACAGAAAAAAAGTCACAGAAATCACATGAAGGTGACTTTCCCATGGTTCTTAACCTTAGGAAAGCTAATTACAAGCACGAATATTACCATTCCAGAGTCTCAGACCAAAATAAGGGATATTAGCATAGGCACCATACTAGTTTTTCCAGATAAATTTGCATTCTTTGTAAAACCCAGCTGGTAACTGCAGTTAAGGGGGATTGCTGTGGGGTCTCCTTCTAGCAACTCTCTCTAATTTTGGACCTGTTTAATTTGCTCTAGGCCTCATGTGGCTTTCTAATTTAAATTGAGGAAGATTTGTCTAAATGATGAGATCTGTCAAGAAAAATCTAACCAGTACATAAATGCCTTGCATTTTAGCATTTATATATTGTTTTGCATTTTTAATATAAATTTATTTATTTTAATTGGAGGTTAATTGCTTTACAATATTGTATTGGTTTTGCCATACATCAGCATGATGTATAAAACAGTTTTTTGTTTTGCATTTTTACAAAGAACTGTATCCTGACTTTATGCTTTTTAAATATCTAGTTCTTAAGGGAGCTGCAAGTCTTAAGAGGTGCCTTAATTGATATAAGGAGATTTAAATATCCTTAGCACTTATATTTATCACTACTTGAAATCACAATCATATTGCCTACTTATCCACCAGGTTTTGCCTTGCAAGATATTTCAGCACTAAAGAATTCTAGAATACTCTCACTGAGGGTGTCTTCAGATAATGGATGTCTTAATAGTGTGTATATATACCATAGAACCCAGGACACCACCACCATTCTGGAGAGGAAGAAAATATCAAACTGGCTAGCCAGATTTTTAACTGCTGAGTGTACAAAAGGCAGTGATTTATTGGTCATTCACTCTGACTATGTGAGTACGTGGAATATCTTCATTCTCACAAATGTATGAGGGCTTAGAGGGGAGGAAATGAGGCAGAAACACAGAACGGCTGAAAATCTTCCCAAAGTCAAACTATTAGTAAATAATGAGTCTGTGATTTGAGCAGACAGCTAACTTTAAGCTCTTAGCTATTGTATTATAATGCTAAGTAAAATTTTAAATTATGTTCTGTATCTGGACATCCAATACATCTTCCAAGTAGAAAAATAAAATAGTTTTGAACCATTAGTACATAAGTGATTTTAAAAATAATCTTTGTTTTTTATGGGGGAGAGGTAAGCAAAATACTGAAAATGGACCTTAAAACTTTAAAATAATTAAAATAATTTATTGTATATTTACATTTATATTTATATGCTGTGTGCAGAGCTTTTGAATCTAATCCTTGTTCATTATAATGCTGTTTCTCAAGGCTTAAAATTTAATTAGGAACACGTGATCTGCCAAACAGCCTGGCAAAATGTCATATCAATAACTTGTTAATATCATTAATAGTATCATTTTGAATCAGCTTTATATGTGAATGGGGAATGGATATTACGTAGGGTCATCCAGTCAGCTCTGATTGTTGAAATCTGAATTTGAAATACACACAAACACATACAGACAGTGCCATTAATGTCTGCATCCAGTACTGCTAATATCTCTATTCTAATAACTAAAGTAAGAGGTTGAGATGAAAAATAAAAATGCTTTCATCCATACCTGCTCCCCATATTTCTTGGATATATGGCATTTTGAGGCAACCACCTTAATGCAATCAGTAAAAATTAATGTGTGAAGTTGACAGCTTCTTTTAATTCCTGAGCCTCATCCATCAGTTTTCTACATACTTGGGTATGAAGAAGAGAGAGCCTGAAGCTCAGGGATAGTATTAATACAAAGAAAGGAAATTAGACACTCTCTGGCAGACAAACCACATCTAAGTATGAAACAGATGTTGACTACCCTTGCTCACCTCAGAGAGGTTTATCAATCATTCTCACCAAAGTTTCTGCTCCCTTTCTGAGACGTCATTGTGCCTTCATTGATCTGCTTCTACAATTGTTTTATTTCTCCTTTATGAAGATAATGTTAAAACTCACCTATTTTGATTAATAAATGCATATAAATATATTTGACAATTTACTAACAGTACTTGTTCTGTTTTATACTGGAAAACCCAAGGAATTAACACTTAAGCTTCATGATTGTGCTATGCTTCTTACATTCAGTTCAGTTCAGTTCAGTTCAGTCGCTCAGTCGTGTCCGACTATTTGTGACCCCATGAATCGCAGCACGCCAGGCCTCCCTGTCCATCACCAGCTCCCAGAGTTCACTCAGACTCACGTCCATCGAATCCGTGATACCATCCAGGCATCTCATCCTCGGTCGTCCCCTTCTCCTCCTGCCCCCAATCCCTCCCAGCATCAGAGTCTTTTCCAATGAGTCAACTCTTCGCCTGAGGTGGCCAAAGTATTGGAACTTCAGCTTTAGCATCATTCCTTCCAAAGTAATACCAGGGTTTATCTCTTTTAGAATGGACTGGGTGGATCTCCTTGCAGTCCAAGGGACTCTCAAGACTCCTCTCCAACACCACAGTTCAAAAGCATCAATACTTCTGTGCTCTTCCTTCTTCACAGTCCAACTCTCACATCCATACATGACCACAGGAAAAACCATAGCCTTGACTAGATGGACCTTAGTCGACAAAGTAATGTCTCTGCTTTTGAATATATTATATAGGTTGGTCATAACTTTTCTTCCAAGGAGTAAGTGTCTTTTAATTTCATGGCTGCAATCACCATCTGCAGTGATTTTGGAGTCCCCAAAAATAAAGTCTGACACTGTTTCCACTGTTTCCCCATTTATTTCCCATGAAGTGATGGGATCGAATGCCATGATCTTCGTTTTCTGAATGTTGAGCTTTAAGCCAACTTTTTTGCTCTCCTCTTTCACTTTCATCAAGAGGCTTTTTAGTTCCTCTTCACTTTCAGCCATAAGGGTGCTGTCATCTGCATATCTGGGGATATTGATATTTCTCCTGGCAATCTTGATTTCAGCTTGTGTTTCTTCCAGTCCAGCGTTTCTCATGATGTATTTTGCATAGAAGTTAAATAAGCAGGGTGACAATATACAGCCTGGATGTACTCCTTTTCCTATTTGGAACCAGTCTTCCATGTTGTTCCATGTCCAGTTCTAATTGTTGCTTCCTGACCTGCATACAGATTTCTCAAGAGGCAGGTCAGGTGGTCTGTTATTCTCATGTCTTTCAGAATTTTCCACAGTTTATTGTGATCCAGAAAGTCAAAGGCTTTGGCATAGTCAATAAAGCAGAAATAGATGTTTTTCTGGAACTCTCTTGCTTTTTGCATGATCCAGCGGTTGTTGTCAATTTGATCTCTGGTTCCTCTGCCTTTTCTAAAACCAGCTTGAACATCAGGAAGTTCATGGTTCATGTATTGCTGAAGCCTGGATGTAGAATTTCGAGCATTACTTTACTAGCATGTGAGATGAGTGAAGCTGTTTGGTAGTTTGAGCATTCTTTTGCATTGCCTTTATTTGGAATTGGAATGAAAATTAACCTTTTCCAGTCCTGTGGCCACTGCTGAGTTTTCCAAACTTGCTGGCATATTGAGTGCAGCACTTTCACAGCATCATCCTTCAGGATTTGAAATAGCTCAACTGGAATTCTATCACCTCCACTAGCTTTGTTCATAGTGAGGCTTTCTAAGGCCCACTTGACTTCACATTCCAAGATGTCTGGCTCTAGAATAGTGATCACATCATCATGATTATCTGGGTCATGAAGATCTTTTTTGTACAGTTCTTCCGTGTATTCTTACCACCTCTTTTTAATATCTTCTGCTTCTGTTAGATCCAGACCATTTCTGTCCTTTATCGAGCCCATCTTTGCATGAAATGTTCCCTTGGTATCTCTAATTTTCTTGAAGAGATCTCTAGTCTTTCCCATTCTGTTGTTTTCCTCTATTTCTTTGCATTGATCACTGAAGAAGGCTTTCTTATCTCTTCTTGCTATTCTTTGGCACTCTGCATTCAGATCCTTATATCTTTCCTTTTCTCCTTTGCTTTTTGCTTCTTTTCTTTTCACAGCTATTTGTAAGGCCTCCCCAGACAGCCATTTTGCTTTTTTGCATTTCTTTTCCATGGGGATGGTCTTGATCCCTGTCTCCTGTACAATGTTACAAACCTCATTCCATAGGTCATCAGGCACTCTATCGATCAGATCTAGGCCCTTAAATCTATTTCTCACTTCCACTGTATAATCATAAGGGATTTGATTTAGGTCATACCTGAATGGTCTAGTGGTTCTCCCTACTTTCTTCAATATGAGTCTGAATTTGGTAATAAGGAGTTCATGATCTGAGCCACAGTCAGCTCCTGGTCTTGTTTTTGTTGACTGTATAGAGCTTCTCCATTTTTGGCTGCAAAGAATATAATCAATCTGATTTCAGTGTTGACCATCTGGTGATGTCCATGTATAGAGCCTTCTCTTATGTAGTTGGAAGAGGGTGTTTGCTATTACCAGTGCATTTTCTTGGCAAAACTCTTATTAGTTTTTGCCCTGCTTCATTCTGCATTCCAAGGACAAATTTGCCTGTTACTCCAGGTGTTTCTTGACTTCCTACTTTTGCATTCCACTCCCCTATAATGAAAAGGACATCTTTTTTGGGTGTTAGTTCTAAAAGGTCTTGTAGCTCTTCATAAAACCGTTCAACTTCAGTTTCTTCACTGTTACGGTTGGGGCATAGACTTGGATTACTGTGATATTGAATGGTTTGCCTTGGAGATGAACAGAGATCATTCTGTCTTTTTTGAGATTGCATCCAAGTACTGCATTTCAGACTCTTTTGTTGACCATGATGGCTACTCCATTTCTTCTGAGGGATTCCTGCCCACAGTAGTAGATATAATGGTCATCTGAGTTAAATTCACCCATTCCAGTTCATTTTAGTTAGCTGATTCCTAGAATGTCAATGTTCACTCTTGCCATCTCTTGTTTGACCACTTCCAATTTGCCTTGATTCATGGACCTGACATTCCAGGTTCCTATGCAATATTGCTCTTTACAGCATCAGATCTTCCTTCTATCACCAGTCACATCTACAACTGGGTAATGCTTTTGGTTTGGCTCCATCCCTTCATTCTTTCTGGAGTTATTTCTCCACTGATCTCCAGTAACGTATTGGGCACCTAATGACCTGGGGAGTTCCTCTTTCAGTATCCTATCATTTTGCCTTTTCATACTGTAAATGGGGTTCTCAAGGCAAAAATACTGAAGTGGCTTGCCATTCCCTTCTCCAGTGGACCACTTTCTGTCAGACCTCTTCCCCATGACCCACACATCTTGGGTTGCCCTGCAGGCATGGCTTGGTTTCATTGAGTTAGACAAGGCTGTGGTCCTAGTGTGATTAGATTGTCTAGTTTTCTGTTAGTATGGTTTCAGTTTTTCTGACCTCTGATGCCCTCTTGCAACACCTACCATCTTACTTGGGTTTCTCTTACCTTGGGCGTGGGGTATCTCTTCACGGCTGCTCTAGCAAAGCACAGCCACTGCTCCTTACCTTGGACGAGGAGTATCTCCTTATTGCCTCCGTTCCTGACCTTCAACGTGGGATAGCTCCTCTATGCCCTCTTGTGCCTGCTCAGTGGATGAAATAGTAAGGGTTGACTTCTTTTCTCAGCTGCAGACTTATTCAGAGAATACTTAATTATATTTCTAGCAGTTTTTTTTTTTTCACTCAGTAATATAGATGCTTTATATTTAGTACTGAAAAAACTTCATTTATCATGATGGATTCGATTTCCCCTTAGAAGCTAATTTTGTTCTAACAGATCTTTAAAAATCTTTAGTGTTTTTTTAGTATAAAGATAATATATTCATTCTTTATAAAATAAAATAACTAAAGATGTGAGAGAGTAGAAAATGAAACTTCCCATATTGATGGTAAGAGCTAGGGATAGAGTAAGGATGGAGAATGTCTACTTTATGTATTATTGGTAATAAAGAAAGTGATTTACATCTTGACTAAGCTGTTTTGACAACCATTTGAAAATTTCCTGATTTTACCTTCTGCATAAAATTGTTACTAGATTTTAATACCTGCTAACTGTAATATGCTACCCAGATATAAAGTTTTAAAATATATTATTCACAGTCTATGTGGTGTGAATTTTGTGAAATAGTAGTCATGGAAAAGCAAGTATGAATGTCCTGAGAGGTTATAGGTCTGATTTCTTTAAAGCTTAGCTACCTAAAACCATTATGATAAAATAGTTCAGTAATTTATCAAAATTGATGTACAGGGCTATCTTAGAATATTAAATAATAAAACTAATTATAAATTTAATGCCAAATGAGTTTAATCAGCATCAGCAGTGGGGTTTTTGTGTGTAAAACTAATCCTGAAACTCCTGTTTCATGGGGCTGGTGCTCGTCTATTTTTAGCACTGGCACATTGCTTCAGGCTAATGTTGTAATGGCAAAAGATAAAGTTAAAAGCAAAGTTATTTAGGTCTTTTTACTTTTGGTTGTTCTATGATTAGGGAGAAGTATGTTCATAAAGGGTCAATGAACAATGATCAGAGGAAGCTAAAGGCCAAGGTAGTGAGATGATTGTGGGAAAGCACCTATGTTTTACTAAATGGGTCCAAGTCACTTGATTCAGCAGAACTCTTTTCCACCCTTTGACAGAACTTACAGTAGAGCTTGCTTAACTGCTGTTAGGAAGCTTTAGACTAGGTAATATTTCAGAATATCAGAGAGGAAAAATCATTTTCTTGATTTTTAAAAAATGAATGGTAAAGTTTACATACTGAACAGTTTTGTCTGATATCAAGTCAAAAGTCTATATCAGATTATCAAGTGTCTGATGATGTACATACTTAGAATAGAGATAGTCAATCCTTGAAAGCCCCTTGATATCTCCTACTCTGATATCTGAATCTCTATCCATAAGTAAATTTTAAGTGTGCATAATTTTGCTCAGAACTAACTAATTCCAATGTTCCAAGAGCCACACTAGAGAAAATCAGACTTGGATTCAAGACAGAGTAAATAACTCCTCTGTATGATTTGAATGCTGCTGAACAGGCACCAAACCTCTATGATTCTGGCAGATCCCCAGCGATACCTGACCTTTCCTGTAAAAAAGATTACTTTAGAGGAGCATTTCTCAATGTGTCCTAAATAACACTAGTCTACTGTGTTATATCTGGAAAAGTGATTTATGACCAAGTAAGTTGCCAGGATCCAGCCCCGGTGGATCCAGGGTAATTCGAAGGTGGGGACAGAATCGGCGTCCTAGGGAAAAACTTATTTAATTACAGATGTATAGAGAGATTAGAAACAGATAGTGTAGTAGGAAAATTAGTGGAGAAAAAGAGGCTGAATAACTTGGTTTACGTGGAATACCAATCACCACCTATGTAGGCCACAGATGTTTTCCGTTCTCCTGAAGGAGAGGAGGCACTGAGGCCTCCCCTGTCCGATCTTAGAAGCCCAGGCAGAATTAGCAGGCTTGGTGAGTACCCACATTCCAGATGGAAATTCAGCCAGAAAAACGGGGAGCAAGAAAGAATGACACGGGGGAATCAGTCTTTCCAGGAACTGATCCCATTTCTTTATTTTTTAGGTTTGCTTATATACCTTTTGTTACACATAGAGAAAGTCACAAGGGGGTCAGCAGTCCTGACCTTTATCAAAATCAGGTGCTTCACATAAATGTATAAAAAAAGGTCTTAGGGGTTTTACATCAGCTTCTGGCCATGAGGCCTGCTGACATTTTATGATCCTTTCTTTCTGATAACCAAAAAACTTACTTTTTCCAAGGGTGTTTTTTCTTAAACCAGCACCACCCTCTGAAGGTACCAGATAAAGTTGCATTCCTATAGGGTGAGGGTGTAGTGGGTTACAATCAAGAAAGGAATTTATTTGACCTAAGGTTAACATGATCAATCTTAAAGGTTAATACTTATTTCTCTTATATGCTAGTTATATTCATTATAAGGGCAGGGAATATGGAGATTTAGCAGCAAATATCAGCCCAACAAATGAAAACCCTTCACCAATGTTCCCCTTAAGATCTATTTAGTCTTAAGACAGTGATAAAGTTACATTTTTACATAGCAAGGACACAGTAATTTATAACAAAGTACAGTGATCTATAACAAAAGAGAAAATTCATTAACTCAAAAGTTCTAGTATTGCTAACATCAAAAACTACTATATTTCCTTTTCTATATTCCAAATACATTGATTAACATATTCCCAGGTGCCTAAGGATATGGAGGCCTGGCGGCAATCATTGACTCAACAATGAGAAAAGCCCTATGCTAATTAAGATTTTCGAGATACTCCAAACTCTCTGTGCTGTTTATGGTTGAGAGGTAGTAAACAATCATGTGCTAATGGCAGGAGTATGGATAATCCTGTCACACAAACTAATCTACCAGCAGAGAGGTTTGACCTGAAACACCCTTGTCACGCCCAGGAATTTTTATTGACTTAGAGCTGTAAGTTAACTCCTTCTCCAAGAGAGGTAACGGGGGTCAGCCCCCCGTAAAGTCAGAGGTATAGGTGAGAGCATAAAACAGTAAAGTAGGCAGACCCTGGTTTGGGGGTAGATGCTTGGGAACAGGGGGTTTTCTGAGGCTCGATCCTGCCTTTGCATGTGCCGAAGCCTCCTTCCTCCTTGACCTTTGCCATGGGTGGAGTTCCTCATGCTGGCTCCCGGCAGTAAGTCTAAGAAATACTTGATGTAGGGAAAGAGCAAATTAGCCAAGATAGTGTGATCAGGCTCTCTCACCCCACAGCCTCCTGCTCTTGCCCCACATTTTGTAAATAATGTTTATCTAACAGCTAAGATCACTTATAGAACTGTGCATGCATGTTACTAGGTACTCACTTGACCATGAGCTGCTTTGTGTGGTAGGCCTGTATGATCTTCACCATGAAAGCACTGGCTACTGCTCCATTGGGGCTACATTGGGTGACATCATGATTATGTTACATAAGGTAATGTTATGGCTCCGTTATGGTTATCCTGTGGCTGCTGCTACGGCTGCTGGGTCAGCCAAAAGAGAGGCTGTGTAATGGTTGCCCTGCCAACCAGGAGAGAATAAATGTGTCTGCAGTTCCTACGGCTCTTTAAGTCTCCTTCCAGCCTCTTAGCCCGCACTTTGCCTACCCTGGGTTCAGCAAACAGTGCAAACAGCATGAACAGAGAGACAATCAGTTTCACGAACAGGATGAAGAGCAATGATACACTTGGTTAACTATAATTTGAGAAGTAGCTTTACTGACATGGGCTTCCCTGTAGCTTAGCTGGTAAAGAATCTGCCTGCAGTGTGGGAGACCTCGGTTCAATCCCTGGGTTGAGAAGATCCCCTGGAAAAGGGAACTGCTACGCACTACAGTATTTTGGCCTGGATAATTCCATGGACTGTATACAGGGGTTTCAAAGAATCTGAAATGACTGAGTGACTTTCACTTTCACTTTATTGACATAATTCTTATAGCCTTTCATAAGCTAATGGACATTGTAATCTTTTTAGTGGATCAATGATGCATAGAAAATTTCAAGTTTTGTTGGTGATGAAATACATTTTGTGTGGAATAACTTTAGTGACCAGTGCTCTTCAGACTTTTTCCTTCCATATGTTTCAAGCTAAGCTCATTAAGTGGGAATTCATAACTAGCTTATAATTCTACGATATCATGAAAACATACAAAGACCATTTGATCAGTCATATAACTATACCAGTGGTACTTGAACCAGAAGCAGCAGCTTCACTGGCAGACTTTTTAGAAATGGAAATTCTTTTCTTTAAAATGTATTTATTTTAATTAGAGGTCAATTACTTTACAATATTGTAGTGGTTTTTGCCATACATTGACCCCACCCCACATCTACTGAGTCAGAGATTCTAGGAGTATGGACCAACAATCTGTTTATCTGGTGATTCTGGGCTTCTCTGGTGGCTCAGATGGTAAAAAAATCTGCCTACAATTCTGGAGACCTGGGTGTGATCCCTGGGTTGGGAAAATCCCTTAGAGAAGGGAATGGCTACCCAATCCAGTATTCCTGCCTGGAGAATTCCATGGACAGAGAAGCCTGGCAGTAGGCTACAGTTCATGGGGTCACAAAGATCTGGACACTATTTGGACACTACTGAGTGACTTTCACTTTTTCACTTTTTCTGGTGATTCTGTTGCACAATACAGTTTGAAAATCCCTGAATTATATCAGTGTGTTGGGGACATGCTTGGACAAAAGAGGAAGGTGGTAGTGCCAGAGAGATGAGACTTCCTATGTATTGGATAAGAAATTGTAAACATCTCAGGAGTGAGTGACATAAAGGTGAGCTACAACCCTGGGTAAGGGTTACATAGTTATATATAGGAAGAAGGTAGGATGAGAATGAACTACAGTGTAATACATTAATTATAGCTAAGATGTTTTGATATTAAGAATATTTTCATTTTAATAAAAAGAGAATATTGAAGGCTAAGTAGTATAGTATCAATGAGCATAGCTTAGCAGTCAGACAGACCAGACCTGGATTTAAATTTTTACTCCATCACATTTTAGCTCCATGGCCTGGAAAATTATGTTACTTTTCTTAGCTTTTATGATTCTCAATGAAATGGATAATAGCCCCTAACAACTTGCTTGTAGTGTAGATTAGATACAATGCATGTAAAGAGTTTAGCATGCTGTCTGGTACCTAGTAGCTACACAATAAATGGGAGTTCTTAACATTATGCTCTAGATTTGGCTTGGGATAAAGAAAGGACTTGCTGTGGTTTTGCAGATATAAATCTGCCTATAGTAGAAAGTATCATATGAAACAGGTCTGACTTGAGAAACGGGAAAACATCAGAAGTGGGGCAATGTCAGATGACACAGTTACAGAGAAGCCTCAATCAAATTAACAAGAAGGAAAGATAGAACGAAGCTTGATTGCAAGGCTTTCACTTATAATTTTAAAAGCTTGGCTAAGATGGAAGAGCTTAGTTAGAAGGTAAAGTCCCATGGTGTCTGCTCTAGGTATCTGTGTTGTAATGTAGAGAAGTTTTAAGGAGTAATTTTAATGTAATTGAATTTAAAAATAAGTTACAAAAGTAGCCAAAGCAAATATAAGAAGGGAAATAATAAGTATAAGAACTGAAATAAATGAGATTGAGAACAGAGAAAGAATAGAGAAAATAAATTTAAAAAAATAAAAGATGGTTCTTTGAAAAAAAATCAATAAAAATTGATAATCCTCTAACAAATGAAGGGGAAAAAAAGCACAAATAACCAAAATCATGAATTAAAGAGGAAAATCACTACTGATTCTACAGCCATTAATAGGATATTAAGGTACCTTATGAACATGCACATACATCCTCCAACTTAGATAAAATGGACCAGTTTCTTGAAAACCATAAGCTACCACAATGCACACAAGGTCAATTCTATATCTATAAAAGAACCAGAATTCATAATACTAAACCTTCCAAAATGAAAAATGCTGAGTTTCAACAAATATTTAGGGGGAAAAATCAACATATTTTCCATACAATCTCTTCATAAAACAGAAGGGGAAGGAACTAATGTGTTTTAAGACCAGCATTAAAAGCAAAATACAAAAATAACTATAAAATATTAACCAATATGAGCATAAACTCAAAAATCCTCAATGAAATATTAACAATTCAAATCCAACAATAATATATTATCAACAAGTGGAATTTATCTCAGGAATGCAAGACTTTTCAACATTTGAAACTCAATCAATATAATTCACCATATCAACAAGTCAAAAAAAAAAAAAGAAAAAATATGTATAATCATTTCAGTTGATGAGATAAAGCAGTTAACAGAATCTTACATTCATGACTGATGATAAATCTGATGGCGGACATCTGAAAAAAAAAATAAACTACAGCAAATGGTGAATAACTGTTTTCCACTTCAATCAGAAACTAGGGTTTCCCGGGTGGCACTAATGGTAAAGAACCTGCCTAACAATGCAGGAGAGGCTGAAGACAAGTGTTCAATCCCTGTGTTGGAAAGATCCACTGGAGGAGGGCATGGCAACCCACTCCAGTATTCTTGCCTGGAGAATCCCATGGACAGAGAAGTCTGGCAGTCTACAGTCCATAGGTCACAAAGAGTCAGACACGACTAAGGTGACCTATGCACACACACACAATCAAAAACTAGCAAAGATATGTGCTCCTACCACTTCTTGAAGCCCTTGACAGTGAAAAAGGGAATAAAACAAAATAAAACAATTTCAAATTTGAAAGGAAAACAATAATAAAACTACCCTTATCTGCAAATGACATGTTTGTCTATGTACACAATCCCAAGTAGTATACAAAAAGCCTCTGGAACTAATATAAGTGAGTTTGGGATGGCTGCAGGTTATAAGATGGACATGTAAAAGTCAATAATATTTCTACACACCAATATCAATACACACCAATGAACAAATGGAAATTGAAATAAAAATAAACAATATCTTTCACAATATACCCCAGGAAAATATTAAAGTATATATCAAAAAATACATGAGCTGTATGATAAAAACTATAAAACATTTATGAAAGAAATCAAATAAGGCAGATTCTTTACTGTTTAAGCCACCAGGGAAGCTCAAATAAGGCCTAAGAAAACAGAAAACACTCCATACTCATGGACTGGAAGTTTCCATACAGTGATAATGCCAATTCTCTCCAAATTTGTCTGTGAATATAATGCAATACCAATAAAAAAAATCCCCAAAAGATTTTTTTGTATATATAAACAAGTAGTTTCTAATTATTACATTGAAGGGTAAGGGTACTAGAATAGCCATAATCAAATTAATTTAAAAAAAAATAAAGTTGAAGGACACACACTATTCAATATGAAGATCTACTGTAAAGCTACAATAATCAAGACTATGTGGTATTGGAGAAAAGATCGATACTTAGATCAGTGAAATCAGAAGAGAGATTCCAGATACAGCCAGATATAGACCCACACAAATATGGTCATCCAACTTTTGACAAAGATGTAAAGACAATTCAATGGAGAAAGGCAAGTCTTTACAACAAATGGTATTGAAAAAACTGAACATACACATGCAAAAAAAAAAAAAAAGATTAATCTAATCCTAAACATTTCACCATATACAAAAGAGCCCATAATAGAGCATAGTTGTTGTTGTTCAGTCTCCAAGTCATGTCTGACTCTTCACTACCCTGTGGACTGCAGGATTGCCAGGGCTCCCTATCCCTCACCATCTCCCAGAGTTTGCCCAAATTTATGTCCATTGCATCGGTGATGGCATCCAACCATCTCATAGATCATAGACCTAAATTTAATTCTATAAAACTCATAGAAGAACACATAGGCACAAATTTTCATACCCTTGGGTTAAATAAAGACCTCTTAATTATGACATCAAAAGCAAAATTCATAAAATCCTCACTAACTTGTATTTCACCAGAATGAATTACTTTGCTCTGCTATGGACACCATAAATAAAATTAGAAGACAAGCTACAGTCTGGCAAACAATGTTTACAAATTGCTTATCTGATAAAGGGGCTTCCCTGGTGGCTCAATGGTAAAGCATCTGCCAGCAATGTGGGAGGCTCGGATTCGATCCCTGGGTTGTGAAGATACCCTGGAGAAGGAAATGGCAACCCACTCCAGTACTCTTGCCTGGAAAATCTCAAGGATGGAGGAGCCTGGTAGGCTACAGTCAATGGGGTTGCAAAGAGTCTGACACAACTGAGCGACTTCACTTTCACTTTTATCTGAAAAAAGACTTGTAATCAGAATAGACTTTTAAAACTCCCAAACCTAAACAATAAGAAACCAGCCAATTTCTTTTTAAAAAATCTCAGTTTTATTTATTTATTTTACTTTACAATATTGTATTGGTTTTGCCATACATTGATATGAATCCACCATGGGTGTACATATGTTCCGCATCCTGAACCCCCCTCCCACCCTCCTCCCCATTCCATCCCTCTGGGTCATCCTAGTGCACCAGCCCCAAGCACCCTGTATCATGCATCAAACCTGGACTGGTGATTCGTTTCACATGTGATAATTTACATCTTTCAATGCCATTCTCCCAAATCATCCCACCCTCAACCCCTCCCACAGAGTCCAAAAGTGTTCTATACATCTGTGCCTCTTTTGCTGTCTCGCATACAGGGTTATCATTACCATCTTTCTAAATTCCATATATATGCGTTAGTATACTGTATTGGCGTTTTTCTTTCTGGCCTACTTCACTCTGCATAATAGGCTCCAGTTTCATCCACCTCATTAGAACTGATTCAAATGTATTCTTTTTAATGGCTGGGTAATATTCCACTGTGTATATGTACCACAGCTTTCTTATCCATTCATCTGCTGATGGACATCTAGGTTGCTTCCATGTCCTGGCTATTATAAACAGAGCTGCAATGAACATTGGGTTACACATGTCTCTTTCAATTCTGGTTTCCTCGGTGTGTATGCCCAGCAGTGGGATTGCTGGGTCATAAGGCAGTTCTATTTCCAGTTTTGTAAGTAATCTCCACACTGTTCTCCATAGTGGCTGTACTAGTTTGCATTCCCACCAACAGTGTAAGAGGGTTCCCTTTTCTCCATATCCTCTCCAGCATTTATTGAACAAGCCAATTTCTAAAAACGGATAAAAGATTTTGATAAACACATCACCAAAGAAGATAAATGGATTACAAGTAAGCATACAAAATGTCTCTGCTTTTCAATAGGCTGTCTACGTTTGTCATAGCTTTTCTTCCAAGGAGGAAGCGTCTTTTAATTTTGTGGCTGCAGTCAACATCTGCAGTGATTTTGGAGCCCAAGAAAATAAAGTCTCCAAGGGCGGTCCTAAGATGGTGGAGGAATAGGACAGGGGGACCACTTTCTCCCACACAAATTCATCAAAAGATCATTTGAATGCTGAGAAAATACCACAAAACAACTTCTGAACACTAGAGGAGGACATCAAACACTCAGAAAGGCAGCCCATTGTCTTTGAAAGGAGGTAGGACAATGTATAAAAGATAAAAAGAGAGACAAAAGAGTTAGGGATGGAGACCAATCCCAGAGAGGGAGTCTTAAAAGAGAAGTTTCCAAGCACCAGGAGACCCTCTCACTGGCCAGTCTGTGGGGAGTTTTGGAATCTCAGAGGGCAACATTACCAGGAGGAAAAAATAAATAAATGAAACCCACAGATTACATGCCTAACTGCAACTTCCAGCAGAGAAGCAGCCCAGATGTTCGTGTCATCAGTAAGTGGGGGCTGAATAGGGAGGTGCGGGCTGCACTGCTTAGGGTAAAGACTGGGCCTGAATGCCCTGAGGGAAATCTTAGGGAGCTAATGTGAGATAGCAACCCAAACTGTGGGATAGCCAGAGAGGGAAAAAAAAAAAAAAAAAAAGGAGTTAGAGAGAGAGAGAACTTTCCCGTGAAAAGCTCTAACCTAAGGCACTTCCCTGGTGGTGCAGAGGTTAAAGCGTCTACCTGCAATGTGGGAGACCTGGGTTCGATCCCTGGTTCGGGAAGATCCCCTGGAGAAGGAAATGGCAACCCACTCCAGTATTCTTGCCTGGAGAATCCCATGGAAGGAGGAACTTGGTGGGCTACAGTCCATGGGTCGCAAAGAGGCGGACATGACTGAGCAACTTCACTTTCACTTTCAAGGCACTGCCGGCCTGCTCACAGAACAAAGGACTGAGTGAATACCAGAGGAGAGCTAGCAGGTTACAGACTGGCCTGTCCCCTACTGGATGTAGGGAGGCAGGCGAGAGCCACCAGAGCCAGAAGGAAAGAGGCAAACTCGGCCCTAGAGATGGCATCCCCTCACCAACTGCGAGCAGGTTCTCAGTCGCTAACCAAGTCTTCCTGGGATCCTGGATAGCTGACATCCATCAGGAGGGTCGCAGCCAGAGATCAGCTCTCGAGAGGAGACACAAGGCACACCTGAGATGCAGCTGCACACCCAGGAAACCAAGCGGCTGGGACCGGGGAGGTGATAAGATGCACTGCACCTGGGGAGTGTGTGCTCGCCAAGCACCTGGTTGCCTGAGCTGCTTGGACCTGGGAAGGGCACAAACTGTGGGCACAAAACGCAGGCCCAACTGAATCTGTGCCTTTGTGGAGTACCCAAGAACCTGAACCTGAGCGGCGTAGATCTGCGAAGTGCACGCAACCCAGGGCCCACCCCAGAAAGTTCCCTGGCAGAGCAACCTGGAGCCTAAGCAGTGTAGATCAGGAAAGCACACACCCCATGAGCCATGAGCGGGGGCAAACCCAGTGTGACCCAGACACTGCAAGCACTCCCCACACCCGCCAGTGATATTTCTTTGCAGTGTTCCTCCCTCCCCGCAGCATAATTGAACAAGTGAGCCTAAATAAATGACCACCTTCGCCCGCTTGTGTCAGAGCATAAGTTAGATGCTGAAGAGACTTGCAAACTGCTGCTGCTGCTGCTGCTGCTAAGTCGCTTCAGTTGTGTCCGACTCTGGGCGACCCCATAGACGGCAGCCCACAAGGCTCCTCTGTCCAAGGGACTCTCCAGGCAAGAATACTGGAGTGAGGTACCATTGCCTTCTCCCTTGCAAACTGAGGAAGCCAAAATAAACCAAGAAGAGGGAACAGCTCTGGAAGTGACATGTGCAACAGGTTAAAACCATGTAGTTAACACTGATTACATTGGAAGGGACCTATAGACTTTGAGAAGTATAAGGTGGAGCAAGGAACTATCTGAAACTGAACTGACCACACACTGCCCTCAACAGCTCCAGAAAATTTCCTCGATATATTTTACTATTATAATTTTTAAATTTCTTTTAAATTGTTTTTATTAATCCTTTAATTTTCATTTTTAAAACCTACTATTACCTTGAAAAAAATACCCTATTTTTAAAGCAAATTTTATATTTTTTAATATAATTTTTGTGATTTTGTCTTGTTTTTTATTTTAATATTGTATTTTTGAGAGTCTAACCTCTATTCTAGATTTTTAGTGTTTGCTTTTTGGTAATTGTTATCAATTTTGTACCTTTAAGAATCCAATCTTCAGTACCCATTTTTACTTAGGAGTGTGATTACTGGCTTGATTGCTCTCTCCCCTTTTGACTCTACTTTCTCTCCCCCAGGTCACCTCTATCTCCTCCCTCCCCCTTCTCTTCTCTATTTAACTCTGTGAATCTCTTTGGGTGTTCTGGGCTGTGGAGAAAACAGTGAACTGATCACAGGCTAGATTGGTCTTTCTCCTTTTGACACCCCCTCCCCTCCTCCTGGTCACCTCTATCTCCCTTTTCTCTTCTCTATGGAACTTCATGAACCTCTCTGAGTGTTCCAGACTGTGGAGCACAAACAAGGAATGGGTTACTGGTTAGACTGCTCTCTCCCCTTTTAATTCCCCCTCTTCTCTTCCTGGTCACCTCTATCTCCCTTCTCCCTCTTCTCTTCTTCATGTAACTCTGTGAACCTCTCTGGGTGTCCCTCACTGTGGAGAGTCTTTTGACCATTAAACTAGATGTGTTGTCATCGGTGCTGTATGGATGGAGAAGTCTTGAGGTTACTACAAGAATAAGACTGAAAGCCAGAGGCAGGAGGCCTAAATCCAAAACTTGAGATGACCAGAAATCTCCTGACTCCAGGGACCATTAATAGAAAAAAGCTCATCCAAAAGCCTCCATACCTACACTGAAACCAAGCTCAACCCAAGAGCCAACAAGTTTCAGAGCAAGACTACCAAGCTAATTATCCAACAAAGCAGGAACATGAACCTGAGCACAAAAATGCAGGGGGTCAAAAGTCACACCAAACCCAAAGACACCTCAAAACTCACTACTGGACACTTCATTGCACTCCAGAGAGAAGAGATCAAGCTCCACCCACCAGAACACCGACACAACCTTCCCTAACCAGGAAACCTTGACAAGCCACTTGTCCAACCCCACCCACAGGGAGCAACCTCCACAATAAAGAGGAACCACAAACTTCCAACACATAGAGAGGCCACCTCAAACACAGCAACGTAAACAAGATGAAAAGGCAGAGAAATATTCAGCAGGTAAAGGAACATGATAAATGTCCACCAAACCAAACCAAAGAGGAGGAGATAGGGAGTCAAACTGAAAAAGAATTCAGAATAATGATAGCAAAAATGATCCAAAATCTTGAAAAAAAAATGGAGTTACAGATAAATAGTCTGGAGAGAAGGATTGAGAAGATGCAAGAAAAGTTTAAAAAGGATCTAGAAGAAACAAAAAAGAATCAATTAATAGTGAATAATGCAATAGCTGAGATCAAAAGCACAGTGGAGGGAACCAATAGTAGAATAACTGAGGCAGAAGAGAGGATAAGTGAGGTGGAAGATAGAATGGTGGCAAAAAATGGCAGAGAGGAAAAAAGAAAAAAAGAATGAAAAGAAATGAGGACAACCTCAGAGACATCTGGGACAATGTCAAACACACCAACATTTGAATCATAGGAGTCCCAGAAGAAGAAGACAAAAACAAAGGCCATGAGAAAATACTTGAGGAGGTAATAGTTGAAAACTTTCCTAAAATGGGGAAGGAAGTACCCACCCAAGTCCAAGAAATCCAGAGAGTCCCAAACAGGATAAACCCAAGGTGAAACACCCCAAAACACATATTAATCAAATGAATGAAGATCAAACACAAAGAAAAAATATTAAAAGCAGCAAGGGAAAAACAACAATTAACCCACAAGGGGATCCCCATAAGGATAACAGCTGATCTTTCAATAGAAACTCTTCAAGCCAGAAGGGAATGGCAGGACATACTCTTTCATCCATTTAAGAAAGAGAAAAACCTAAAACACAGATTACTGTACCCAGCAAGGATCTCATCCAAATATGAAGGAGAAATCAAAAGCTTTACAGACAAGCAAAAGCTGAGAGAATTCAGCACCACCAAAACAGCTCTTCAACAAAAGCTAAAGGATCTTCTCTAGACAGGAAACACAGAAAAGGTTTATAAATTCGAACCCAAAACAGTAAAGTAAATGGCAATGGGATCATACTTATCAATAATTACCTTACATATAAATGGGTTGAATGCGCCAACAAAAAGACAAAGACTGCCTGAATGGATACAAAAAAAAAAAAAAAGACCCCTATATATGTTGTTCTACAAGAGACCCACGTCAAAACAAGGGACACATACAGACTGAAAGTGAAGGGCTGGAAAAAGATATTCCATGCAAATGGAGATGAAAGAAAGCAGGAGTAGCAATACTTAGACTTTGAAATAAGGGCCGTGAAAAGAGACAAAGAAGGACATTACATAGTGATCAAAGGATCAATCCAAAAAGAAGATATAACAACTATAAATATATATGCATCCAACATAGGAGCACCACAATATCTAAGGCAAATGCTAACAAATATGAAAGGAGAAATTACCAGTAACACAATAAGAGTGGGAGACTTTAATACCCCACTCACACCTATGGATAGATCAACGAAACAAAAAATTAGCAAGGAAACACAAACTTTAAATGATACAATGAACTGGATAGACCTAATTAATATCTATAGGACGGTTCACCCTAAAACAATGAATTTCACCTTTTTCTCAAGTGCACATGGAACCTTCTCCAGGACAGATCACATCATGGGCCATAAATCTAGCCTTGGTAAATTCAAAAATTGAAATCATCTCAAGCATCTTTTGTGATCACAATGCAGTAAGATTAAATGTCAACTACAGAAAAAAAAAAACAACTATGAAATATACAAACATATGGAGGCTAAACAACACATTTCTTAATGACCAATAAATCATGGAATAAATCAAAAAAGAAATAAAAATATGCATAGAAATGAATGAAAATGAAAACACAACAACCCAAAACCTATAGGATTCAGTAAAAGCAGTGCTAAGGGGAAGGTTCATAGCAATACAAACCTACCTCAAGAAACAGGAGAGAAATCAAATAAATAACCTAACTCTACACCTAAAGCAACTAGAAAAGGAAGAAATGAAGAAACCCAAGGTTACTAGAAGGAAAGAAATAACAAAAATTAGGGCAGAAATAAATGCAAAAGAAACAAAAGAGACCATAGCAAAAATCAAAAAAGCTAAAAGCTAGTTCTTTGAGAGGATAAATAAAATATACAAATCATTAGCCAGACTTATCAAGACACAAAGGGAGAAGAATCAAATCAACAAAATTAGAAATGAAAATAGAGAAATCACAACAGACAATACAGAGATAAAAAGGATCATAAGAGACTACTATCAGCAACTATATGCCAATAAAATGGACAACTTGGAAGAAATGGACAAATTCTTAGAAAAGTATAACTTTCCAAAACTGAACCAAAAAGAAATAGAAAATCTTAACAGACCCATCACAAGCACAGAAATAGAAACTGTAATAAAAAAGTCTCCAACGAACAAAAGCCCAGGACCAGATGGCTTCATAGCTGAATTCTACCAAAAATTTGAGAAGAGCTAGCACCTATCCTATTCAAACTCTTCCAGAAACTTGCAGAGGAAGGTAAACTTCCAAACTCATTCTATGAGGTCACCATCACCCTAATACCAAAACCTGACAAAGATGCCACAAAAGAAGAAAACTACAGGCCAATATCACTGATAAACATAGATGCTAAAATCCTTAACAAAATTCTGGAAAACAGATTCCAACAACATATTAAAAAGATCATACACCATGGCCAAGTGGGCTTTATCCCAGGGATGCAAGGATTTTTCAATATCTGCAAATCAATCAATGTGATATACCACATTAACAAATTAAAAGATAAAAACCAAAAAGATTATCTCAATATATGCAGAGAAAGCCTTGACAAAATTCAACATCCATTTATAATAAAAACCCTCCAGAAAGTAGGCAGAGAAAGAACATATCTCAACATAATAAAAGCTGTATATGACAACCCCCCAGCAAACATTATCCTCAATGGTGCAACACTGAAAGCATTTCCCCTAAGGTCAGGAACAAGACAAGGGTGCCCACTCTCACCACTACTATTCAACATAGTTTTGGAAGTTTTGGCCACAGCAATCAAAGCAGAAAAAGAGATAAAAGGAATCCAGATTGGAAAAAAAAGTAAAACTCTCACTGTTTGCCAATGACATGATCCTCCACACAGAAAACCCTAAAGACTCTACCAGAAAATTACTAGAGCTAATTAATGAATATAGTTAAGTTGCAGGATATAAAATTAACACACAGAAATCCTTTGCATCCCTCTACACTAACAATAAGAAAACAGAAAGAGAAATTAAGAAAACAATTCCATTCACCATTGCAATGAAAAGAATATACTACTTAGGAATAACTCTATCTAAAGAAACAAAAAGACCTATATATAGAAAACTATAAAACACTGATGAAGGGAATCAAAGATGACACAAATAGATGGAGAAATATACCATGTTTATGGATTGGAAGAATAAATATACTGATAATGAGTATACTACCCAAAGCAATCTATAGATTCAATGCAATCCCTATCAAGCTACCAACGGTAGTTTTCAGAGAACTAGAACAAATAATATCGCAATCTGCATGGAATTACAAAAAGCCTCAAATAGCCAAAGCAATCTTGAGAAAGAAGAATGGAACTGGAGGAATCAACCTGCCTGACTTCAGGCTATACTAGTCATCAAGAGAGTGTGGTACCGGCACAAAGACAGAAATATAGATCAATGGAACAAAGTAGAAAGCCCAGAGATAAATCCATGCACCTATGGACACCTTATCTTTGACAAAGGAGGCAAGAATATACCATGGAGAAAAGAAAATTTCTTAACAAGTGGTGCTAGGAAAACTGGTCAACCACTTTTAAAGGAATTAAACTAGAATACTTTCTAACACCATACACAAAAATAAACTCAAAATGGATTAAAGATCTAAATGTAAGACCAGAAACTATAAAACTCCTAGAGGAAAACATAGGCAAAACACTCTCTGATATAAATCACAGCAGGATCCTCTATGGCCCACCTCCTAGAGTAATGGACATAAAAGCAAAAATAAACAAATGGGACCTAATTAAACTTAAAAGCATTTGCATAATGAAGGGAAATATAAGCAAGGTGAAAAGACAGCCTTCGGAATAGGAGAAAATAATAGCAAAGAAGCAACTGACAAAAAATCAACCTCAGAAACATAAAAGCAGTTCCTGCAGGTCAACTACAGAAAAATAAGTGACCCAATCAAAAAACTGGACCAAAGAACTAAACAGACATTTCTCCAAAGAAGACATACAAATGGCTAACAAACACATGAAAAGATGCTTAACATCACTTATTATCAGAGAAATGTAAATCAAAACCACACTGAGGTACCATCTCATCCCAGTCAGAATGGCTGCTATCAAAAAGCCTAAAAACAATAAATGCTGGAAAGGGTGTGGAGAAAAAGGAACCCTCTTACACTGTTGGTGGGAATGCAAACTAGTACGGCCACTATGGAGAACAGTGTGAAGATTCCTTAAGAAGCTGGAAATAAACCTACCATACGACCCAGCAATCCTATTGCTGGTCTTACACACCGAAGAAACCAGAATTGAAAGAGACATGAACCCCAATGTTCATCGCAGCACTGTTTACAATAGCCAGGACATGGAAGCAACCTAGATGTCCATCAGCAGACGAATGGATAAGAAAGCTGTGGTACATATACACAATGGAATATTACTCAGCTATTAAAATAATGAATTTGAATCAGTTCTAATGAGGTGGGTGAAACTGGAGCTTATTATACAGAATGAAGTAAGTCACAAAGAAAAACATCAATGCAGCATATTAACACATATATGGAATTTACAAAGATGATCCTATATGCGAGATAGGATGATGATCCTATATGTGAGACAGCAAAAGAGACACAGATGTAAAGAACAGACTGTTGGACTCTGTGGGAGAAGGCAAGGGTGGGATGATTTGAGATAATAGCATTAAAACATGTATATTAACATATGTGGAATAGATCACCAGTCCAGGTTTGATGCATGAGGGAGGGTGCTCAGGGCTGGTGCACTGGGATGACCCTGAGAAAAGGGATAGGGAGAGAGGTTGGAGGGAGGGTCAGGATGGGGAACACAGGTACACCTATGGCTGATTGATGTGAATGTATGGCAAAACCACCACAATATTGTAAAGTAATTAGCCTCCAATTAAAATAAATAAAAAAAGAAAATAAAGTCTCTCACTGTTTCCATTGTTTCCCCATCTATTTTCCATGAAGTGATTGGACCAGATCCCATGATCTTAGTTTTTGAAATGTTGAGTTTTAAGCCAGCTTTTTCACTCTCCTCACTCATTTTCATCAAGAGACTCTTTAGTTCCTCTTTGCTTTCTGCCATAAGGGTGGTGTCATCTGCATCTCTGAGGTTACTGGTATTTCTCCCATAAGTAAGCAGAGACATTACATTGCCAACAAAGGTCCGTCTACTCAAAGGCATGTTTTTTCCATGAGTCATGTATGGATGTGAGAGTTGGGCTATAAAAAAAGCTGAATGCCAAAAAAATGTTGTTTTTGAATTGTGGTGTTGTAAAGACTCTTGTGCGTTCCTTGGACTGCAAGGAGATGAAACCACTGCTGCTAAGTCGCTTCAGTCATGTCTGACTCTGTGTGACCCCGTAGATAGCAGCCTACCAGGCTCCTTCATCCTTGGGATTCTCCAGGCAAGAACGCTGGAGTGGGGCGCCATTTCCTTCTCCAGTGCATGAAAGTGAAAAGTGAAAGTGAAGTTGCTCAGTCGTGTCTGACTCTTTGCGACTCCATGGACTGCAGCCTACCAAGCTCCTCCATCCATGGGAGTTTCCAGGCAAGAGTACTGGAGTGGGTTGCCATTGCCTTCTCTAAGGAGAAGAAACTAGTCAATCCTAAAGGTAATCAATCCTGAATATTCATGTAAGGACTGATGCTGAAACTGAAGCTCCAATACTTTGGCCACCTGATGTGAAGAACTGACTCATTGGAAAAGACCCTGCCTTATATGGGAAAGATTGAAAGCCAGAGGAGAAGGGGATGACAGAGGATGAGATGGTTGGATGGCATCGTCGACTCAATGGACATGAGTTTGAGCAAGCTCTGAGGGTTGGTGATGGACAGGAAAGCCTGGTGTGCTGTAGTCCATGGGGTTGCAAAGAGTCAGACATGACAGAGTGACTGAACTGAACTGAACCAAAGAGCATGAAATACACTCAGCATCATAAGTCGTCAGGGTAATTTAAATTAAAGCCATGCAATGCCATTAAATACTTATTAGATTGGAAATATACAGTTATAAAAACCTGACACTAAAAAGTACTGGTAAACAATACAATGGGAAAGACTAGAGATCTTTTTTTAAAAAAATGTAAGTATTACGGGACCATTTCATGCAAGGATGGGTACAATAAAGGACAGAAAAGGTAAGAACCTAAAAGAAGCAAAAGGGATTAAGAAGGGGTGGTAGGAATACACAGAAAACTGTACAAAAAAGATCTTAATGAGCAGCATAATCACGATGATGTGGTTGATCACCTAGAGCCAGACATACTGGAATGTGAAGTCAAGTAGGCCTTAGGAAGCATTACTACAAACAAAGCTAGTGGAAGTGATAGAATTCCAGCTGAGCTATTTAAAATTCTTTTTTTTTTTAATTTTCCCATTTTATTCCAAATACAAATGGTCACAATTTACTTATTCACCTACTGAATAAGTGAAATTTTTATCCTTTACAATTTTTCTACATTACAATAAGGAAATGACTTCTCCAAACTATTATATATTCAGACTTGTGATTATATTTCTGGGAAATACAAATGTAAATTTTTAGAAAAATTCTCCAAAGAGCAAAAAGTGAACAGAAGCCTGAGCCTCCCATTCAGAGGATGACATTGCCTTGACATTACAGTCCAGTGATCACAGTGGGCCAAAGGCAACAGGGAATTCCACTATGAACTTATTCTAGATAAGCACCCTTGAAGATGCTTAGTTCCTGTGATACCAGAAGATCAGAACAGATAAATGCCTAAAATTATTCTTGACCCGAGCAAGTTTTTTTCTGGGAGGAATCCATATTAGTCTGTAAGGGACCAGGCTCACTCATTCCTACTTTTCTTTCTTTTAAATATTTTTTCAGTTTTATTTATTTATTTTCTTTACAATATAGTACTGGTTTTACCGTACATTGATATGAATCTGCCATGGGTGTACATGTGTTCCCCATCCTGAACCACCCTCCCACCTCCCTCCCCATTCCATCCCTCTGGGTCATCCTAGTGCACCAGCCCCGAGCACCCTGTATCATGCATTGAACCTAGACTGGCGATTCGTTTCACATGTGATAATTTACATGTTTCAATGCCATTCTTCCATATCATCCCACCCTCACCCTCTTCCACAGAGTCCAAAAGACTGTTCTATACATCTGTGTCTCTTTTTCTGTCTCCATACAAGGTTATCATTACCATCTTTCTAAATTCCATATATATGCGTTAGTATACTGTATTGGCATTTTTCTTTCTGGCTTACTTCACTCTGTATAATAGGCTCCAGTTTCATCCACCTCATTAGAATTGATTCAAATGTGTTCTTTCTAATGGCTGAGTAATATTCCATTGTGTATATGTACCACAGCTTTCTTATCCATTCATCTGCTGATGGACATCTAGGTTGCTTCCATGTCCTGGCTATTATAAATATTGCTGTGATGAACATTGGGGTACACGTGTGTCTTTCAATTCTGGTTTCGTCAGTGTGTATGCCCAGCAGTGGGATTGCTCTGTCATATGGCAGTTCTATTTCCAGTTTTGTAAGTAATCTCCACACTGTTCTCCATAGTGGCTGACATAATCTGCTCCCAAGTAAAAACGGGTACTGAAGACTGGGTTCTTAAAGGTACAAAGTTGATAACAAATACCAAAAAGCAAAGATTAAAAATCTAGAGTAGAGGTTAGATTCTCAAAAATGCAATATTTTAAAAAAGTCACAAAAATTATAAAATATATGTTTATGAAGTTTGCTTTAAAAATAGGGTCTTTTTTTTTTGCAAGGTAATAGTAGGTTATAAAAATGAAAATTAAAGGAGTAATAGGGGACTTTAAAATAAATTTGTTTTTAATTAAAAAATGATAATAGTAAAAATATATCTAGGACTTTCTCTGGAGATGCAGTGGACAGTGTGGGGTCAATTCATTTTCATATAGTTCCTTGGTCCAGCTTGTACTTCTCAAGGTCTGTAGGCCCCTTCCTATGTAGTTGGTGCTAACTAAACGGTTTTAATCTATTACACCTGTCACTTCCA
This sequence comes from Capricornis sumatraensis, assembly GCF_032405125.1. NCBI lineage: Eukaryota > Metazoa > Chordata > Mammalia > Artiodactyla > Bovidae > Capricornis > Capricornis sumatraensis. The sequence continues at coordinate 66,475,370 of NC_091092.1, read as the reverse complement.
AAGCAGTTCCTTCTGTTTATTTTAGCTTCTTCTGTTTGCTGGTCTTTTCATTGTCTAATTTCCGCCCTGACACAAGCAGGGCTGTGGTGGTCACTTTTTTAAGGCTCACTTGTTCAGTCGTCCTGTGGGGAGGGGAAACACTGCAAACAAATATCACTGGCATGTTCTCACAGTGATTCAGCCACACTGGGTTTGCCCCACTCACAGCCTGTGTGCCTTCCCAGTCTACACAGCTCAGGCTCTAGATTGCTCTGCTGGGAACTGTCTGATGCTGGCCCTGGGTTGTATGCACTCCCCAGGTCTAAGCCACTCAAGCTCAGATTCTCGGTACTTCACAAAGGTGCAGACTTAGTTGGACCTGCATTTTGTGCCCTTCCCAGGTCCGAGCAGCTCAGGTGACCAGGTGCTTAGCGAGCACCGTCGCCCCCAGTTGAAGGCTGTGACTTTTATCCTCACCCGTCCCAGGAGCTCGGTTTTCTGGGTGTACATACAACAGGAGCGTCTTCTCAGGTATGCCGTGTGTCTCTTCTGGGGAGCTGATCTCTGGCTGTGACCCTCCCGGCAGATGTCAACCGTCCAGAATCCCAAGAAATGTTGGTTAGCAATGAAGTCTGCTTGCAGTTTGGTACAGGATGCCTCTCTGGGGCCACGCTGCCCAATTCCGGCTCTGGCTGCCCTCGCCTACCTGTCTCCGGTGGGGAATGGGCCTGTCCTCAGTTGGCTAGCTCTGCTCAGTCCTTTGTTCTGTGAGCAGGCCTGGTGGTGTCTTAGGTTAGGGCATTTCACGGGATACCTATCCCATGATCTAGGTTGCTATTTCAAGCTAGTTCCCTCAGATTGCCCTCGGGGCATTCAGGCCCGGTCCTTACTCTAAACAATGCAGCCCGTGCTTCACTGTCCAGCCCGGATGTGAGCCTCTGGGCTGCTGCTCCGCTGGAAGTTGATGTTAGGTGCATAATCTATGGGTTTTAATTATTTATTTATTTTTCCTCCCAGTTATGTTGCCCTCTGAGATTCCAAGGCTCGCAACAGACCTGCGGGAGAGAGTGTTTCCTGGTGTTTGGAAACTTCTATTTTAAGACTCCCCCCACCCCAGTATGGGTCTCCATCCCTAACTCTTTTGTCTCTCTTTTTATCTTTTATATTTTGTTCTACCTCCTTTCAAAGACAATGGGCTGCCTTTCCGGGTGACTGATGTCCTCTGTCAGCATTCAGAAGTTGTTTTGTGGAATTTGCTCGGCGTTCAAATGTTCTTTCAATGAATTTGTGGGGGAGAAAGTGGTATCCCTGTCTTATTCCTCTGCCATCTTAGGACTGCCCCCTTCCCCCATTTAAAATTCTGAAAAACAATAGTGGATAGTGTTAAAGTGCTGCACTCAATATGACAGCAATTTTGGAAAACTCAGCAGTGGGCACAGGACTAGATAAGGTCAGTTTTCATTCCAATCCCAAAGAGGGGCAGTGCCAAAGAATGTTCAAATTATGACACAATTACACTCATTTTACATGCTAATAAGGTTATGCTAAAAATCCTTCAAGCTAGGCTACACCAGTGTGTGAACCAATGATGAAATTATAGATGTACAAGCTGGGTTTAGAAAAGGCAGAGGAACCAGAGATCAAATTGCCGACATCCATTGGATGATAGAGAGAGCCAGGGAATTCCAGAAAAACACGAACTTCGGCTTCATTTACTATGAAAAGCCTTTGATTGTATGGATCACAGCAAATTGTGAAAAATTCTTGAAAACTTAAGAATACCAGACCACCCTACCTGTCTCCTGAGAAATCTGTATGCGTGTCAAGGAGCAAGAGTTGGAAATTTGCATGGAAAAACTGGTTTAAAATTGGGAAAGGAGTGTCAAGACTGTTTATTGTCACCCTGCTTATTTAACTTATATGCAGAGTACATCATACAAAACGCCAGGCTGGATGAAACAAGCTGGAATCAAGATTGCTGGGGAAAATACCAACAACCTCAAATATGCAGGTGGAGTCAGTCCAGTTCAGTTCAGGCGCTCAGTCATGTCCGACTCTTTGCAACTCCATGGACTGCAGCACACCAAGCTTCCCTGTCCATCATCAACTCCTGGAGCCTACTCAAATTCATGTCCATTGAGTCGATGATGCCATCCAACCATCTCATCCTCTGTCATCCCCTTCTCCTCCCACCTTCAGTCTTTCCCAACATCAGGGTCTTTTCCAATGAGTAGATTCTTCTCAGCAGGTGGCCAAAGTATTGGAGTCTCAGTTTCAGAATCAGTCCTTCCAGTGAATATTCAGGACTGATTTCCTTTAGGATGGACTGGTTGGATCTCCTTGCAGGCCATCGTGGAGTACATCATGCAAAATGCCGGGCTGGATGAGCCACAAGCCGGAATCAAGACTGCCAAGAGAAATATCAATAACCTCATATGTGCATATAACACCACCCTTACAGCAGAAAGCAAAGAGGAACTAAAGAGCCTCTTGATGAAGGTGAAAGAGAAGATGGAAAAAAACTGGCTTAAAACTCAACATTCAATAAACTAAGATCATAGCATCCAGTCCCATCACTTCAGGGCAAATAGATGGGGGAACAATGAAAACAGTAACAGACTTTAATTTATTGGTTTCCAAATTCACTGCAGATGGTGACTGCTGCTGCTGCTGATGCTAAGTCGCTTCAGTCATGTCTGACTCTGTGCGACCCCATAGACAGCAGCCCACCAGGCTCCTCTGTCGCTAGGATTCTCTGGGCAAGAATACTGGAGTGGGATGCCATTTCCTTCTCCAATGCATGAAAAGTGAAAAGGGAAAGGGAAAGGGAAGTCGCTCAGTCATGCCCGACTCTTAGTGACCCCATGGACTGCAGCCTACCAGGCTCCTCTGTCCACTGGATTTTCCAGGCAAGATTGCTGGAGTGGGGTGCCATTGCCTTCTCCAATGGTGACTGCAGCCATGAAATTAAAAGATGCTTGCTCCTTGGAAGAAAAGCTATGACAAACCTAGACAGCATATTAAAAAGCAGAGACATTACTCTGCCAATAAAGGTCCATATAGTCAAAGCAATGGTTTTTCTAGTAGTCATGAATGGATGTGAGAGTTGGACCATAAAGAAGCCTACACACCAAAGAACTGATGCTTTTGAACCGTTGTGTTGGAGAAGACTCTTGGGAATCCCTTGAACTGCAAGGAGATGAAACCATTCACTCCTAAAGGAAATCTACCCTGAATATTCATCAGAATGACTGATGCTGAAACTCCAATACTGGCCGTCTCATGCAAAGAGCTGACTCACTGGAAAAGACCATGATCCTTGGAAAGATTGAAGGCCAAAGGAAAAGGAGGCAGAAGATGAGATGATTAGATATTGTCACCAACTCAATGAACATGAATTTGAGCAAACTCTGAGAGATAGTGGAGGAAGAGGAGTCTGGAGTTTTCAGTCCATGTGATTGCAAAGAAATGGACACAACTTAGTGACTGAGCAGCAAGAGCAGGTGCTGACAAGGATAAGGAACAACTGAGACACTGTACCGCTGCTGGTGGAAGAATGAAGTAGGTGCAGCCACTTTGACAAACATTTTGGCAGTTTCTTATGAAAGTTAATATAGAGTTGCCATGACATCCATCAATCCCATTTCCAGGTATCTATCCTAGAGAAGTTAAAACTTATGTTTACAGAGAAGAGTACACACAAATATTTATTAAAGTTTTAATCATAAGTGCCCCAAACAGAAAACAGCCCAGATGTTTTGCAACAATTACACATTCATACAATAAAATTCTACTCAGCAGTAAAAAATGAATGGATTGTGTATTTATATATGGATGAATGAAGCTTAAGTGCATTTTACTAAGTTAAAGAATGCAGACCCAAAAGATACATGATATATTATTCTGTTTATGAATTTATGGAAAAGATAAGTCTATAGAGACAATGAATATCATGCATTAGTACTGAGAAGAAGGTCTGAATACAAAGTGGGTAGCATTGGAATTGTTCTTTATCCTATAATGGTGGTGATTTCAAGAATTCATTCATGCATTAAAATTCATAGACCAGTTCACAAATAAAAAACTTAATTTTAATGTATGTGAACTAAAATTAATAGTGATGAACAATTTTTTAAAAAATTCAGATAAGCATTAGCACTGGGATTATGAATTCCTGATGGGCAGGTCAGGCATATGCATCCCAAAAGAAGCCTTCAGTTTCCTTGATGAATACACTCTTGGGGCATTCTTGAAGGAGAGGGTTAGAATTAACTGTCAGGCCATGAACTACTAACAGGTTTTATCCAAAGAAAACAGTTATCTATTTTCAAATAGCCATGCTTACTCTTATGATAGGGAGAAATCATTGGGAGGGTATTTCCCCTGGTTCTCTATCCTATCAGATCTTTGTTCAAGACCCACCAAATGTGCATTTGTGTAGCTATACAAAAAGCTTGATATTTGTCAATGTCATTCTTTAGTAGAAATTAATTACTTGTGAGTAGAGTAACCATGACTACCTTTCTATTTTGTTCTCCCTCTCCTTTTTAAAAACAAAACCAAAATATTAAAATTTTCATATGCTTCTGTATAGGTAATTCTGCAAAATATTTTAAAAGACTATAAATACACATATGAATCAAAGGTGTTACAGTTCATCCGTAGTATACCCTGCTAATTTTTATGATTTAAACAATAAAAAGTATGGTAATTAGTCACTCTCTATTTCTGGCAATGTTAAATAAAGCAGACTAGTTAGAATCTAAAATAAACAGGTTTATTTTATTATAAATCAAAGTCAAATAGACCTTCCGAGTGGGCTAACATCTTTCTTTTTAAGCATGGCATTTGCAACACCAAAATTTTCTATCAGCTTTATTTATATTTAAATTAAATAAAATTTGAAGTGACTCCCTTAGAAACGGCTTTTTTTTTCTCCTAAAAGAGATATTTTCTCTGACAGTCCAGATAGTAAATAATTTAGGATTTACAGGCCATAGACTCTCTTACTCAACTACTCATACTTGTTTTGTACTGCAAAAGCAGCCATAAATAATGTGCAAAGAAATGAAAGTGGCTGTGTTAAAATAAGATTTTGTTTACAAAAATTGTGTTGACTATAGATTGGCAACTCCTGCAGTATAGGTGATGATAAGTTTTCTCTGATGCATTTCTATTCATTTCCACAGCTACAATGGGTAGAAATGATGAACAATGAAAATGAGTCCTATTTCACACCATTCAGAAAAATTAACTTGAAATGGGTCAAAGACTTGAACATTAGACATGATGCCATAAAACTCCTAGAGGAAAGTCTAAGGAAATTCCTTGACATTGGTCATGGCAATGATTTTTTAGATATGACACCAAAAGCACAAACATAAAAAATCAACCAGTGGGACTGCATCAAACATAAAAGCTTTTGCATAGCAAAAGAAACAGTCAATGAAATAAAAAGGCAACTTGCAGAATGGAAGAAAAATTTGCTAAACCATATATCAAATAAGGGGTTAATATTCAAAAAAGAACTCGTAACACTCAATAACAACAACTAACAGTCTAATTAAAAATTGACGGATGAAATAAATAGATATCCTTCCAAATATGATATTCAAATGGCTAACAAATGAATGAAAAGATTCTCAACATCACTAATCATCAGAGTAATGCAAATCAAAACCACAATGAGATATCACCTCTTACCTTTTAGAATGGTTATCATCAAGAAGACAAGGGGGCTTCCCTGGTTGCTCAGTGCTAAAGAATCCGCATGCAAATGCAGGAGACACACGTTCAATCCCTGGTTCAGGAAGCTCCCACATGTCATGGAACAACTAAACCTGTGCACCACAATTATTGAGCTTGTGCTCTAAAGCCCTGGAGTTACAACTACTGAGCCCACACACCACAATGACTGAAGTCCATGCAGCCTAGAACTCATGCTCTACGACAAGAGAAACCACCATAGTGAGAAGCCTGTGTAGCACAACTGGAAAACAGCCCCCACTATCCACAACTAGAGAAAACCTGCACAACAACGAACACCTAGCATAGCCAAAAATAAATAAATAAAATCTTTTTTTTTTTTTTTTAATAGAAGACAAGAGAAGGACTTCCCTAATAGTCCAGTTAGACCAAGAGGGTTAGACTCCCCTCTTCTACTGCAGGGGGTTCAGCTCGATCCTGGTTGGGGACTTGGAAGCCGTGTGGCACAGCCAAAAAAAAAAAAAAAAAAAGGAGAGTCCTCAAAATTTTAAAAATTCATCTACCATATGATCTAGCAGCTCCACTTTTGAGTAATGATCAACCCAAATATCCAAGAGTGTATTACTTTATCCAGACCCCATGGACTGTAGCCTATCAGGCTCTTCCATCCATGGGATTTTCCAGGCAAGTGTACTGGAGTGGATTGCCATTTCCTTCTCCAGGGGATCTTCCCTACCCAGGAATCAAACCTGGGTCTCCCACATTGCAGGCAGACGCTTTACCATCTGAGCCATCAGGGAAGCCCAATTTACCCATAATGTGAACTAATTATGTAGCCATTAATATTACAACATAGATTTAATGTCATGTCTAATGTTCATAAATTAACAAGCGGAAAAGCAGGTCATGAAAGAGGTGATTTCATTTTTGTAAAAAATATGCCTACATAGAAAAAAGACTAGAAGAACACAACAAAAAATACATTTTGAAATAATGTATTTATAAGAATTTTTATTTGTTCTGTGTTTTACTGTTTCCCATATTTCATACAATGACTATATGCTTATTTTATAATATGAAATATTACTTTAAAGGAACCTTTATTTTTCTTTCCTAATTCTGGCAGCAGTTCATCTCTGCTGTAAAACATTTGGAAAAGCTAGCAAGTTCTAAAAAAGAAATAAAGCCTCTATAATACCACTACTACTAACAGACTGCTTTGCACATTGCATTTATATATCAGAATGGTTTTACCAACAGGTAGTGGAAAACTTGACTCAAAGAAGCATAAACAATAAGGATATTTTTATCTTAATAAGGATACTAGAGATAGGAAGAGACTCAGAGTTGGTTGATTCAACAGCTCTAAGATACCATTGGGTTGTTAATTTTGCAGGGGCGGGGGTTTCTGAAATCTGTTCTCCACAGCATCCTAAAGCAATTTCCTCCTATTTTTATATGATACTTGCCAGTAGCAACCTGGGTTACAGGCTTCATTTTTCTCATCCAGGGACTTCTGCTGGAAGTCCCTGTTCTAAAACAGAAGATACAATATAAGGGATATTTCATTGTGGCTTTAAATATACTTATATATCGGTTCAGTTCAGTTCAGTCACTCAGTCGTGCCCAACTCTTTGTGACCCCATGGACTGCAGCACACTAGACTTCCCTGTCCATCACCAACTCCCAGAGTTTACTCAAACTCATGTCCATTAAGTCGGTGATGTCATCCAACCATCTCATCCTCTGTCTTCCCCTTCTCCTCCCATCTTCAATCTTTCCCAGCATCAGAGTCTTTTCAAGTGAGTCAGCCCTTCACATCAGGTGGCAAAAGTATTGGAGCTTCAGCTTCAACATCAGTCATTCCAATGAATATTCAGGACTGATTTCCTTTAGGATGGACTGGTTGGATCTCCTTGCTGGCAAAATAATGTCTCTGCTTTTTAATATGCCGTCTAGGTTGATCATAACTTTCCTTCCAAGGAGTAAGCATCTTTTAATTTCATGGCAGCAATCATGTATATATTTATATATACATACTGATAATTTTTCAGCCAGAATGATTTTCTCTCTTAATAAAGGATTGACACCCAAGAAAGTCAGGCCTGTTATTGAAGAAAAATAGACAATTAAACTATTATGGTACTAGAACTAAAAGTTTCTAACTACTAGAAGCATCCGCAGACACAACCTTCTCAGGAGAATCACTAGGAACTAGGTTATTTGCCACCTTTGTGATTTCAGGAAGGGACAAAAACAGAACAGGTCTGTGTTTGGTTAAAGCTCATAGATACAGTTCAGTCTCTCAGTCATGTCTGACTTTGCAACCCCATGGACTGCATCAGGAAAGGCTTCCATGTCCTTCATCATCTCCCGGAGCTTGCTCAAACTCATGTACATGAGTTGGTGATGCCATCCAACCACCTCATCCTCTGTCGTCCCCTTCTCCTTCTGCCTTTAATCTTCCCCAGCATTAGGGTCTTTTCCAATGACTCAGCTATTTAGATCAGGTGGCTAAAGTATTGGAGCTTCAGTTTCAGCATCAGCCTTTCCAATGAATATTCAGGGTTATTTTCCTTTAGGACTGACTGGCTTGATATTCTTTATTATTATTATTATTACATGAAGTTTTTTTTAATTTTTTAATATAAATTTATTTATTTTAATTTGAGGTTAATTACTTTACAATATTGTATTGGTTTTGCCATACATCAACATGAATCCACCATGGGTGTACACATGTTCCCCATCCTGAACCCCCCTCCCACCTCCCTCCCCATACCATCCCTCTGGGTCATCTCACTGTACCATCCCCAAGCATCCTGTATCCTGCATTGAACCTGGACTGGCGATTTGTTTAATATTTGATATTATACATGTTTCAATGCCATTCTCCCAAATCATCCCACCCTCTCCTTCTCCCATAGAGTCCAACAGACTGTTCCATACATCTGTGTCTCTTTTTCTGTCTTGCATACAGGGTTATCATTACCATCTTTCTAAATTCCATATACATGTGTTATTATACTGTATTGGTGTTTTTCTATATATAGAAAACTATAAAACACTGGTGAAAGAAATCAAAGATGACACTAATAGATGGAGAAATATACCATGTTCATGGATCGGAAAAATCAACATAGTGAAAATGAATATACTGCCCAAAGCAATCTATAGATTCAATGCAATCCCTATCAAGCTACCAGCGATATTTTTCACAGAGCTAGAACAAATAATTTCACAATTTGTTTGCAAATACAAAAAACCTCGAATAGCCAAAGCAATCTTGAGAAAGAAGAATGGAATTGGAGGAATCAAGCTGCTTGACTTCAGGCTCTACTACAAAGCCACAGTCATCAAGACAGTATGGTACTGGCACAAAGACAGAAATATAGATCAATAGAACAAAATAGAAAGCCCAGAGATAAATGCATGCACCTATGGACACCTTGTCTTTGACAAAGGAGGCAAAAATATACAGTGGAGGAAAAACAATCTTTAACAAGTGGTGCTGTGAAAACTGGTCAACCACTTGTAAAAAAATGAAACCAAAACACTTTCTAACACCATACACAAAAATAAACTCAAAATGGATTAAAGATCTAAATGTAAGACCAGAAACTATAAAACTCCTAGAGGAGAACATAGGCAAAACACTCTCGAACATAAATCACAGCAGGATCCTCTATGACCCACCTCATAGAATATTAGAAATAAAAGCAAAAATAAACAAGTGGGACCTAATTAAAATTAAAGGCTTCTGCACAACAAAGTAAACTATAAGCAAGGTGAAAAGAGAGCCTTCAGAATGGGAGAAAATAATAGCAAATGAAGCAATTGACAAACAACTAATCTCAAAAATAAACAAGCAACTTATGCAGCTCAATTTCATAAGAATAAACGACCCAATCAAAAAATGGGCCAAATAACTACACAGACATTTCTCCAAAGAAGACATACAGATGGCTAACAAACACATGAAAAGATGCTCAACATCACTCATTATCAGAGAAATGCAAATCAAATCACAATAGGGTGCCATTTCACGCCAGTCAGAATGGCTGCTATCCAAAAGTCTACAAGCAATAAATGCTGGAGAGGGTGTGGAGAAAAGGGAATCCTCTTACACTGTTGGTGGGAATGCAAACTAGTACAGCCACTATGGAGAACAGTGTGAAGATTCCTTAAGGAACTGGAAATAGAACTGCCTTATGACCCAGTAATCCCACTACTGGGCATACACACCAAGGATACCAGAATTGAAAGAGGCACGTGTACCTCAGTGTTCATCACAGCACTGTTTATAATAGCCAGGACATGGAAAGCAACCTAGATATCCATCAGCAGATGAATGGAAAAGAAAGCTGTGGTACATAAACACAATGGAGTATTACTCAGCCATTAAAAGGAATACATTTGAATCAGTTCTAACGAGGTGGATGAAACTGGAGCCTATTATACAGAGTGAAGTAAGCCAGAAAGAAAAACACCAATAGAGTATACTAATGCATATACATGGAATTTAGAAAGATGGTAAAGATAACCCTGTATGCAAGACAGCAAAAGAGACACAGATGTATAGAACAGTCTGTTGGCTTGATATTCTTGCAGTCCAAGGATTTCTCAAGAGTCTTCTCCAACACCACAGTTCAAAAGCATTGATTCTTCAGTGCTCAACTTTCTTTATGGTCCAACTCCCACATCCATACATGACTACTGGAAAAATCATAGCTTTGACTATACAAACCTTTGGTGGCAAAGTAATGTCTCTTTTTAGTTTACTGTCTAGGTTTGTCATAGCTTTACTTCCAAGGAGTAAGTTCATAAACACTGCAAATTATGAGCAATATGTCAGGGGCTCCCACCTGCCCACAGACAGTTTCCATTCAACTATCTCCATTTTAATAAATACTCATCTTAATGGCTGGAAAAACACTAAATTCTAAGTAGCAATCCTAATAATGTGCTGAAATGAAAACTTCTCCTTTATAATGGTGATACAGATGATTGATTACTTATTGAAACTGTATCAAATAATTTACAGTATTATAGTGAAATATTGAGGCTATTTTTTTCATGTAAAGATGGACTAGAATCAAATATTATTAGAGAGAAGAATAATTAGGCAATTCATGACACTGATTGTAGTTTATAGTTCTATTGTAAAAAAAAAATCATCTATTAGCTGAAGACTGTCTAGGATTGAAGATATTTTATGGCCTATTCAAGGCCACTAACAGAGAAATAAATATCAAGGGCATATAAGTAGCTAATTAATCACCTGTTTATTTTTGAATATGATGCAGTAAAATTGAATTTTTCTTTCAGTATACAGTTCTATGAATGTTTTTTATTGAAGTTTAGTTGATTTACATTATTATATTAGTTTCAGATGTATGGCATAATGACTCAATATTTTTACAGATTATACTCCATTTAAAATTATTATAAAATACTGGTTATATTCCCTGTCCTGTACAATATATCCTTGTAGCTTGTTTGTCTTATCCATATTAGCTTGTAACTTTTAATCCCCTACACTTACCTTGCCCCTCCAATTCTCCCTCTCCTCACTGGTAACCACTAGTCTGTTCCCTGTATCTGTGAGTCTGTTTATGTTTGTTTCTGTTTCATTTTATTTGTCTCATTTTTTAGATTCCACATATAAGTGCTAACATAACATATGTATATGGGCTTCTCTGGTGGCTCAGTGGTAAAAAAATCTGCCTGAAATGCAGAAGACCCAAGTTCGATCCCTGGGTCGGGAAGATTCCCTGGAGAAGGTCATGGCAACCTACTCTAGTACTCTTGCCTAGAGAATCCCATGGACAGAGGAACCTGGAGGGCTGCAGTTCATAGTGTCGCACAGAGTCGGACACGACCAAAGTGACTAAGCAGCAGCAGCAGCAACAACACATGTATATATTTGTGTAACCACCACAACAGTGTACAAAACTATTCCATCACGTCCCCAAATTCTACTGTGTCACTTCTTTATAGTTACACCCTCTCCTACTTCTGAATTCCTGGCCACCACTGATCTGTTTTCTGTTCCTATAGTTTGCTCTTTTCAACAATGTTATTAAAATAGATTCATATAGCATGTAATTTTTTGAGACTGGATTTTTTTTACTCAATATGACATTCTCCAGATTTACCTAAGTCTTTCTTTCCTTTTTATTGTTGAGTAGCATTTCATTGTATGAATGAACTGTTTGTATGTCAATTTACCCATTACAGTACATCCTAGTTGTTACAAACTTTTGGCATTTATAAATAGAGATGCTGTAAATACTTATGTAGGTATTTGTGCAAACATGGCTTTCATTTCCCTGGAATAAATACCCAGTAATGTCCAGAATTAGGTCTACCATTTAATTATTTATTTTCTGTTTGTACTGTCTTTTTTTTTTTTTTGCTGACAAAGCAAGAGAATTTATTGGGAAGGGGTGCCGAAGCAGAGATCAGCAGGGTAAAGGAACCCAGGAGAACTGCTCTGCCATGTGGCTTGCAGTCTTGGATTTTATGGTAATTGGATTGATTTCCAGGTTGTCTCTGGCCAATCACGCTGACTCATGGTCCTTGCACTTGTGTACCTGTCTCAGCCAAGGTGAATTCCAGCAAGAAGGATTCTGGGAAGTTGGTAGGGTATAAGAACTGCAGTCTCCTCTCTCCTTTTGACCTTTCCCAAATTCTTTTGGTTGGTGGTAGCTAGTAAGTTCTGCATTTCTTATCAGGGTCTCCTGTTGAAGGTAACTCATGCAAGTGGCTGGGCTTTCCTGGTGGCTCAGCGATAAGAACCTGCCTGAAATGCAAAAGATGCAGGTTTGATGCCTGGGTCAAGAAGATCCCCTGGAGGAAGGCGTGACAACCTTCCACGTAGCCAACCATGGCTACAGTTCGTAGGGTTGCAAAGATTTGGACAAGACTGAAGCAACTGAGCATGCATGCACACATGCACGTGGCTACTATCTTGCCTGGCCAGGGTAGGTGGTTTCAATCAGTGTTTCCCCTAACAGTTTTAGGTCAATATCAACAATGCATGAGATTTTCATTTGCTCCACATCCTTGCCAGCAATTGCAGGAATTTTTATTTGAGTAATTCTTATCAGTGTGCAGTGATACAGTTGCTTCCAAAATTCACAGAATTTCTTTATCTGATTCATATTAAAATTTTAAATTTTATTTTTAATAGGATAATTACTTACAATATTATGATGGTTTCTGACATACATCAACCATACATATACATATGTCCCCTCCCTCTAAAACCTTCCTCCCATCTACCTCCCCATCCCATCCCTCTAGGTTATCACAGAGCACCAACTTTGGGTTCCCTGTGTCACACAGCAAATTCTCACTGGGTCTCTACTTTGCATGTGGTAGTGTATATGTTTCAGTGCTACTCTCAAACCATCCCACCTTCTCTCTCACCCACTGGGTCCAAAAATCTGTTCTTTATGTCTGTATCTCTGGTGCTGCCATGCACATAAGTTTATCATTACCATCTTTCTTGATTCCACATATATGTGTTTCTAGACAGTATTTGTCTTTCTCTTCCTGACTTACCTCGCTTTGTATAATAGGCTCTAGGTTCATCCACTTCATCAGAACTGACTCAAATGCATTCCTTTTAAGCTGAGTAATATTCCTTTGTGTATATGTACAACAATTTCTTTATCCATTCATCTCTTGTTGGATATCTATGTTGCTTCCACTTCCTAGCTATTGTAAATAGTGCTGCAATGAACATTGGGGTACATGTGTATTTTTCAGTTATGGTTTCCTCAGGGTATATGCCCAGTAGGGGGATTACTGGGTTATATGGCAGTTTTATTCCTAGGTTTTTAAGGAATCTCCATTCTGTTCTCCATAGTCATTGTACCAATTTGCATTCCCACCAAAAGTGCAAAAGGGTTCTCTTTTCTCCACACCCTATCCAACATTTATTGTTTGCAGATTTAAAAAAAATATGTATTTATTTTAATTAGAGGATAATTGCTTTACATATTGTGGTGTCCTCTGCCATACAACAACATGAATTGGCCATAGGTATACATGTGTCCCCTCCCTCCTGAATCCCCCTCCCTCCTCATCCCATCTCTCCAGGAGTCACAGAACACTGGCTTTGGGTTCCTTGTGTCATACGTTAAACTCCAACTGGCTATGTATTTTACCTATGGTAATGTATATATTTCAATGCTATTCTTTCAAATCATTCCACCCTCTCCTTCTCCCACTGTGTCCACAAGTCTTTTCTCTATGACTGTGTCTCCTTTGCCTCCCTGGACATAGGCTCATCAGTACCATTTTTATAGATTCCACATATATATGGATTAATATAGTATTTTTTTTCTGACTTACTTCATTCTATATAATAGGCTCCAGGTTCATCCAGCTCATTAAAACTGACTCAAATGTGTTCTGTTTTATAGCTGAGTAATATTCCATTGTGTATATGTACCACAACTTCTTTATCCATTCATGTACCAGTGGACATCTAGGTTGCTTCCACGTCCTAGCTACAAATATTGCTGCAATGAACATTGGGATGCATGTATCTTTTTCAGTTCTATATATGCATAGAACTGGATATATATGCATATATCTCAGGATATATGCTCAGTAGTGGAATTGCTGGGTCATATGGAAGCTTTATTCCTAGATCTTTAATGAATCTCCATACTGTTCTCCATAGTGGTTGTATCAGTTTGCATTCACACCAACCATGCAAGAGTGTTCCCTTTTCTCCACATCCTGTCCAGTGTTTATTGTTTGCAGATTTTTTGATGATGACAATTTGATGATGGCCATTCAGTGTGAGATGGTACCTCATTGTGGCCTTGATTTGGATTTCTCTAATGAGTGATTTTGAGCATCTTTTCATGTTTATTGGCCATCCATATGTCTTCTTTGGAGAAGAAGGTCTTCTTTAGGTCTTCTGACCACTTTTTGATTGGGTCATTTATTTTTCTGATATTGAGCTGCATGAGCTTCTTGTATATTTTTGAGATTAATTCTTTGTCAGTTGCTTCATTTGCTATTATTTTCTCCCATTATGAAGGTTGTCTTTTCACCTTGCTTATATCCTTCATTATGCAAAAGCTTTTACATTTAATGAGGTCCTATTTGTTTATTTTTGTTTTTATTTCCATTTCTCTAGAAGGTGGGTTGTAGAGGATCTTGCTGTGATTTATGTCAGAGAGTGTTCTGCCTATGTTTTCCTCTAATAGTTTTATACTATATGGCCTTTCATTTAGATTTTTATTCTGTTTTGAGTTTATTTTTGTGTATGGTGTTAGGAAGTGTGCTAATTTCATTCCTTTACATGTAGCTGCCCAGTTTTCCCAGCTCCATTTACTGAAGAGACTGTCTTGTCTCCATTGTATATTTTTGCCTCCTTTGTCAAAGATAAGGTGCCCATAGTTGTGTGGATTTATCTCTGGGCTTCCTACCTTGTTGCATTGGTTTATATTTCTATTTTGTGCCAATGCCATACTGTCTTGATGACTATAGCTTTGTAGAAAAGTCTGAAGTAAGAAAGGTTGGATTCCTCTAGCTTCATTCTTCTTTCTCAAGATTTCTTGGGCTAGTCAGGGTCTTTTGTGTCTCCAGAAAAATTGTAAATTTTTTATTCTAGTTCTGTGAAAAATACTATTGGTAGTTTGATAGGAATTGCATTTATCTATAGATTGCTTTGGATAATATAGTCATTTTCACAATATTGATTCTTCCAGTCAAAGAACATGGTGTATCTCTCCATCTGTTTGTGTTGTCTTTAATTTCTTTCATCAGTGTTTTATGGTTTTCTGCATACAGGTAGGTCTTTTGTCTCTTTAGGTAAGTTTGTTCCTCAGTATTATTATTACTTTTTGCAATGGTGAATGGGATTGTTTCCTTCACTTTCTGATTTTTCATTGTTAGTGTATAGGTGTGAAAGGGATTTCTGAGAATTAATTTTATATCTTGTGATTTTACAATATTCTTTGATTAGTGCTAATAATTTGCTGGTGGCATTTTATGGGTTTTCTATGTAAATAACCATGTCCTCTGCAAACAGTGAGTGTTTTACTTCTTATTTTCCAATCTGGATTCTTTTTATTTCTTTTTCTTCTCTGATTACTGTGGCTAGGACTTCCAAAACTATGTTGAATAATAGTGCTGAGAGTGGGCACACTTGTCTTGGTTCTGGTTTTAGAAGAAATGCTTTCAGTTTTTCACCACTGAGAATAATGTTTGCTGTGGGTTTGTTGTATATGGCCTTTATTATATTGCAGTGAGTTCCTTCTATGTCTACTTTCTGGAGAATTTTTATCATAAATAGGTGTTGAATATTGTCAAAACTTTCCCTGCATCTATGTGTGTGTTAGTCACTCAGTCATGTCTGACTCTTAGTGACCCCATGGAGTGTAGCCTACCAGGCTCCTCTGTCTGGAATCCTTCAAGCAAGGATACTGAGTGAAGTCACTCAGTAGTGTCTGACTCTTTGTGACACCATGGACTGTAACCTATCAGGCTCCTCCATCCATGGGATTTTCCAGGCAAGAGTGCTGGAGTGGATTGCCATTTCCTTCTCCAGGGGATCTTCCTGACCCAGGAATCGAACCCAGGTCTCCCACATTGCAGGCTGAAGCTACCTTCTGAGCCACCACTGAAGCCGGTTGCCATTCCCTTCTCCAGGGGATCTTCCTGACTCAGGGATCAAACCCATGTCTTCTGCATTGCAGGCAGGTTCTCTACCATTTGAGCCACAGGGAAGCCCACTGATTCTCTGCATCTATTGAGATGATCATATAGATTTGTCTTTCAATTTGTTAATATATACAAATCACATTGATTGATTTGTGTATATTGAAGAGTACTTGCATCCCTGGGGTAAAGCCCACTTAATCATGATGTGTGCTCCTTTTATTATGTTGTTGGGTTCTGTTTGCTAGAATTTGATTAACGATGTTTGCATCTATGTTCACCAGTGATATTGACCTTTTTTTTTTTTGGTGGCATCTTTGTCTGTTTTTCGTATCAGGGTAATAGTGGCATCCAGGAACCAGTTTGGGAGTTTTCCTTCCTCTGCAATTTTCTGGAAGAGTTTGAGCAGGATAAATTCTTATCTAAACTTTTGGTAGAATGTGCCTGAGGAATCATATGACTCTGGGTTTTTGTTTGTTGGAAGGTTGTTTTTATTAGTTTTTCTGTGTTTGTGATTCTGTTCATATTTTCCGTTTATTCCTGGTTCAGTTTTTTTTTTTTTTTTAAGAATTTGTTTCTTCCTGTTGTCCATTTTATTGGCATAAAGCTGTTCATAGTAGGCTCTTAGGATATTCTGTATGTCTGTGTGATCTGTTGTTCAGTTCAGTTCAGTCGCTCAGTCATGTCTGATTCTTTGCAACCCTATGAATTGCAGCACAGCAGGCCTCCGTGTCCATCAGAATCTCCCAGAGTTCACTCAGACTCATGTCCATCAAGTCCGTGATGCCATCCAGCCATCTCATCCTCGGTCGTCCCCTTCTCCTCCTGCCCCCAATCCCTCCAAGCATCAGAGTCTTTTCCAATGAGTCAACTCTTCACATGAGGTGGCCAAAGTACTGGAGCTTCAGCTTTAGCATCATTCCTTCCAAAGAAATCCCAGGGCTGATCTCCTTCAGAATGGACTGGTTGGATCTCCTTGCAGTCCAAGGGACTCTCAAGAGTCTTCTCCAACACCACAGTTCAAATGCATCAATTCTTCGGTGCTCTGCCTTCTTCACAGTCCAACTCTCACATCCATACATGACCACAGGAAAAACCATAGCCTTGGCTAGACGGACTTTAGTCTCTGCTTTTGAATATACTATCTAGGTTGGTCATAACTTTTCTTCCAAGGAGTAAGCGTCTGTTAATTTCATGGCTGCAGTCACCATCTGCAGTGATTTTGGAGCCCAAAAAGATAAAGTCTGACACTGTTTCCACTGTTTCCCCATCTATTTCCGATGAAGTGATGGGACCAGATGCCGTTATCTTCGTTTTCTGAATGTTGAGCTTTAAGCCAACTTTTTCACTCTCCACCTTCACTTTCATCAAGAGACTTTTTAGTTCCTCTTCACTTTCTGCCGTAAGGGTGATATCATCTGCATATCTGAGGTTATTGATACTTCTCCCAGCAGTCTTGATTCCAGCTTGTGTTTCTTCCAGTCCAGCATTTCTCATGATGTACTCTGCATATAAGTTAAATAAGCAGGGTGACAATATACAGCCTTGACGTACTCCTTTTCCTATTTGAAACCAGTCTTTTCCATATCCAGTAACTTCTCCTTCTTCATTTCTAATTTTATTAATTTGAGTCTTCTCCCTTTTCTTCTTGATGATTCTGGCTAATGGTTTGTCAACTTCGTTTATCTTCTCAAAGAACCAGCTTTTAGTTTTATTGATCTTTGTTATAGTCGCTTTCATTTTTTTCATTTATTCTTGCTCTGGTCTTTACAATTTATTTCCTTCTATTAACTTTGTTTTTTTTTTTGTTGTTGTTGTTCTTTTTTTTCTAGTTGCTTTAGGTGTAAGGTTAGTTAGTCACTTAGTCATGTCCAACCCTCTCCTATCCCATAGAATGTAGCCTGATGCAAAGAGTTGATTCATTGGAAAAGGCCCTGATGCTGGGAAAGATTGATGGCAGGAGGATAAGCGGGCAACAGAGGATGAGATCGTTGGATGGCATTACTGACTCAATGGACATAAGTTTGAGAAAGCACTGGGAAGAGATGGTGAAGGACAGGGAAGCCTGGTATGCTGCAGTCCTTGGGGTCACAGAAGACCGAAGGACTGAACAACAAGGTACATAAAAATGAGGAAAGACTGTAACACCCCCAAATTCCCCAAATAACAAATCAAATACAAATTTAAAATAAGATCTTAAATCCTCCCTATTGAAAACCTATACCACCCATCATTCTCTCCTCTGTTTCCCCTTTCATAACTTCTTTTGGATTATTTGAATGCTGTTTAGTTTTCCATTTTGTTTCATCTATTGTAATTTTGACTATATTTTTTGTATAACTTTTAAAGTAGTTACTTTAAGGATTACAAAATACAGACTCATCTATTTCACAGTATATCTAGAATTAATATTTTGCTACTTGAAGTGGAATGTGGAAAACTTACCACCATACATGAACTCTATACTCCCCCTTTCATGTTGCTGTTTTCATATATATTGCATCTATTTACATTAACAGTAGCATCACATAATTCTATACTTTTTGCTTTCAACAGTCAAACATATTTTTAAGAACTCAAGAAAAGAACTGTCTATTATATTTTCCCATTGTTATTCAGTTGCTAAATTATTTCTGGCTCTTTGTGTCCCTATGGACTGCAGAATGTCAGGCCTCCCTGCTCTTCACTATATCCTAGAGTTTGCTGAAACTTATGTCCATTTAGTTGGTGATGCCAACTAACCATCTCATCCTCTGTTGCCCCCTTCTCCTCTTGCCCTCAAACTTTCCAAGCCTCAGGAACTTTTCCAATGAGTCAACTCTTCACATCAGGTGGCCAAAATATTGGAGTTTCAGCATCAGTCATTTCAATGAATATTCGGGATGGATTTCCTTTAGGATTGACTGGTTTGATCCCCTTGCTGTCCAAGGGACCTTCAAGAGTCTTCTCCAGCACCACAATCTGAAAGCATTGATTCTTCAGTGCTCAGCCTTCTTTATGGTCTGACTCTCACATCAGTACATGACTACTGGAAAAAACATAGCTTTGACTATATGGACCTTTGTCAGCAAAATGATGTCTCTGCTTTTTAATATGCTGTCTACTTTTGTCATAGCTTTTCTTTCAAGGAACAAGCATCTTTTAATTCTGTGGCTACAGTCACAGATTGCACTGATTTTGGAGGCCAAGAAAATTGTCACTGTTTCCACTTTTCCCCATCTATTTGCCATGAAGTGATGGAACCATATGGCATGATCTTAGTTTTTTAAAAGTTGATTTAAGCCAGCTTTTTCACTCTCCTCTTTCACCCTCAATCAAGAGACTCTTTAATTGCTCTTTACCTTCTGCCATTAGAGTGGTATTATCTGCATATCTGAGGTTGTTGATATTTCTCCTGGAAATCTTAATTCCCACTCGCAACAGTTAAAACTGGACATGGAACAATGGACTGATTCAGATATTTGCCCATAATTTTGCTCTTTTTGTTGTTCTTTCCTTCTTCGTAGTGTTCAAAGTTTCCTCATAACATTTCTTCTCTGTTTCAAGAAATTCCTTTAGTCATACTTTCAGAGCAATCTGCTGGCTGTGGATTCCTTTAGTATTTCATCTGAGAATACCTATATTTCACCTTTATTTATGAATAATATCCTAGTCAGATATAGAATGCTGAGTTAACAATTCTTTACTTTCTAGCACTTGAAAAAAAAAAGTGCCATTTTTTTAGCCCTCAATAGTTTCTAATGAGAAATCTGCAGTTCTTTGAATAAGTTTTCTCCTGTAACCAATATGTCATTTTTCTCTGACTGCTTTCTAGTTCTCAAGTTTGATTATGATGTATCTGGACATAGTTTTTTTTTTGTTTTATCTTGTTCAAAGTTTTCCCAGTTTCTTGACTCTGCTTGTTAATATCTTTCATCAAACTTAGTAAGCAGTCAACCATATTTCTTCAACTGTTTTCATTACCACACGATTTTTTCTCCATTTCTGGGACTCCAACAGTATGAGCATTAGCTCCTCTTTCTGTTTTACAAGTTCCTGAGGCTCCATTATTTTTTTCTGTCTTCTTTCTTTCTGTTACTCTCATTGGATACTTTCTATTGATCTATCTTGAAAATCACTAACTCTTTATTATCTTCATATTATTGAGCCTCTCTGGTGAGTTTTTTAATTTTGGTTATAGCATTTTATGTTTTAAATTTTCCATTTGGCTTTTCTCTGTTTCTTTGCTGATTCTTTCTGTCTTATACTGATTTAAGAATATTTAATTTTTTGTTTGAGCACCATAATAATAGCTGCTTTAAATACCTTGTCAGATAATTCAAAAATCTGTTTTACCTTGTCATTGGCATTTTATTTTTTATTTCTTTAATATAAACATATTTATTTTAATTGGAGGTTAATTACTTTACAATATTGTACTGGTTTTGCCATACATCAACATGAATCTGCCACAGGTATTTTAAAATTGTTTTTCTTCATATGAGTTGAGATTTTTGTGGTTATTTGTTTGCTGAGTAACTGGTTTTATTATAAGTATTTTTATTAATACATTATGTGATTTTGGCTCTTATGTATATTTTATTTATAATATTTATATATTTTTCTTTTTTAAAATATAAGTTTATTTATTTTAATTAAAGGTTAATTACTTTACAATATTGTATTGGTTTTGCCATAGATCAACATGAATCCACCACAGATATACACATTTTCCCCATCCTGAACTCCCCTCGTTCCTCCCTCCCCATACCATCCCTCTGGGTCGTCCCAGTGCACCAGCCCCAAGCATCCAGTATCATGCATCAAACCTGAACTGGCGATTCCTTTCATATATGATATTATACATGTTTCAATGCCATTCTCCCAAATCATCCCACCCTCTCCCTCTCCCACAGAGTCCAAAAGACTGTTCTATACATCTGTGTCTCTTTTGCTGTCTCGCATACAGGGTTATTGTTATTGTCTTTCTAAATTCCATAGATATGCGTTAGTATACTGTATTGGTGTTTTCCTTTCTGGCTTACTTCACTCTGTATAATAGGCTCCACTTTCATCCACCTCATTAGAACTGATTCAAATGTATTCTTTTTAATGGCTGAGTAATACTCCATTGTGTATATGTACCATAGCTTTCTTATCTATTCATCTGCTGATGGACATCTAGGTTGCTTCCATGTCCTGGCTATTATAAACAGTGTTGCAATGAACATTGGGGTACACATGTCTCTTTCAATTCTGGTTTCCTCAGTGTGTATGCCCAGCAGTGGGATTGCTGAGTCATAAGGCAGTTCTATTTCCAGGTTTTTAAGGAATCTCCACACTGTTCTCCATAGTGGCTGTACTAGTTTGCATTCCCACCTACAGTGTAAGAGGGTTCCCTTCTCTCCACACCCTCTCCAGCAGGCACTTCGTTAAGTCAAGTGAATGAAGGAAAATGGAGAAAAAAATCAAAGGATTTTCCAACAGTGTCTGAATTTTACTTTTTGAGCTAAAACTAATGGGTTTCTCCTGGATCTCTATCCCTATCTGTTTATCTCTCTCAGTACTCACTTTTGTTTCAGGCTTCATTGAATTCAAGCTACAAGATACCAGAGGAAAACAATGGTAAACTCATAATCAGTTCAGAGACATTTCAAATTCAGATGTTCTTTCCTTTTCCTCCTGCTGATATTTACTTTTCAGAGGCCTCAAATATCTGCTTCATGTATTATGTGCAAGTTTTATTGTTGCATCTATAGGAGGAAATGTGTGTATATGTTTAGTCCATCTTACCTGGAACTGGATTCCTTGACAGTTTGTTTTGTATTTATAGGACATGCATGAAGTATTGTGGTATAATGAAAATGTTCCACGATTCAAAATCGGACTACCTGTGTTTTGTCAATTGAGTGACCTTGGTAAAAGTTAAAACTCTTCCCCATGTCTTGTTTTCTCAGCTGTAAAATTGAAATAACAAAAGATATATCTCAAAGTAGTGTTGGGAGGTTAAAGGAAATAAATAACAGAGGCAGAAGCTATATTGAGAAGCATAGAGTACAGATATTGAGAGACAGACAGATGAAAAGAAGACAAACAGAAATAAGTTGTAAGAAATGAGGGAAGACAGAAGCTACAGTTATAAAACATTCCTTTTCCATTTTCTACTAAACACACACATGTGCACACCCAGTGCAATAAAGTGTAGGTAAAAACAAAAAGAGAATAAATGAGTGATATTGGGCCCAGGTGGCTTCCCTTAGAGCTCAGTTGGTAAAGAATCTGCCTGCCATGCAGGAGACCCGGGTTTGATTCCTGGGTCTGAAAGACCCCTTGGAGAAGGAAATGGCAACCCACTCCAGTATTCTTGTCTGGAGAATTCCATGGACAGAGGAGCCTGGTAGGCTACAGTCCATTTAGTCACAAGAGTTGGACATGACTTAGCCACTAAACCAGTACCATGGGGTCCCCTCCTCCCCTTATTTCCCTTCCATCTCCCTCCCCATCCCAGCATTCTAGATTGTCACAGAGCCCCTGTTTGAGTTCCCTGAGTCATACAGCAAATTCCCATTAGCTATCTATTTTACATTTTGTATTGTGAGTTTCCAGGTTACTCTCTCCATACATCTTGACCTTTCCCTCCTCCTTTCTCCCTCCTCCCCACCCTGTGTCCTTAGGTCTGTTTTCTATGCCTGTTTCTCCATTGCTGCCCTGTAAATAAATTAATTGGTACCATCTTTCTAGATTACATATATACATATCAGTATAAGATATTTATATTTCTCTTTCTGACTTATTTCACTTTGGATAATAGGTTCGCCCACCTCTTTAGAACTGACTCAAATGCATTCTTTTTCTCAGTGCCTTTCTTTTTTTTTCTTCTTCCTTTGGGATCCCTATAACTCAAATGTTAGTGCATTTAATATTGTCTCAAAGGTCTCTGAAGCTATCCTCAATTCTTTTCGTTCTTTATCCTTTATTCTGCTCTTCAGCAGTTATTTCCACCATTTTATCTTCCACCTCATTTATCCATTCTTCCACCTCAATTATCCTGTTATTCGTTCCTTCTAGAGTATTTTTAATTTCAGTAATTGTGTTATTTATTTCTGTTTGCTTATTCTTTATCTCTTCAATGTCCTTGGTGTTCCTATTAGCTGTGTTAATTGTTTCTTCCATTTTCTCCCTTCTATTTTCAAGTCTTCAGAGCATCTTTACTGAGGATTTATTCTGAATTTATTCTGAATCCTCTTTCAGGTAGATTGCTTATTTCCTTTTTGTTTATTTGGTCTTGTGAGTTTCTACCTTGTTCTTTCATTTGTGCTATATTTTTCTGTAAGGATATGTTGGTTCAGTGGTTTATATTGAGGTGACTTGTGCCTGTGTTCTCATTCCACGTTGCTTAGCCTGCCTCCCTGCAGGCTTGGTTGTTCTGCTCACCTAGACGTTGCTTTGTAGGAGTTGGCCCATATCTTGATGAGTTTTTGATGTATTTGTGTTGAGGCTGGCAGTCTCCCCATTATACTCCTCTATCATCTTCTTCCACTCCAAAATGCTTATTGCATGCATCATTAATTCAGTTTATCTTAATTTAGAAATTTTTGCAATTGGCCTTTGTTTACTTTCTTGATGTTTATGGAGGCTATCTTTTGTTTTCCAAATTAATTATGTAAATACATTTTTTAAATGTTTATGCTACCCTCAGAGACCAAAGTAAGACAGAAAAGTCTTAAATATGTTTTAAGGATTTGCTATGCTAATTTTAAATGCTTTATTTAAAAATATATTCACTTAAATAAATCTTATATGAAGTCCTTTATAATTTGTAGCTTAGTATACTGGCTATAAAACTACAAGTCATAAAACTGCATTTCTTTTAAAATGATTTTATATATATAGTCTTTATATCTTCAGATTCATGTCTCCAAGTAGTTAAAGAAGAACTTATTTATTATCTATCAAAAGAAAATTATGGAATGAACCTCAATTATAGCTGTAAAGTATAGCATGGTCTACTGTTTATGTGAATATGCAAATATATTTTTTATTCATTGACAATATGAATTATTTAATATTCCATTTACTCAAAACCAAAGTTCTTAATACTACTTAGAAAATTTAGCTTGTGAAATTTAATTTAACACCTACTTTTATTTTGTTTTGCATAGTTGTTAATCAATTATTTGAGGCTGCATCAATCCTTTCTGCCCAAGCTAATTTTTAAATTTCTTTATAAGTTTGATCCAGTCACTGTTTTATCTTGAGTCTCCCATGCACCTCTTTCAAGTCTTGATTCAAAGTAGTTTTTCAATTAAATTTATATTAATTGATCAAGCCCATCAACAAATATTTATTAAGGTCTTCAACTTTGTCATAGTTATTTTTCTCAGTATTATATGAAAATTAGTGATTAGAGTCCTGCAAACATGTTAATAATACACTAATGGATTATCTCACTCTGATTAGAAACCAATTTATAGTTTCCAAAGTGGAATAGCTGATTGTGTTTCCTCTAAATGAGAGGGCCTTTACACAGAAAACACAAACTTACACTATATTAGTGAAATAAAAGCAAATTCTAATTTCACCTAGCTCAAAAGTAAATATGGAATCCTAGTCTTTCATTACTCCAAGAAGGTAAAACATATTCAGACAGCAAAAAAGGAGGGTGGGCATCTTCACAGGAATCTTCAGTTTGGAAGAGAATTTGGCCTGCTTTGTAGAGTTGGTCCAATCAGGGGAGAAACAACAATCCTTCCAGTGGGCCTCAGTAAGCATATCCATAAAAAATAGACTTGGGCCTCCGTAAGCATATCCACAAAACATAGACTTGGACCTCCAAGGAGAAAACAAGCCACAGGATCTTTTTCTTAAGTCTGAGAGTACTCATACTTTTTATATGGACTGCACATGCAAAATTCTTTTAACATTATTGTAAAATTATGTTGCTAAGTCAATCATATTCCTACATTTAAAAAATAGCATTTGCACCTAAGTTCATATCATTCTCTCATAATAAAAGTAAACTCAGCCAGATTTGAAGGACTATGGTCTTAAACTAATTTAGATTAGGTAACAGGCTTCCCTGGTGGCTCACAGGTTAAAGCGTCTGCCTGCAATGTGGGAGACCTGGGTTCGATCCTTGGGTCGAGAAGATCCCCTGGAGAAGGAAAAGGCAACCCACTCCAGTGCTCTTGCCTGGAGAATCCCATGGACAGAGGAGCCTGGTAGGCTGCAGTCCATGGGGTCGCAAAGAGTCGGACATGACTGAGCGACTTCCTCCTTTATAATAACCAAAAGGAGAAGGTAAAACAGTAATAAATGAGGTACCCATGTCTTAAAAAGGGATTATTCCAGAGACCAGTACCAATATTTGCTTTAACTTGTTATTTCTCTTTCTTGCTAAACACATTGATGACTATTCCTTCTTTAGCCATAATTATAGAAAGCATCCTATTCTCATGCTCCCCAAGTTAGTCATTCTGTTAAGAGCTGATGTAGAAATTATTTTTCGGTAACTGAAATCTACATCTTAACTTTTTTAACCAGATTGTTTGATTATTTTTGGAGCCACAGGAATAAAAGAATGCAGGAATTACCCAAATTAAGCAAAACTAACTTTCAAACCCACTAATAAATTAATAAATTAGCAGGTCAATCAACTTTCAATTTGAAATGTGATCAAATATTGAGTATTTTGATGTTTGCTGCTTTAGTTGCCTTTCCACAGTAGCAAGTTTATTAGTTACCAAAACCCCAGACTACAACAGTGTATTATGATTTGGGGAATCTATAGTCAAACTATATGGGTTCAGAGTTTGGCTTTATAATGGCCTAATTGTATAATATTGGAAACGTTTCTGGAGTTCTCTAAGAACAATTATAAAAAGTTCAGAACAACTTATTCATAGTAAACCCTCAGTGAATGCTAATCATTCTCCCTCTTTTCCTGGCAAACTCTGATTCCTTTTTCAAGATCCACTTAAATGTAATATTTGTAAAGTTTTCTTCAGACTCCTGGGTAGTCTTGGTGCTCACATTGCCTTTTGTGAATTATTACACTTAAGCAATTTCTAGGAATTCCCTGAGTGTCCAGTGGTTAAGACTCAGTTCTCCCTGCAAGAAGCATGGGTTTCATCTCTGGTTGGGGAACTAAATAAGATCCTACAAGCTATGTGTTGCAGCAAAAAAAAAAAAAAAAAAAGTTGGCAGTTCTTATGATACTGTGAAGGGTTAATAGGGTAGCAGAGATGTGCCTGCAAACGGGCTTCTCTGCTAGGGCTGGACGTCCTTGCAAACGAGGCGTTCTGCCAAAGAGTCTGGACACAGACTTGAGTTTAATGGTCCCTTGCAAACGAGGGAGCATTCCCTTCTTGTGATAAAGAAGGAATAGAGGGCTTTGTACAGACTCTGCAGTAGACTAGGATTTTACTCCCCTTTGCTATACGATAACATGTATGCACCTGTGCTGTGCTGAAAAGGCTTATTCATGCAGTCTGGAATTCTGCCTAGGGGGCTTTTATAATAAAAGGCAATTAGTTTTTTGCCCAGTTCTGTTCCTCCGGCCGGAGTGTGCATGTCGTCTGTCTCTTGTGTGTCATTTCACTTGTAATCTCTAACAATACTGTACTTGAATTATTTATTTGCGTATCTGCTTTATCATTTGACTGTAAGTTGTTAGCAGCATATGTGGACTAGTTAATCATGCCTTCCCTGAACTTAAGAAACTAGTATATACTTCAGATACCCTTTATCACATTATATGGCAATTTGTTATTTATCTATCTCTGTCTATTCCATTAGAATATGCACTGTATCTTCACTGATCATATAACAACCCAGCACACAGTAGATGCTTAATAAATCCTGGTAGAATGCATGAATGAACTTTATGTAAGTAGCAAGTAGGGTGAGATGAGGGTGTAATACTAGTGATAGAAGCAGGCATTTTACAAGCCATAAAATTTGCCATCTTTAACCCAGAAGCCATGATTTAAGACAATGGTTCTCAATTCTAGTTGCACATTATAATTACCTGGGGAACTTTTAAAAACTAATGGTGGCCAGAACTTACCCCCAAATGTTCTTATCTAATCAGTTTAAGAGGAGACCAGATATTCATAACTTTTTAAAAAACATTTTTATTGAGGTATAATTTGCATACCATAAAATTAACTCATTCAAAATGTACAACTTCAGTAGTTTTAATAAATTTATGGAGTTGACAGCTATTACCACAATCTAATTTTTGAACGTTTCCATCAACCCACCCAAAAATCTCCTGTCCGTTTGCAGACAATTCCTATTCCTACTCCCAGCCTGGGGAAACACTAATCCAATGTGTCTATATAGATTTTCTTTTTAATATGACATAATTCACATACCATACAATTCATCCATTTAAAATGTGTAATTAAGTAGTTTTTATTATATTCTTGGGTTGTGCAAGCATCACCACTATCCAATACCAGAACACTTTCATCACCCTGAAAAAGAAACTCATACACATTGGAAGTCATTCTCCATTGTCTTTCCATCCCTTAGAAACTATGAAGCTATTTCTATATTCATGGATTTGCCTATTCTGGACATTCCATATCAATGGAATCTTTCAAGCCTTTTTTGTCTAGCTTCCTTCACTTGGCATATTTTCAAGGTTCATCCATGTTGCAGCATGTATCAGTACTTCATACATTTTTATGGTTGAATAATATTGCTTTGTATGACTATAACACATTTGGTTTATTCATTCATAAGTTGATGAACAATTAATTGTATTGTTACCACTTTTGAGCTAGCATGGACTTTTGTGTATACATTTTTGTGTGAATATTCATTTGCGTTCTCATTCTTCCTGAGTAGAGATTTGGGGGTGAAATTCCTGGGTTAAACAGTAATTCTATGCTTAAGTTTTTGTGGAACCATCAAAATGTTTTCCAGGGTGACCATGCCATTTTACATTCCCACCAGCAGTGTAGGTTTAGTCGCTCAGTTGTGTCCAACTCTTGGCATACTGTGGACTGAGCCCACCAGGCTCTTTTGTCCATGGGATTTCCTAGGCAAGAATGCTGGAGTGGGTTGCCATTTCCTTCTCCAGGTGATAGTTCCTGCCCAGTGATCAAAGCCGGGTCTCTTGCATTGCAGCAGACTCTACTGACTGATCCACCAGGGAAGCAGTCTGAGAGTGTTCCAATTTCTCAACATCCATGTCAGCACTTGTCATTTTGTTTGTTTTTTCTTATAGCCATTATAGTGAGTGTGAAGTTGAATTTCATTGTGTACTGATTTGCAATTCCCTAGTGACTAATAATGTTGAGTATCCTTTCTTATATATTTTTTAAGCTTCAGAAATGTGTGTTTTCTTCAGCCAGAAGTCAAGAATAACTTACTTAGAAAACGTAGTTTCAAAATTTGAAGGAAAGCACTGTGAGCCACTGTGTCTCTGAACTGGAGTTTGTTGGGATAAAGATCAACAATCTTCATGTGTGACAATAACTGGATGAGCTGGGATAAATAGATGCCTCCTTAGATTAAAGACATATGTAGTGAAAAAGAATAAGGGTGATCTCTTATACTCTTTCAGAATGTTGACTTAATAATGAAAGCATTGATGTACTTTGAAGAAAATGAGAGTAAGATACTGAAACTTGGTTTAGAAGTCTAGTGGGGGTAGCAAGTGAAGAGGGCTTGTAAGTGAAATAATGTGTGTGCCAGTGAGGTCCATGTGATGGGGATGACTTCTGGTCATGTCCTGGGAAATAGTGACAGATCCTTAGGCAAGATGACATGTAACTGACTCAAGGAGTAAATGAAATGAAAGCTATACCCAAGTTCTTAATGCAGATCAGAAACAACATGAAGTGCCTTTGCTGTGTGGTCCTGTAATTGAGCAAATGATGGGTAAGAGATGAAAGAGGAGTTTTTCTCCCACTTCAGTGTCATGATTGTTAAATAAAATCTTGGCTACCTATCTAAATGAAGCATAAAGAACAGTGGAAAGGTATCAATATCCAGGAATGGTGATTTCATGGGCTATTATAGAAATTTCAAGTGACCGAAAAGCCAGAATAAGAATGGCAGACAGAATGGTGAGAACCACTCATAAATGTGGGCACTCATGATTTATGAATGCATGCAAAACACCAAAGTCTCCTTTGCAAGACAGATACCAGAAATAAGACACTTCCAAGACTATATTTTTAGTTAATGATCCATAGATTATTTTGTTACAAAGTCACCCTCTTTTACTACCATGCTGAAACCACTTGAATAATACCTATGCTGTTTTATTGCAATTCATTTAGTCAAGGCAGATAGCCTACCTTCTAGTCTGTTAATCAGTAAGAACTATTTTCTTTCTCTTTGCTTCTTCCTTCTGTCTTCCTTGAAGTATCTCTATCTTAAACATCTGAGGTTAATTTAAATTTGTCTTTGCCTGTTGGGCTTTATCTTCCTGGTGCCTATTAGGTAACTCCCAATCATAAATACCACTCCAGACCACTCGTGTCTCCAAATCCGGGCTTTGATTAAATTTTTTTTTTCTGGTTTTCAGCAGACCTTTTCTGGACCATTCCCCCTAAGTATTCTCTGCTACAATTTAAAAGAATCTATTGATAATATACTTCAGCCACATCATGAATGAAATTGACTGTTGTGTGCTTGCTGGAGAATATAGCTACCATTTCTGTCATTTTTCCTGGTAGAAGGAGTTGCACTATTAATTTTAAAATTTGACTAATAAGGGATTTTTTTAGAACAGTATTGTTGAAGGTTGAGATTTTCCAATATGAAAAATATAAGAACAACAATAAAATAAATAAACTGTAAGTAGTGCTGATTACTATGTGTCAATCCAGGAAAATAAACAATCAGAAAGAAAACTTTCAAATACAAAGGACAACCTTTCAGATAAAGATTTTTCCTTCTCTAGTTGATTGTAGCCCATAAGGATAAAAATCTACCTAAGTTGATCTATCTATTGTTTGAAGTGAGTAGATATATTCTTGTGTAGGTGTGGATTGGCTTAATCATTCTTACTTTGTATTCTTATTCTCTTGACAGAAAATCATCCAAATATGTGAATTGAAGGAAAAGTTTAAATTCATTCTTGCATTCTATCTTATGTTTGATTGTGATTCATTTTCTGAATTCTTTGCTGAATCATATTATTTGAAAATTTTAAAAATACATTTCACTTTCAAGGAGACATACATTTTGCTCATTAAGAGACTGAGAACTTGGGACTATCCGATAGGTGGGGACAATGTGTCTCCCTACTACTAAAGTATTTAATAAATATGGAAGCAGGAGTCCTTGATGAAATTACTTAACTGAGGAGTAAAGAGATCCCAGGTGACTTCCTCAAGGTCATATAGCTAGTTAGGCAGCAAAGCTAGTGCTAAGAACTGTGACATTCTTGACCCTTAATTAGAGTTTTCTTCCACAGTACATTGCCTATGTGCCTCCACATTTGTGAAAGATACTTAACTAGGTGGTGGTGCATTATCAGGCCTATGGTGAAAAAGTGAGCAAACTCTTCCAGGTCTGAGCAGTTAATCAAGTATGAGTTTCGTTGTGGACAAGTAAGAATAAATGAATTTGCAAGAAAATTACCCAAAGTCCAAAATATTAGATATTATCATGACAAAAGATTGTTGTTCAGTCACTAAGTCATGCCTGACTCTTTGTGACCCCATGAACTACAGCAGGCCAGCCGTCCCTGTCCTTCACTGTCTCCCGGAGTTTGCTCAAACTCATGTCCATTGAGTCGATGATGCCATTCAACTATCTCATCCTCTGTTGCCCACTTCTCCTCCTGCCCTCAATCTTTCCCAGCATCAGGGTCTTTCCAATGAGTCGGCTTTTCAAATCAGGTGGCCAAAATATTGGAGCTTCAGATTCAGCATCAGTCTTACCAATGAATATTCGGGGTTGATTTCCTTTAGGATTGACTGCTTTAATCTTCTTGCAGTCTAAGGGACTCTCAAGAGTCTTCTCCAGCACCACAATTCAAAAGCATCAGTTCTTCAGTGTTCAGCCTTCTTTATGGTCCAACTCTCACATCCACACATGACTACAGAAAAAAAAAACATAGCTTTGACTAGACAGACCTTTGTCAGCAAAGTGATATCTCTTTTTTTTTGGTTTTGTTTTTTTGTTTTTTTTTGTGTGTGTGTTTTTAAAAATTAATTTATTTTTTATTGAAAGATAACTGCTTTGCAGAATTTTGCTGTTTTTTTTTTGTTGTCATACCTCAACTTTTTAATACACTGTCTAGGTTGGTCATAGCCTTTCTTCCAAGGAGCAAGCATCTTTTAATTTCATGGCTTCAGTCACCATCCCCAGTGATTTTGGAGCCCAAGAAAATAAAATCTGCCGCTGTTTCCACCCTTTCCCCATCTATTTGCCATGAAGTGATGATGCCATGATCTTAGGTATTTGAATGTTGAGTTTTAAGCCAGCTTTGTCAATCTCCTGTTTCACTCTCAATCAAGAGACTAGCTGCTCTTCACTTTCTGCCTTTAGAATGGTATTATCTGCCTATCTGAGGTGGTTGATATTCCTCCCAGCAATCTTGATTCCAGCTTGTGATTCATTCAGCCTGGCATTTTGCACAATGTACTTTGCATATAAGTTAAATAAGCAGGGTAACAACACAGTATTGACATACTCTTTTACCAGTTTTCAACCAGTCCTTTGCTCCATGTCTGGTTCTAATTGTTGTTTCTTGATCTGCATACAGGTTTCTCAGGGGATAGGTAAGGTCGTCTGGTACTCCCATCTCTAAGAATTTTCCAGTTTGTTGTGATTTACACAGCCAAAGACTTTTGTGTAGTTGATGAAGTAGATGTTTTTCTGGAATTCTCTTGTTTTTTCTATGATCCAACGGGTGTTGGCAATTTGATCTCTGGTTCCTCTGCCTTTTCTAAATCCAGCCTGTATACCTGGAAGTTCTTGGTTCATGTGCTGGTGAAGGCTAATTTGAAAGATTTTGAACATAATTTTGCTAGCATGTGAAATGCATGCAAATGTGTGGTACTTTGAACACTTTTTGGCATAGCCTTTCTTTGGGATTGGAATGAAAACTGACCTTTTAAAGTCCTGTGGCCACTACCAAGTTTTCGAGATTTGCTGATATATTGAGTGCAGCACTTTAACAACATCGTCTTAACAAATACAATATTGTAAAGTAATTAACCTCCAATTAAAATAAATAAATTTATATTTATATTTAAAGATTTAAAATAACTCAGCTGGAATTTCAACACCTCCACCAGCTTTGTTTGTAGTAATGCTTCCTAAGGCTCACTTGACTTCACATCCAGGATATCTGGTTCTAGATGAGTGACCACACCATCATGGTTATCTGGGTCATTAAGAGCTTTTCTGTGTAGCTCTTCTGTGTATTCTTGCCACCTCTTCTTAATTTCTTCTGCTTCTGTTAGGTCCTTGCTGTTTCTGTCCTTTATTATTCCCATCTTTCCATGAAATGTTCCCTTGGTATCTCCAATTTTCTTGAAGAGATCTCTATTCTAGGGAATCATTATAGAGATTTAGACATTATTAAGAAATGTTGGGGCTTCCCTAGTAGCTCAGTCAGTAAAGAATCTACCTGCAATGCAGGAGACCTGTGTTCAATTCCTGGGTCAGGAAGATCCCCTGGAGAAGGAATCCACTCTAGTATCTTTGCCTGGAAAATCCCAAGGACAGAGGAGCCTGGTGGGCTTCAGTCTACAGGGTTGCAAGAGTCAGACATGACTTAGTGACTAAACCACCACCAAGAAATGTGTGTCAGAAACCAACACAATATTATAAAACAATTATCTTTCAAATAAAAATAAATTTTTAAAAAAGACAAGAAAAAATAGAAATGTATTAGTTGGAAACTAAGTGTCCATCAATGGAAGAATGCATAAAGAAAAGAAAATGTTGTATACATACATATACCACAATCAAATATAAGTCAGCCTTAAAAGAGGAGGTTTTGTTATTTGTGACAACATAGATGAGCTTTGAGGGCATTGCACTAAGTTAAATAAGTCAGGCAGAGAAAGACAAATACTGTATGGTCTCACTTATATGTGAAGTCTAAAACAAGAACAACAACAAAAGCAAAACAAACAAACAAACAAACCAATCTCATAGATACAGAGAACAGCATTATTGTTAGTTACCAGAGGCGGGAGGTGGGGGTGGAGGTGAGTGAAATGAGTGAAAGAGATCAAAAATTACAAACTTTCAGTTATAAGATAATTCATGATAATGTAATGTACAGTATTATGACTATCATTAATAATACTGATATGTATGTTTGAAAGTTGAGAGTAGATCTTAAAAGTTCTCATCATAAGATAAAAATGTATATCTATATGTATTGATGGATGTTAATTAGACTTATTGCAGTGATCATTTTGCAAAATACACAAATATTGAGTCATTATGTTGTACACTTGAAACTAATAATAATAATGTTTTGCGTTAATTATATCTCAACAAAAAAACTGAGAATAGATTGCTTTAAAAACATAATAAATACATTGGAAAAAAACTGCAAAGAATTAACATCATCTAATACAAAACCATAATGTATATACCTGGAACACTGTGTCTTAGTTTAGTTACTCTATGTCAAGGAAAACAGAATAGAAACTTCCAGAAAAAGTTAGAGAGTAGATAAAAGAAAATTATTTAAGGAATAGAGACTATCATAAGAAATATTTCCAGGATAGAAATATACATTATGGGTAGAAATAAGACAAGTATTTATTAAATTTTATGAGTTTATAGTTTAGGTGAACATATTCTATTAGAACTGGAAACTTGAAGATGTAGTTTTAGGATTCCTTTTTTTAAAACCAGATATTTAATATGTTGAATGAACTATTTCCTGGCCCTATATTCCCTGTCCTTGCTCCAGTCCCCTCAGGGGCACATTCATTGAGGACTTAAAAAGTAGGCAGCTTTAAAGAGCCACCATAGTAATGAGGTATAACATGAGTGCAAACATACCATTTGGAGGATCAGAGAGTAACAGACCGTCCCCGACTTTCACACCCAACTTCCTCCGAAAGTTAGTATAACACATGATATATGAATATGGGTTTTATGGTATGATGACACATGTGTGACTTAGCTAAAATGAATAGACTGACTCCACAGATGTAATGGTGCTCAGATTTTATGCTCTATCTATTGAAAATGAGAATTTCACACTGTAACAGTATAAATAGAAATGTGATTCACATTAAGTACCTGATTTCAGGTACTTTTGGTAAATCCATCACATTTACAACAGTTACAAAATTTTTGCCCTCTGGAAAATGGGAGGAGTGGGATGTGGTGTGGCCACCTCTCATCCCCATATTTATGGTAAGAGCAGTAAAATAATTATAAAAAGATTTATCCTTCTACATTATTTGTTCTCTTAGTGATAATACAGGGAAAGGCCAATTTGGTGGCTAGGGGCATGGGGGGAGGGTGGTTATTCTGTCTCCTAAGTGACTAATTCCCAGAGAGGGGAGGGAAGATCTAAGAAGAAAAGTGAGGCTTTCGTGTTAGAGTTCTCCTTAAGCTCTAGAGGCTTCAGGAAGGACAGCAGAGGGAATTTTATTGACCAGCTCTGTTAAACAGAGCAGAAAAACAAACATAGTTTAAGACCAGGATCCCTATCCAGGAATAGATAGTGCAAAGGTGGAGAGGTGGAGAGGTGGAGCCAGTGAGGCATTTCTCAGAAGCCTGATTTGAATGAGGGAATAAGAGACTTAGGGTATCAACACTCCAGTAGCTTTAACCCACTTCCTCTCCCCTAGTCCACCTAATGTGCCTCTGCACCTTTCATAATACAGAGGAAGGGAGGCTGAGGAATCATAAAGCTGGAGGAATAACTTTTCCAGGCATCTTCCATGCACATGCTTTTACTGGTAAAGGGGACCAAATGCTATATTTCCCCATTTAATTTATAAAATAATAGGTCCTTATTAAAGAAAACTGGGACAACACAGGAAAAAACATAGACAAATCATCCATAATTCCTCTGTCTAAAGACAAATGTCACTTCAGTCATTTTTCATCCACAAGCATAGGTATTTAAAATCATATAGTAATCTGAACATGCTATCTTGTTCTTTGCTTTTTCAATTAACAATAGTTCATAAATATTTCAATGCCAATACATATTACATTTCAAGATTTTAATAACCAAGTAATAAAACTATATCAGACTTTAGTCAATAGATTTCTTATTGTTAAACATTTACTAAGATATTATAAACATAGCTTTTATAAATATTCCTATAAAGAAGTCTTTGTGCCTTTCATAATTAAGCCCTTAGAATAAATTAACTGATGTGAATAAAATGGTATATATTATTTTGTTAAAAAGATTTTTAGTTTATCCTTTGGAATTACACAAAATTAAAATGGTATATACTATTTTGTTAAAAAGATTTTTGTTTTACCCTTTGGAAATGCACAAAATTGCACATCTACTATTAGTGTATGAGTGTGCCTACCTCACTGTACCTTTCCCCAAAATACAGATTTTGTTCTTTGAGGAGAACATACAGATTTACTGAATTGGACATTACCCCATTAGATGTTAGTACTACTAACAATAGCTACCATTTGTTGAATGTGTTTTCTAAAGAGCATGTTTTTCTCCTAATTTTAGAAATCATCTTAAAGAAGAAGACAGATTAATGAGATACTAATATACACAGATGTATCGTGGTAAACATATATTACAATGTATACTAATTATATATGTTCACTAGGAGAAATGGCCCAAGATGGAAGCTGAATTTGAAGGTTAAAGTTACTTCAGGGAAAGCTTCCTCCATAAGGAATAGTCATTGTTATCATCACCTTTGCTAAATAGTCACCAGGCACATTCTGTTGAATTAAGTGCTTCATATGCTTTATTTAATGAGAAAGGAAATAAATGGCTATCTATTAGTTTTTCTACACCATGGAAATTGCTGTTTTTAGGAACTGCTGAAAGAACTCAATTCTAAAGACAGTATTTATCTAGTCTCTCCTTTTTCCTAGTGCTTTATCTCTAGCATAATTTTATTAACTTCTTAAAATCACTGCAAAGGCAATTACTTTGAAAGAGGTCAAGGCCTATTTGATTCATTTCAGCACTGACAGTTTTAAACACATATATAAATACAATATAATATAAATATAATATATATACACACAATACGCACAAATATAATCAAATGTTGGGCTTAGTCAGAAAAAGCTTGAAAGAAATCTATTCTAAAAACTAAAACTCAACCTCACAAATGGGTGAAAGGTATTTTTATTACCATCTCTATTTGGTTTGTAAAAGCTATTTGAGAATGATTCTTATCTGTTACCATAACATGGATTGAGTAGAATGGTTGCCCATAAGGATACTGAAAATTGAGCATTAAGAAATTATATTTTCAAGTGAAAAACTTATCTTTGACTCAGTTACTATTAAAGTTAACACCACAGGTCATTCACAGGTACTTCTATATATATAGATATTTTCTCATTTCTCTAAATTTTGAACTAAAACATTATATCTCTTCAATGTTCAGAATAACTCCTGAAACAGCTCACTAAATTTTGAGAAACTGACATATTCTCTTACTGGCTAAAAGATGAACACATAATCTGTATAAAAGTTAGCAAATAAATTTTTTATTAAGGGACTAGGCAGGGCACTATTCTTTAGGGTGAGTTTCTAAATTTAAAATTGGCTTTGTTCTACCAAATAAGTCATTAAAATCTTGTTTATAGTTGGAACACTCTACCACATTAAGGGAGATTTCCAGACAAAATGTTAGTAATTAGCTGATGGTGTACCACACCCAAGCACGTTATCAGCCACTTTTTTCTAGGTTTCTGCAAGCAGTCACACATAGACATTTATCTCAGATAGGTACAATCATAGTCATGTATTTTATGAAAAGTCAGGCCGATTCTCTCTTTTTTTAAGATTACTTGATCTCAAGACTTAGCAAAGACCTTTTTTAAAGTACACCCTTAGATGAAAGGAGACAAACCTGGATTATCAGTTGAATAATGAAGTCAGTTCTCAAATACTCCTGTTCATGGAAAAAAAATTATGATGCAGATTCAAAAAAAACCAGAAGATAGTTAGAGAGGTTCTCTAGATAAGTGTGAATAACTTAGGGTAAGACAATTTTAAGAAACTGAGGGTAAACTTCAGTCAATTGGATGTGGGATCCTATAACTGAGACCAAAAGATGATGGGGTCCCTGGAAGTCAGGGAAGAATTAGAAATGTATGCATTTGTGCATTTTTTTATTAGAAGGATTAAGATACCATGATTTGAGTTTTCACTGGTGGCATGGGACCAAATGGAATAGAATAGCCTGCTACCTAGCTTTGGGACCATATTTTCATTATATATTTTTTCATGTCCCTGGCATTCATCCTTATGACACACTCAGTCTTAACACATTCTTGTTTGATTGAGACTCATTTACAGATGAATTAAGTTCAAGATAAATAAAATCATTTTCAGATACAAGACATTATACATCACTCTAGAAACTGGAGAAGAGAATTACAGGGAGAAGAAATAATATTACTGCACTATGGAAATTGTATGGCCAAGAAGAAACTAGGTTTTCCTTTAATTTCTGTAAAAACTTGCCTTCGTTATTCTAAAGTCCATCATTTTTATTTATGAAATATCTAAGACTTCAATTATTTTTTACTTTTATTTCATAACAGAATTGGTCTCTCCAGTGTCCATTCATCATCAACTATAGTATCTTTGTCTCCATTATGTCTCACAGTTTTTTCTTGATTATTTTGATACTTTTTTGTTATTTACTGCATATTTTTCACATAGTTCTGGCGTCTCACTTTTTACTTTGGTAACTTCCCCCATTCCAATGTTTTCCTCTCCTATAACCTTAGATTTTGATTTATAATGTTTCACAGAATCAAATTTGTTTAATGCGCTTATGTGATTGAATAATATTAGATTCATTTTATCTTTTTAAATTACCTCACAACCCATATTCTTTCTTGATTGTAAATAAAAGTGAGAGGATGACACTGTGTAAATATATTTTTAAAATTGCTCTTATCTTGGGAACATGCTCAAAAAGATCTTCATGACCCAGATAACTACAATGGTGTGATCACTCATCTAGAGCCAGACATCTTGGAATGTGAAGTCAAGTGTGCCTTAGAAAGCATCACTATGAACAAAGCTAGTGGAGGTGATGGAATTCCAGTTGAACTATTTCAAATTCTAAAAGATGATGCTGTTAAAGTGCTGCACTCAGTATGCCAGCAAATTTGGAAAACTCAGCAGTGGCCACAGGACTGGAAAAGGTCAGTTTTCATTCCAATCCCAAAGAAAGGCAATGCCAAAGAATGCTCAAACTACCGCACAATTGCACTCATCTCACACGCTAGTAAAGTAATGCTTAAAATTCTCCAAACCAGGTTCAGCAATGTGTGAACCGTGAACTTCCTGATGTTCAAGCTGGTTTTAGAAAAGGCAGAGGAACCAGAGATCAAATTGCCAACATCCACTGCAAAAAAGCAAGAGAGTTCCAGAAAAACATCTACTTCTGCTTTATTGACTGCACCAAAGCCTTTGACTGTGTGGATCACAACAAACTGTGGAAAATTCTGAAAGAGATGGGAATACCAGACACTTTACCTGCCTCCTGAGAAATCTGTATGCAGGTCAAGTAGCAACAGAACTGGACATGGAGCAGCAAAATGGTTCCAAATTGGGAAAGGAGTACATCAAGACTGTATATTGTCACCCTGCTTATTTAACTAATATGCAGAGTACATCAAGCAAAATGCCAGGCTGGATGAAGCACAAGCTGGTATCAAGGCTGAAATATCAATAACCTCAGACATGCAGATGACACCACCCTTATGGCAGAAAGTGAAGAGGAACTAAAAAGACTCTTGATGAAAGTGAAAGAGGAGAGTGAAAATGTTGGCTTAAAGCTCAACATTCAGAAAATGAAGATCACTGCATCTCGTCCTATCATTTCATGGGAAATAGATGGGGAAACAATGGAAATGGTGAGAGACTTTATTTTGGGTGGCTCCAAAATCACTGCAGATGGTGACTTCAGCCATGAAATTAAAAGACACTTGCTCCTTGGAAGAAAAGCTATGACTAACCTAGACAGCACATTAAAAAGCACAGACATTACTTTGCAGACAAAGGTTTGTCTATTCAAAGCTATGGTTTCTCCAGTAGTCATGTATGATGTGAGTTGGACTATAGAGAAAGCTGAGTGCTGAAGAATTGATGCTTTTGAACTGCGGTGTTGGAGAAGACTCTTGTAAGTCCCTTGGAGTGCACGATCGAACCAGTCAATCTTAAAGGAAATCAGTCCTGAATATTCATTGGAAAGACTGATGGTGAAGCTAAAGCTCCAATACTTTGGCCACCTGATGTGAAGAACTGACTCAACTGAAAAGCCCCTGATGCTGGGAAAGATTGAAGGCAGGAAGAGAAGGCGACAACAGAGGATGAGATGATTGGATGACATCACTGACTCAGTGGACATGATCTTGAGTGAGCTCTGGGAGTTGGTGATGGACAGGGAATCCTGGCGTGCTGCAGTCCATGGGGTCACAAAGAGTCGGACATGACTGAGCAACTTAACTGAACTGAACTGAGAACATTCTCATTTAGAAGCCATTTTTGCTTAGGTAATTGCCAACAACATATTTATTCATCTTGACCACTGAAAAACAAGACAGGACAAAAAGAGAGCTAGGAAGGCAATGCCAAAAAGCAGCTTATATCTTTGAAGTAGCAAAGGGAGTGAAGCCTAAGACAGAGAAGACAATAGCAAGATATCACAGACTCCCCTTTTGTAACTCAACTAATATTAGTGAGCCCCCTTTTAACTCAACTCAGACAAATTAAGTACAAAAAAACTTACTAACTGGACTGCTGAACCACTGTCAGTAATCTTGAGGAAATCATGAAAATAGGTAAAGATGCCTAAAACCTGGAAAGTTTCATTCTGGAAATCATTTGACAGGTATATCTTGCCTTTATCCTTAAAAATGTCAACAGTATAATATTGTAAATGACTTATGCATACTTAGAAGAGCTCTAGGAGACAGAAAAAGTCTGTTGGTTACAAGTCATACCAAATGAGTCTCATTTTCTTTCTTGATAGTGTGACAAGATAGATAAAAAAGAGAATGCCCTAGATATAGTATATAATATTCTCTACAAGTCATTTGACAAAGAGTCTTATAATGTCCTAGTCAATAAGATGAGAAAATGGAAGTTGGAGTGAACAACTAAACATAAACAGGATTAATTTTTGCTATTCTGAAAAGACCATTAAAAAGTTGTGCTACAGAACTCTGTTCATGACCTTGTTCTCTTAAGCTTTTTTAGTATTATTTGGATGAAAATGCAGAAGGCAAGTTTATCATGTATGTAAAAGTAACAAGGGCTTCCAGGATGGCTTAGTGGTAAAGAATCCACCTGCAATACAGGAGACACAGGAGACATGGGTTCAGTCCCTGGGTCTGAAAGATCGCCTGGAGGAAGAAATAGCCACTGACTCCAGTATTCTTGCCTGAAATATTTCATTGACAGAAGGAGCCTGGTGGGCTACAGTCCATAGGTTTACAAAGAGTCAGGCATGACCGAGCGACTGAGCACACAAAAGTTACAAATCTGGTAATGATAGTTAACATTTTGAATGACAATATTGTAAAAGATGTTGAATATTTATTTAGATCAAAATGGAACTTTATGGAAATTCTAGAAAAATGCATCTACCCCAGAAAAAAGAGAGAAAGAAAAACAGTATGAAATTAATAAAAAGTAATGTAATATGCACAAATGTAAAGTTCTGTGTTTAATTTAGAAAATCAGAGAACTGAAAGAAAATCCTGAGAGCAATTAATGGGGAAAAAGATAATGAATTGTATTGAACATAAGCACCCTTTGAACCAGCTAATACAACAAAATGAAGCAAAACAAAATAATGAATAGAATCTTGGGTGGCACTAGTAAGAGCCTAAAGTCCAGGTCTGTAAAATCAGTGTAATAACAATGAAGATGATGATTATACCTTACCTATGAGGCTATTGCAAGAATTTAATGAGAAAATCCATGTAAAACATTTGGCACTAGGTTAAATATAAACATTCAATACACTATTATTAGTTATTAACAAGAAATAAAATAGTCCTACTTTACTTGTGTCAAATTACATCTGGAAGAGTATGCCCATATGAAAGGTACTGAGGAGGATAAAAATACTGGAACCAAAAGGAGGACTGGAGAAAACTTGCAGTGTGAAAGATGAAATACGATAGTCTTTCAAAACACTAAGGATTGAAACTAAAATTGAACATCGCTCAGTCGTGTCCAACTCTTTGTGACCCCATGGACTATACAGTTCATGTTATTTTCTCCAGGCCAGAATACTGGAGTGGGTAATCTTTCCCTTCTCCAAGGGATCTTCCTAACCCAGGGATCAAACCCAGGTCTCCTTCATTGCAGGTGGATTCTTTACCAGCTGAGCCACCAAGGAAGCCCACTAAGGGTTAGTAGAGAAGAATTAAATTTACTCTTCATGACTCCAGGTATTACCAATAAGAGAAAGAAACTGGTATTACCATAAGGAGGCTCATTTTTTGTTCTACAAGGACAAAATTTTTAATAATCAGAGTTATTCCAAGTTGGAATGAATTACTCAGGTGGCGATAAGTTTGTTGTCACTTGACATAGTCAGGCAAATGCTAGATGACCACCTGGCAGGGAATTCTGTAGAAGGGATTCTTGCCTGTATTATATTTATGTAGTCATCTATTTATTAATTCCATCATGAAACAGATATTTAAGGAGCCCCTACAGTAGGTCAGCATTCTGATAAGTTCTAGTGGACATCTAAGGTTCTTTTCAAGTAAATGATTACATGATTATGAAGAAACAGGTTATCTTAAGCTTTCACACAGAAACATCTAAGCTCAATATACAGGCTATTAGAAATTACTTCTGCTCTCCACCCCCAACAGCCCCTAACATTACTTACTGCAAGAGTAAATATCTACTATCTTATTCCATGGTCTGCACTGGAAACCAATGCCTTATGAATCACATTAAGTTGAAGGCTTTGCCATTTCATCAGCTTGACTGTTTTTTCCCAAATCAGCTGTGCCAGAAGTATCACCCATAGTTTTCAACTCAAGTTTTGCTGCCTCATGTTGAAATGGCATTTTCTTTTCAATGTAAACATTTTGAGAAACACTGTGAGGAGATTTCATTGAATCAAATGTACCAGAATAGCTATGCTTAGCCTGCTAGGTGAGATCCTTTGCTGAAACAATATTAAAACAAAAACACTCACTCTTTGTAAAAGGAGAGCTATAAACAATATTCACACACTGTGTTCCACATGAAGTAGTCTCCCTGCTGCAGTCAGCAATATTTCCTGCCAAATTCACTGACTGCCTTAGCCTGACCTTGAGTGGATAAACAATATAACCCTCCATGCCACACCTCACCAACCTCTGCTAGTCAAGAAAGGCATGCTTCTTTCCTAATTACATCACAAATGCAGCTTATTGTACTAAAACAGCAAAGCATTTGAATTAAAAATCACTTGTCCAAGACTTCGTAGCTAACATAGCAAAACAACCCCCCTCAAAGTCTCAAACACACAAGGGAAGAACACAGCATGGGGTCATTAGTAAGAGCAGCTTGAACACATACAAAATGCCCTAGGAGGAACAGGATGATAGCACAGAGGTGAGAAGACTGTGACAAAAATATTCAGTGGAATGGGAGCATAATAAACAGCTTGGGCAGACATTCCTAAGAGAGATTGGAAGTAGTTTGAACGTTGGTGAATGTTCTTTTTCCAAAGGAGGCAAGTAAGAAATTAAAAAAAAAATTAATATAAGTATAAAACATTAAAATAAATATAAAATAGTGTGAACAGTTCACACCTTCCCTCCCCACCACACTCCCAGACTGTTTTCTATGCAGGACACACATAAGCAGTAAAATAATGGCAATTGTCATTCTTCTCTACTTGTTTGGAATAAGTTGTTCC
This sequence comes from Capricornis sumatraensis, assembly GCF_032405125.1. NCBI lineage: Eukaryota > Metazoa > Chordata > Mammalia > Artiodactyla > Bovidae > Capricornis > Capricornis sumatraensis. Next base: position 66,431,943 of record NC_091092.1, on the reverse strand, counting down.
TTGCCCTGGTGGAGTGCAAGTCTATTCTAAAATACTTGCAAGTCTATTCTAATACATTTTTTAAAACCGGGTATACATTTGTATCCACTCAGAAACATCTGTATCCACTCAGAAACATCTGTATTGTCATCATTTCCAAGAGAAGTGGGAATGTTAAAAGGGTATCAACTTAGAAATATTAAAATACATCAACAAAGTAGAACTTTCTAGCATAAAATGAAGTGACTTAAATACTGCCCCTTATTCTGTCCCTTGTACCAAAGGCTGAATGATGCCATCATTCTGTTCCAGAAGGAATATTAGGATGATATAATAGAGCTGTCCTTGGTGGGAAGGTAGCATGCCTGGCATAACTTTGCCTCCTTGAGTGGACAGTAAACAAACTGAAGGAAGTATAATCAATCACAGCTACATAGAGCTTCATGGCCAACAGAGATGAGAAAGGTTAATGGTTAAAAAGTTACAAAATTCATATAACATGAAAATCAGCAGTGTGTATCCTTCTCTCAAAGACTAAAGAAATAGATTATGAGTTTTGAAATGTTGGTCGTTGAGGGCTTTTAAAAGGGCCTTGATTCAAAACATCAAATAACATGGTAATACTTAAAAATGGGTAAAATGCTTGAACAAATAATTTACAAAAGTACAAATAACTAGTGAATATATGGAAAAAAATCATCCTCACTGGAAATCAAGGGTAACAATTACTATTTCCACACAATGACTATAGAGAAAGTATGACACGTGACAGAGAAGGTAGAGAATTGAAGGAGAAATTCTTTGGAGAAACTTGAGGGATGTGATATGTGGTGGACTTTGGGTCCTAAAAAAATAGGAAAGAATAATATAAAGAGCACAGGCAAAGGGATTATTTAGAGTGGAACAGGAAAGAGACAACAGGAAGATGTAAAACAGGGGAAAAATGTGTATGAATATAGATAAGTGCAAGTATGGAGTGATTTAGTTTTCCCTGGTGGCTCAAACAGTAAAGAATCTGCCTGAAATGCAGGAGACCTGAGATCGAGCCCTGTGTCTGGAAGATCCCTTGGAGAAGGGAATGGTAACCCATCCCAGTATTCCTGCCTGGAAAATTCTATGGACAGATGAACCTGGCAGGCTACAGTCCATGGGGTCACAAAGAATCAGACATGACTGAATGACTACATACACACACACACACATACACAATGATTTGCTTAGAGAGTATAGCTTAATGGCTTATGAAGGAGGTGAGATAGTTTGCTGAGACTGGAGGCATGGGGGTTTGCAGGTGACTTGAAAGGAGGGATAGATAGAAGTAAGTATCTTGTGGATGGATGTCAGATAGTAGATGAGATGGTGGATGGTGCAGTATGGAATGAAGGATGAGGGAAGGAAAGACCAAAGGAGTCTGGCAACCTGATAGAAAAACAATGGGGATTCAAAAGACTAGAGACATTCATAAGGTAGAATATAAGTGTTGCAGAAGGGAGGAAAGGAGAGAATGGAATGGTTAGAGGTTATTATAGTCATAGAGTAGGATAATGAAGTATAAAATTTTAGGAGTCAAACACTCCCAGGCAAAGGTGAGTCCATGGTTTGACCAGCAGATATGGAGGTAATCAGGAGAGTTGGGAAATAAATAGTGAAAAAATAAAGGGTAAATTTTAAGAGTAGATATGGGATAACTTCAAAATATATCTCAAATCAGACCATTTCTCACCAATTCCACTACAACTACTAGGTCCTAGCTACCATTAGCACTAACCTCTTAAAAAAAAAAAAAAAGTTGATCTCTTAGATTTCTTTTATGCCCACACCTCATCCCCCATCCTAGTCAGCTCCTCAACACATTGGCCAGAATATTAATATTATATGAGCTCATGCTCCTTCCCTCCTTTTCTCAAAATCCAACTTTCTACTGCCTTCCCATTATAGTTACTTGCCTATAACTCTTACATGATCGGACACTCCACTTTTCCAACCTTATCACCTAGCACTTTTCCTGTCCTGGTCGTGCTTCAACTACATTGGGTTCCTTGCTGTTCTAAGAGCATAATATGCATGCCTTAGAGGCCAAGGGCCTTTGGGCCTTTGGACTTGTTCTCTCTGCCTATAATGCAACTTCACAACCATCTGCAGATCTCCTCATGATTCTTCCTCTTTATTTAAAATCTAAATTTATTTATTTTTGTGGGAGGGGGGTTCATGTTTGGGATCGCATGTACACCCGTGGTGGATTCATGTCAATGTATGGCAAAACCAATACAGTATTGTAAAGTAAAATAAAGTAAAAATAAAAATTAAAAAAAATCTAAATTTATTTATTTTAATCGGAGGCTAATTACTTTACAATGTTGTATTGATTTTGCCATACATCAACATGAATCCTCCACGGGTTCTTCCTCTTACTTCATTCAAGTTTATGTTAAAATCTCCAAGGGAGAGGGTGGGATGATTTGGGAGAATGGCACTGAAACATGTATACTATCATGCAAGAAATGAATCACCAGTCTATGTTCCATACAGGATACAGGATGCTTGGGGCTGGTGCACGGGGATGATCCAGAGAGATGATATGGGGTGGGAGGTGGGAGGGGGATTCAGGATTGGGAACTCATGTACACCCGTGGCGGATTCATGTCAATGTATGGCAAAACCAATACAGTATTTTAAAGTAAAACAAAGTAAAAATAAAAATTAAAAAAAAAAATCTCCTCACAGAGAAACCTTTCCTTAACTATCCTACTTAAAATGATAAGCCTCCGTCTTTCCCTACCTCAATACATTGCATTATTTTTCTCATAATGCTTATCACTCACCGAGATATTTTATGTTTATTCAGTTGTTCATTCCCCTGCTCCACCCTCCATCTGGAATTTATGCTCTTCAGGGATAATGACTTCATATGTCTTGTTCCTTGTTTGTAGCACAGAAAAAAAAAATTGGAGGCACAAAGTAGAAGTCAAAACAAACACTGGAACACTTGCTCGACGAAGAGCTTTGTTCTAAGTGCTGGAGCTACAAAGATGAATACGATGTAGTCCTTACTATAAGCAATAGCAAGGAACCAAGAGGATAACAGAGTTGAGTACAATGCCTGGAGAGTGGCAAAAAACAAAGCAGTTGTTAAGATAGTAACTAAAGACTAAGGCATGGCTACTGATTTATCAGTTCAGTTCAGCTCAGTTCAGTCGCTCAGCCGTGTCTGACTCTTTGCGACCCCATGAATGGCAGCACACCAGGCTTCCCTGTCCATCACCATCTCACAGAGTTCACTCAGACTCACGTCCATCGAGTCCGTGATGCCATCCAGCCATCTCATCCTCTGTCGTCCTCTTTTCCTCCAGCCCCCAATCCCTCCCAGCATCAGGGTCTTTTCCAATGAGTCAACACTTCGCATGAGGTGGCCTAAGTACTGGACTTTCAGCTTTAGCATCATTCTCTTCAAAGAACACACAGGTATGATCTCCTTTAGAAAGGACTGGTTGGATTTCCTTGCAGTCCAAGGGACTCTCAAGAGTCTTCTCCAACACCACAGTTCAAAAGCATCAATTCTTTGGCGCTAGGCTGTCTTCACAGTCCAACTCTCGCATCCATACATGACCACTGGAAAAACCATAGCCTTGACTAGATGGACCTTTGTTGGCAAAGTAATGTCTCTGCTTTTCAATATGCTATCTAGTTGGTCATATCTTTTCTTCCAAGGAGTAGGCATCTTTTAATTTCATGGCTGCAGTCACCATTTGCAGTGATTTTGGAGCCCCCCAAAAAATAAATTCTGACACTGTTTCCACTATTTCCCCATCTATTTCCCATGAAGTGATGGGACCAGATGCCATGATCTTTGTTTTCTGAATGTTGAGCTTTAAGCCAACTTTTTCGCTCTCCTCTTTCACTTTCATCAAGAGGCTTTTTAGTTCTTCTTCACTTTCTGCCATAAGGATGATGTCATCTGCATATCTGAGGTTATTGATATTTCTCCCAGCAATCTTGATTCCAGTTTGTGCTTCAGTGAGCCCAGCATTTTGCATGATGTACTCTGCTATGAGTTAAATAAGCAGGGTGACAATATATAGCCTTGATGTGCTCCTTTTCCAATTTGGAACCAGTCTGTTGTTCCATGTCCAGTTCTAACTGTTGCTAGTTGACCTGCATATAGATTTCTCAAGAGGCAGGTCAGTTGGCCTGTTATTCCCATTTCTTTAGAATTCCCCACAGTTTGTTGTGATCCATACAGTCAAAGGCTTTGGCATACTCAATAAAGTAGAAATAGATGTTTTTCAGGAACTCTCTTGCTTTTTTGATGATCCAACAGATGTTGGCAATTTGATCTCTGGTTCCTCTGCCTTTTCTAAATCCAGCTTGAACATCTGAAATTTCTTGGTTCATGTACTATTGAAGCCTGGCTGGAGAATTTTGAGCACTACTTTACTAGTGTGTGAGATGAGTGCAATTGTGTGGTAGTTTGAGCATTCTTTGGCATTGCCTTTCTTTGGAATTTGAATGAAAACTGACCTTTTCCAGTCCTGTGGCCACTGCTGAGTTATCCAAATTTGCTGGCATATTGAGTGCAGCACTTTCACAGCATCATCTTTTAGGATTAGTAATAGCTCAACTGGAATTCAATCACCTCCACTAGCTTTGCTCATACTGATGCTTCCTAAGGCCCACTTGACTTCACATTCCAAGATGTCTGGCTCTAGGTGAGATATCGTACCATTGTGATTATCTGGGTCGTGAAGATCTTTTTTGTACAGTTTTTTTGTGTATTCTTGCCACCTCTTCTTAATATCTTCTGCTTCTGTTAGGTACATACCACTTTTGTCCTTTACTGTGCCCATATTTGCATGAAATTTTCCCATGGTATCTTCAATTTTCTTGAGGAGATCTCTAGTCTTTCCCATTCTGTTCTTTTCCTCTATTTCTTTGCATTGATTGATGAGGAAGGCTTTCTTATCTCTCCTTGCTATTCTTTGGAACTCTGTATTCAGAGGCTTATATCTTTCCTTTTCTCCTTTGCTTTTCACTTCTCTTCTTTTCACAGCTATTTGTAAGGCCTCCTCAGATAGCCATGTTGCTTTTTTTTGCATTTCTTCTCCATGGGGATGGTCTTGATCCTTGTCTCCTGTACAATGTCACGAACCTCTGTCCATAGTTCTTCAGGCACTCTGTCTGGCAGATCTAGTCCCTTAAATCTATTTCTCACTTCCACTGTATAATCGTTAGGGATTTGATTTGGGTCATACCTGAATGGTCTAGTAGTTTTCCCTACTTTTTCAATTTATGTCTGAATTTGGCAATAAGGAGTTCATGATCTGAGCCACAGTCAGCTTCCAGTCTTGTTTTTGCTGACTGTATAAAAATTCTCCATCTTTGGCTGCAAAGAATGTAATCAATCTGATTTCAGTATTGACCATCTGGTTATATCCATGTGTAGAGTTGTCTCTTGTGTTGTTGGAAGAACGTGTTTGCTATGACCAGTGCATTCTTTTGTCAAAACTCTATTAGCCTTTTCCTTGCTTCATTCTGTACTCCAAGGCCAAATTTGCCTGTTACTCCAGGTGTTTCTTGAATTCCTACTTTTGCATTCTAGTCCCCTATAATGAAATGGACACCTTTTTTTGTGTGTTAGTTCTAGAACGTCTTGTAGGTCTTCATGGAACCATTCAACTTCAGTTTCTTCAGCATTACTTGTTGGGACATAGACTTGGTTTACTGTGATATTGAATAGTTTGCCTTGAAAATGAACAGAGATTATTCTGTCATTTTTGAGGTTGCATCCAAGTACTGCATTTTGGATTCTTTTGTTCATTGTGATGTCTACTCCATTTCTTCTAAGGGATTCTTGTCCACAGTAGTAAATATAATGGTCGTCTGAGTTAAATTCACCCATTCCAGTCCATTTTATTTAGCTGATTCCTAAAATGTTGGTGTTCACTTTTGCCATCCCCTGTTTGACCATTACCAATTTGCCTTGGTTCACAGACCTAAAATTCCAGATTCCTATGCAATATTGCCCTGTACAGCATCCGACTTTGCTACCATCACCAGTCACATCCACAACTGGGTGTTGTTTTTGTTTTAGCTCCATCTCTTCATTCTTTCTGAAGTTATTTCTCCACTCTTCTCCAGTAGCATATTGGGCACCTACCAACCTGGGGATCTTTCAGTGTTCTATTTTTTCGCCTTTTCATACTGTTCATGGGGTTCTCAAGGCAAGAATATTGAAGTGGTTTTCCATTCCCTTCTCCAGTGGACCACATTTTGTCAGAACTCTCCACCATGTCCTGTCTGTCTTGGGTGGCCCTACACAGCATGGCTAATAGTTTCATTGAGTTAGACAAGGCTGTGGTCCATGTGATCAGATTGGTTAGTTTTCTGTGATTGTGGTTTTCAGTCTATCTTCCCTCTGATGGGGAAGGATAAGAGGCTTACGGAAACTTCCTGATGGGAAAGTCTGACTGAAGGGGAAACTGGGTCTTGTTCTGTTGGGCGGGGCCATGCTCAGTAAATCTTTAATCCAAAAATAATGATATCACTTATATGTGGAATCTAATAAATGGGTTCAAATAAACTTGTCTGAAAAACAGCAGTATACTGACCAATATAGAAAACAAACTTATGGTTTCCTGGGGGTAAGAGGTGTAGGGACAGTTGGGAAATTGGGATTGACATATACACACTACTATATATAAAATAGATAACTAATAAAGACCTACTGTATAGCACAGGGAACTCTACTCAATACTCTTTAATGCCTTATACCAGAAAAGAATCTAAAAAAAGAGTGGATATATGTGTGTGTTTAACCAATTCACTTTGATGTACACCAGTAACATTCACAACATTGTAAATCAACTACACTCCAATAAAAATTAAAACAAAATCATGTACTATGAGGGAAGTTTTCCAAAAGGAAAACACTATGAATTTTAACTGTATGTTATGCATGTCATAATTTTGGCCAGATAGACTTCAACTTTCCTCAACAACCAACCAATGGACTTCCACACGCAGAACTTCCTGCCTAGACCTCATTAGGAAATGAGATGCAATGGAGAAACCAAGGACCTTAAGGGTGTGTCTGCATCAAGCATTGTGAAATAATTAATTACTGCTGCTTCTGTGATCATGAGAATTCTAGGTGACATTTATGCCAGCCCAGTAAAGCTCATACTGTGACATTAAAAATACCTGAGCTATTACCCCTTATCCAATATAATTTTTCTCTTCTCTCTCTCTCTCCAAAATACCAAAAAATGAATTACAAAAGGCCCCAACACATTTTCTTAGAGCTTTGGAGTCCTTAAGTCTCTAAGATGCTCCCTTGGTCACCAAGGATTTTCGTATTGAATGATAAACCCGGTCCAATTGCCAAGACACTTCATGATGGGAATACCTGAAAATATTGAATGTAGGTAACAGTTGAAAATAGGGAATGTGTCACAATTTTAAGACTTGAGTATAAACCCACATACAGGAATCAGAAAGCATCAAACCAATTAAATCATCTGCTGCTTCATTTTCTATGTTGAGTTGCTCGATTTTACAGCATAAATCTTGTAGTCTCTTAACTTCGTTTTAGATGGAGTCTCTGTTTTGTGGATACATTGAGTTGACCCCAAAGTTTGTAAGATGGTACAGAAAAACGTGAATGAAATTTTCAGCTAAACCAATAGAAAAAACTACTGATTGAAGCTGTGCTAACTTTTTGAAAATTTTTTGCCCCCTGAAAAGAGAAATGACCGAAATCACAGAAGATGATATAAAAGCTTACATGAATAGAGTACTTACCACATTCTAAGTTCTTGTACTATGCATAACCTTGATACTCTATGTCTCATTTAATCCTCAAGACAATTATGTAAGGTAGATAATGTAATTATTTGCATTTTACAAATAAAGAAACCAAGAGTAAGTAAGGTTAAACTGATTTTCCAAAGCTACACAACTTTAAGTGTCAGAGCTAGAATTCAAACCAAGACCTATTTGAGACTTAGGACAATACACTGAAAAAGCATGTCTCATAAGACAGAATAATTCAATTAAAATTTAGTGCTTATATATGGTGTTATTATAAATGAACCTCAAAGAAGTCACCTTCTTAGCATAATAGCCATACCAAACTATTAAATTATAGAGTAATGCAAAACCTAACCCAGACTACCCACTCAGATATGAGGTATTGTTGACAGTCATTAAAAAAAATTATTTTTAATTAGTAGATAATTGCTTTACAATGTTGTGTTGGTTTCTGCCATACAATAGTGTGAATCAACTATAAGTATACATATATCCCCTCCCTCTTGAGCCTCCCTCACACCCCCTCATCCCATCCCTCTTGGTCATCACAGGGCACAGAGCTGAGTTCCCTGGGCTATACAGCTGCTTCCCACTAGCTACCTGTTTTACACATAGTAGTGCATATATGTCAGTGCTACTTTCTCATTTCACCCCCTCCCTCCTTCCCTAACTGCATCAACAAGTCCATTCTCTACATCTGCATCTCTATTCCTGCCTTGCAAATAGGTTCATCAGTACCATTTTTCTAGATTATATATATATATATATATAGATATATAGATATATAGATAGATATATAGATATATATAGATATATAGATATATATATGCATTAATATACAATATGGGCCAGTTCTTCAGAGCACTGCTGCTGCTGCTGCTAAGTCACTTCAGTTGTGTTCGACTCTGTGCTACCCCATAGATGGCAGCCGACCAGGCTCCCCTGTCCCTGGGATTCTCCAGGCAAGGGTACTGGAGTGGGGTGCCATTGCCTTCTTTGCTTCAGAGCACTAAATACAGTCATATCCCACTCCAGAAACTTTCTTCCTCCTCTTTTAAGAATCCAGTTTCAATCTTTATAGAGACCACATTGTAACACTTTGCTTATTGTATATGCTTCCCTCCTCTTTTCAAATAAAATCTGTCAATGAAATGATGAAGGAAGAAAATAATTCCAACATTCTTACACTAAAGTGTTGAAATCAACATGTACCTTTCAGCAAAGTTAAGGCCTTGTTGATAATTTGTTTTTTTGGTTGCACTTGGTCTTCATCGTGGCACACAGGTTCTTAGTTGCAGTATGTGGGCTTTCTCTAGTTGTGGTACGCCAGCTTAGTTACCCGGGTGCATGTGTGATTTTAGTTCCCCAACCAGGGATTGAATCCACACCCCCTGCAGTGGAAGGCAGATTCTCAACCACTGGCCCACCAGGGAAATCCTTTGATATTTCTTTTTAAAGTGTTATGTAGAGTAATTTGTTTATTTTTCTATTACCAATTCTAGTGATTAAATTGAATTAAGTTCTCCTTTGATTACCCTGAAATCACTAATATTTATCAGAAAAAAAAATGACCATGTTTGTTAATTTGTATGCACAGCTAGCTTTTATTATTATTATTTTTTAATTTCTTACATATTTCATGGTGGAACACTTCTTATACTTAAGGTTCAATTCAATATTTGTGTTCATAAATGACTACCCAGCACAACAGATGTAAAAATAATAATCCATGTACAAAATATTGCTAACAATACTTCAGTCATCTTTTTGTTTTTTAACTTGAACAATATCCTAACTAATAAAAAAGTCAAAATTCTATAAACAAAGTTTGTCTCAATATGAAGAGTTTTAGTCCTGATTAGTAGAGTGATTCTGAGTCATCAATTGCAAGCTAAATTATCATTATCATCATCACTGTGCGGGATGGTTCCAGGAAACTCCTTGAGGAATAGTGCCTAATCAATGCAGATAAGTTCTTCAAACACCCTCTTGATGGTGACCTGAAGGATGCAATGAGTGGAGTTATAAGCAATCTGATTCAATGGCACAGATAAGCTATGTTTCATTTTCTCTACCTTGTGATATAAGACCTGAGTCAAATATTGTCTTTTATAAAGAATTTTACCATGACTTATTTCTTAAGGCCAACAAGTCAAAAAGTCATATGTTGATGCAATTTGAGCAAAAGTTGAGGCAATCACATACTAAACAAAATGTGGCTAATATTAAAAATGACTTATTTTTCCTCCAGGGGGAAAAAATGGTGAAGACCTGAGAGGTGAAGGACATCATTAATGGTGTCATTGCCAGATGGGAATAGATGGGTTGAGGAGAAAAAAATAATAATAATCACTGCACATTGATGAGGAGAGGAAAAGTAAGTTCCAAACTTATTCTGTGCCAAGGAAGTAAAATTTATCATTTTTGTACAATTCTCCCTAACTAGTAGGGTACAAATGTAATATATATTAGGTAACAAAACTGAGATAAGTTTCAAAACCACTAAGTACTTTTCTGATGAATCAAATACTTGTAAAAATTCATACACATACAAGCTATATTCTCACAATCACGCAACATTAAAGAATACTTAAAGGAAGCTCTCCAAGCTCTCCAATGGATAATTTCTTTATCCATTCATCCATTGACAGACACTTAGGTCAGCCATTTTTTGGTTATTGCAAATAACCCTGCAATGAATATAGTGGTGCATGTATCTTTTCTAGTTAATGTTTTGTTTTGTTTTCTTCACATAAACACCTAGAAGTGGAACTGCTTGATCACACAGTAGCTCTTTTTTCTGTTTTTTTTGTTTTTGTTTTTGTTTTTTTGGAAATCTCTGTAATATTTTCCACAGTGGCTTCACCAATTTATCAACAGGGCACAAGGTTTCCCTTTTCTCCACATCTTCACCAACAACTTTTATTTCTTGCCTTTTTGGTAAGAGCTATTTGACTTTCATTTCCCTGATGATTAGTGATACTGAGCAGCTTTTTGTATACCTGTTAGTTATCTGTATGTCTTCTTTGAAAAAATGTCTAAATAGATCTTCTGCCTTTTTTTGCCTGGAGAATCCCAGGGACAGCAGAGCCTGGTGGGCTGCCGTCTACGGGGTCGCACAGAGTCGGACACGACTGAAGCGACTTAGCAGCAGCAGCAGCCTATTTTTAATTCGATTTTTTTTTAACAAAGCATAATATTAGTATCTATAATTGGTGTTGGTTGCAATTAATACATTAATTAATTGTACAATGACTATGGCTGGGTCAACATCCTAACACTGCTTTAAGTTGTCATTTTGTCCGTATAGCAATAGTTAACATTATGTGCTAAAGATGGAAAGCCCTGAGATGATTTGATAAACAGATTTCGTAATTCCAGAAAAGGTCTCTCTAGCATTTCGCTGCTTATGTTTTTTTTTTTCCTTTACTTTGACAAATATTTAACTTGAATTTAATTAAGGTTATAGTAAAAAGAAAGCCAAGACACAAGAAAGTGATAAAACAAATTCAGAAGGTGGAACATTCTATGTAGCAAATGACAGGATCTTTTCAGCAAGTCAAATTATTGAAAATTAAAAGAAATGAAACAAATACAAGAAAATCATATTGGATTGGATCTTAATTCACACTGTTCTAAAGAATTCACATTAATTCACATGTTCTAAAGAACATATTCTCGACAACTGCAGCTGAATATAATTATTAATATTGTTTTTATAGCTAAACTCAACACATTATTCAGATTTTCTCAGTTTATTCCTAATGTCTTATTTTGCTCCAGGTAACTACATATAATATATGTTTTTCAGGCCCTGCTTTGAGATTCTCTAACTTCAGGGGAGTGGTTTGTTGCATAATGTATTCTAATCAAATACAGTACTAGAAAAAAAAAAAAGAATTTTACCATGAAATCTCTATATTCTACTGAAGGCAATGTGATTGAAACCATTTTTGTGTTTTCATTTTGTTCATTAATTTTGATAAAATAATTTGCAACATTTGATTTTCTTTTTAAAATGATTATTTGAACCATTTGTCAAGCACTTTTCTCAAAGGCAAATGGGTGCCTTCATGATACCCCTTGGTTTTATTTTCTCAGTACCCATGAGTTCTGTCATGGTGACAGCACATGTATTTTTTTATACTTTATGTATGGCCCATAGTATGTACTTGATAAACACTTGTTGAATGAATAGATAAATAATCTATTAAGCATTCAGATGAAAATATACATTATGGTAGATGTGTCACTCTGTGCAAATTGGCTAGTCTATTAGTTGTCTACATGTTAGTATCTTGAATCTTTTTCTTACTCTGTGCATTCTCCATAGATTATCTTACATATTCTCATAATTGGAGCAGTTACCTCAGTTTATGACCCTCAAATCTCTATCACTTACCCCAGATATTTCTCCTAGGTTCCAGATCAACTATCCAATTGCTTACTGAACATTTCCACTTGGATATTTATCAAACATTTCATATGCAACACATCCATATTTGAACTTATCTCTATCCCCACATTTCAAATTTGTTTTTCTGTGTTCCCTGTCCCAATAAATGCCACCACTGTCTATCTAATTCTACAATTCATATTTTGGGTGTCATATTTGATTCCTCCTTCATTCTGATCTCCTACATTATCAGGTTGATTCTATAGGCCTAATGAGTCTTCAATTTGTCAATTTCTTTCATTTTTCCCAGTGTGGAATGGAATGGCCTGTTTTTATTATTAAACTTTTTATTATTTTGTATTGAAGTATAGCCAATTAGCAATGCTGCGATAGTTTCAGGTGGACAGCAAAATGACTCAGCCATACCTATATGCATATCAATTCTCCCTCAAACTCCCCTCCCATCCGGGCTGCCACATAACATGAAGCAGAGTTCCCTGTTCTATACAGCAGGTCCTTGTGGATTCTCCATTTTAAATAGAGCAGTGTGTGCATGTTCATCCCAAACTCCCTAACTATCCCATGTAACCCTTGTAATCTTTGATGTAATCTTTGATTCTTCTTTCTCCCTAATCTGGTGTATTTAATCAACTACTGAATCAAGTTGATTCTATCTTCTTTTATAGATAAGCCTTCAATTTATTAATGTCTTCTCATATTCATTGTCACCACTTTAAATCAAATTACCATCATTTCTTACATGGACTGCTGCAACAATCTCTTAACAGGTCGTCTTTCATACAGGCCATCCTTACTGTAACTTCTCTTCTCCCTAAATTCATTTTCCACACTGTAGCTAAACGGAAATATTCAGCTAATAAATTCAAAAAGCATTTTATTATACAATAACTTATATACCAGTTCATGTGTATCCAAAAATTTTCAGTTTTATTTTCTTCTATTTTGACTTTGGATAAGTACAATTTTCATGCTTACAAAGTATCTCAGACTTCACTTACCCTGGTACTTATATTATATCATAATTGTTGATTTACTGGAACAATGAACTGGTTCCAGACTGGGAAAGGAGTATGTCAAGTCTGTATGTTGTCACCCTGCTTATTTATCTTATATACAGAGTGCATCATGAGAAATGCCAGGCTGGATGAAGCACAAGCTGGAATCAAGATTGCCAGGAGAAATATCAATAACCTCAGATATGCAGATGATACCACCCTTATGGCAGAAAACAAAGAGTAACTAAAGAGCCTCTTGATGAAAGTGAAAGAGGAGAGTGAAAAAGTTGGCTTAAAACTCAACATTTAAAATCTAAGATCATGGCAACTGGTCCCATCACTTCCTGACAAATAGATGGGGAAACAATGGAAACAGTGAGAGACTTTATTTTCTTGTGCTCCAAAATCACTGCAGATGGTGACTGTGGCCATAAAATTAAAAGACACTTGCTCCTTGGAAGAAAAACTATGACTAACCTAGACAGCATATTAAAAACACAGACATTGCCGACAAAGGTCCATCTAGTCAAAGCCATGGTTTTTCCAGTAGTCATGTATGGATATGAGAGTTGGACCATAAAGAAAGCTGAGTGCTGAAAAATTGGTGTTTTTAACTGTGGTGTTGGAGAAGACTCTTGAGAATCCCTTGGACTGCAAGGAGATCAAATAAGTCAATCCTAAAGGAAATCAGTCCTGAATATTCATTGGAAGGGCTGATGGTGAAGCTGAAGCTCCAATACTTTGGCTGCCTGATGCGGAAAATTGACTCATTGGAAAAGACTCTGATGCTGGGAAAGATTGAAGGCAGGAGAAGAAGAGGATGACAGAGGATGAGATAGTCAGATGGCATCACCAACTCAATGAACATGAGTTTTAAGCAAGCTCCAGGAGTTGGTGATGGACTGGGAAGTGTGGTGTGCTGCAGTAATGGGGTTGCAAACAGTAGAACATAATTGAGCAACTGAACTGAACTGATCGATTTACTAATCTGCATACCTTCATAGACTGTGAGCTCCTGGAAGGCAGAGGCTTATTTCATATACCTGTCACCTAGCCAGTGCTTGACACATAGTAAGTGCTTAATAATTATTTGCTTTGTGAATAAAAGAAAGAAGAAAGTTTGAAAAATGGAAAGGAAGGAGGGAGGAAGAAAGAATGAAAGAGAAAGAAAGAGAGAAAGAAAGAGCAAAATTAAATCCATCTAATTATTCTGAAAAACGTCATAGGAGGCTGAAAGGCAAAGTAATGGATTATTTAGAAGTCATGGATATCCAAAGTGTATACTTTATTAGAATCAATCAGTTGGAGCAGAAACAAGGAAACTGGCAATGCCTTCAAAAGAGTCTTTTCATTTTAAATTTATGAATAGGACTGGGATTAAAGATGGGTAAGTATTCTGAAGAAAAGGACTTTTTTTTGCTGGGGGCATAGGTTTTATTTATCGTGTTTTTCTTATTGTGTTTTGTTTTTAACTCCAAGTCAAGGCAATAGATGCAAGGTCTTATGATATAGCAAGCAAAGGTGTGTCATATGAGCTGTATCATGATAGTCATCCTTTTGGTCTGGAGACATGAGTCTGCCTGCTTTTTGTCTCCATCCAGAAAGGACTAGTCCTAGCTAGATTCCTAACAATCTAAGATGTCATAAAGCTGATTGATTTTGAAATCTGTTGAATGATTCATGTGGGCTATAATGGCTTTTATTTGTTCTATCATTTTACATGGTTATTCTGTGATTGGCATTTATGCAAACTGTATATTTAAAGTATGTTTTCTAAGCAAGGACCCCTGATGATTTTAGTAAACATGTTTAAAGATCGTATCTTAAAGTCTGACAGACAAAGCCAGTAATATGTCATGATATCCGTTAGGGGCATGTCAGAGACAAGTGGGAATGAAGGAGGAAGAGAATGACAGATTTAACTCTCTTTTCTCAGTGGAAGCACAGATTCTCAACCGCAGGACTTCCAGGGAAATCCCTGTTTTAACTCTTTCACTTCCAGAAAGCAAATAAGACAGTTACTTGTTTATTTTACTTGGGGCAAGAGGATTTAAAATTATGTAGTTTTATTATCATAAGGATAGCCTTGTTTCTTTCCTTTTTGTTACTCCTGGTAACACCGCATTCTTTGGAAAGAATATCTGAAAATATTAAACTTGGAGCCTCAAGATGGCTTTGTTTCACCAACAAAATATGTCTGCAGTGAGCACTCATTACAAAACCACAGAAAAAGTATTCACCAGGCACTAGAAAATGGAAATTTCTACCTATCCATAAAAATAATTCAAGCAGAGAAGACCAATGAATATGAATAAATAAATTTAAAAAAAAGAAAACAATAGGAACTTGGCATCTGGATTATTCTGATCATACAGATTCTCTACACTTTTAATATCAAGAAACAAAACTAGAAAGTCTCTTTCTTAAACTTTTATTTGAAAACATTTCTGATTTATTTTCTGACTGCAAATATTTAAGCACCATTTTCAAACTCAAAAATACATAAACGGTAAAACAATACTCACTGTTAAAGTTTTGGTTCAACTGAAAAGTTCAGCTATTTAACCAGTAAGTCTTTGTCTTGCAAAATGTTTCAATTCCTTTTTCCCAAAGTGTGGTTAATCTGACAGGAGGGACTGAGAAGTGGGAAGGATGTTTAATGAGTAAAGTGAAAGAGAAAGAGAGAGATTGAGAGAGAGTTTGCTGAAGAAGTTGGGTTTCCCTTCATGTTTTCTTAGCATTACTTTCTGCTTACTATTTTTCATCAAAATCCATCACCATTTAAAGTAACACTCTATAAAGCTATAAAGTTTCTTTTTTATTTTAAAGTACTTTTTTTTAGCATAACACAAATACTGTGAGAACATATTCATTTTTTTATATTTACATTTATTTATTTTAATTGGAGGCTAATTACTTTACAATATTGTATTAGTTTTGCCATACATCAAAATGAATCTGCCACGGGTGTACATGTGTTCCCCATCCTGAACCCCCCTCCCACCTCCCTCCCCGTAGCATCCCTCTGGGTCATCCCAGTGCACCAGCCCCAAGCATCCTATATCCTGCATCGAACCTGGACTGGTGATTCATTTCTTATATGATATTATACATGTTTCAAAGCCATTCTTCCAAACCATCCCACCCTCTCCCTCTCCCACAGAGTCCAAAAGCCTGTTCTATACATCTGTGTCTCTTTTGCTATCTTGCATACAGGGTTATCTTTATGATCTTTCTAAATTCCATATATATGTGTTAGTATACAGAATTGGTGTTTTTCTTTCAGGCTTACTTCACTCTGTAAAATAGGCTCCAGTTTCACCCACCTCATTAGAACTGATTCAAATGTATTCTTTTTAATGGCTGAGTAATACTCCATTGTGTATATGCACCACAGCTTCCTTATCCATTTGTCTGCTGATAGGCATCTAGGTTGCTTCCATGTGCTGGCTATTATAAACAGTGCTGTGATGAACATTGTGTCTCTTTCAATTCTGGTTTCCTCAGTGTGTATGCCCAGCAGTGGGATTGCTGGGTCATAAGGCAGTTTTTTGGGTTTTTTTTTTTTTCAGTTTTTTAAAGGAATCTCCAGAGTGTTCTCCATAGTGGCTGTACTAGTTTGCATTCCCACCAACAGTGCAAGAGGGTTCCCTTTCCTCCACACCCTCTCCAGCATTTATTGCTTGTCGACTTTTGGATTGCAGCCATTCTGACTGCCATGAAATGTTACCTCATTTCACATGGTTTTGATTTGCATTTCTCTGATAATGAGTGATGTTGAGCATCTTTTCGTGTGTTTGTTAGCCATCTGTAAGTCTTCTTTGAAGAAATGTTTATTTAGTTCTTTGGCCCATTTTTTGATCGGGTCGTTTATTTTTCTGGAATTGAGCTACAGGTGTTGCTTGTATATTCTTGAGATTAGTTGTTTGTCAGTTCCTTCATTTGCTATTATTTTCTGCCATTCTGAAGGCTGTCTTTTCACATTGTTTATAGTTTCATTTGTTGTGCAGAAGGTTTTAAGTTTAATTAGGTCCCATTTGTTTATTTTTGCTTTTTTTCCAGTATTCTGGGAGATGGGTCATAGAGGATCCTGATGTGATTTATGTTGGAGAGTGTTTTCCCTATGTTCTCCTCTAGGAGTTTTATAGTTTCTGGTCTTATGTTTAGATCTTTAATCAATTTTGAGTTTATTTTTGTGTATGGTGTTAGAAAGTGTTCTAGTGTCATTCTTTTACAAGTGGTTGACCAGTTTTCCCAGCACCACTTGTTAAAGAGATTGTCTTTCCACCATTGTATATTCTTGCCTCCTTTGTCAAAGATCAGGTGTCCATAGGTATGTGGATTTATCTCTGAGCTTTCTATGTTGTTCCATTGATCTATATTTCTGTCTTTGTGCCAGTACCATACTTTCTTGATAACTGTGGCTTTGTAGTAGAGCCTGAAGTCAGGCAGGTTGATTCCTCCAGTTCCATTCTTCTTTCTTAAGATTGCTTTGGCTATTTGAGGTTTTTTGTATTTCCATACAAATTGTGAAATTATTTGTTCTAGCTCTGTGAAAAATACCGTTGGTAGCTTGATAGGGATTGCATTGAATCTATAGATTGCTTTGGGTACTCATTTTCACTATATTGATTTTTCTGACCCATGAACATGGTATATTTCTCAATTTTCTGTTTAGTTGATCTATCCATAGGTGTGAGTGGGGTATTAAAGTCTCCCACTGTTATTGTGTAATTGTTAATTTCCCTTTTCATACTTGTTAGCATTTGTCTTACATATTGTGGTGTTTCTATGTTGGGTGCATATATATTTATAATTGTTATATCTTCTTCTTGGATTGATCCTTTGATCATTATGTAGTATAATTCTTTGTCTCTTTTCACAGCCTTTGTTTTAAAGTCTATTTTTTTCTGATATGACTATTGCTACTCCTGCTTTCTTTTGCTCTCTGTTTGCATGGAATATCACTTTCAGTCTGTATGTGTCCCCTGTTTTGAGGTGGGTCTCTTGTAGACAACATATATAGGTGTCTTGTTTTTGTATCCATTCAGCCAGTCTTTGTCTTTTCATTGGGGCATTCAACCCATTTACGTTTAAGGTCATTATTGATAAGTATGATCCCACTTCCATTTACTTTATTGTTTTGAGTTCGAGTTTATACACCCTTTTTTTGTTTCTTGTCTAGAGAATACCCTTTAACATTTTTTGGAGAGCTGGTTTGGTGGTGCTGAATTCCCTCAGCTGTTGCTTGTCTGTAAAGCTTTTGATTTCTCCTTCATATTTGAATGAGATCCTTGCTGGATACAGTAATCTGGGCTGTAGGTTAATTTCTTTTATCACTTTAAGTATGTCGTGCCATTCCCTCTTGGCCTGAAGAGTTTCTACTGAAATATCAGCTGTTATCCTTATGGGAATCCACTTGTGTGTTATTTGTTGTTTTTCCCTTGCTGCTTTTAATATTTGTTCTTTGTGTTTGATCTTTGTTAATTTGATTAATATGTGTCTTGGGGAGTTTCATCTTGGGTTTATCCTGTTTTGGCCTCTCTGGGCTTTTCGGACTTGGGTGACTATTTCCTTTCTCACTTTAGGGAAGTTTTCAACTATTATCTCCTCAGGTATTTTCTCATGTTCTTTCTCTTTTGTCTTCTTCTTCTGGGAGTCCTATGATTTGAATGTTGAAGCATTTAATTATGTCCTGGAGGTCTCTGAGATTGTCCTCATTTATTTTAATTCAGTTTTCTTTTTTCCTCTCTGATTCATTTATTTCTACCATTCCATCTTCTACTTCACTAATTCTATCTTCTGCCTCTCTTATTCTACAATTTGTTCCCTCCAGAGTGTTTTTTATCTCATTTATTGTATTATTCATTATATATTGACTCTTTTTTATTTCTTCTAGGTCCTTGTTAAACCTTTCTTGCATCATCTCAATCCTTGTCTCCAGGCTATTTATCTGTGCTTCCATTTTGATTTCACGACTTTGGATCATTTTCATGATCATTATTTGGAATTCTTTATCAGGCAGATTCCCTATCTCTTCCTCTTTTGTTTGGTTTGGTGGGCATTTATCCTGTTCCTTTCCACTCAGTCATGTCCGACTCTTTCCGATCCCATGAATCACAGCACGCCAGGCCTCCCTGTCCATCACCAACTCCCAGAGTTCACTCAGACTCACATCCATCGAGTCCGTGATGCCATCCAGCCATCTCATCCTTGGTCGTCCCCTTCTCCTCCTGCCCCCAATCCCTCCAAGCAACAGAGTCTTTTCCAATGAGTCAACGCTTCGCATGAGGTGGCCAAAGTACTGGAGCTTCAGCTTTAGCATCATTCCTTCCAAAGAAATCCCAGGGCTGATCTCCTTCAGAATGGACTGGTTGGATCTCCTTGCAGTCCTAGGGACTCTCAAGAGTCTTCTCCAACACCACAGTTCAACAGCATCAATTCTTCAGCAGTCAGCCTTCTTCACAGTCCAATTCTCACATCCGTACATGACCATAGGAAAAACCATAGCCTTGACTAGACGGATCTTTGTTGGCAAAGTAATGTCTCTGCTTTTGAATATGCTATCTAGGTTGGTCATAACTTTTCTTCCAAGGAATAAGCGTCTTTTAATTTCATGGCTGCAATCACCATCTGCAGTGATTTCAGAGCCCCCCAAAATAAAGTCTGACACAGTTTCCACTGTTTCCCCATCTATTTCCCATGAAGTGATGCTGGGTATTCCTCTGTCTCTTCATCTTGTTTATATTGCTGAGTTTCCCGTGGCCTTTCTGTATTCTCGCAGTTTGTGGAGTTCTCTTTATTGTGGAGTTTCCTCGCTGAGGGTGGGGTTATATCAGTGACTTATCAAGGTTTCTTGGTTAGGGAAGCTTGTGTCGATGTTCTGATGGGTGGAGCTGGATTTTTTCTCTCCAGAGTGCAATGAAGTATCCAGTAATGAGTTATGAGATGTCAATGGTTTTGGAGTAACTTTTTACAGCCTGTATATTGAAGCTCAGGGCTGTGTTCCTGTGTTGGTGGAGAATTTACATGGTATGTCTTGCTCTAGAACTTGTTGGCCTTTGGGTGGTGCTTGGTTTCAGTGTAGGTATGGAGGCGTTTGTTGAGCTCCTGTTGATTAGTGTTCCCTGGAGTCAGGAGTTCTCTGGTGTTCTCAGGATTTGGACTTAAGCCTCCTGCTTCTGGTTTTCAGTCTTATTTTTGCAGTAGTCTCAAGACTTCTCCTTCTATACAGCACCGTTGATAAAATATCTAGGTTAAACATGAAAAGTTTCTCCACAGTGAGGGACACCCAGAGAGGCTCACAGAGTTACATGGAAAAGAGGAGAGGGAGGAGGGAGTTAGAGGTGACCCGAATGAGATGAGGTGGAATCAAAAGAGGAGAGAGCAAGCTAGCCAGTAATCATTTCCTTATCTGTGCTCCACAGTCTGACCATTCATAGATGTTCACGGAGTTATACAGAGAAGAGAAGAGAGAGGAAGGAGACAGAGGTGGCCAGGAGGATAAAAAGGGGGAAATCAAAAGAAGAGAGACAGATCCAGCCAGTAATCAGTTCCCTAAGTGTTCTCCACCATCCAGAACACACTGTTGATTGACAGAGTTGGGTAGAGAAGAGAAGGGGGAGGGAGGAGACAGAGGCGACCTGGTGGAGAAAAAGGGGAGTCCAAGGGGGAGAGAGCAGTGAAGCCAGTAATTTTGCTCCCAAGTGAAAATGGGTACTGAAGATTGCGTTCTTAAAGGTACAAAATTGATAACAAATACCAAAAAGCAAACATTGAAAATCTAGAGTAGAGGTTGTATTTTCAAAAATACAATATTAAAGAAAAGAAAATAAAAAAAAAAAAAAAACAGGACAAAGTCACAAGAGTCTTTGTTTTTGCAAAGTAATAGTAGGTTATAAAAATGAAAATTAAAGGAGTAATAGAGTATTTAAAAATTGAAAAAAAAAGAATGATCATAAAAATAGTAAAAATATATCTAGGACTCTCTCTTGTGTTGTTGTGGGCAGTGTGGGGTCAGTTCATTTTCGGATAGTTCCTTGGTCTGGCTTATATTTCTCAAGATCTATAGGCCCCTTCCTATGTAGTTGGTACTAACAACAGGCTTTTAAACTATTGCACCTGTCACTTCCAAGGCAGTTCCCTCTGTTTTAGCTTCTTCTGTTTGTTCATCTCTTCAGTGCCTGATTTCCACCCTGACACAAAAGGGGTGGTGGTGGACACTTTTTTAGGCTCACTTGTTCAGTTGTGCTGTGGGGAGGGAGGGACGCTGCAAACAAATTACACTGGTGTGTGCTCACAGTGTCTCAGTCACATTGGGCCAGTCCCCGCTCACGGTGTGTGTGCTTTCCTTGCCCACACTGCTCAGGCTCTAGGTTGCTGCACCGAGAACTGTCTGAGGCTGGCCCTGGGCTGCATGCACCTCTCAGGTCTAAGCCGCTCAGGTTCAGGCAATCAGGTAGTCCCCAGAGGTGCAGACTCCATTGGGCCTGCGTTTTGTGCCCTTCCCAGGTCCGAGCAGCTCAGGTGATGAGGTGTTTGGCGAGCACGGTCACTGTGACTTATTGTCTCCCCTGTCCGTGCCACTGGATTTTCTGGGTGTACAACCAGAGCACCGTTTCAGGCGGATGTTGACCATCCAGAACTCCAAAAAGTCGTAGTTAGCAAAGAAGCCTGCTTGCAGTTTGGTAGATAATGCCTCTCTAGGGCTACAATTGCTCCCTTCTGGCTCTGGCTGCCTGTCACCTGAGGGGGATGGTCTGCAGCCGGCTATCTCTGTTCACTCTTTTGTTCTGTGTGTGGACCTGACAGTGTCTTCAGTTCAGTTCAGTGGCTAGGTCGTGTCTGACTCTTTGCAACCCCATGATTCGCAGCATGCCAGGCCTCCCTGTCCATCACCATCTCACAGAGTTCACTCAGAGTCACGTCCATCAAATCGGTGATGCCCTCCAGCCATCTCATCCTTGGTCGTCCCTTTCTCCTCCTGCTCTCAATCCCTCCCAGCATCAGAGTCTTTTCCAATGAGTCAACGCTTCGCATGAGGTGGCCAAAGTACTGGAGCTTCAGCTTTAGCATCATTTCTTCCAAAGAAATCCCAGGGTTGATCTCCTTCAGAATGGATTGGTTGGATCTCCTTGCAGTCCAAGGGACCCTCAAGAGTCTCCTCCAACACCACAGCTCAAATGCATCAATTCTTCCGCGCTCAGCCTTCTTCACAGTCCAACTCTCACATCCATACATAACCACAGGAAAAACCATAGCCTTGACTAGATGGACCTTAGTTGGCAAAGTAATGTCTCTGCTTTTGAATATACTATCTGGGTTGGTCATAACTTTTCTTCCAAGGAGTAAGCGTCTTTTAATTTTATAGCTGCGGTCACCATCTGCAGTGATTTTGGAGCCGAAAAAAATAAAGTCTGACACTGTATCTACTGTTTCCCTATCTATTTCCCATGAAGTGATGGGATCGGATGCCATGATCTTCATTTTCTGAATGTTGAGCTTTAAGCCAACCTTTTCCCTCACCTCTTTCACTTTCATCAAGAGGCTTTCTAGCTCCTCTTCACTTTCTGCCATAAGGGTGGTGTCATCTGCATATCTGAGGTAATTGATATTTCTCCCGGCAATCTTGATTCCAGCTTGTGTTTCTTCCAGCCCAGCGTTTTTCATGATGTACTCTGCATAGAAATTAAATAAGCAGGGTGACAATATACAGCCTTGACGTACTCCTTTTCCTATTTGGAACCAGTCTGGTGTTCCATGTCCAGTTCTAACTGTTGCTTCCTGACCTACATACAGATTTCTCAAGAAGCAAGTTAGGTGGTCTTGAATTCCCATCTCTTTCAGAATTTTCCAAATTTCATTGTGATCCACACAGTCAAAGGCTTTGGCAGTCAATAAAGCAGAAATAGATGTTTTTCTGGAACTCTCTTCCTTTTTCTATGATCCAGCAGATGTTGGCAATTTGATCTCTGCTTCCTCTGCCTTTTCTAAAACCAGCTTGAACATCAGGGATTTCACGGTTCACGTATTGCTGAAGCCTGGCTTGGAGAATTTTGAGCATTACTTTACTAGCATGTGAGATGAGTGCAATTGTGTGGTAGTTTGAGCATTCTTTGGCATTGCCTTTCTTTGGGATTGGAATGAAAACTGACCTTTTCCAGTCCTGTGGCCATTGCTGAGTTTTCCAAATTTGCTGGCATATTGAGTGCAGCACTTTCACAGTGTCATCTTTCAGGATTTGAAACAGCTCAACTGGAATTCCATCACCTCCACTAGCTTTGTTCATAGTGATACTTTCTAAGGCCCACTTGACTTCACTTTCCAAGATGTCTGGCTCTAGATTAGTGATCATATCATCGTGATTATCTGGGTCGTGAAGATCTTCTTTGTACAGTTCTTCTGTGTATTCTTGCCACCTCTTCTTAATATCTTCTGCTTCTGTTAGGTCCATACCATTTATGTCCTTTATTGAGCCCATCTTTGCATGAAATGTTCCCTTGGTATCTCTAATTTTCTTGAAGAGATCTCTAGTCTTTCCCATTCTGTTGTTTTCCTCTATTTCTGTGCACTGATCACTGAAGAAGGCTTTCTTATCTCTTCTTGCTATTATTTGGAACTCTGCATTCAGATGCTTATATCTTTCCTTTCCTCCTTGGCTTTTCATTTCTCTTCTTTTCACAGCTATTTTTAAGGCCTCTCCGGATAGCCATTTTGCTTTTTTTGCATTTCTTTTCCATGGAGATGGTCTTGATCCCTGTCTCCTGTACAATGTCATGAACCTCATTCCACAGTTCATCAGGCACTCTGTCTATCAGATCTAGGCCCTTAAATCTATTTCTCACTTCCACTGTATAATCATAAGGGATATGATTTAGGTCATACCTGAATGGGCTAGTGGTTTTCCCTATTTTCTTCAATTTAAATCTGAATTTGGTAATAAGGAGTTCATGATCTGAGCCACAGTCAGCTCCTGGTCTTGTTTTTGCTGACTGTATAGAGCTTCTCCATCTTTGGCTGCAAAGAATATAATCAATCTGGTTTCGGTGTTGACCATCTGGTTATATCCATGTGTAGAGTCGTCTCTTGTGTGGTTGGAAGAGGGTGTTTGCTATGACCAGTGCATTTTCTTGGCAAAACTTTATTAGCCTTTGCCCTGCTTCATTCCACATTCCAAGGCCAAATTTGCCTGTTACTCCAGGTGTTTCCTGACTTCCTACTTTTGCATTCCAGTCCCCTATAATGAAAAGGACATCTTTTTTGGGTGTTAGTTCTAAAAGGTCTTGTAGGTCTTCATAAAACCGTTCAACTTCAGTTTCTTCAGCATTACTGGTTGGGGCATAGACTTGGATAACTGTGATATTGAATGGTTTGCCTTGGAGACGAACAGAGATCATTCTGTCATTTTTGAGATTGCATCCAAGTACTGCATTTCAAATTCTTTTGTTGACCATGATGGCCACTCCGTTTCTTCTGAGGGATTCCTGCCCACAGTAGTAGATATAATGGTCATCTGAGTTAAATTCACCCATTCCAGTCCATTTTAGTTCGCTGATTCCTAGAATGTCAATGTTCACTCTTGGCATCTCTTGTTTGACCACTTCCAATTTGCCTTGATTCATGGACCTGTCATTCCAGGTTCCTGTGCAATATTGCTCTTTACAGCATCGGATCTTGCTTCTATCACCAGTCACATCCACAACTAGGTATTGTTTTTGCTTTGGCTCCATCCCTTCATTCTTTCTGGAGTTATTTCTCCACTCTTCTCCAGTAGCATATTGGACACCTAATGACCTGGGGAGTTTCTCTTTATCCTATCATTTTGCTTTTTCATACTGTACATGGGGTTCTCAAGGCAAGAATACTAAAGTGGCTTGCCATTCCCTTCTCCAGTGGACCACATTCTGTCAGGCCTCTCCCCCATGACCCGCCCGTCTTGGGTTGCCCCGTAGGCATGGCTTGGTTTCATTGAGTTAGACAAGGTTGTGGCCCTAGTGTGATAAGTTTGACTAGTTTTCTGTGAGTATGGTTTCAGTGTGTCTGCCCTCTGATGCCCTCTTGCAACACCTACCATCTTACTTGGGTTTCTCTTACCTTGGCATGGGGTATCTCTTCACGGCTGTTCCAGCAAAGCACAGCAGCTGCTCCTTACCTTGGACGAGGGGTATCTCCTTACCGCCACTGTTCCTGAACTTCAACCTGGGATAGCTCCTCTAGGCCCTCCTGTGCCTGTCCAGCCACCACTCCTCGGGTTGCTCCTCCCGGCCGCTGGCCCTGGCCTCGGCCATGGGTGGCTCCTCCCAGCTGCCACCCCTGGCATCGGGCTCAGGGTGGCTCCTCAAGGTCACTGTCCCTGGCTTCGGGCACTAGGTGGCTTCTCCTGGCCGACCCTGATCTCGGACATGGGGTGTCTCCTCCTGGCCGCCACTGGCCTCGGATGCAGGGTGTCTCCTCCCGGCCACCAATGACCACAGACATGGGGTAGCTCCTCTCGGCCGCTGCCCCTTACCTCAGATGCAGGGTAGCTCCTCTCAGCCATTCCTGCGCCGTCACAGCCTGGCACTCTAGGCTGCTGCCCCTGACCTCGGACGTGGGATAGCTCCTCTTGGCCGTGCTTAGTGAGCCAGCTCACAGCCGCCTGCACTTAGTGTCTTAGGTTAGGGCTTTTCACGTGGTAGCTATCCAACAGTCTGGTTTGCGAGCCTAAGTTAGTGCACTCAGATTGCCCTTGTGGCATTCAGACCCAGTCCTTTCTCTAATCAATGCAGCCTGCGCCTCCCTGCCCAGCTCCTGCTTGCTAGTGGTAGGTGCAGGCATCCGTGCTGCTTCTCCGCTGGGGAGTTGCCATTAGGCACGTAATCTGTGGGTCTTAATTATTTATTTATTTTTCCTCCCAATTATGATGCCTGCTGAGGTTCCAAGGCTCGCCACAAACTCGGCAGTGAGAGTGTTTCCTGGTGTTTGGAAACTTCTCTCTTTTTAAGACTCCCTTCCAGGGACAGAGCTCCATCCCTACCTCTTTTGTCATTTTTTTTTTGTCTTTTATATTTTTTCCTACCTCCTTTCAAAGACAATGGTCTGCTTTTCTGGGTGCCTGATGTCCCCTGCCAGCATTCAGAAGTTGTTTTGTGGAATTTACTCAGCATTTAAATGTTCTTTTGATGAATTTGTGCAGAAGAAAGTGGTCTCCCCATCCTATTCCTCCGCCATCTTAGGACCACTCCCCTGAACATATTCTTATTGTAGAAAATTTAAACACTACAGACATATATCCTGTAAAAAGTGGCAGGTCTGTTAGACATGCTCACCCCATCCGAATCCACTCTCCAGTAGGAGTTATTGCCAGAAGTTTGGTGTTTATTGTTCCTATCCATTTTAGAAAGCATTTTTGAATCTTAAAAAGTAGTATACTTCCAAAAAGCAAGGATCATGTTTATGTGTTCTTTTATTTTTAGCCAGAACTTCATACACTGCAATCCCACTGTAAAGCTTTTTGTTTCATTTTGCAGAGGAATTTTGTTTGAGACACATTTACATTAGTTTCTCAGGCAATGAAGTACCAAGAAGACCTCCACAGAAGGCTGTTTCAATTATCAAACCATTTTGTTTGGATCCAGAAGAACAATGGGCTATTATATGCCTCAATATAAATGTTATGAATTAAGTGTGCACAACACATATTTTTGATTGATACCAGAAATAAATTCTTCTCAGTATGTCTACTCAGGCAGAGCATAGAAGAGCAATTACATAATGACTTTCATCAATTCTCTATGAATGCTGGTTCTTAAATTAAATGACTTAATCCCTCATTTAATGAGCTGCTGGCAGGAGGAATTTACAAAAAGAGACTTGCCTCAAGTCTCTTCTTTACTGTAGCTGATCAGTTCAGTTCAGTTCAGTCATTCAGTCATATCCAACTCTTTGCAATGCCATTAACTGCAGCATGCCAGGCCTCCCTGTAAATCACCAACTCCCAAAGTATACCCAAACCCATGTCCATTGGATCAGTGATGCCATCCAGCCATCTCATCCTCTGTCATCCCATTCTCCTCCAGCCCTCAATCTTCCCCAAAATCTTTTCCAAAGAGTCAGCTCTTTGCATCAGGTGGCCAAAGTATTGGACTTTCAGCTTCAACATCAGTCCTTCCAATGAATACCCAGGACTGATCTCCTTTAGGATGGACCGGTTGGATCTCCTTGCAGTCCAAGGGACTCTCAAGAGTCTTCTCCAATGCCACAGTTCAAAAGCATCAATTCTTCTGTGCTCAGCTATTTTATAGTCCAAATCTAACATCCATACATGACTAAAGGAAAAACCATAGCCTTGACTAGACGGACCTCTGTTGACAAAGTAATGTCTCTGCTTTTTAATATACTATCTAGGTTGGTCATAACTTTCTTTCCAAGCAGTAAGCATCTTTTAATTTCATGGCTGCAGTCACCATCTGCAGTGATTTTGGAGCCCCCAAAAATAAGTTAGCCACTGTATCCACAGTTTCCTCATCTATTTGCCATGAAGTGGTGGGACCAGATGCCATGATCTTAGTTTTCTGAATGTTGAGTCTTAAGAAAGCTTTATCACTCTCCTCTTTCACTTTCATCACGAGGCTCTTTATTTCATAGTGGTGTCATCTGCATTTCTGAGGTTATTGATATTTCTCCTGGCAATCTTGATTCCAGCTTGTGCTTCCTCCAGCCCAGGTTTTCTCATGATGTACTCTGCATATAAGTTAAATAAGCCCAGGTGGTGGTGGCGAGCGGGCGCACTAAGCACGGCCGAAAGGAGCTACTCCACGTCCGAGGTCAGGGACAGCAGCCTAGAGTGCCAGGCTGTGATGGCGCAGGAATGGCTGAGAGGAGCTCCCCTGTGTCCGAGGTCAGGGACGGTGGCCGAGAGGAGCTACCCTGGGCCCGAGGTCAGTGGCAGCTGGGAGGAGCTACCCTGCATCTGAAGTCAAGGGCGGTGGCCAGGAGGAGACAGCCCGCGTTTGAGGTCAGGGGCGGTGGCCGAGAGGAGCTATCCCACGTCCGAGGTCAGTGGCAGCTGGGAGGAGACACCCTGCATCCGAGGTCAGGGGCAGCAGGGAGTAGTAACCTCGTGCCCGAGGCCAGGGGCTGTGACCCTGAGGAGCCACCCACGCCTGAGGCCAGGGCTGGCGGCCTGCAGTAGCAACCCTAGGAGTGGTGGCTGGACTGGCACAGGAGGGCCTAGAGGAGCTATCCCACGTTGAAGGACAGGAACTGCAGCGGTAAGGAGATACCCCTCGTCCAAGGTAAGGAGCAGCGGCTGTGCTTTGCTGGAGAAGCCTTGAAGAGATACCCCACACACAAGGAAAGAGTAAGATGGTAGGTGTTGCAAGAGGGCATTGGAGGGCAGACACACTGAAACCATACTCACAGAAAACTAGTCAATTTTATCACACTAGGATCACAGCCTTGTCTAACTCAATGAAACTAAGCCATGCCTGAGGGGCAACCCAAGATGGGCAAGTCATGGTGGGGAGGCCTGACAGAATGTGGTCCACTGGAGAAGGGAATGGCAAGCCATTTCAGGATTCTTGCCTTGAGAACCCCATGTACAGTATGAAAAGGCAAAATGATAGGATATCTAAAGAGAAACTCCCCAGGTCATTAGGTGCCCAATATGCTACTGGAGAAGAGTGGAGAAATAACTCGAGAAAGAATGAAGGGATGGAGCCAACCAAAAACAATACCTAGTTGTGGATATGACTGGTGATAGAAGCAAGATCTGATGCTGTAAAGAGCAATATTGCATAGGAACCTGGAATGTCAGGTTCATGAATCAAGGCAAATTGGAAGTGGTCAAACAAGAGATGCCAAGAGTGAACGTCGACATTCTAGGAATCAGCGAACTAAAATGGACTGGAATGGGTGAATTTAACTCAGATGACCATTATATCTACTACTGTGGGCAGGAATCCCTCAGAAGAAACGGAGTGGCCATCATGGTCAACAAAAGAATTTGAAATGCAGTACTTGGATGCAATCTCAAAAATGACAGAATGATCTCTGTTCGTCTCCAAGGGAAACCATTCAATATCACAGTTATCCAAGTCTATACCCCAACCAGTACACTGAGGAAACTGAAGTTGAACGGTTTTATGAAGACCTACAAAACCTTTTAGAACTAACACCCAAAAAAGATGTCCTTTTCATTATAGGGGACTGGAATGCAAAAGTAGGAAGTCAGGAAACACCTGGAGTAACAGGCAAATTTGGCCTTGGAATGCGGAATGAAGCAGGGCAAAGACTAATAGAGTTTTGCCAAGAAAATGCACTGGTCATAGCAAACACCCTCTTCCAACAACACAAGAGAAGACTCTACACATGGACATCACCAGATGGTCAACTCCAAAATCAGATTGATTATATTCTTTGCAGCAAAGATGGAGGAGCTCTATACAGTCAACAAATGCAAGACCAGGAGCTGACTGTGGCTCAGATCATGAACTCCTTATTACCAAATTCAGATTTAAATTGAAGAAAGTAGGGAAAACCGCTAGACCATTCAGGTATGACCTAAATCATATCCCTTATGATTATACAGTGGAAGTGAGAAATAGATTTAAGGGCCTCGAACTGATAGATAGAGTGCCTGATGAACTGTGGAATGAGGTTGGTGACATTGTACAGGAGACAGGGATCAAGACCATCCCCATGGAAAAGAAATGCAAAAAAACAAAATGGCTGTCTGGGGAGGCCTTACAAATAGCTGTGAAAAGAAGATAAGCGAAAAGCCAAGGAGGAAAGGAAAGATATAAGCATCTGAATGCAGAGTTTCAAAGAATAGCAAGAAGAGATAAGAAAGCCTTCTTCAGTGATCAGTGCACAGAAATAGAGGAAAACAACAGAATGGGAAAGACTAGAGATCTCTTCAAGAAAATTAGAGATACCAAGGGAATATTTCATGCAAAGATGGGCTAGATAAAGGAGAGAAATGGTCTGGATCTAACAGAAGCAGAAGATATTAAGAAGAGGTGGCAAGAATACACAGAATAACTGTACAAAAAAGATCTTCACGACCCAGATAATCAAGATGATATGATCACTAATCTAGAGCCAGACATCTTGGAATGTGAAGTCAAGTGGGCCTTAGAAAGCATCACTATGAACAAAGCTAGTGGAGGTGATGGAATTCCAGTTGAGCTGTTTCAAATCCTGAAAGATGACACTGTGAAAGTGTTGCACTCAATATGCCAGCAAATGTGGAAAACTCAGCAGCGGTCACAGGACTAGAAAAGTTCAGTTTTCATTCCAATCCCAAAGAAAGGCTATGCCAAAGAATGCTCAAACTACCACACACTTGCACTCATCTCACATGCTAGTAAAGTAATGGTCAAACTTCTCCAAGCCAGGCTTCAGCAATACGTGAACCGTGAACTCCCTGATGTTCAAGCTGGTTTTAGAAAAGGCAGAGGAAGCAGAGATCAAATTGCCAACATCTGCTGGATCATAGAAAAAGGAAGAGAGTTCCAGAAAAACATCTATTTCTGCTTTATTGACTGCCAAAGCCTTTGACTGTGTGGATCACAATGAATTTTGGAAAATTCTGAAAGAGATGGGAATACCAGACCACCTATCCTGCCTCTTGAGAAATCTGTATGTAGGTCAGGAAGCAACAGTTAGAACTGGACATGGAACACCAGACTGGTTCCAAATAGGAAAAGGAGTATGTCAAGGCTGTATATTGTCACCCTGCTTATTTAACTTCTATGCAGTGTACATCATGAGAAACGCTGGGCTGAAAGAAACACAATCTGGAATCAAGATTGCTGGGAGAAATATCAATAACCTCAGATATGCAGATGACACCACCCTTATGGCAGAAAGTGAAGAGGAACTAAAAAGCCTCTTGATGCAAGTGAAAGAGGAGAGTGAAAAAGTTGGCTTCAAGCTCAACATTCAGGAAACAAAGATCATGGCATCCGGTCCCATCACTTCATGGGAAATAGATGGGGAAATAGTGGAAACAGTGTCAGACTTTATTTTTTTGGGCTCCAAAATCACTGCAGATGGTGACTGCAGCCATGAAATTAAAAGACGCTTACTCCTTGGAAGGAAAGTTATGACCAACCTAGATAGCATATTCAAAAGCAGAGACATTACTTTGCCGACTAAGGTCCGCCTAGTCAAGGCTATGGTTTTTCCTGTGGTCATGTATGGATGTGAGAGTTGGACTGTGAAGAAGGCAGAGCACCAAAGAATTGATGCACTTGAAATGTGGTGTTGGAGAAGACTCTTGAGAGTCCCTTGGACTGCAAGGAGATCCAACCAGTCCATTCTGAAGGAGATCAGCCCTGGGATTTCTTTGGAAGGAATGATGCTAAAGCTGAAGCTCCAGTACTTTGGCCACCTCATGTGAAGAGTTGACTCATTGGAAAAGACTCTGATGCTGGGAGGGATTGGGGGCAGGAGGAGAAAGGGACGACCAAGGATGAGATGGCTGTATGGCATCACGGACTCGATGGATGTGAGTCTGAGTGAACTCTGTGAGATGGTGATGGACAGGGAGGCCTGGCGTGCTGCAATTCATGGGGTCGCAAAAAGTCGGACACGACTGAGCCACTGAACTGAACTGAAGCAGGGTGACAATATACAGCCTTGATATACTCCTTTTCCTATTTGGAACCAGTCTGTTGTTCCCTGTCCAGTTCTAACTGTTGCTTCCTGACCTGCATATAGGTTTCTCAAAACACAGATCACGTGGTCTGGCATTCCCATCTCTTTCAGAATTTCCACCTTTTATTGTGATCCACATAGTCAGAGGCTTTGGCATAATCAATAAAGCAGAAATAGATGTTTTTGTGGAACTATTGCTTTTTTGATGATCCAGCAGATGTTGCCAATTTTATCTCTGGTTCCTCTGACTTTTCTAAAACCAGCCTGAACATCTGGAAGTTCTTGGTTCACTTATTGCTGAAGCCTGGCTTGGAGAAGTTTGAGCATTACTTTACTAGCATGTGAGATGAGTGCAATTGTGCGGTAGTTTGAGCATTCTTTGGCATTGCCTTTCTTTGGGATTGGAATGAAAACTGACCTTTTCCAGTTCTGTGGCCACTGCTGAGTTTTCCCAATTTCCTGGCATATTGAGTGCAGCAGTTTCTCAGCATCATCTTTCAGGATTTGAAATAGCTCAACTGGAATTCCATCGCCTCCACTAACATTGTTCATAGTGATGCTTCCTAAGGCCCACTTGCCTTCACATTCTAGCATATTTGGCTCTAGGTGAGAAATTATACTCATTGTGATTATCTAGGTCATGAAGAAATATTTTGTACAGTTCTTCTGTGTATTCTTGCCACCTCTTCTTAATATCATCTGCTTGTTATGTCCATACCATTTCTGTCCTTTATCGATCCCATCTTTGCATGAAATATTCCTTTGGTATTTCTGATTTTCTTGAACAGATTTCTAGTCTTTCCCATTCTATTATTTTCCTCTATTTCTTTGCACTGATCGCCTAGGAAGGCTTTCTTATCTCTCCTTGCTATTCTTGGAACTCTGTATTCAAAGGGGTATATCTTTGCTTTTCTCCCTTCTTTTCACTTGTCTTCTTTTCACAGCTATTTGTAATGCCTCCTCAGACAGCCATTTTACTTTTCTGCATTTCTTTTTATTGGGAATGGTCTTGATCCCTGCCTCCTGTTCAATGTGTAGAAGATTTTTGGAGATTATGAGTGAAATGACATAAAACATACAAGACATACAAAAGACAGCCAGGACACCACTCTGGCCAGAGGAACAACTGGGGAAACTAATTGCCGTTTATTATTATAAAGCCCTCCTTAGGCAGAATTCCAGACTGTAAGAATAAGCCTTTTTAGTACAGTGCAGGTGCATACATGTTATCGTATAGCAAAGGGGAGTGAAATCTCTGTCTACTGAAGAGTCTGCCCAAAGCCCTCATCTCCTTCTTATCTCAAGAAGGGAATGCTCCCTCGTTTGCAAGGGACCATTAAACTCAAGGCTGTGTCCAGACTCTTTGGCAGAATGCCTCGTATGCAAGGACGCTCAGCCTGAGCAGAGAGACCCGTTTGCAGGCACATCTCTGCTACCCTATTAATCCTTCACAATGTCACAGACATCTGTCCATATTTCATCTGGCACTCTGTTTATCAGATCTAGTTCTTTAAATCTATTTCTCACTTCCACTATATAATAATAAGGGATTTGATTTGGATCATACGTGAATGGTCTAGTGGTTTTCCCCACTTTCTTCAGTTTAAGTCTGAATTGGCAATAATGAGTTCATGATCTGAGCCACAGTCAGCTCCCAGTCTTTTTTTTTTTTTTTTTTCATTGTTGTTGTTGACTCTATAGAGCTTCTCCATCTTTGGCTGTAAAGAATATAATCAATCTGATTTCAGTGTTGACCATCTAATGATGTCCATATGTAGAGTCTTGTGTTGTTGGAAGAGGGTGTTTTCTATGAGCAGTGCGTTCTTTTGTCAGAACTCTATTAGCCTTTGCTGTGCTTCATTCCATACTCCAAGGCCAAATTTGCTTGTTACTCCAGGTGTTGCTTGACTTCTTACTTTTGCATTCCAGTCCCATATAATGAAAAATAAATCTTTTTTGAGTGTTGTTAGTTTTTAAAGGTCTTGTAGGTCTTCATAGAACCATTCAACTTCAGCTTCTTCATAGAC
The DNA here is from genome assembly GCF_032405125.1 of Capricornis sumatraensis. NCBI lineage: Eukaryota > Metazoa > Chordata > Mammalia > Artiodactyla > Bovidae > Capricornis > Capricornis sumatraensis. Next base: position 66,398,077 of record NC_091092.1, on the reverse strand, counting down.
TTGGGTTATCATGATAGTGAATGGTTTGCCTTGGAAATGAACAGAGATCTTTCTGTCGTTTCTGAGATTGCATCCAAGTACTGCATTTTGGACACTTTTGTTGACTACTCCATTTCTTCTAAGGGATTCCTGCCCACAGTAGTATATATAATGGTCATCTGAGTTAAATTCACCCATCCCAGTCCATCTTAGTTTGATGATTCCTAGAATGTTGATGTTCACTCTTGCCTCTCCTGTTTGACCACTTCTAATTTGCCTTGATTCATGGACTTAACATTCCAGGTTCCTATGCAATATTGCTCTTTATTGTTGTTGATCAATGGATCATATATTAATAATAGTAAATTTTCCCAAAGTATCAATTAATATACCTGTGTTTTCTAGGCATGTCCTATGCTTATTTTGAGCTAAACAATGTGGAGGATGCAAAATGGTCACTTTTCACATTCTCTTTGTCCTCAATGACTCTAGCTGGTAAGATAAAGCATATACACATTTAAAGGTCTAAAAACAAAACTGTGTGGTATTGAGTGTCAATGCAAAATTGGTACCTGGAGATCGCTTCACAGATGCTGTGGCACATGGGCCAAGTCTTAAGATTAGGTAGGAGGAAGTAGGTGGGAGGGGGATTGAGGAGGGAGGGGACACGTGTATGCCTATGGCCGATTCATGTCGATGTGTGGCAAAACCCATTCCAATATTGTAAAGTAATTACTCTCCAAATAAAATTTAAAAGAATGGATGAAAATGAAAGATTAGGTAGATAGAATTGAATTAGCTTATAACAAATGTTAAGAGCAAGGTTTCCAGAATCCAGCCACCTGCATTGCATACTCTGGCTTCAAAATTTGCCGAGCATGTGCTCTTGGGAAAGTACTTATTAATCTTTTTCCTTCAGTCACCTAATTTGTAAAATATAGATGTTAATAATACTACTTAACTCATAAGATTGTGGTGAGTATAAACTGAGATAATACTTGTAAAACATTTAGAACAGTACTAGATATGTAGTACATATTTGGTAACTCTTAGCTATTTCTATATAGATTATTACTGTGATGAAAGAAATTCTGATTTGCCAAATCTCTGTGTAGCACAGCATTATAGAGTTAATTTTTTTCATTCTTTTTAAAGCTCCCATTTGCTATGTTGTTGTTGTTTAGTTGCTGAGTTGTGTCCGACTCTTTTGTGACCCCATGGGGTTAGCCCACCAGGCTTCTCTTCTCTGTCCATGGGATTTCCCAGGTAAGAATACTGGAGTGGGTTGCCATTTCCTTCACCAGGGGATCTTCCTGACCCAGGGATTGAACCCACATCTCTTGTGTTTCCTCCACTGCAGGTAGATTCTTTACCACTGAGCCACTAGCGAATCCCTCTCATTTATGTGTGTGTGTGTGTGTGTGTGTGTATTGTCAGTTCAGTCATGTTCGACTCAATGAGACTCTATGGATTGCAACCTGCCAGGCTCCTCTGTCTATGGTATTATCCAGGAATGAATACTGAAGCATATACTTATTAAGTAATCTTAAAATTGTACCTTTTACTTTTCACTCCGTACTCTTATGTGTAATTTGAGTTTTTTACGTTCAATTCTTGTTTATATAGTTTTATTGGGATATAATTTTCATGCCATAAATTTGCTCATGTTAAGTGTATGATCTAGTGAGTTTTATCACATTTACAGAGTTGTAAAATCATCACCACAATCTAACTCTAGAACATTTTCATCACTGCTAAAAAAAAACCCTCATATAAATTTGCTATAGCAAACTATTATATTTCTTGTGCATATTTTATTTGGTATTGTTATTTTTTAAGATCAATAAAGCAAAAATAAAGGGAGAACTGATGGTAAACCTAGAAGTCAATTAATAAACTATGACTGCATCTTTCCAAAACAATGCCAGCATGCAAAATTATACTTTCAAGACTTGACTCACTGTGTCAGATTATACTATTTCAGTAGTAAATTTGCCCCCCATTAAAAAAAAAAAACACTTTCAGAACTTAAAGTGACCCTTTTATGTAGTTTAAAAAAACACCTTGGGAAGTTGTTCTAAAATATTTTCAGTCAGTTGGCACGTTTGATGGGGCAAAGGAACCACTCCCTCCATTTGCTCCTGCTTTTCTGCAGAAAATGCAACCAAATCTACAGAATTAGGGAAATCTCTACTTTTGATGAGATGTAGTGATATTATATATGCATTTTTATTAAAATAAGAAATTCTAAATGCATAATGCATAACATTAACTTAATATGAATAACTATATCATTTTTTATTAATGGTATAAAGTAGCCTGTAGGGTCATATGGACCATGAATTGCAAAACAAAGTCCTTTGTCAGAGTGATCTCTGAAGTGTGACACACTGGGAATGATCACATGGGCATGGAGTCATGCAAACCTAGACTTGAATTCTGAGCCACTCAGTGACTGCAAAACCTTAGGTGAATCACTTAACCTTTCACAGCCTGTTTCCTTTTTTCAAAATAAAGGTGTAATACCTACCTTGTTGGGTTATTGTGAGCATTAAGTGAGAACGTGTATGGAAACAGTGACGTGTTTAGCATTAAATAAATATTTCTTTTTTCCCTCTGCTTCCTTTCTTTTCTTCCCTCACTCCTTTTCTTGTTTATCGCTCCTTACTTCTCTACTTTGTTTCTTCTTTCCCTTCTTTTTTCTTTTGTCATGGCATTTGTTTTCTTTCTAGCTGGCTCTGAAGAAATTGTATAAAATTTTCCTTTTAAAGAATCTACACACAATAATTTGTGTTGGAGAAGACTCTTGAGAGTCCCTTGGACTGCAAGGAGATCAAATCAGTCAATCCTAAAGGAAACAATCCTGAATATTCATGGGAAAGACCGATGCTGAAGCTGAAGCTCCAATATTTTGGCCACCTGATGCAAAGAACTGATTCATTAGAAAAGACCCTGATGCTGGGGAAGATTGAAGGCAGGAGGAGAAGGGGACAACAGAGAATGAGATGATTGGATGGCATCACAGACTTGATGGACATGAGTTAGAGCAAGCTCCGGGAGTTGGTGATGGACAGGGAAGACTGGCATGCTGCAGTTCATGGGGTGGCGAAGGGTCAGACACGACTGAGCGACTTAACTGAACTGAACACCCGATGACTCCATTTCTGAACACAGAAATTCACAAGAATGTGATCACAACATTCAAGCTGGATCATTTTGTATCCAAAACTTTTTTCATCATCTTCTGCCACCACTTTCCCTCCCTTAAGTATAGCTGAGCTTTGATAATTCAAATCAAGTCTCATGTAAAAACAGGTTATTCAAAGTAGCATCATTACAAATATTGGGTTTCCCAAACACTCCCTCTCAATTCTTGCTTTTTTATGTCAAATTATATTTTGATGATTAGTTTTTGGAAGACAAAGCATTATTTGCAGAATTATACCTGATTTGATATTTGAATGCTCGACAGTTCTCTGGGGGTAAGAGTTGTGAACCTGGAAAATGTCTGCAATTTCTACTTTATATGCACGTGATGGTAGCAAAATGTTAATGGAAAAAATGTTAGCTTCAGTGTTTCTCATATTCACTGTGTTGTGGTAAATATGATTTAGCATGAACTCACATTGTTACTGGAGCTGTGCCTACAGAAACTGCCCTGGTAATGTGTTTGCATGGTACTTAATTAAGTGTATGTTGCAACTTGTTCCTATTATGCATTCCAGTTTGAACAATGTGCAATAGCCAAACATAAAATTAAGACCTACATTTTCCATTATGTATGTCAAATCTCCCTGATTTTAAGAGTAGTCGTGACTCGCAAATTATAAAACAATAAAAAAGTCAACATAAAACACAAAAGTCAAAGGCGCCTGGGAAGTACTAGATAAAATGAACAGGTGAGATTTTTTAGTTACTTTGAGTACTACTAGGTTACCTGGGAAATCGGAGTCTCTTCTAGACAAGCCATAGCAAAGAGAGCTTTCTTATCAAAGAGTTAATGCCATGCCCTGAGATATGAGCTGTGGCAGTTAGAAAGTGCTCTCACTTGTCCAGACCACTCTAATTTAATACAAGGAAGCTATAGAGAACAAACAGCACCAAGTAACATCTACCTCCTGGAAACTAAGGTTCCAGAAATGGAGCTAAGCACAGATGAAATGTAAGGACCAAGTGGGGCAAAATAGTAATAAACAGAGTGGTAGAAAATAAGGAGAAAATCATAAGGGCATTTGACTATTTGGATGACTTGTATTTTTACTTTGAAAGTTATATCATTTGAGAGTTGTGAGAAGGGAACCATATGCTCTGATTCCTGTTTTGAATAAATTATTCTGGCTTGTTTGTTGAGAATACACTATAGTAAAGACAAGGGCAGAAGAAAGGAAATCAATTTGTAAGGTGTAATTTTATAGGAAAGAGATTATGATAGCTTGGATAAGAAGAGGTGGTGAGAATATGTCACATGCTTCCCTGGTGGCTCAGCTGGTAAAGAATCTGCCTGCAATGCAGGAGCTTCAATCCCTAGTAGGAGAACTAAAATCCCATATGTTGCATGGTGTGGCCCAAAAACCAAATCAAAACAAAAGTCTACAAATAACACATGCTGGACAGGGTATGGAGAAAAGGGAACCCTACTACACTGCTGGTGGGAATGTAAATTGGTTGAGCCACTATGGAGAACAGTACAGAGGTTCCTTAAGAACTAAAAATAAACTTGCCGTGTGTGTGTGTGTGTGTGTGTGTGTGTGTGTGTGTGTTAGTTGCTTATTTGTGTCTGACTCTTTCAACCTCATGGACTGTAGCCCACCAGACTCCTCTGTCCAGCAATCACACTTCTGGACATATGTTTGAATGAAAGTATAATATGGAAAGATACCTGCACCCTTCTAGGTTCATCATAGTGCTGTTTACAATAGCCAAGACATGGAAGCAACCTAAATATTTATCACCTAATGAATAGAGAAAGAAATGTGGGCATATATATATATGGACATTAGTATCAAAGACAGTGGTTATAGGGAATTCCCTAAAATGCAGTAGTGGGGCACTTCTATCTAAAAATAATTTAAGTTAGAAGCAACTTCAAGTAGGTTCTTTGCCTGTGATGATATCATGGCATGATATTATATCAGTAGTCATTGCTACTAATTAGAATATATAAGCCAAATATGGAAAAGGGCATGGAAACCCACTCCAGTATTCTTGACAGAAAAATCCCATGGACCGAGCAGCCTGGTGAGCTACAATCCATGGGGTTGCAAGGAGTCAGATACAACTGAAGCTGCTGAGCACGGCATGAGCCAAATCACCTTTGCTTCTTCCTAAAGTGAATTTAAAATAATATTTCCATAATTAATAGCAAACAATATGAAATCTAGACATTTTGTTTTAGTCATACTCTCAAATCACACATGTCACATTTTCCAGGCTACTACACTAGACAGTTCAGAGATTTTGAATATGTGAATACAAAATTTAACAAAGGTCTGTGTAGCCAAAGCTATGGCCTTTCCAGTAGTCATGTATTACTGGATGTGAGAGTTGGACCATAAAGAAACTAATGCTTTTGAATTGTGATACTGGAGAAGACTCTTGAGAGTCCCTTGCATAGCAAGGAGATCAAAGCAGTCAATCCTAAAGGAAATCAGCCCTGAATATTCATTGGAAGGACTGATGCTGAAGCTGAAGCTCCAGTACTTTGGCCACCTGATGCAATAAGTGAAAAAGACCCTGATGCTGAGAAAGATTGAGGGCAGGAGAAGGTGGTGACAGAGGATGAGATGGTTGGATGGCATCATTGACTCAATGGACATGAGGTTGAGCAAACTCTGGGAGATAGTGAAGGATAGGGAGGCCTGGCGTGCTGCAGTTGATGGGGTCACAAAGGTCGGACATGACTGAGCAACTGAACAACAACAATGACTTCCTGGTAAAAGTGTATATTGGAAATAGGTAAAGTGGGAAATAATGTCCAAATCATTTAAAATGATTCCCTAGGAATGTATACAGCCTGTGATGCACACACTTATGAATGACTTTGTAGCAGATGAATTGAATCATTAGATGTCATCATACCAGACAAAAGCTATTCTCTAGATTTTGGATAAGAATTTTGAAGCTTGAGCAGGAGCAGGTAGGGAGAAGTTTTGGAGAACACGGTGAGTCAGTACTACTGGCTTCCTAAGGAAGTTATATAACACAATTTTTTGGTTGTTCATAGCTTGACTGCTTCTACAACTTCCTTCTTAGTCAAAGATGAAGACTGTACAGGTTCTTTTCAGATTTTAACTAAATTGAAGTTATTGCGTATGAAGAACCAAATTCTTTGGATTATGTGTTCCTAAGAGAAAGGAATCTTGCCCCCAGCATGCCTCAACATTAACTATTAAACATTTAACCCTTTGATGTCCATTTCATATTTTCCACACAATTGTATACTTGAAAGTAAGAAGATACCTTGGGCTACTGTAGAGAGAGAGAGAGAATATTTATAGCAATTTTCCCCAAAATTAATCTCAACAACAGTGGGTAATTCTAATGTGATGTGATTTTTTATCTTTCCATATTTCCTGATAACTACTGCAAAGTACCCATAGTATATGGTGTTGAAAATGTCATTGGTAGAGTGCCATTTTTTTTTAAAGTTTATTCTCTTTAAAATGTAAATTCCATGTGAGGAAGTAGCATTTTATTTTTTTATTTTATTTTTATTTATTTATTTATTTTAAATTTTAAAATCTTTAATTCTTACATGCATTCCCAAACATGAACCCCCCTCCCACCTCCCTCCCTATAACATCTCTGTGGGTCATCCAAATTGTTAATTGTCATTTATGCTTTGATATTTTAGTCTCTGGAGCCTGGGGGTGATGTTGCTATCAAGAATAAAAAATGCAAAAACTTGTCAAAGATAGAGATCTTCCTTCACAATTTTACTTTGCAATACGTCACAATTTTGAATATTTTCTCTTTGCATGGTGTTATAGACCCATAATTAAATATCCACCTCATAAGACTATCATGGGAATAAGAGATTATCCATGTAAAGCACCAAGCATAGTATTTGGCAAAGAGTAAATTCTCAGTTAGCAATAAAAATTCCTTAGCCATTTAACAACCAATAGCAACTGGGAATCAGTAGAGTGTGCCTAATGGAGTTAAGAGAAAGGAGAAAATAATATCGTATGCATTCATAGCATATTTTCCCCAAAGATCTTTAAAACACTTTCATTTTAATTAGTGAGGCATCAATGTGAGGTAAGAGGAGCTTCACTTTCAAGGTATGAAAAGTAACTAGGCAATTCATTCAAGGTTACAGAATAAATCACTGGCAAAGTCTGAAGGTCTTATAACTCTTATTCATATATCCTATTATCTATGCTAAACTGCTTTACAGAGGCCCAAATTCTGGAGGTATATGGGCTCCTATATATTTTCAATTTTATGAAAATAAACTAGGCCTTATGATGCAATCAGGCAAGTGATTTCATTGACTGTAAGTATAAAACTGATAGCAGCAATAAATATAATGATTTAATAGTTAAATCCAAGAAGCTGAATTTTAAAAGGTAAAAATAAACATAACACACTAACACTATCTCTAATTTGATGCAATCAAATGCTGAGGCAGAAGATGCTGTGTAGGAAAGGAAAATGGGTGTCAGTGTATTGGTTACCTGTGGCTGTCAATATAAATGAATAATTTTCTAGAAATAGTTATTTTATTTTTTCAAACAGTTGAGTTGACTCATTGGAAAAGACTCTGATGCTTGGAGGGATTGGGAGCAGGAGGAAAAGGGGATGACAGAGGATGAGATGGCTGGATGGCATCACCGACATGAGTCTGAGTGAACTCTGGGAGTTGGTGATGGACAGGGAGGCCTGGCGTGCTGTGATTCATGGGGTCACAGAGTCGGACACGACTGAGTGACTGAACTGAACTGAACTGAACTTATGCTTAAACAACTGTGGACTGATTGAGCGGAATAACCTCAGAAACATGACTTATCATTTCCCACCCACAATTTGCTTTTAACCACTAACTAATTGGACATCATGGTGATCACAGAGTTGGAAAGGTCACAAAGACTAGTCATGAGCTGGAGATGGGGCTTTTCAGAGCTATTTGCTTATGTTGAAAAGTTTGTTCTTTCATTTTTAGTTAGAGGAACACACAACATTAGAATGGAAATTTTTATTAATAGTAATGCTTTCAAAAGGTCAACTGTTCTTCATAAAGCCTCTAGTATTCACATATGAACCTTGCACAGAAGCAGAAGATACTAAGAGAAGGGAGCAAGATACACAGAAGAATGGTACAAAAAAGATCTTCATGACCAAGGTAATCACGATGGTATGATCACTCATCTAGAGCCAGGCATCCTGGAATGTGAAGTCAAGTGGGCCTTAGAAAGTATCACTACGGACAAAGCTAGTGGAGGTGATGGAATTCCAGATGAGATATTTCAAATCCAGAAAGATGATGCTGTGAAAGTGTTGCGCTCAATATGCCAGCAAATTTGGAAAACTCAGCAGTGGTCACAGGACTGGAAAAGGTCAGTTTTCATTCCAATCCCAAAGAAAGGCAATGCCAAAGTACCACACAAAGTACCACACAATTGCACTCATCTCACACGCTAGTGAAGCAATGCTCAAAATTCTCCAAGCTAGGCTTCAGCAATACATGAACCATGAACTTCCAGATGTTCAATCCGGTTTTAGAAAAGGCAGAGGAAGCAAATATCAAATTGCCAACATCTGCTGGATCATCGAAAAAGCAAGAGAGTTCTAGAAAAACATGTATTTCTGCTTTATTGACTATGCCAAAGCCTTTGACTGTGTGGATCACAATAAACTGTGGAAAATTCTGAAAGAGATGGGAATACCAGATCACCTGACCTGTGTTTTGAGAAACCTATATGCAGGTCAGGAAGCAACAGTCAGAACTGGACATGGAAGAACAGACTGGTTCCAAATAGGAAAAGGAGTATGTCAAGGCTGTATATTGTCTCCCTGCTTATTTAACTTATATGCAGAGTACATCATGAGAAACGCTGGGCTGGAAGAAACACAAGCTGGAATCAAAATTGCCAGGAGAAATATCAATAACCTCAGATATGCAGATGTCACCACCCTTATGGTAGAAAGTGAAGAAGAACTAAAAAGCCTCTTGATGAAAGTGAAAGAGGAGAGTGAAAAAGTTGGCTTAAAGCTCAACATTCAGAAAACGAAGATCATGGCATCTGGTCCCATCACTTCATGGGAAATAGATGGGGAAACAGGGGAAACCATGTCATACTTATTTTTCTGGGCTCCTAAGTCACTACAGATAGTGACTGCACCCATGAAATTAAAAGACGCTTACTCTTTGGAAGGAAAGTTATGACCAACCTAGATAGCATATTCAAAAGCAGAGACATTACATTGCCAATAAATTTCTGTCTAGTCAAGGCTATAGTTTTTCCAGTGGTCATGTATGGATGTGAGAGTTGGACTGTGAAGAAAGCTGAGCGCTGAAGAATTGATGCTTTTGAACTGTGGTGTTGGAGAAGACTCTTGAGAGTCCCTTGAATTGCAGAGAGATCTAACCAGTCCATCCTAAAGGAGATCAGTCCTGGGTGTTCTTTGGAAGGAATGATGCTAATGCTGAAACTCCAGTACTTAGGCCACCTCATGTAAATAGTTGACACATTGGAAAAGACTCTGATGCTGGGAGGTATTGGGGGCAGGAGGAGAAGGGGACGACAGAGGATGAGATGGCTGGATGGCATCACCAACTCAAAGGAAATGAGTTTTAGTGAACTCCGGGAATTGTTGATGGACAGCGAGCCTGGCGTGCAGCGATTCATTGGGTTTCAAATAGTCGGACACGACTGAGCGACTAAACTGAACTGAACTGAACTAAGATTAAAGTGCTTCAGAAGGGCAACAGAAATGTAGAGTCTCTGAATTTGGAAGATCACACGGACTTCAATATAACTTTTAACCTCAAGCATGGAGCAGACACGTTTTTAAGAAAGTTACTAGAAAGAGGTTCTCCAGAATTCAGTTTTCTTTTTAAAATCTTATATTTTGTAATGTATTTATATTCAGTTCAGTCCAGTCGCTCAGTCGTGTACGACTATTTGTGACCCCATCAAATGCATTATGCCAGGCCTCCCTGTCCATCACCAACTCCCAGAGTTCACTCAAACTCATGTCCATCAAGTTGGTGATGCCATCCAGCCATCTCATCCTCTGTCATCCCCTTCTCCTCCTGCCCCCAATAACTCCCAGCTTCAGGGTCTTTTCCAATGAGTCAACTCTTTGCCTGAGGTGGCCAAAGTATTGGAGTTTCAGCTTTAGCATCAGTCCTTCCAATGAACACCTAGGACTGATTTCCTTTAGGATGGACTGGTTGGATCACCTTGCAGTCCAAGGGACTCTCAAGAGTCTTCTCCAATACCACAGTTCAAAAGCATCAATTCTCCAGCACTCAGCTTTCTTCACAGTCCAACTCTCACATCCATACCAGACCACTGGAAAAACCATAGCCTTGACTAGACGGACCTTTGTTGGCAAAGTATGGTCTGCTTTTGAAATGCTCTCTAAGTTGGTCATAACTTTCTTTCCAAGGAGTAAGCACCTTTAATTTCATGGCTGCAGTCACCATCTGCAGTGATTTTGGAGCCAAAAAAATACAGTCTGACACTATTTCCACTGTTTCCCCATCTATTTCTCATGAAGTGATAGGACCAGATGCCATGATCTTCGTTTTCTGAATGTTGAGCTTTAAGCCAACTTTTTCACTCTCCTCTTTCACGTTCATCAAGAGGTTTTTTGGTTCCTCTTCACTTTTTGCCATAAGGGTGCTGTCATCTGCCTATCTGAGGTTATTGATATTTCTCCCAGCAATCTTGATTCCACTTGTGCTTCTTCCAGCCCAATGTTTCTCTTGATGTACTCTGCACAAAGGTTAAATAAGCAGGATGACAATATACAGCCTTGACATACTCCTTTTCCTATTTGGAACCAGTCTGTTCTTCCATGTCCAGTTCTAACTGTTGCTTCCTGACCTGCATGCAGGTTTCTCAAGAGGCAGGTCAGGTGGTCTGGTATGCCCATCTCTTTCAGAATTGTCCACAGTTTATTGTGATATACATAATCAAAGGCTTTGGCATCGTCAATAAAGCAGAAATAAATGTTTTTCTGGAACTCCCTTGCTTTTTCGATGATCCAGCAGATGTTGGCAATTTGATCTCTGGTTCCTCTGCCTTTTCCAAAACCGGCTTGTACACCTGGAAGTTCACGGTTCACGTATTGCTGAAGCCTGGCTTGGAGAAGTTTGAGCATTACTTTACTAGCATGTGAGATGAGTGCAAGTGTGTGGTAGTTTGAGCATTCTTTCGCATTGCCTTTCTTTGGGATTGGAATGAAAACTGACCTTTTCCAGTCCTTTGGCCACTGCTGAGTTTTCCCAATTTGCTGGCATATTGAGTGTAGCACTTTCTCAGCATCATCTTTCAGAATTTGAAATAGCTCAACTGAAATTCCATCACCTCCACTGGCTTTGTTCATAGTGATCCTTCCTAAGGTCCATGTGGCTTCACATTTCAAGATGTTTGGCTTTAGGTTAGTGTCAATGATCACACCATTGTGATTAATGGGTCGTGAAGATCGTTTTTGTACAGTTCTTTTGTGTATTGTTGCCACCTCTTCTTAATATCTTCTTCTTCTGTTAGGTCTGTACCATTTCTGTCCTTTATCGATCCCATCTTTGCATGAAATATTCCCTTGGTATTTCTGATTTTCTTGAAGAGATTTCTAGTCTTTCCCATTCTGTTGTTTTCATCTATTTCTTTGCAGTGATCACTGAGGAAGTCTTTCTTATCTCTCCTTGATATTCTTTGAAACTCTGCATTGAGATACTTATATCTTTCCTTTTCTCCTTTGCTTTTTGCTTCTCTTGTTTGCTTTGTGCTTTATCATGAATTTTCCTGTTAGGTAGTTATAATAGAAAAAGGAGTCCAGAATGGCAGTGGCTAAAAGACAAGGGAAAAGTCCAAGTAAATAGAACAACAAACAGCCTTCCTGGCTAGCCCAATTTACATATGGCAGGCCCAGAGGGAGGAAAAAACATATAAAAAGCGGAGCCAAGGGGCTGTGGGCCTCTCTCTCCCCGACTTATGTGCTCTCTGCATCTCTCTGTCTCTGTCTCTCTCTCTCCCTCCCACATGTACACATGCTCACTCTCTCTCTTCTCTTCGCTTCTTTTGGGTCGACTTGCCCTCATGCCTCGAGGTGTATTTTCCTTTATTTTCTAAGTAAAACTGATCTATCCAAGAACTACAACACAGACTGTCTGAGAGCTGTGACATGCTGAGGGCTTTAACGTCTGTCGCTTCAAATCTTTGCTGTGATGAGACAGAACGGAGGTGATTACACTCCCCTGACATCTATGGTGCCTTGACTCGGATTTAACCTTGCTGAAACAACCTCTCATAGCCCTGCAAGGAGGAGGCCAAGCACAGCAGGAACCCAACTTGGCGAACGCTCCTGCAGTAGAAAAGGAACACAAAGAAAACCCATTGCAGGGGAAGTGACAAGAAGCCCATCATACTGGAAACCCAAAACAAACTCTGCAGAAAGCTCACGCAGCTGTCTCAGATTTGAGAAGACCTCCAGTTAAGGCAGGAGGTCCTCACTCCGATGGCTGGAGGGACGTATGCCTAACAAAATCTTAATTCCTTTACAATCTCCTGTTTCTTATTTCCTCAAACCCCCTGTGAACAGGCGTGCAGCAGTGGGCACAATTAAGGGACTCTGGAGAGGCTACTCCTTGGTATGTCCCAAAGGCACTATCTGCTGAGCCCCACTAGCTGTTATCCAAGCCAGTGGGGGTTCTTCTGTCCTTAATCTTCTTTGTGCCAAGGATCAGGCCAATGAAAACTGTGAGCATAGGTCAGGTATTTAGCAGATTTTCCAGAGGGCTATGAAGGGTATTCCTTGGCACATTTTTTCCACTGCTTTCATCTCCAGTCCTTCAGCTCCTTTCTCCCGGAACTCAAGCCTGGCCAAAACCCAGGATGCTTGGCTTCAGGACCTAATGAAGCTCAGGTTTTGATGTCTCATTGCAAAAATTTCATTGAGAGACACAGCAATAGGTAAGAGGTGGATTTGTTAGGATTCAGAGAGAAGCACAGTCTACAGGGTGTGGGCCATTGCAGAGGGCAAGGGTTTAGGCCAAGGAATGTGGCCTGGCTAGGTTCTGCGAGCTGGGTGAATTCATATGCAAGTGAGTGGGAGGATCATCCCAACCATTGGGGAACCACCCTCTCCTCTGTCTTTTGACTGTGCCTTGGAGCTGTTCTGCGACCTCTGGGTGTGTCATTTAGCTTACAGTTCTGGGATTAAGTTACTTGAATTTGACTTGTCATTTTGGACCCAATTGATTTTAATTGGTTTATGTTATGCCCTTGTGCTATGTCATTCTTTCAAAAGTTGTGCCCTGACCCTTCCCTCCTGTTTCATGTTCTTTTCCTGAGCCCTGTCCAGGCCCACAATGTTGCCTCTACAATCTTCTGGAGGGACAACCAGATAATAGTTGGCCCTTGGGAGGGAAACACTGTATAATATCCAATCCCTCTAGATATTCAGGCCTTCATCTTCCATGTTTCCTACAACATGTGCAACATCAGCATCTCTCAGTGAACCCACTAGGGCAGGTGACAGGCACACAATACCTGCTAGAAGTCCATCAGTTGGCATCCCTTCAAAGGCAATTGGGCTTCTAGGGATGTTTGCCACTTTGGGAGTTGGCCCTGCAGGCCATGTGGGCCCAAACCCCTACCACCCCTCTCTTAAAGTTACAATCATACCCCTGGATCAAATCTCCACTCCACTTTTATGGAATACCTGATATGTTGTTTATTAACAAATTTGTTCTTAAGCCAATTACTAACTTCTACAACCAGGACTCTGACCCTTTGTAGGCAACATTGGTCCACCCAGGCTATTATTAAAACACTTTAATGACCCTAACAGGACCAGATAACCCACTCATTTGTCATTACTTCTGTTATTACCTAAAGTGGGTCTATGACAATGTTTATCAGTGGAGACACCCTAACCTGCTCTTATGGAGGACTAGGGGAAGAAATCAGTGACTTACAATCCTTTAGAGCAATAAGAGGATGACTTATGACTGTTTCACTGTTTCTCAGTCTCAGGGCACAGGCTTGAAATGCTTTACACCAGGGTATCTGTTCCCATCTGCGGTGAACAAACTGGCAATGAGTTAAAATTACAACCCCTTAATCCTACCCAGCACTGGTCACCTTGAAGACATTGGGGACACCTAACTCCAGTCTGGGGGTCCCAGGAGGTCAACCTGCCTTGACCTACCTAAGGATCTGATCCTCAAAAGGTTGTCATGCCTCAATCTGCTCAGGGACCCAATTCCCAGGAAGCCATCATGCCTCAACCTGCCCGGGGGTTCGATCTCCAGGAGGCTGTCACACCTCAGCCTGCCTGGGGGTCTGCACCCTGACCCGGCGATACCTGGCTCTCAGGTTGCAACAGTACTGGGTAGGATAAGCTTCAGAAAGACTCATCCCAAAGGAAGTCCACCCATGGAAATAGAAGGAAGCCTATTACTTGTGGGACTGTGCCCAGTCTCAGCAATAACTGAGGAGCCCAATGAGACCCCATTGCCTTTCTGGAAAGGCTAAAAGAGGCGCTCTAAAAGTTTACCAATCTGGACTTAGACTTACGAGGGACAGGTGATTTTAAAGGACAAATTCCTGTCCCAATGTGCATCAGATATCAGAATAACGTTACAACAGCTATAGCAGCAGGACCCTGCTTCCTCTTTAGATGAGATGGTCCAGACATCTACCAATACTTTTTATAACAGAGAACAGGAGAAAGAGGCCAAGGCCAAGAAGAGGGAGAAAAGGAAAGAGACAAGTTATGCCCAGATGCTGGCCTCCCTCCTGGGAAGTCCTATGGCAGACTCCAAGTCCTTGAAGGACAAGGCATGAGGTAAATGCTTAATCTGTAGACAGGTGGGGCATTGGGCCAAATAATGTCCAAACCGTGATAAGTCTCGCAAATGCCATCAACTGGGACATTGGGCAGCACTGTGCCCTCAGGACCCAAGAGCCTCAAGGTCAAGCACCAAGCCTTCCCTCATGATGGTTCAATAGGACTGAAGCAACCCACTCCAGCCAGCCCACCTGTCGCAGATAACCATCTTGGGGCTGGAGCCAAGGGTGCAACTGGATGTGGCAGGTAGGCCTGAGAATTTCTTGGTTGACACGGGGGCTACCTACTCTGTCTTGACCTCCTACTCCAGAGCCTTCTCCTCCCTAAACTGTACCATTTTGGGTGCTACAGGAAAAACAGTTACAAAATGATTCACCTGAGTACTTTGTTACTGGGATGGACAAATATTTTCCCACCAGTTTCTGGTGGTCCCTGAGTGTCCTATTCACTTATTGGGAAGATATATACTCCCTAAACTGGGGAACATGCTTGTGATGGGAAGTTTTTCAGCCCTTAGTGTCCTACAGCTTCTGGTTACTACTGAAGAACCCATTACACCCTCTCCAATAGAGAGGACCAAAATCTATGGGAGGACAAAATTAACCCCCAAGTGTGGGACCAGGAGACTCCTGGACGAGCCCACCAAGCTGAACTGGTCATCATTATCTGAGATCTCACTCTGCTCCCTAACCAGAAACAATATCCCCTTAGAAGAGAGGCTCGGGAGGGATTACAGCCTCTAATAAAGAAATTCCTTGCTTGTGGGATATTGGTCCCCACCAGTTGGCCCTGTAACACCCTAATCCTCTCAGTAAAGAAAAAGGATAGAACCTGGTGAATGATTCAAGATCTTTGGATCATAAATGAAACTGTAGTTCCCCTCCATCCCACAGTACCCAATCCGTATGTAATCTTGGGAGAAATCCCACCCAGTGCCAAGTGGTTTTTTTGCATACCACTGACTAAAGAATCCCTATATCTTTTTGCCTCTGAGTGGGAGGCTCCAGAAGAAAAACACAAACAGATGACTTGGACAGTATTATCCCAGGGGTTCAGAGATAGCACCCACCCGTTTGGACAGGCCCTTAGCCAGGATCTCCTAGATCTGGACCTGGGACCTAAGGGAAAAATATTACAATACATAGATGACCTACTAATTTGCTCTCCAGATGAGTAAAATGTCCAACAACATGCAATTCAGGTTCTAAACTTTTTGGCAGAGAGGGGATATAAAGTCTCCCGTGCTAAGGCACAGATGATTGAGACAAAGGTCACTTACATTGGAGTTCAGATTACACATGGGTCCAAGAGGCTGTCCTCTGATAGGGTATGACGAATCTCCCAGTTGCCCTCCTCCACAACTCGAAAACAATTGCAAGCTTTCCTGGGGATAAGATCTACAACTGGATATTGTAGAATCTGGATACCCAACTATTGTCTAATTGCCCAGCCCTTATATGAAAGCTTAAAGGGAAAGGATGATTCAATCCCACTTATGTGGGAAACTCCTCAAAAGAAGGCAGAGGCTACACTAAAACAAGCCTTAAATCAGGCACCTGCCTTGAGGTTGCCAGACCCAGAAAAACCATTCCAACTTTATGTCCGCAAAAGAGAGGGAATAGCCTTGGGAGTGTTAACTCAAAGATTGGGATCTAAACCTCAGCCTGTAGCTTACTTATCCAAGAGGCTCGACTCAACCGCACAAGGTTGGCCTCTCTGCTTTCAAAATCTTGCAGCTATTGCCATCCTGATAGAAGATGTTTTAAAACTCTCCTTTGGGGACAAACTAACTATTTTTACCAGCCACCAAGTAAAACAACTCCTAAATGGGAGAGGTCATTTATGGATGTCTGATCAAAGAATCCTCAGATATCAAGTAGTGCTGATAGAAAATCCAGGCCTTACTATCCCCTTGTGAGGTTCTTAACCCAGCCACCCTCCTGCCTACCCCCAAAGGCTCTCTCCCCTTTCACTCTTGCCTAGAAACCTTGGTTGGACCACTGGGCAAAACCCCAAGAGGAATTGTCTAAAGATCTTCTGACCAATACTTAGGAAATCTGGTATGCTGATGGAAGCAGCTTTGTCTTGGATGGAAAAAAAAAAAAAAGCAGGATATGCAGTTGTCTCCAGTTTTGAGACCATAGAGGCTAAGCCTTCGGCACCAGGTACTTCAGCCCAATTATCTGAGCTCACAGCCCTGACTCGAGCTTTAGAGCTGGGAAAAGGAAAAAGAATAGCCATTTACACTGACTCCAAGTATGCCTTTCTGGTGCTACACACATGCTGCTATTTGGAAAGAAAGGGGCCACTTGACCACCCGAGGGTCCCCGATCAAATATGGTGATCAAATTCTTAGACTCTTGGACTCTGTCCATCTGCCCACTGAGGCTTCAGTCTCCCACTGTAAAGGACACCAAAAAGGGAGCACGGAAGTGGCACAAGGGAACCAAGCAGCCAATCAGGCAGCAGCTGCTGCTGCTGGTAAGTCGCTTCAGTCATGTCTGACTCTGTGCAACCCCATAGATGGCAGCCCACTAGGCTCTCCCATCCCTGGGATTCTCCAGGCAAGAACACTGGATTGGGTTGGCATTTCCTTCTCCAATGCATGAAAGTGAAAAGTGAAAGTGAAGTCGCTCAGTCCTGTCCGACTCTTAGCAACCCCATGGACTGCAGCCTACCAGGCTCCTCCACCCATGGGATTTTCCAGGCAAGAATACTGGAGTGGATTGCCATTGCCTTCTCTGGATCAGGCAGTGAAGAGAGCAGTATTACAGAACAGTGACTTTAATAGGGGTTGCCACCATTGTTCCACAGACTAATTTGCCAGAAACTCCTTCATATACTGAAGGTGAGACTCTTAAAGCTAAGAGTGAGGGCTTTCAAGAAGATCATATGGGGTGCTTCCAAAAGGAAGGACTCCTTTTTCTGCCTGGTAACCTCCAATGGAAGTTGGTTAACTTCTTACATGCCACCACTCATTTAGGGGAAAAGGCCCTCCAAAGATTACTAGAAAGGTCCTTCAGAGGAACAGGCTTCCGAATTACTATAAGGCAAGTAGTCACCTCTTGTCCCACTTGTCAATTAAACAACTCCCAAGGAGCTTGAAGACCCCAGCTGGCCCAGCCCGTCCAATGACGTGGGGCCTACCCAGGAGAGGACTGGCAGATGGACTTCACTCAGATGCCAGTTTTTCAAGGGTATGAATACCTACTAGTCATGATAGATACATTCACAGGATGGATTGAAGGCTTTCCCACCCGGACTGAGAAGGCTGAGGAGGTGGTAAAAAAAAAAAAAAAAAAAAAACTGTTCCATGAAATCATTATGAGATTTGGTCTGCCCAGGTCATTACAAAGTGACAATGGGACATCATTTACTTCTAAGGTCACCCAAGGGGTCTCTAAAGCATTGGGCATTACTTATTATCTCCATTGTGCCTGGAGGCCTCAGTCTTCAGGAAAAGTAGAAAGAGCCAACCAATTTTTACAATCAGCAATAAAAAGGTAACCCAGGAGACCTCCCTGGGATGGAAGGAGGCTTTACCCATAGCTCTCCTCCACACCCATATTGCCCCTAAGGAACAGGTTGGTCTTAGTCCTTATAAGATGCTATATGGGGAACTTTGTGTTTATGTCAATGACATCTTCCTAGATCCAGAGGCTCAGAACCTCCAGTCTTATACCATGGCCATTGGGCAATTCCTATAGGATTTACATTCATGGGGATGTGAACCAGGACCCAACAGATTCTAAGGAGTCACCACTATATGCTCCAGGGACTCAAGTCCTAATTAAAGTCTGGAAAGCTGGGTCCCCAAAGGCTCAACTCCAGTCCACATGGAAGGGCCCCTACCCTGTAATACTTTCTACCCCCACAGCAGTCAAGGTACCAGGACATGACTCCTGGATTCAATACTCACGAGTCAAGCGATGGAAGAAAACAGAAGAGGACATTCAGTACACCTGTGAGCCCCTGGGAGATCTCAGATACCTATTCAGAACTACAAATGAGTGCCATTCTAATGAACACCCCCAAAATCTAGTTTCTGGGGATAAGATTTCACAGGACAGCTCTAAAGAGCCAACACAGCTTGGCAAGTGTTGTACTCCAAAACAGACAGGAGATAGATCTTCTGATCCCTGAACAAGAAAGGATTTGAGTCTTCCTGGAGATGGGAATTTGGAGTTGGCTAATGCCCCTACCAGTCCTTGTTATGCCACATTGATGTTGCTTATTATTGCTCCATGTATTATCAATTGTCTAACCTGTTCTGTCTCTGCCCAGATCAACAAGCTACAACACGCATTGCCAATTCAACAAGGATATGTAAAATTACAGCCAACCACGGAAAATATCACTCACCCTTAGATGAACACCACTATAAGGACTCAGGCCTGAGACTAGCAAGAGGGGGAAGCCCAATACCCCTAACCATCCCAGTTCAGCAGGAAGTAACCGGAAAGACCTTGACATACCTATTCCCAAAAGAATTGGGCCTCCCATCTCTTGAGGGGGGAATATTAAGTAGTTAGAATAGGAAAAAGTAGTCAGAATGGTGGTGGCTAAAAGCTGAGGGAAAAGCCTGTGAAAATAGAACAAAGGAAGGTCTGAGGACTGGAGTGAGGACCTTGGATAGAACAAACAGCATTCCTGACTAGCCCAATTTACATAGGGAAGGCCCAGGGGGGAGGGAAAAAAAAATATATATATATATATATATATATATGAAGAGGAGCCAAAGGGTTGGGGATCTCTCTCTCACCCGCTTGTGCACTCTCTGTCTCTGTCTCTCTTCTCTTCACGTCTTTTGGGTCGGCATGCCCTCATGCTTCGAGGATGTATTTTCCTTTATTTTCTAAATAAAACTGATCTATTCAAGAATAATAACATGTGCCAAAGGCTTTAACGTCCATCCTTTCAAATCTTTGTTGTAATGAGACAGAACCAAGGAGATTATACTCCCCTGACACTTCATTTAACTTAATTTCTTTGCATTGATCACTGAGGAAGGCTTTCTTATCTCTCCTTGCTATTGTTTGGAATTCTGCATTCAGATGTTTATATCTTTCCTTTTCTCCTCTGCTTTTCACTTCTCTTGCTTCCACAGCTATGTGTAAGGCCTCCTCAGACAGCCATTTTGCTTTTTTGCATTTCTTTTCCACGGGGATGGTCTTGATCCCTGTCTCCTGGACAATGTCACAAACCTCCGTCCATATTTCATCAGCCACTCTATCTATCAGATCTAGGCCCTTAAATCTATTTCTCACTTCCACTGTATAATCATAAGGGATTTGATTTAGGTCATAATGGTCTAGTGGTTTTCCCCACTTTCTTCAATTTAACTCTGAATTTGTCTATAAGGAGTTCATGATCTGAGCCACAGTCAGCTCCTGGTCTTGTTTTTGCTGACTGTATAGAGCTTCTCCATCTTTGGCTGCAAAGCATAGAATCAATCTGATTTCGGTGTTGACCATCTGGTGATGTCCATGTGTAGAGTCTTCTCTTGTGTTGTTGGAAGAGGGTGTTTGCTATGACCAGTGCATTCTCTTGGCAGAAGTCTGTTAGCCTTTGCCTTGCTTCATTCTGTACTCCAAGGCCAAATTTGCCTGTGACTCCAGGTGTTTCTTGACTTCCTACTTTTGCATTCCAGTCCCCTATAATGAAAAGGACATCTTTTGGGGGTGTTAGTTCTAAAAGGTCTTGTAGGTCTTCATAGAACCGTTCAACATCAGCTTTTCAGTGTTACTGGTTGGGGCATAGGCTTGGATTACTGTGATATCAAATGGTTTGCCTTGGAAATGGACAGAGATCATTCTGTCATTTTTGAGATTGCATCCCAGTCCTGCATTTTAGACTCTTTTGTTGACCATGATGGCTACTCCATTTATTCTAAGGGATTCCTGCCTGCAGTAGTAGATATAATGGTCATCTGAGTTAAATTCACCCTTTCCAGTCCATTTTAGTTTGCTGATTCCTAGAATGTTGACGTTCACTCTTGCCATCTCCTGTTTGACCACTACCAATTTGCCTTGATTCATGGACCTGACATTCCAGGTTCCTATGCAATATTGCTGTTTACAGCATGGGACCTTGCTTCTATCACCAGTCACATCCACAACTGGGTATTGTTTTTGCTTTGGTTCCATCCCTTCCTTCTTTCTGGGGTTATTTTCTCCACTGATCTCCAGTAGCATATTGGGCACCTACCAAGCTGGGCAGTTCCTCTTTCAGTATCCTATATTTTGCCTTTTCATACTGTTCATGGGGTTCTCAATGCAAGAATACTGAAGTGGTTTGCCATTCCCTCCTCCAGTGGACCACGCTCTGTCAGACCTCTCCACTATGACCCACCCATCTTGGGTGGCCCCACAGGGCATGGCTTAGTTTCATTGAGTTAGACAAGGCTGTGGTCCTAGTGTGATCAGATTGGCTGGTTTTCTGTGAGTATGGTTTCAGTGTGTCTGCCCTCTGATGCCGTCTTGCAACACCTACCTCTTACTTGGGTTTCTCTTACCTTGGACGTGGGGTATCTCTTCACAGCTGCTTCAGCAAGGCACAGCCACTGCTCCTTACCTTGGACGAGTTGCCCCTCCTGACCTTTAACGTGGAGTAGCTCCTCTCGGCCCTCCTGCACTGTTGCAGCCTGGCACTCTCGGTCGCCTCCCCTGAACTTGGGCGTGGTGTAGCTCCCCTCGGCCGTGCTTCTGCACGGTCCATTGCAGCCACTGTGTGTGTCCAACTCTGCGACCCCATGGACTGTAGCCTACCATGCTTCTCTGTCCATGGGATTTTCCAGGCAAGATTACTGAAGTAGGTTGCCATTTCCTTCTCCAGAGGATCTTCCCAACCCATGGATCAAACCCAAGTCTCCCACATTGAAGGCAGACGCTTTACCATCTGAGCCACCAGGGAAGTCCTGGTAATAGTAGTACCAAATGTCACAAAACTGATGTGAGAATTAGCCAAGGTATACATGTAGAACAGTGTCTGACACACAGTAAACACTTGAAAAATTTTAGCTGTTTTCATTTTACGCAGGTGGACATATGCACCTTGTGGAGGTGGATAGACGGTGGAACAAATTAAGATAATTAGTAATAAAACTTGACCTCAGAATCAAAGGTCAGGTGACCACTAAGTTTTTCAGATCTTTTCTCCCCACCTTTTCTTGGGAATCACAACTTTATTGATTTAAATTTGAATTACTTAATCAAAGTGAAGTTTTTATAATAGTTAATGGAGAAATATCTGAATTATACAGCTTAATTTTATAGTTTCCATGTCTAGTTTGAGAAATATTTTGTTCAGAATATACATTGCTGACCATAAGCGCACATCACTGTCTATCTCTCTTTAAGAAATAATCACTAGAAAGCACATATCCCAGTATTGATGTAATTGCGTTAGTGGATTCTTTTGTAGTGAGGTTCTTCATAACTTTCCATAGTTACAACATGTATCTATTAATTATATTATTATTTTTTAGAAGCAATATTGATAGAATACTGTCTTTGGTATCTTTCATATAAGAAATTCAATACATGAAATTATTCATAGCTAACTGAATCTTATCAAGTCATTTTACTTGTCTGGATCGCAGTTTCTCCATTTGTAAAATGAAGAAATTTAAACTAGACTAGACTCTATTTTTTCAACTTACAAACTTCTAAATTCAATTCATACATTCACTAATATGTATTTCAGAGCCTACTGCATGAAAAGCATTGGTCTGGCTGCTATAGGTATATTTTTTCACAATTTCATGTCAATATTTTATTTACAACAGTGGGAATCAGGCATCTTTAGCAAATCTCAGTATAAAAGCCATCACTAAATTTTGTCAAAACATTTTCTGAAATTAAACTAAAAAATTTTACTCTTTCCCCCTCCTCACCAAGCATTCAGCACAAGTTTGTATTTATACAAAGGGAAACATTTACCAACTCCTATTTTCTGAGATCATGCTGTTATTCTTTTGAAGTATTCTAAATAAAACTCTTGAGAGTCCCTTGGACTGCAAGGAGATCCAACCAGTCCATTCTAAAGGAGATCAGCCCTGGGATTTCTTTGGAAGGAATGATGCTAAAGCTGAAACTCCAGTACTTTGGCCACCTCATGTGAAGAGTTGACTCATTGGAAAAGACTCTGATGCTGGGAGGGATTGGGGGCAGGAGGGAAAGGGGACGATAAAGGATGAGATGGCTGGATGGCATCACTGACT
The DNA here is from genome assembly GCF_032405125.1 of Capricornis sumatraensis. Taxonomy (NCBI): domain Eukaryota; kingdom Metazoa; phylum Chordata; class Mammalia; order Artiodactyla; family Bovidae; genus Capricornis; species Capricornis sumatraensis. Next base: position 66,374,850 of record NC_091092.1, on the reverse strand, counting down.
CGATGGACGTGAGTCTGAGTCAACTCCGGGAGTTGGTGATGAACAGGGAGGCCTGGCATGCTGCGATTCATGGGGTCACAAAGAGTCAGACACGACTGAGCGACTGAACCAAACTGAAAGAAGATAACTGATCACTTCTCAACTCGTGCTCTTTTGCTACTTTTTGAAGAACCAAATTCTTCACTCTGTTTTCCATCATTTACCACTTGTTTCTAAAGACTGAATTTTTTGTTTCTGGGCATGCTTCTACTGTCAAGTTCTAATTGTTAATGGTGCCCTCAAATCAGATAGCTGAAGGGCTACTTTGAGGGCATTGCTCCCCTGTTATTCCATCAGTTAACTGCTGGCTTAACCTTTTCCTTACCCTCACCAAACCCTCGGTTGGAGAAAGATGGGGAGGAAGGAGAGAGAGGGAGTAAAGTAAAGAGGAGGAAGAAAGAGAAATCTTATCATTCAGATTAAAGTGCCAAAGTGCTTGTGGTATGTTTTTGTGTGTGTGTGTGTGCGTGTGTGTGTGTTAATAGGGCAGAAATCTGAAGTGATACTGAGAGGGCAACAGGCAGGAAGGCCAGGGGTCTCCAAATGGAGGAAATAGGCTGCAAGTGTCAGACATTTTTTTATTTCTCTATTAAGCAGCAGGAGGAGACAAACTAGTTTTATATTTTTTCCCCTTCTCTATACAAATATAAAAAGAGGTTTCTAAAGTAATCACCTGATTCCACCTGAACTTGACTTTTCTCAAACCTTGAGTTAACCAATGTATTTTTCTCATGGAAATGTTTGTCTTAAGCAAACATTTGCTCGTGAGGGGCCTGGTGCCATTCTCTGAGTTTTGAGACATTTCCTTTCTTTAATTAGCAGACTGCTAGTAGCTATATAACATTAGGCTAAAGACTAGCAGGGGGGTATTCTTTCTGCTCCCTTTGGATGTCTATGTCAGAAGCTTTCTCTGTCTCTTTTATACTTTAATAAAACTTTATTACACAAGAGCTGTCAGTGATCAAGCCTCATCACTGGCCCTGGATTGAAATCTTCTCCTCCGGAGGCCAAGAATCCTGGCGTCTTTCCTGGTTCAGCAACAACCTTTCAATACAAGCCTAGTGGTTGCTGGAAGAAGAGGTTAGACATGGTTTCTGGCAACAAACTAAAAAATAGGCTTGCCTTCATATCCATATCTAGAATGCCAAAGGATTTAAGTCAAAATTGCATGGAAATTTTATTGCAAAAAAAAAAAAAAAGAATTATGTTGCAATGCTGTATTTTATATGATAAATAAAGCAACATCTCTTAAACTATCCTTTGTCTCACTACTCATTCCCAGAACAGAAACCCTCGCTAATGCTTTATAAAACATGGTAGTAAATAAAGCCCTATTCATTTGATTTTTCAAGAAGAATTAGAGCAATTCAAGCTCTTAAAAAATAGGTAATAGATAGATCAGAGCATATCAAATCCAGAAGGGACCTTGGAGATCATCTATTTCAACCTGTCATTTTATAGATGGAGACCAACAGAAATTAAGTGAGTTGCCTAAATTCACCCAGCTGATTAGTGGCAATGACAGGACTTGAACCCATAATTCATGGCTCCTTTTTAGTGTTCTTCATTCCACAATTCATTATTTCATAGTCATTCAATTTTAAAATTTGAAGTTTCTCCCCAAATTTATTTTGCTGGATTTTTATTTTCAATTCCCCTTTCTATGTCCATCTTTATGAAAGCTGCACAAAGAGTTATTTGACATTAACTCCTAAGTGCTCTCTGTGTCAGTGGAGTTTTCAGATTTTAAATTAGTTGATGTCAGTACAGTTTGAGTGTCTAGGGAAATGTCTTTGTGTAACTATGGTAAAAGATGTTATAATAATTTGTGGAAAGGCAGCAACTTGATTACGTTTCATACTATTAAACTCTTCATTAAAGTCCTCATAATGAAAAAAAAACTGTTCTTGTCTGATTTAGAGATAAGACTGGTTCCAACTAAAATCATTCTATTCTAACAACTCCTCCAAACAACCACTCTAAAACATAAACTATATCTTATTTTTTTCAAACTTGCCTAAGTATTTAACTTTATTTTAAAATTACTTGAAGAATGTAAAGGCCAAGTTAACTGCGTTCACCCATAATATAAAGGTAAATTATGAACTAAAATGTAAAATAACTCATATGAAAACTTGTGTGTCCTAAAATGTCCTCACAATAATCACAGGCCCTTTCAAGAGGGTACTATTTTATGGCAAAAGGAATTCCACTGATAGCATCTAATTCCCTCCTTGGAGATTTCAAACAGTTCAGAACGTGATTTTCTAAAGGTAAGTAAATGAAGTAGCAGCTGTTTTATTACTGAACAAGGAGGTGTTTTGTGAGGACAAAGGATTATCTTGTGACAACAAATGACTATCTTGTAAAATTCATGCAGCTTTGACTCCAGGCACTCAGAGTTACAGGAACTCTGTAGCAGAAAGATTCAAGCTTTAGGGGGGAGGCCAGGGCACGCAGAGCAGTCTGATGCTCATTTCTGGCCACTGCTGGCAGCTGCACTACTGCCTCTTGTGTGTTATCACTGGGAAAGTGGGTTTTGAGAACCTCCAGATAGCTGGGGCTGGAGACCTGGAGGATGAAGCTGGCTGATGCTGACATTTAATGAGTATCATTCATGTAAAAATATAGCACATTTTTTTTAAAATCAGGGAGATAGTACATGGAACAATATTTTATTTTCCAATAAAAGCATCCATAGACACTTTATTAGATACATCCTGTAGAATAACTCATATTCAAAAACTGAATGCATTTGTGTCAGATGCTTCCCCTGTTCTCTCTCCTCTCTGACTCTTCCTTAAAGCAATTCTGAAGCTATTTGACAATCAACATGGCTGAAAATAGAAATGCTTAGATGACCTAGACAAATGAGAGAGGCTATCTTATCAGCCACTTAAAAATTTGTTTCATGGAGTGCTAGACAATGGCATCCAGAATATTAAAAATGATCTGGTTAATATCTAATAAATCAGCTTCTCTAATTCAATCAACTTTTCTCACACTCTGGCTGTTGTGTATTCCACATACTGGGTTGGGGGAACCCTAGAAAGGAATACATATTGCATGAATGCTGGTCCTCTCTCTTGAAACACTTTCTTTGTATTCTGTATTCACAGACATTTTGTTGCAATAGCATTTTCATGTTAAGATTTAAAAAAAAAAAATACAATACCCCAACTGAGCTCTGCCACAAGACGAAAAGAGCAGGAAGCCTTTTGCATTAGTAGAGACTAAAAGTAAATGTAGAAAATTCAGTGAATAATGAATTCTAGATTTCAAAGAATTTCTTAGGGTCCTGTGTACACACTGCTTGCTTCCTCCACCTGAAACACCCAACTCATTTTATTTTCCCCGGATTTACATTTAATCTTAGATGTCACTTCCTTTAAAACGCTTTTATTGACCTCTCAAGACTGGGTTAAATTTTTCCCTTGTATGTGTCAAGAACGCCTTATACTTAAAGCCATGATAACATTTATCACACTGCATTGTAACATGTCAATGTATGGCAAAACTGTTGGGTTTTTCTTATCAAGATTTCTCAAAACCTAGAACAGGGAATCATATAGAAGTGGGTGATTCCACAATATGTTGGCTGCATAAATAAAGAAATGAATGAACAGATGAATGAATGAATGGGGTGTACCCAGACCTCTGAGGAGGCTTATCCCATTATCTTGTACTATCTTTTTTGTTCTTAGTAAAATCAATGGATAATCATTTCAATAATGTGCTTCAATTCACTTTCATTTGCAAAACAACTTGGTGAACAAAAGCTTGTGAAGTGTTAACAATTTTTCAAATCATCTTGCTTGCTTCTGTGTAGTTATTCTGTATTCACCAAGCTTTTTAGAATTAACCCAAACTCAGTGGCTTAGAAGATTTGGTAGTCAAAATTGGCTACTTAGTTTAACTGCATAATGAAAACATTTTAGAGAGGCTTAAGGGTGACACCTAAGTGTCCACTGTTGAAACCAATTATTTAATGGTAAAATCATTTGGTGCTGTTGCAGATAGAAAGCATTTTATTTCTTATAGGCCAGTATATTTGAATTAATGTAACTGATGATAAAGATGGGATGTAATTTTAAGTGATCTGATTTTTGAATAAATCAATGGCACTCTTTTCTAATTATCATCTGTGCTGACAAAGTGGATTTCTAGAAGTCTTTTTCAAAAATTTAATGACTCACGGATGTACCAGAGACTAGAGCATGCTGCAACTTGTCAATCTGAGCAACACAAGTGTGTACAAATTCAAAACTGGTTTAGTTGGGTGTATCTGACATTCATGAAAATTTAATTAAACTCACATGCTGAGTAATGAAATTAAGATCTTTGCTCCAAATATTTTATGATGGGAATTGATACTGGGAACTGGGTTTTAGCAAAATATCTTCATTGTAACCAAGAAGCTTCTTCTTTTACCAATAATTTAAATTTCATCATAAGAAGAAAACTGTGGGTGTGACTTCTTATGTAATATTCCAGGATTTATGAAACCTTTAATTCATCATCTAGTCCAAAAATAATATGCAAAATCCACTATAATATTTTAGAGAATTCATGATCTTCTACTTATGACACCAGTAAATAAGAATACCAGACAGGGATTTGGTCAGGGAACTATAAACTAAATTATCAAGCTAAAATTTGTATTTTAACACCCAAATCCAAGTATATAGATTCAAAATCTTAATTTATAAATAATATGCAATATGTCACAGAAATAAAATAAGTAATGAGCCAAAATTTAAAAACTTTCAATACATAATATATTGGAATAGTCTACAATTCTCCTGTAAGATTTAATTGGAGGCATCAAATTGTTATAAGGAAATGTAAATCCTTTCAAAGAATTAAGAGGTCTTCATCAAAGAGATTAAATAATGATTTCTAAAACTTTGCAATTTGTATTTAACTTTAGGCTTTATATGCCTAGAGAATAATCCATGGAGAAAATTCAGGAAACAGTGAGTAAATGCACTAGTAAATTATATATGTACACACATATCTATATATCTGTGTCTATAACTATGGAGAAAGATAGAGAGAATCCTGAAACAATATAGTTCTTTTAAATCTGACTGTTCCTAACATAATAGATATGTACATACATACTACAAAAGCATCTTGCCATTTCTAATAAGCCAGACATGAAAAATATAATACCTCAGTCTTTATTCTTCAATACTAAACAAGGCCATGTTGACTCACAAAAATGTCAATCTTTTGAAGAACAATTCTGAAGTGTTTTCATGGGTGGAGGGTTCCTCAATTTTCTGGTAACAGTCAAGGTTAGTTTACGGTTTACAATATTTTGTTTACTGATTTAGTATCTTTATTTAAAACCTTTTTAGTTTGACTTTGAGTAGAAGGGACTACTCTGGCCTTAAGTAACTTATTCATCTATGTTAATGTCAGAAAAGCCTGATGGATCATGGATGGCTTCATATACAAGGCTATAATATTTTATATTTCTCTAAATTGTTGTCAATACCAAGTACCATCTAAAAGCAATTGACTGAAGCATTAGTATAAGTGAATATTGGTCAAAATCTGGTTGTCATCTGACAAAAATTTTGCAGTCTAGCAGCTTCCAAAATAGATACCTCTGTTTTCTTCTGGTTGGCCAAATGAATAAATGAATAAACAGCTAAATGAAAGAGCAAATGAAGGAACAAAGATAAATGTTGGGACAGCCATTAGATTTGTGTTGGAAGGTCTTGTCATATATTTCATTTGAGTATTAAGGGTGCATAGTAAATACCTATGAAGTTCAAGAAGACTATGAGATCTGTAGAAAATTGGGCTGCTGTATATCTGTATAAAACATGAAATTCTACTGTAAAAATTTCCACCTACCCTCTGACTATTTCCTCCAACTAATACTTCAAGAACTGGAAGAAAGAGACTTGGTTTTTATGTGCAAAGCTATTAACATAAAATACCATGTAGATATTGCATGGCACAATAAAAATAATTATCAGCAATAATAACAACAACATAATGGCAGAGCCAGCTCCACCTCAGTTGAAACCAACCCTAACCAGTTGGGGAGGTTCAAGAGAATGATATCTGTTGCAAAATGTTTATTTCAGTGTTATTTCTACTGCTACATAATTCCTGCTATGATTAGAGGAACCTCCCAGTTCCTCTCAATTTTCACTCTGGTAATAGCCATGCAATTCAGTTGCAAATTCCCTTGTCTTTGTTAATCCTTTATAATAGGCATGTTAATCCTTTTTAAGCATCAGGATAAAGGGATAGAAAGATCATTACCAATTATAAGGAAAATATAAAGGCTGAAAACTAAAGACATCCAAATCAAGCATTGTAAAATATGTTTCTACAGTAGGATATTTGTTGTATAATCTTTATATCCAGTCATAAGCATAGTAACTCACAGAACTTTAGATGTTGCAAATTTTCAATTAGTCCGTGTAGTATGAGAGCCATAAAAATATTCCAGGTGGTATGGAAAAACATTTTTAAAGGCTGAAAGGACACTTCTTTGTAAAATCATATTCAAAGATTTGATTTACCCTTATTTGTTCATTTAAGTGTTTAAAATTCACAGCTCTAGATTGAGGGGTCTAGGTGACAGTCAATAGTTATATTCAGATAAGCTACAAATTCTTGGAATGGGGTACATGTTGTTGAGTACTCATATAACCATCCCCACATATCATTACAAAAAGATTTGTAATTGTTTTAGTGAGGAATTAGTTTCATGTGTCCTGTGATTTCTGTTGGGAAAACTATAGCTTTGGGATTCAGATTCTCACTGAATGAAAGGATGGTTTTGAAGTTCTTCAGAATCCCTCTTAGGTTTTAGGAGATGGCAGTGAAATAACTGGTGGATCTGGAGCAAAAGTTGATTCATTAAGAAAAATCCAATAAGCTAGGAATCAGCGAACTAAACTGGACTGGAATGGGTGAATTTAACTCAGATGACCATTATATCTACTACTGCAGGCAGGAATCCCTTAGCAGAAATGGAGTAGCCACGAGGGTCAAAAAAAGAGTCCAAAATGCAGTACTTGGATGCAATCTCAAAAACGACAGAATGATCTTTGTTCGTTTCAAAGGCAAACCATTCAATACCACAGTTATCCAAGTCTATGTCCCAACCAGTAATGCTGAAGAAGCTGAAGTTGAACGAGTCCATGAAGACCTACAAGACCTTTTAGAACTAACACCCCAAAAAAGATGTCCTTTTCATTATAAGGGACTGGAATGCAAAAGTAGGAAGTCAAGAAACACCTAGAGTCACAGGCAAATTGGCCTTCGAATACGGAATGAAGCAGGGCAAAGACTAATAGAGCTTTGCCAAGAGAATGTCCTGGTCATAGCAAACACCCTCTACCAACAATACAAGAGAAGACTATACACATAGACTTCACCAGATGGTCAACACCGAAATCAGATTGATTATATTCTTTGCAGCCAAAGATGGAGAAGCTCTATACAGTCAGCAAAAACAAGACCAGGAGCTGACTGTGGCTCAGATCATGAAGCCCTTATTGCCAAATTCAGACTTAAATTTAAGAAAGTAGGGAAAACTACTAGACCATTCAGGTATGACCTAAATAAAATCCCTTATGATTATACAGTGGAAGTGAGAAATAGATTTAAGGGACTATATCTAATAGAGTGGCTGATGAACTATTGACTGAGGTTCGTGACATTGTCCAGGAAACAAGGATAAAGACCATCCCCATGGAAAAGAAATGCAGAAAAGCAAAATGGTTGTCTGAGGAGGACTTACAAATAGCTGTGAAAAGAAGAGACGGGAAAAGCAAAGGAGAAAAGGATATAAGCATCTGAATGCAGAATTCCAAAGAAGAGCAAGAAGAGATAAGAAAGCCTTCCTCAGCGATCAATGAAAAGAAATAGAGGAAAACAACAGAATGGGAAAGACTAGAGATCTGTTCAAGAAAATTAGAAATACCAAGGGAATATTTCACACAAAGATGGGCTCAATAAAGGACAGAAATGGTACGGACCTAACAGAAGCAGAAGATATAAAGAAGAGGGGGCAAGAACACATCGAGGAATTATACAAAAAAGGTTTTCAAGACCAAAATAATAACGATGGTGTGATCACTCACCTAGAACCAGACATCCTGAAATGTGAAGTCAAGTGGGCCTTAGAAAGCATCACTACGAACAAAGCTAATGGAGGCGATGGAATTCCAGTTGAGCTATTTCAAATCCTGAAAGATGATGCTGTGAAAGTGTTGCACTCAATATGCCAGCAAATTTGGAAAACTCAGCAGTGGCCACAGGACTGGAAAAGTTCAGTTTTTATTCCAATCCCAAAGAAAGGCAATGTCAAAGAATGCTCAAACTACCACACAATTGCACTCATCTCACATGCTAGTAAAGTAATGCTCAAAATTCTCCAAGCCAGGCTTCAGCAATGCGTGAACCATGAACTTCCATGTTTAAGCTGGTTTTAGAAAAGGTAGAGGAACCAGAGATCAAATTGCCAACATCTGCTGGATCATCAAAACAGCAAGAGAGTTCCAGAAAAACATCTATTTCTACTTTATTGAGTGTGCCAAAGCCTTTGACTGTGTGGATCACAATAAACTGTGGAAAATTCTGAAGGAGATGGAAATAGCAGACCACTTGACCTGCCTCTTGAGAAACCTATATGCAGGTCAGGAAGCAACAGTTAGAACTGGACATGGAACAACAGACTGGTTCCAAATAGGAAAAGGAGTACGTCAAGGCTGTGTATCGTCACCCTGCATATGTTAAATAAGCACATCATGAGAAATGCTGGCCTGGAAGAAGCAAAAGCTGGAATCAAGATTGCCGAGAAAAATATCAATAACCTCAGATATGCAGATGACACCAGCCTTATGGCAGAAAGTGAAGAAGAACTGAATAGCCTGTTGATGAAAGTGAAAGAGGAGAGTGAAAATGTTGGCTTAAAGCTCAACATTCAGAAAACGAAGATCATGGCATCTGGTCCCATCACTTCATGGGAAATAGATGGGGAAAGAGTGGAAACAGTGTCAGACTTTATTTTGGGGGGCTTCAAAATCACTGCAGATGGTGACTGCAGCCATGAAAGTAAAAGATGCTTACTCTTTGGAAGAAAACCTAAATAGCATATTGAAAAGCAGAGACATTACTTTGCCAACAAAGGTCCATCTAGTCAAGGCTATGGTTTTCCCAGTAGTCATGTATGGATGTGAGAGCTGGACTGTGAAGAAAGCTGAGCACCAAAGAATTGATGCTTTTGAACTGTGGTTTTGGAGAAGACTCTTGAGAATCCCTTGGACTGCAAGCAGCTCCAACCAATCCATTCTGAAGATCAGCCCTGGGTGTTCTTTGGAAGGAATGATGCTAAAGCTGAAACTCCATTACTTTGACCACCTCATGTGAAGATTTGACTCTTTGGAAAAGACTCTGATCCTGGGAGGGATTGGGGGCAGGAGGGAAAGGGGACGACAGAGAATGAGATGGCTAGATGGCATCACTGACTCGATGGACATGGAAGTTAGTGAACTCCGGGAGTTGGTGATGGACAGGGAGGCCTGGCATGCTACGTTTCATGGGGTTGCAAAGAGTCAGACACGACTGAGCAACTGAACTGAACTGAACTGAACAAAACACATTGATCTATTGGCCCAGTTTTAAGATATCGCTTCTATACTTGCTGCTGCTGCTAAGTTGCTTCAGTCGTGTCTGACTCTGTGCGATCCCAGAGATGGCAGCCCACAAGACTCCCCCATTCCTGGCATTCATGGACACTGGAGTGGGTTGCCATTTCCTTCTCCAATGCGTGGAAGTGAAAAGTGAAAGTGAAGTCGCTCAGTCATGTCCAACTCTTAGCCATCCCATGGACTGCAGCCTACCAGGTTCCTCTGTCCATGGGATTTTCCAGGCAAGAGTACTGGAGTGGGGTGCCATTTCCTTCTCCAAGTGTTAAGTAATTAGAATAGGAAAAAGGAATCCAGAATGGGGGTGGCTAAAAGACAAGAAAGGGAAAAGCCTGTGAAACAGAACAAAAGAAGGTCCAAGGACTGGAGTGAGGCCCTCGGGCAGAACAATTAGCACTCCTGGCTAGCCCAGTTTACATAGGGTAGGCCCAGGAGGAGGAGGAAAAAAAAAACAAAACATAAAAAAAGGAGCCAAAGGGCCGGGGGTCTGTCTCTTCTCTTCGTGTCTTTTGGGTCAACACCCCCTCACACGTTGAGGATGTATTTTCCTTTATTTTCTGACTAAAACTGAGCTGCAACATGGAGCTGTCCGAGATCTGTCACTGATCTGTCCGAGATCTGTGACACAGTCTGTCTGAGAGCTGAGACAGGGCACAACTACATACATTTCTAAATGCACTATAATTTTGTTGGTAAGATTCCAGGAAACCAAACTATAGATTCACTCTCCATTTTCACTCATTTATTCTTTTGTTCTTTACAAAAGTATTTTTTAGACTCATTAAAACTAAGTATATTTAAAACACTTAATGTGTGCTTACTTTCTGCCCATACAAAATGACTTATTATGGACACAGAAATATAAAAATAATCAAAAATATATTCACTTAATTAAAAAGGGCCAGTGTATATTACATTACATCCTGATCAATCAACCACAACTTTTACTTCCAGAACTTCTCTATTATCATAGACTAAAAAATGATAGAACAACAAAGGCCAATTCAAATATGCTGCAAAAATGAACTGATGTTATATTAGGGTGCCATAGTAACTTTGAAAGATTTCTTTTTTCATAAAACTAATTTCACTCACATTTACTTAAAAATGGCTTTCTACTTAGCAGGTAACAGTACCAGTGGGTTAAGACTCTTGGGGAGGCAATTGTGGGCCTGATTTATATTCCTTTTCCAACTCTCTAATCAATTTCCAACAACCTTAGAATGAGGCCACAGTTTGACAGGTCGCTAGGATTTGCTGGGGGCATGTGTCATGATGGGCTGTCATTAGGGGCTCTAGAAGTAGGGAGCCAGGCTTGCTTGGGCAGCACAGGCACCCAGCAGGAATGGGCTTCAAGGTGTGAGGGGAGAAACCCAATCTTGGCCCATCTATGGGCTCCGGAGTGCCTCAGCCAACCCATGGTGCCAAGTCTCTGACCGATGCAGCCCAGTGTCCCTGACTCTCAGCCAAGCCCAAGGCCTGACCCCCAGCCTCCAGTTCGATCGGGCAGCAGCCAAAGATGCTCACCTCTTCTGTACCTAAGACTTGAGATACCAAGGCCCACTCCTTCTACCATTGCCTCCACCTGCCTGTGGGGCATGAAGTATTTATTGACCGCCTACTATATACAAAGCCAATGGGTGAATATTGCGATTTTCTGTCCTTACAGAGATTACATGCTTGTTCAGTTCAGTTCAGTCACTCAGTCGTGTCTGACTCTTTGTGACCCCATGAATTGCAGCATGCCAGGCCTCCCTGTCCATCACCAACTCCCAGAGTTCACTCAAATTCACGTCTATTGAGTCGGTGATGCCATCCAGCCATCTCATTCTCCATCGTCCCCTTCTCCTCCTGCCCCAATCCCTCTCAGCATCAGAGTCTTTTCCAATGAGTCAACTCTTCACATGAGGTGGCCAAAGTACTGGAGTTTCAGCTTTAGCATCATTCCTTCCAAAGAAATCCCGGGGCTGATCTCCTTCAGAATGGACTGGTTGGATCTCCTTGCAGTCCGAGGGATTCTCAAGAGTCTTCTTCAACACCACACTTCAAAAGCATCAATTCTTCAGTGCTCAGCTTTCTTCACAGTCCAACTCTCAAATCATACATGACCACAGGAAAAATCATAGCCTTGACTAGACGGACCTTTGTCGGCAAAGTAATGTCTCTGCTTTTGAATATGATATCTAGGATTGTTATAACTTTCCTTCCAAGGAGTAAGCATCTTTTAATTTCATGGCTGCAGTCACCATCTGCAGTGATTTTAGAGCCCCCCAAAATAAAGTCTGACACTGTTTCCACTGTTTCCCCATCTATTTCCCATGAAGTGATGGGACCAGATGCCATGATCTTCATTTTCTGAATGTTGAGCTTTAAGCCAACTTTTTCGCTCTCCTCTTTCACTTTCATCAAGAGGCTTTTAGTTCCTCTTCACTTTCTGCCATAAGTCTGGTGTCATCTCATATCTGAGGTTATTGATATTTCTCTCAGCAATCTTGATTCCAGCTTGTACTTCTTCCAGCACAGCGTTTCTCATGATGTACTCTGCATATAAGTTAAATAAGCAGGGTGACAATATACAGCCTTTGCATACTCATTTTCCTATTGTACGAGAAATAAAATTTGTTCAAACACAATGACAATACAGGCCATATGAGATAACTACCTTCCCTAAAATGATAGTAACAAAGGCCACAGAGAGATGACTTTTGTCTAAATTCAAATGGGCTTTAGAGATGTTTGATTTAGTTCTTAAAGAGTGAAAGGGATTTCAACAGAAGAGGAAAGACCAAGACTTTCCTGAGGGAATGAATGGTATGAATAGAGTTCAAAAGTTAGAAAAGTACTAGGAATGACCCATGAAAAGGTAAGTGGAGCAGTTTGGCTAGAGCACTGAGCATGTATAAAAGTAGAAACATGTCTGGATAATATGTTGGGGTATATAGGAAAAGAGCTTTGCAGTGGACATTTATTGTGTAGGGCTGTCCAGCATACATTAACTCTTTTAGAAATTCTATGGCAAAATTAATTTTCCTCTAATATGGATAGTCTTTATATATATGCAAGTCGAAGTGTCTTGCCCTTCCTAGCTAAAGAGTGGACATGTAAACCAAATTCTGTGTGTATGTGTGTGTGCTCAGTTGTGTCAGACTCTGCTACCCCACAGACTGTAGCCCACCAAGCTCCTGTGTCCATGGGATTTTCCCAGCATGGAATGCTGGAGTGGGTTGCCATTTCCTCCTCCATGGGATTGTCCCCACGATCAAACCCATGTCTCCTGCATTGGCAGGCAGATTCTTTACCACTGAAGCCACCTGGGAAGCCCTTGTAAATCAAGCTAGGTCCATTTAATGATCTTCTGGAGGTTAGGTTATAAGCAGAGTAAAATAATAAGAGAAAAAACGTTGATTGGTTAGTCCATTTTTTTCCCTTCTAATTGAAATTCTGGATTTTTCCTAGCTTTTGTTACTTCTAAGTCTGACACTTTTCAAGTCCTTCAATTCTGTGAGCTACCCTCTCTCCTTCTATTAAGTATTTCATCTTTTCTTTCTTTCATTTTTTTCCAGTTAACCAATTTTGTTGCTTACACCAAAGAACCTTATAAAACCTTGAACAGAAAGCAGTTTTACACTGAAGAAAACCCTGGAGGCAAAATTAAGGATGGGGAATTATCTAATCAAACTGATGCACTAGAAACATTATGTTGGTTGGATTGGAAAAGAGACTGAAGTGAATGATACCAGTTAGGAAGCTGTTCTACTAGTTTTAGAACCAGGCCCTGAGGACCTGGACTAAGGTAGTGGCAGTGATGAGAAGTAAGAGATATGTGTAACAGACATTATTAGTAAGAAAGAATTAACAGGTTATGGATACTGATTTGACATTAGTTTTGCTGGAGGCAGAAAGTCAGAGATCAGTCTGAGATTTCAAAACTGAATAAAGGGCTGATGAATGCCAAGTCTGTGAGAGACTGAGGAGAAACTGCTAGAGAAATATGACAATTGGGGATTGCAATATCATGTGAACCAGTAGAGGAGATATTGACAAGTTGTAGGGGCTGCTCAACAGTGTAAGTGTCTCTGGAAGAAAAAGTTCTAGAAATAAGAAAAGTTCTCATCATTCTTCAATTTAGCTGACGTCTCAGAAGAAAAAGAGTTTTAATTTTTGACTGGGAAAAGAACCCATTTAATGTAGCATTATTTGTGACCCTCTAGAGCAGTGGTTCCTAACCCTTGTTTGTTCCATGGATCTTTTGGCAATCTAGTAAGGCCTAGAGATCCTTTCTCAGAGTAACACATTTAAATGCATTAAATAAAACATGTAGTTTCTAAACGGAAATCAATTATATAGAAATGTTGTTTTAAAAATATTTAAAAATTTGGTGATATAGTAACATATGTCTGATTTATCACTGAGTAACAAGACGATATACTTCAAATACAGGCAATTTAAAATTAGATTTTCTCACATACAGGGTTATCGTTACCATCTTTCTAAATTCCATATATATGTATTTAGATAGCAAAAGAGACACAGATGTATAGAACAGTCTTTTGGACTCTGTGGGAAAGGGAGAGGGTGGGATGATTTGGGAGAATGGCATTGAAACATGTGTAATACCATATAGGAAACGAATAGCCAGTCCAGGTTTGATGCAGGATACAGGATGCTTGGGGCTGGTGCACTGGGATTACCCAGAGGGATGGTACGGGGAGGGAGGTGGGAGGGGTGTTCAGGATGGGGAATACGTGTACACCCGTGGTGGATTCATGTTGACATATGGCAAATCCAATACAATATTGTAACTAGCCTCCAATTAAAATAAATATATTTAAATAAAAAAATAAAATTTTAGGTTTTATTTTCCAAAAGACATAGTGTGAAGATTGTTGTTGCTTAGCTTGAATAAAAACAATAAACTTTGAAGGGATCTTTGGCTCATTTTCTTCTGTGTTGATCAATTATCAGTTATAGGTAGGGAATATCAGAAGGTGATTATATGCTTGGTTAGGGTTAGGAATTAGGTTACCTTAATTCCAAAGTAGTGATGAATTTAAATGGCATTTTAAGATATATGTAATGACAGATATGTGGTAAGAAAATATCTGTGGCTCCTATTGGTTACAGATTCACAGATACTGCTAATCCTACTGTGATTTTCTGCCTATATTCATAATAGAGGGACATGTCAGTTTTCAGTTAGTGGTTAGTGAAAATAAAAATTTATTTTTTTCTGATGCAAATTCTGAGAACTCTGAATTCTTGTGAATGAGTACCAGCTTAGGAGCCCCTGCTTCGAATGTAATTTCAATTACAAGAAAGGAATGGAAACAAAATGAAGTGGGAGGACAGCGAAACTGCAAAACGGTTGAGTGTAGATTATTGAGAACGGTAAGTGTAGGCTATTGAGAAGTTTAATAATGGGACAGAGGAAGAGAAATAGAACTCAAAGAAGTCAGAGATCACAGACTTCCTTGGCAGTCCAGGGTTAACACTCCATGCTTCCACTGCACAAGGCACAGGTTTGATCTCTGGTTGGGGAGCTAAGATCCCACATGCTATACAGTTTGGAGAAAAAAAAAAGCAGATCGAGAAAAGAGCATAATTTCTAATTTATTTATTTACTTATTTGCTGCACTCGGTCTGTTGCTGTGTGGGTTTTCTCTAGTTGTGCCAAATAGGGGCTACTCTCTAGTTGCAGTGCTTGGTCTTCTCATTACGGTGGCTTCTGTTGTGGCAGAGCATGGGCTCTAGGGCATGCAGGTTAAGTAGTTGTGACTTGCAGGCTCAGTAGTTGGGTTTGTGGGCTCAGTTGCCCTGTGGCATGTGGAATCTTCCCAGATCAAGGATCAAAGTGTGTATTTGTTTGCTTGTTTTAATTTGAGGATAAAGAAACCAGATGAGCATGCATGTGGGTTAAAAGAAAGGAAGAGGTAGAAAAGATGAAATCAAAGATCACATGCAGAGAGAAGGGGCAATTGATGGAGCAAGGCTTCAGAGATGTTGAGATGAAATGGGATCCAGGGCATAAGTGGAAACACGAGTGAGAAAAGGAAAAACACTACTTCCTCAGAGACAGAGAAAGAATAGAATATGGTTTTCTATAGATTTTGAAGAATGAAATTTCCCTGCAATTTCCTTTGCACAGTTGACTCAATTTATGAGATTTTCCCTAAAATCAGCTTTAGAAAAAAGGTTGTGTGTAACTGATTATTTCATAGTATACTAACACTTTAGAATATTATTTTTTTCTGTGACAATAGCTTAAAAAAATCTCTACTACTTCAGTGTAAACAAAGATTATACTTTTCCTTAATCACACAATTGTTATTCCCAGAATGCTCCAATGCAGCAAGACTTCTACCCAGGTCCTACTTACTTTCCAAGTAATGCATTCTCTCTTGGAGCTGTTTTTGTGTCCCATCTACATCAAAGTTTGGTCCAATGAGCTTTCCTTGATTTCTAAGTGCTTTTTAAATATTTTTCTATTAAAGCAGACTCTTTGATTATTCTCTTATGTAATTTTAAAACCACATAATAAAACAACATAATCTCTTAACATTTCATACAATCCTTAGGGTAGATATCTTTATAATGGGAATTGGCCAACTTCAAAAAGATTTGAAGTCTTGGAAAACTTGGATTCAATTTGGATTTTTCTTTAAAAAAAAAAAAAACTATTTATTTGGTCAACTTCCCAGCTTATGGGATTTTTGTACCTCGACCAGGGATCGAACCTGGGCCCTCAGCAGTGAGAGCATGGAGTCCTAACCACTGGATCGCCAGGAATTTCCCAATTTGGCTTTTTCTAATGAGACTTCTCTGGGAAATTACTGCAGTTCCTCTGCTCAATGGCCAGACATGAACTGGATTTATATCATTGATGATTAGATGTTTGGGGAGGGGAAATAGAGCCCACTGTCTTGTCTTTTGTTCCACTTATCTGTATTTGATCTCACTGTGCAGCATGAAGAGTAGTTTCTGGAACATTATTATTGCTTGGATATTCATTATTTATTAAAAATAAATACAATATTGATATTTCCTTTATTAAACAGGTAGAATATATAGAATTCTGTTTCCCTGAAATCTTTTTAAGAATTCCTCTTGCTCTAAAAATTCACTTCAAATTTTTTAAACCTTACACATTGGCTAATAATAGATAATCTGTTTAAGGTATTGGAATAAATCTCTTGTTGGATTTGTGTAATGTGTATTATTTTTCGAGCAGGCTGACTCCTAGAGAGCAGCAATCTTAAATGATACCTAGCACTTAAATATTTCAAAAGTCAGTCAGTTGACTCAGTAAAGAGGTTACTTCTCATTCTCTCAAAGTTTGTGATCATCCATCTGCTTCTCATTGTGTTGCAGATCATCTTAACCCTTCAAAGACAATATTATCATCATCAACATATGTTTATTACACTATACTTGCTGCAGACTACTGTGTTAGGCAGTGGTGGGTTATAGAAGATGGATTAAGAACAGGAATGGCCTTTGCTCTTGAACAGCTTACAGCCCACAGAATCCTGAAATGACATCTGCCAGTTGGTATTGGCCTCCCATTTCCCTCCCAAGTTCTGGAACACCTCAGTGCTGCCCTTCCTACTACAGGGCAGAGCCAAGAATTCACATAAATAAGAGGGTGTTCTAAATGTTGATTTTGTAATCAACACTTTTTTTTTTTTTTTTTTGTCAAAAGCACCTGGTATTACTCTTTTCTTTAAGGTCTAGGATCAACACATTCTGGGCCAGCCCTGGATTTTCTAGTAAAACTTCTGTCAGTCACAATCATTATATTCTTCATTTGTTACTTTAACTTCATATTGAGAGGCCCAACCCACTGTCGGGTTTAGTCCAATAAACAGTGCCCATAGGACTTACTGATTGTCATGTATGGATGTGAGAGTTGGACTGTGAAGAAGGCTGAGCACCGAAGAATTGATGCTTTTGAACTGTGATGTTGGAGAAGACTCTTGAGAGTCCCTTGGAGTGCAAGGAGATCCAATCAGTTCATCCTAAAGGAAATCAGTCCTGAATATTCATTGGAAGGACTGATGTTGGAGCTGAAACTCCAATACTCTGGCCACCTGATGTGAAGAACTGACTCACTGGAAAAGACCTTTATGCTGGGAAATATTGAAAGCGAGAAGAGAAGGAGACAACAGAGGATGAGATGGCTGGATGGTATCACTGACCTGATGGACATGAGTTTCAGCAAGCTCCGGGAGTTGGTGATGGACAGGGAAGCCTGGTGTGCTGCAGTCCATGGGGTCACATAAAGTTGGACACTACTGAGTGACTGAAAACTGAACTGATACATAATTTCATAATTAAAGTGGCATTTAAATGATGACTCTTATACATGAGAATGTTGTTCCTTGTTAGATCCACCTATGTTTAACTATAAGCCCACGTGTGCATAAGAACATCAAGATTAAAATGACATTTTAGCTTTGTTAATTTTTTGGTACACTTTTGACTGAACTGGCTTAAAGTGATGACCTACATTAAAATGGCCCTTCCGTATATGTCGCCTTTAGATCAAAAAGAAAATAATATTATTTGTCTGTTTCTCCTTCACTTATTAAATCCATATCAACAGTTGCACTAAAGGAAATGTGACATAGTTTTATTTGACACCATTTGCTTTGTTTAAACTCAATTTTGTGTTCTATTAATCAGAGATAGAAATTTACACTGTAATGTTGTCATAAGTTTTATAATATTGGTTGATACAAACATTTATTTTTGTAGAAAATAGTTACTTACATGTAAATGGTTAATATCCAAGAATGTATCCCATCTGAATTCAGTATGCCTACCTCTTCAGAGTCCTGAGCAGGTAGAAGATTTACCTTTCAGATTTGACACATATAAAGCATATTATTCACCAAGGGAATTATTTTTCTGATCTTAAATTATAGCTATGTTAAACTCCAGGTTAGATATTTTGATACTCTAGTTTCAATGTAAATGTTAAGAGTCTAGGCTCATACTGCTTGAGTCATGAGAGGCCAATGAATTGAGAGACAAGTTGTTGGGACAAGAAATAGCAACTTTATTCAGAAAGCCAGCACACTGAGAGGGTAGATTATTGTACCAAAGAACTATTACCTGAGTTAGAATTCAAGTTTATATTAAAAAGTGAAGGGGTGTGGTTGGTTGCTGCGAGCTTCTTGGTGCCAGAATCCTTTGTTCTAGCAGCTGTTCACATAAGTCCAGTCACAATGTTCTGATAACCTCCAACAAGACAAATGTTAATCTCTGTTCTGCCACTTTTTATCTCTGTAGGAATGGAAAATGATTATACCTTCAAAGGTCAAAGCCTTGAGAATAAGCTATCCTGTATATTCCATGCTCTAGGCAACATTCTTAACCTGTAGCAATAACAGTTGAATACAAAGGTTAAAGAAAAAGAAACAGGCCCAATATGGAGTCAGATTTGTTCTTCCCTATTACATGAATTCCATTTATCCTATATCCTACTCTATTATCTGAGGTTCTTTTTTAAATCAGAAACATAAAAATCAGTTATCTCAAACTCTTTCAAGGTACTCTTTTCCAGTAATAGCAACTGTTGCTGTTGTTGTTCAGTCACTAAGTCATGTCTGACTCTTTGTAACCCCACGGACTGCAGCAAGCCGGGCTTCCCCATCCTTCACTATCTCCCGAAGTTTGCTCACATTCATGTCCATTGAGTGAGTGATGCTATCTAGCCAGCTCATCATTTACCACCCTCTTCTCCTTTTGCCTTCAATCGTTCCCAGTATCAGTGTCTTTTTCAATGAGTCAGCTCTTCGCATCAGATGGCCAAAGTATTGGAGCTTCAGCTTCAACATCGGTCCTTCCAAAGACTGTAGATACCTATAAATGAGATAATATTTATAAGGCACCCAACAAAGAAACTGGTACACAGTAAGTCTTGAAAAATATCCATCCCCTCCATCCCGTTCTTTATGAGGGGCCATTTCCCCTTTTAAACCATGATTATCTATATACATACTTTAAATTAAATATATACATTTAAAGTGCTATGTTAAATTGAATAGCTTACCAAAATGAGTCCAAGTAAAAATATGCTTTTTCCTAAATCATTCTCTCCTTTTTTGAAATATGTTCTCATATTCACATTGTGATGATAGTACAGAATGAGGATGTGCTTCCTGGGTGCTGCTGCTGCTAAGTCGCTTCAGTCATGTCTGACTCTGTGCAATCCCATAGACGGCAGCCCACCAAGCTCCCCAGTCCCTCGGATTCTCCAGGCAAGAACACTGGAGTGGTTTGCCATTTCCTTCTCCAATGCATCAAAGTGAAAAGTGAAAGTGAAGTCGCTCAATCATGTCCGACCCTCAGAGAACCCATGGACTTCAGCCTTCCAGGCTCCTCCATCCATGGGATTCTCCAGGCAAGAGTACTGGAGTGGGGTGCCATAGCCTTCTCCCGCTTCCTGGGTGACAGCTATATTAAAACAACAGCATGACATTTGGCTATTTTGTTCCTGTTTAAAACTCAAAGGGTTAGAAATGTAAATTCTTACTATTATTTCCAACATTTTAAGTCATTTTATATATTGAAGTCTTAAATTTTTCATAGTCATACCACTTGACAGCAATGGTAGTGTTTGCACAGAATTCCATATTTCAGCAATTGAGCTAATTCTTATTCATTCTGGGTTATATTTCCAGTGTGGACTTTCAGAGAATAAACTGATAATAATCTGAGATAAATGAGGCTTTACTGCTTTGAAGACAGTAAGTTTTGTAAATCAGAACCTTTAATTCTTATAGAATTCTCATATAAAACGCTATACATTTTCTAGTAATAGGAGGAATTATATACTTAATTCACTCCATTTCATACTACATTTCAGGACAATTTCAAGAATTATTATGGAACCAAGCATTTCAAGAAAGCAATTAGAAGAACACAAGACTGAAAACAAAGAAACGATAAAGCACAAACACCCAAAACCTATATTCTAATTAAATTATCATAGTGGCTTCTGTAATGGTGAAATAAATTATATGCAACACCTCCAAATGCATGATGCTTTCCATATGGGCTCAGTGGATTATTCACAAAAGTGTCTTGAGAATAGAGCTTTCGTTTTGCAAAAGTCCAAAATACTTAGGAAGAAAATATGGCATTCTCCTGAGTTCTATAAATTTGAATGTTTCATTTTGCCAGTGTAAAATGTTTTAAGGTCCCAAGGGTACTGACAAATTCTGTCTTAATGGCTCTATTTATTATGTGGAAAATACTTTAAGTGATTTCTCACATATCAAGATATAGAATCCAGACTTCTTTCACTGTTTAAATTTGATTGCTTAAAAAAAAATTCAGTGAAACAATTGATTTTTGGCAGAGAATTAACGAGTTCATTTTTAAAAACTTGTGTAAATATATTTCTTCATTTTTTTTCTTCTCAAAATGAGTATATTTGTAGACAGGCAAGAATCAGCTTATAGCAGTTTCGATAAGTATACCCTATTGAGACATGGATGAGATTTTGATGGACTATGATCATTTTAAAGGTTTAAATGTTTAAAATATTTTTAAAACTTTGTTTTTTAAAAACTTCACTAGATAGTTTTGACATAATTTTCATTCTACTACTTCCATGGAGGCACATTAGTTTAGTCTTCCCTAAGGGACTCATTGGAAACGACTCTGATGATGGGAGGGATTTGGGGCAGGAGGGGAAGGGGACGACAGAGGATGAGATGGCAGGATGGCATCACAGACTCGACGGACGTGAGTCTGAGTGAACTCCGGGAGATGGTGATGGAAAGTGAGGCCTGGCGTACTGCAATTCATGGGATTGCAAAGAGTCGGACACGACTGAGCGACTGAACTGAACTGAACTGAAGGGGGACAAAAACAGTTTAACATCAAAATGCTGAAAAACGCTGGAAGAAAATAATGAGCCATTTCATGTCTCTCCGTCCCATCCTCCTCCTAGCCTAGACAAGCTCAAACTTCCCGGGACCATATGTGCTTAATTTTAGAAATGCATTGGGAAATCCAGTCTCCAAGAATGTGAATAAAATTGAAATGAGAAGAATGAGACTTGCTGTAAATTATGACTCTACTATAGTATATCTCAGCTAAAAATATTTTCAGAAGCACAATAACCAAATGGTAACTCCACTGCCATTATCATATTATCACACAAATTAAATGTATTGTGAGTCCCAAAGGAGTTTTTTTTTTTTAATATGTTGTATTTCCATGGAAATTTCACAATTTTAAAACAAGTTATTCCTGAGGATAGCAATAAACAAAAATTACATTTTTATTAGCCATTTTCACATAAAAATGTAGCTTGCTTATTTCTCAGTGGCCGCATTAAGCTGCAAATGTTTGTATTATTTCTTCTATCAGAGCTTGCTAATGATTTGAATGAACACTTTCCAACAGCCACAAAGGCCCTATCGAAATTTACCTTAGCAATAGTTTAAGAGCTCTCTTCTCTATTAAAAAAAAGTCAGGAATTTACATTTAGATTCATGTTATATCTCAAGAGTATTTTCACGACATTTTCAGGTATAAAATGGCATTAAAACCAGAGAAAATAGATTTGATATAGTATCTTATTGTACCCCAAGTAACACATGTTGGTCTTTTAACCAATTTAGTATATTAAAGTTAATGGCAGATTCATGTTGATGTAAGGCAAAACCAGTACAATATTGTAAAGTAATTAATCTCCAATTGAAATAAATAATTTTTTTAAGTATTTTTAAAATCCTAAAACTTTGGACATTTGTTGAAGTTGACTCATCCAATTTCCCCCTATTCTGTAGTAAACTTAAGGGTGAAACTATTTTGTCAGAAACTCACTAGCACCACCTACCGTTCGTATTTTGAACTATCTTGAAATATTTAAATTTGGAATTTAAATATCTCAAAATGATTCCAAATACTAATTGTACAAAGATGGCAAGAAATTTGGAATTTTCAATGATTGAAAAGGATTTGGAGTTTTTACTAAATATCACAGAGAATTTTAAATAAAAAGTGGAACATAAAAGTGAGAGTCTAGGTGGGTCAAAAACTATAAAAAAATATTTATCTGTATATAAATCACTAATAAACATGTAATTATCTCCAGAGATCCAAAGGGAAAGAAAAAACACTCTCAAAAACCATGTGAATGTAATTTTCCAAAATGGTTCTGAGATTCTGGGATTTAATGGACCAGTAAATCCATGTCCCTCTACCCAATCTGTAATGACCAACATAAGGTTGCCAACTTTTAATTTTGCTTATTAAGATAATTACAATCTTAATTCACTTTTATTTCCATTTCATACATATGAAAATGACATAATTTTACTATTAAATACAGCCCACTAAATAATGTAATATAATTCAGTTCAGTTCAGTTCAGTCACTCAGTCATGTCTGACTCTTTGCGACCCTATGAATCCCAGCACGCCAAGCGTCCCTGTCCATCACCAACTGCTGGAGATCATTCAAACTCATGTTCATCGAGTCGGTGATGCCATCCAGCCATCTCATCCTCTCTCGTCCCCTTCTCCTCTTGCCCCCAATCCCTCCCAGGATCAGGGACTTTTCCAACAGGCAACTCTTCGCATGAAGTGGCCAAAGTATTGGAGTTTAAGTTTCAGCTTCAGTCCTTCCAATGAACACCCAGGACTGATCTCCTTCAGGATGGACTGGTTGGATCTCCTTGCAGTCCAAGGGACTCTCAAGAGTTTTCTCCAACACCACAGTTCAAAAGCATCAGTTCTCTGGTGTTCAGGCTTCTTCACAGTCCAACAGTCACATCCATACATGACAACTGGAAAAACCATAGCCTTGACTAGATGGACCTTTGTTGGCAAAGTAGTATCTCTGCTTTTCAATATGCTATCTAGGTTGGTCATAACTTTCGTTCGAAGGAGTAAGCGTCTTTTAATTTCATGGCTGCAATCACTATCTGTAGTGATTTTGTAGCCCATAAAAATAAAGTCTGGCACTGTTTCCACTGTTTCTCCATCTATTTGCCATGAAGTGATGGGACCAGATGCCATGATTTTCGTTTTATGAATGTTTAGCTTTAAGCCAACTTTTCCACTCTCCTCTTTCACTTTCATCAAGAGGCATTTTAGTTCCTCTTCACTTTCTGCCATAAGGCTGGTGTCATCTGCATATCTGAGGTTAGTGATATTTCTGCCAGCAATCTTGATTCCAGCTTGTGCTGCTTCCAGTCCAGCGTTTCTCATTATGTAATCTGCATATCAGTTAAATAAGCAGGGTATTAATATACAGCCTTGATGTACTCCTTTTCCTATTTGGAACCAGTCTGTTGTTCCCTGTCCAGTTCTAACTGTTGCTTCCTGACCTGCATATAGGTTTCTCAAGAGATAGGTCAGGTGGTCTGCTATTCCCATCTCTTTCAGAATTTTTTCCACAGTTTATTGTGATCCACACAGTCAAAGGCTTTGGCATAGTCAATAAAGCAGAAATAGATGTTGTTCTGAAACTCCCTTTTTTGATGATCCAGCAGATGTTGGCAATTTGATCTCTGGTTTCTCTGCCTTTTCTAAAACCAGCTAGAACAACTGGAAGTTCATAGTTCATGTATTGTTGAAGCCTGGCTTGGAGAAGTTTGAGCATTACTTTAGTAGCATGTGAGATGAGTGCAATTGTGTGGTAGTTTGAGCATTCTTTGGCATTGCCTTTCTTTGGGATTGGAATGAAAACTGACCTTTTCCAGTTCTGTGGCCACTGCTGAGTTTTCCAAATTTGCTGGCATATTGAGTGCAGCACTTTCACAGCATAATCTTTCAGGATTAGAAATAGCTCAACTGGAATTCCATCACCTCCACTAGCTTTGTTCATAGTGATGCTTTCTAAGGCCCACTTAACTTCACATTCCAGGATGTCTGGTTCTAGGTAAGTGATCACACCATCATGGTTATCTGGGTCATGAAGCTCTTTTTTGTACAGTTCTTCTGTGTATTCTTGCCACCTCTTCTTAATATCTTCTGCTTCTGTTAGGTCCATACCATTCCTGTCCTTTATCGAGCCCATCTTTGAATGAAATGTTCCCTTGGTATCTCTAACTTTCTTGAAGAGATCTCTAGTATTTCCCATTCTGTTCTTTTCCTCTAATTCTTTGCGTTGATCGCTGAGGAAGGCTTTCTTATTTCTCCTTGCTATTCTTTGGAACTCTGCATTCAGATACTTATGTCTTTCCTTTTCTCCTTTGCTTTTCACTTCTCTTCTTTTCACAGCTATTTGTAATGACTCCTCAGACAGCTGTTTTGCTTTTTTGCATTTCTTTTCGATGGGGATGGTCTTGATCCCTGTCTCCTGGACAGTGTCATGAACCTCCGTCCATATTTCATCAGCCACTCTATCAGTTCTAGTCCCTTAAATCTGTTTCTCACCTCCACTGTATAATCATAAGTGATTTAATTTAGGTCATACCTGGATGGTCTAGTGGTTTTCTCTGCTTTCTTCAGTTTAAGTCTGAATTTGGCAATAAGGAGTTCATGATCTGAGCCACAGTCAGCTCCTGGTCTTGTTTTTGCTGACTGTATAGAGCTTCTCCATCTTTGGCTGCAAAGAATATAATCAATCTGATTTCTGTGTTGACCATCTGGTGATGTCCATGTGTAGAGTCTTCTCCTGTGTTGTTGCAAGAGGGTGTTTGCTATGATCAGCACATTCTCTTGGCAAAACTCTATTAGCCTTTGCCCTGCTTCATTCCATACTGGAATGCCAAATTTGCCTGTGACTCCAGGTGTCCTTGACTTCCTACTTTTGCATTCCAGTCCCCTATAATGAAAAGGACATCTTTTGGGTGTGTTAGTTCTAAAAGGTCTTGTAGGTCTTCATAGAACCGTTCAATTTCATCTTCTTCAGAGTTACTGGTTGGGACGTAGACCTGGATTACTGTGATATTGAATGGTTTGGAAATGGACTGAGATCATTCTGTCATTTTTGAGATTGCATCTCATTACTGTATTTCAGACTCTTTTGTTGACCATGATGGCTACTCCATTTCTTCTGAGGGATTCCTGTCCACAGTAGTAGATATAGTGATCATCTGAGTTAAATTCATCCATTCCAGTCCATTTTAGTTTGCTGATTCCTAGAATGTCGATGTTCACTCTTGCCATCTGTTTGACCACTACCAATTTGCCTTGGTCCATGGACCTAATATTCCAGGTTCCTATGCAATATTGCTCTTTACAGCATCGGACCTTGCTCCTATCGCCAGTCGCATCCACAACTGGGTATTGTTTTTGTTTTGGCTCCATCCCTTCATTCTTTCTGGAGTTATTTCTCCTGTGATCTCCAGTAGCATATTGGGCACCTACTGACCTGGAGAGTTCCTCTTTCAGTATCCTATCATTTTGCCTTTTCATACTGTTCATGGGGTTCTCAAGGCAAGAATACTGAAGTGGTTTGCCATTCCCTTCTCCAGTGGACCACATTCTGTGAGACCTCTCCACCATGACCCACCCATCTCGGGTGGCTCCACAGGGCACAGCTTAGTTCCATTGAGTTAGACAAGGCTGTGGTCCTAGTGTGATTAGATTGACTAGCTTTTTGTGATTATGGGTTCAGTGTGTCTGCCCTCTGATGCCCTCTTGCTACTGCTACTGTCTTTCTTGGTTTTCTCTTACCTTGGACAAGGGGTTTTTCCTCACCGCCACCTCTTTGACCTTGAACATGGAGTAGCTCCTCTAGGCCCTCCTGTGCCCACACAGCCACCACTCCTTAGACATGGGGTAGCAATAATATAGTGGTACACAAAGTTTTGATAAGACTCAAAGACTCCTTAATTAGTCGATCCATCTGCCTCTTTGCTACCTTGAAAAAGGATAGAATGTTCCCTTCCTAGGAGATGAGATTAAAAAATAAGTGAGAGAAGAGATAAAAACATGTTTCTTTTCTCCTTTTAGCTAAGCAATAAGAGGAGTTTTGGATGTCTTTTTTTTTTTTTTTTTTTAAGGCAGGGGGCAATAAAGACTTCTACTCAGCAGAACATGTAAGAAGTTGATTAGGGGATTATTCATCTTAGATGAGTGTGAGATAAGTATACTTGTGGTTAAATAAAGTGATCGTGGGGCCATGTTATGGTTAGGCTGCTTGGTGTGACTTTAGAAATACTGGAAAAATATTTCTCAACTCTTAACTCTCTCCCTTCCTAGTGATTTCTTGGAGTACCTAAAATTCATCAATTAGTAAATAATTTCTTTTAATTAATTAAAATGTTCAGAGAGTCCTCTTTTCAAATATTAGTTTTATTTTTTAATTTGTTTTATGATTTATTCAATTTTTTACTTGGTATGCAGGATCTTACTTCTCTGACCAGGATTGAACCCTGGCCCAGAGCAGAGGAAGGGCAGAGTCCTAATCACTAGACCATCAGGGAATTCCCCCTAATGTTAGTTTTATATATTCTTCCTGAGTATCTGGTAACATGAAATAGTTTTGCCACTTGTGAAGACATAATATTCTAAACAGTAGGTTCTAATGAAGCATGTGGGGTTGGGAGACTCAAAAGGAGGAAAGAAGAAAATGAGAGGGGCAAAAAATAAAATTACATGTATGATTACATTACAGTTTTGCCTAGGAGTAGCTCTTGGTGCTAAAGGTAAATTCGTTAATGAATTATTTAAATTAGAATGCTCTAGGCAGTGATTAGAAAAAGACAAATTTTGTCTTCACATTGTTTTATCTTGTATCAGGTTTTTGTCAATCTATTTGATGTAAAATTTGCTGATTAGAGGAAAAGCTTATGTAAAATTTATGTAAGCTAACAGTGATTTGAAAAGGAGGGTATTTAACTTTATTGAAAGTGAAAGTGAAGTCGCTCAGTCATGTCTGACTCTTTGCGACCCCATGGACTGTAGCCTATCAGGCTCCTCCATCCATGGGATTTTCCAGGCAAGAGTTCTGGAGTGGATTGCTGTTTCCTTTTCCAGGGCATCTTCCTGACCCAAGAATTGAACCCGGGTCTCCCACATTGCAGGCAGATGCTTTACCATCTGAGCCACTTTGCAATTGGCAGAGAAATCACCACTTGGCTTTCAAAGTGCTCAGTAGACAATTTTGGATACAAGCCATACACTACCATTTCAGAGAATGCCTCAGGGCAGAACCAGGGTCTATAGAGTTGGAAGTAGCAAATAGCTTTCATTGAGAAACCCAGGATGATATCTTTCAGATCTGACTAGTGCTACAGTATATGCTACACTTTCATTCCAGCTGAGATGGCCTTCTCACCCATGACTTTTAGTACAGCAGATGGCTCTAAGCGGAAGGCATTCATTTGAGTGTTTGATGGCAAAAGGTCTTTCACATTTCCCTACTAACCCTCTTCTGCCACTCTGCAGGATCGTCCACTTGGCACTTAAGTTTCTGAGGGGAGAGGACTTTAGAGGGGTAACTTTACAGCAGTGATTTCTAAACATCTGGTGGTTTCAGAATCATCCTAGGAATTTGTTTGTTTACCATTTCAAAATGTATGGCAAAAACCAATACAATATTGTAAAGTAATTAACCTTCAATTAAAATAAATAAAAAAAGAAAAAAGTCATTTTAAATGTATAGTTTAGTAGCATTAAATATATTCACACTGTTGTGTAACCATCACCACAATCCATTTCCAGAAGTTTTCTCATCACCCTAGACTGAAAATTCTCTACCTGTTAAATGATAACCCCGCATTTTCTTCTTCTTCCACCCCCTGGAAACTACCATTGTGTTCTCTGTTTCTGAATTTGACTACTCTGCCTCATATAACTGAAATAATACTTCATTTGCCTTTTTGTAACTGGCTTATTTCATGATGTAGAATGTCAGAATTTCCTTCGTTCTCAAGGCTGAGCAATATTCCCTTGTATGTGTATATAGCATTTTGTTTATCCATGCATGCATCAGCTGACATTTGCAGCTGGTCCTGCTACTTCCTCTATCTTTTACAATCTTGAGATTTGAGTTAGGTTACACAGAGAACAATCTTTTAGGCGGCCCATAGACAGGTTAGAAATTTTCAAAAGCCGGTCTACTCTGCATTCTCCAGTTCTGGTAAATGTATGTAGGACCATTTCCAGGGAGGGAGTGGACAAGGGCAAGTAAAAATGTCACAAAAAATCTTACTATTTTGAATGTGGCTTTTTCTTGATTGGACTTTCACTTGGTTACTACAAATGCTTGAATAATGTTTAGAGCTTCTATAAGATTATTTTAGTAAGTATCCAATTGTGTGGTTTTTTTTAAATATTTCAACTGTTGTGAAGGCTGTCTCACTTACATAGCAGAGTAAGTGACAGTGGCACAAAGAATGGTAATGATAACTTGGTTTGACAACACTATTGTGGAACGAGAAATTGCCTACCAGGCCAAAGAGGAAGTTTGTGTTTTTCCTCCTGAATTCAAGCCAAGCAGGCAACCCCTCCCTTAAAAGGATGGAGAAGTCTTGAGGCTACTGTAAGAATAAGACTGAAAACCAGAGGCAGGAGGCTTAAGTCCAAAACCTGAGAACACCAGAGAACTCATGACTCGAGGGAACATTAATCAATAAGAGCTCATCAAACACCTCCATACCTACACTGAAACCAAGTACCACCCAAGAGCCAACAAGTTCCAGAGCAAGACATACCATGCAAATTCTCCAGCAACACAGGAACATAGCCCTGATCTTCAACATACAGGTTGCCCAAAGTCACACCAAACCCACTGACAACTCATAACTCACTACTGGACACTTCATTGCACTCCAGAGAGAAGAAATCTAACTCCACCCACCAGAACAATGACACAAGCTTCCCTAACCAGGAAACCTTGACAAGCCACCTGTCCAAACCCACCCACAGGAAGGAAACTCCACAGTAAAGAAGAACCACAAACTGCCAGAATATGGAAAAACCACCCCAAACACATGTCTGACGCAGGATACAGCATGCTTGGGGTTGGTGCATGGGGATGACTCACTGAGATGTTATGGGGAGGGAGGTGGGAGGGGGGTTCATGTTTGGGAACACATGTAAAAATTAAAGATTTTAAAATTAAAAAAAAAAGAAAAAAAAAAAAAAGAAAATGCAGAGAAATACCCAGCAGGTAAAGGAACAAGACAAAGGCCCACTAAATCAAACAAAAGAGGAAGAGATAGGGAATCTACCTGATAAAGAATTCCAAATAATAATAGTGAAAATGATCCAAAATCTTAAAAACAAAATGGAGCTACAGATAAATAGCCTGGAGGCAAGGATTGAGAAGATGCAAGAAATGTTTTACAAGGACCCAGAAGAAATAAAAAACTGTCAATCAATAATGAATAATGCAATAAATGAGATCAAAAACATTCTGGAGGAAACCAACAGTAGAATAACAGAGACAGAAGATACAATAAGTGAGGTAGAGGATAGAATGGTAGAAATAAATGAAACAGAGAGGAGAAAAAAGAAAAAAAAAAGAATTAAAAGAAATGAGGACAACCTCAGAGACCTCTGGGACAATGTTAAATGCCCCAACATTCAAATCATTGGAGTCCCAGAAGAAAAAGACAGAAAGAAAGATCATGAGAAAATACTTGAGGAGATAATAGTTGAAAACTTCCCTAAAATGGGGAAGGAAATAGTCACCCAAGTCCAAGAAACCCAGAGAGTCCCAAATGGGATAAACCCAAGGCAAAACATCCCAAGACACATATTAATCAAATTAACAAAGATCAAACACAAAGAACAAATATTAAAAGCAGCAAGGGAAAAATAACAAATAACACACAAGAGGATTCCCATAAGGGTAACAGCTGATCTTTCAATAGAAACAGTGCAGGCCAGAAGGGAATGGCAGGCCATACTTAAAAGGATGAAAGAGAAAAACTTACAACCCAGATTACTGTATCCAGCAAGGATCTCATTCAAATATGAAGGATAAATCAAAAGCTTTCCAGACAAGGAAAAGCTGAGATAATTCAGCACCACCAAACCAGCTCTCCAAAAAATGCTAAAGGATCTTTTCTAGACAGGAAACATATAAAGGGTGTATAAACTTGAACACAAACCAACAAAGCAAATGGCAATGGGCTCAAACTTATGAATAATCTCCTTAAATGTAAATGGGTTGAATGTCCCAACCAAAAGACAAAGATTGGCTGAATGGATACAAAAACAAGACCTCTATATATGTGGTCTACAAGAGACCCACCTCGAAACAAGGAACACATACAGACTGAAAGTGAAGGGATGGAAAAAAATGTTCCAAACAAATAGAGACCAAAAGAAAGCAGGAGTGGCAATACTCATATCAGATAAAATAGACTTTAAAATAAAGACTATGGAAAGAAACAAAGAATAACACTACATAATAATCAAAGGATCAATCCAAGAAAAAGATATAACAATTATAAATTTATATGCACCCAACATAGGAGCACTGCAATATGTAAGGCAAATGCTAACAAGTATGAAAGAGGAAATTAACAGTAACACAATAATAGTGGGGGACTTTAATACCCCACTCATACTTATGGATAGATCAACTAAACAGAAAATTAACAAGGAAACACAAACTTTAAATGATACAATAGACCAGTTAGATCTAATTGTTATCTATAGGACATTTCACCCCAAAACGATGAATTTCACCTTTTTCTCAAGTGCTCACAGAGCCTTCTTCAGGATAGAGCACATCCTGGGCCATAAATTTAGCCTTAGTAAATTAAAAAAAAAGAAATCATTCCAAGCATATTTTCTGACCACATGCAGTAAGATTAGATGTCAATTACAGGTGAAAAACTATTAAAAATTCCAACATATGGGGGCTGAACAACATGCTGCTGAATAACCAACAAATCACAGGAGAAATTAAAAAAAGAAATCAAAATATGCATAGAAATGAATGAAAATTAAAACACAACAACCCCAAAATTATGGGACACTATAAAAGCTGTGTTAAGGGGAAGGTTCATAGCAATACAGGCATACCTCAAGAAACAAGAAAAAAGTCAAATAAATAACCTAACTCTACACCTAAAGCAACTAGAAAAGGAAGAAATGAAGAAATGTTAAAAATTAGGGCAGAAATAAGTGCAAAAGAAACAAAAGGGACTATAGCAGAAATCAACAAACCTAAAACCAGGTTATTTGAGAAGATAAATAAAATTGATAAACCATTAGCCAGACTCATCAAGAAACAAAGGGAGAAGAATCAAATCAACAAAATTAGAGATGAAAATGGAGAAATCACAACAGACAACACAGAAATACAATCATAAGAGACTACTATGAGCAACTATATGCCAATAAAATGGACAACATGGAAGAAATGGACAAATTCTTAGAAACATAAAACTTTCCAAAACTGAACCAGGAAGAAATAGAAAATCTTAACAGACCCATCACAAGCATGGAAATTGAAACTGTAATCAGAAATCTTCCAGCAAACAACAACAACAAAAAACAGGTCCGGACAGCTTCACAGCTGAATTCTACCAAAAATGTAGGGAAGAGCTAACACCAATCCTACTCAAACTCTTCCAGAAAATTACAGAGGAACATAAATTTCCAAACTCATTCTATGAGGCTACCATCACCCTAATACCAAAACCAGACAAAGATACCACAAACCTCTTGATGAAAGTGAAAGTGGAGAGTGAAAAAGTTGGCTTCAAGCTCAATATTCAGAAAACGAAGATCATGGCATCTGGTCCCATCACTTCATCGGACATAGATGGGGAAACAGTGAAAGTAGTGTCAGACTTTATTTTTTGGGCTCCAAAATCACTGCAGATGGTGACCGCAGCCATGAAATTAAAAGATGCTTACTCCTTGGAGGAAAAGTTATGACCAACCTAGATAGCATATTGAAAAGCAGAGACATTACTTTTCCAACAAAGGTCCGTCTAGTCAAGGCTATGATTTTTCCAGTGGTCATGTATGGATGTGAGAGTTGGACTGTGAAGAAAGCTGAGTGCCGAAGAATTGATGCTTTTCAACTGTGGTGTTGAAGAAGACTCTTGAGAATCCCTTGGACTGCAAGGAGATCCAACCAGTCCATTCTCAAGGAGATCAGCCCTGGGATTTCTTTGGAAGGAATGATGCTGAAGGTGAAACTCCCATACTTTGGCCACCTGATGCGAAGAGTTGACTTATTGGAAAAGACTCTGATGCTGGGAGGGATTGGGGGCAGGAGGAGACGGGGACGACAGAGGATGAGATGGCTGGATGCATCACTGACTCGGTGAACGTGAGTCTGAGTGAACTCTGGGAGTTGGTGATGGACAGGGAGGTCTGGCATGCTGCGATTCATGGGGCCGCAAAGAGTCGGACACGACTGAGCGACTGAACTGAACTGAACTGAAAGGCCAATATCACTGATGAACATAGATGCAAAATTCCTTAATAAAATTCTAGCAAACAGAATCCAACAACGTATTAAAAAGATCATACATCATGGCAAAGTGGTCTTTATTCCAGGGATGCAAGGATTCTTAAATATCTTCAAATCAATCAATGTAAGACACCAAATTAACAAATTGAAAGATAAAAATCATATGATTATTTCAGTAGATGCAGAGAAAGCCTTTGACAAAATTCAACATCCATTTATGACATAAACCCTCCAGAAAGCAGGCATAGAAGGAACATCAGTTCAGTCGCTCAGTCGTGTCCGACTCTTTGCGACCCCATGAATCGCAGCACACCAGGCCTCCCTGTCCATCACCAACTCCCAGAGTTCACTCAGACTCACGTCCATTGAGTCGGTGATGCCATCCAGCCATCTCATCCTCTGTCGTCCCCGTCTCCTCCTGCCCCCAATACCTCCCAGCATCAGAGTCTTTTCCAATGAGTCAACTCTTCGCATGAGGTGGCCAAAGTACTGGAGTTTCAGCTTTAGCATCATTCCCTCCAAAGAAATCCCAGGGCTGATCTCCTTGAGAATGGACTGGTTGGATCTCCTTGCAGTCCAAGGGACTCTCAAGAGTCTTCTCCAACACCACAGTTCAAAAGCATCAATTCTTCAGCACTCAGCCTTCTTCACAGTCCAACTCTCACATCCATACCTGACCCCTGGAAAAACCATAGCCTTGACTAGACAGACCTTTGTTGGCAAAGTAATATCTCTGCTTTTCAACATGCTGTCTAGGTTGGTCATAACTTTTCTTCCAAGGAGTAAGCGTCTTTTAATTTCACGGCTGCAGTCACCATCTGTAGCGATTTTGGAGCCCCCCCCCCAAAATAAATTCTGACACTGTTTCCACTGTTTCCCCATCTATTTCCCATGAAGTGATTGTACCGGATGCCCTGATCTTCATTTTCTGAATGTTGAGCTTTAAGCCAACTTTTTCACTCTCCTCTTTCACTTTCATCAAGAGGCTTTTTAGTTCCTCTTCGCTTTCTGCCTTTTTCTGTACCTGTTACCTATCTGTATGTCTTCTTAGGAAAAAAGTTTATTCGGGTCTTCTGCACCTTTTTTGACTGTGTTTTTGGGTGTTATGATATTGAGTTGTATGAGGTCCTTGTATATTTTAGATATTAACACCTTGTTTGTCACATCATTTGCAAATATTTTCTCCCATTCAGTAAGTTGTCTTTTAATTTTGTTGATGGTTTCCATTGCTGTACAAATGCTTTCAAGTTCAATCAGGTCCCATTTGTCTAAATTGCTTTTACTTTTTTTGCCTTAGAAGACCTCTCCAAAAAATATTTCTACTATGTTTATGTCAAAGAGTGTTATGCAACTCTGACATAAATCACAGCAAGATCCTCTATGACCCACCTCCCAGAGTAATGGAAATAAAAGCAAAAATAAGTAAATGGGACCTAACTAAACTTAAAAGCTTTTGCACAATGAAAGAAACTATAAGCAAAGTGAAAAGGCAGTCTTCAGAATCGGAGAAAATAATAGCAAATGAAGCAACTGACAAACAACTTATCTCAAAAATATATAAGCAGCTCATGAGGCTCAATACCAGAAAAATAAATGACCCAATCAAAAATGGACCAAAGAACTAAACAGACATTTCTCCAAGGAAGACATACAGATGGCTAACAAACACATGAAAAGATGCTCAACATCACTCATTATCAGAGAAATGCAAAGCAAAACCACAATGAGGTACCAACTCATGCTGGTCAAAATGGCTATCAAAAAGTCTACAAAGAATAAATGCTGGAGAGAGCGTGGAGAAAAGGGAACCCTTTTACACTGTTGGTTGGAATGCAAATTAGTACAGCCACTAGGGAGAACAGTGTGAAGATTCCTTACAAAACTGGAAATAGAACTGCCATACTACCCTGCAATCCCACTGCTTGGAATATACACCAAGGAAACCAGAATTGAAAGAGACACATGTACCCCAATGTTCATTGCAGCACTGTTTACAATAGCTAGGACATGGAAGCAACCTAGATGTCCATCAGCAGATGAATGGATAAGAAACTTGTGGTACATATGCACAATGGAATGTTACTCAGCTATTTAAAAAGAACACACTTGAATCAGTTCTAATGAGGTGGATGAAACTGGAGCCTATTATACAGAGTGAAGTAAGTCAGAAAGAAAAACACCAATACAGTATATTAATGTGTGTGTGTATATATATATATGTATATACATATGTGTGTGTATATATATATATATGGAATTTAGAAAGATGGTAACGACGACCCTATACTTGAGACAGCAAAAAAGACACAAAGAACAGACTTTTGGACTCTGTAGGGGAAGGCGAGGGTAGGATGATTTGAGAGAATAGCATTGAAACATGTATGAAATATGTGAAATAGATGACCAGTCCAAGTTTGATGCATGAAGCAGGGTACTCAAATCTGGTGCACTGGGACAACCCAGAAGAATGGGATGGGGATGGATGTGGAAGGAGGATTTGGGATGGGGGGGACACATGTATACCTATAGATGATTCATCTCAATGTATGGCAAAAACCACCATGATATTGTAAAGTAATTATCCTCCAATTAAAATAAACAAAGTAATATTAAAAAGAGAGTTCTGCATGTTTTTTTCCTAGGTGTTTTATGCTTTCAGGTCTTACATATAGGTATAGATCTTTAAACCATTTTCTGTTTATTTTTGTATATGGTGGGAATGAATAATGTGATCTCACTCTTTGTGTAGCTGTCCAGTTTTTTCAGCACAACTTTTAGAAGAGACTGTCTTTTACCATTGCATATTCTTACCTCCTTTGTTGAAGATTAACTACAGATGTATGGGTTTATTTCTGGGCTCTGTATTCTGTCACATTGATCTGTGTGTCTGTTTTGGTCTCAGTACCATACTGTTTTGATTATTGTAGCTTTGTAGTATAGTCTGAAGTCTGGACGGGTTATACCTCCAGGTTTGTTCTTTCTCCTCAAGATTGTTTTGACAATTCAGGATCTTTTGTTGCTATATATGAATTTTAGGATTATATGTTCTAGTTCTGTGAAAAATGTCATGGGAGTGTTGATAATGGTTACGTTAAATCTGTCAATTATTTTGACAAGTATGGCCATCTTAACAATATTAATTCTTCCAATCAAAGAGCACGGGGTATATTTTCATTTTTGTATCATCTTCAATTTCTTTCATCAATGTTTTACAGTTTTTGCAATATAGATCTTTCACCTCCTTGGTTAAGTTTATTTCAAGGTATTTTTTGATGCAATTTTAAATTTGGAATTTTCTTTTTACTTTCTCTTTATTATATTTCATTACAGGTGTATAGAAATGCAATATATTTCTCTATATTAATCTTATATCTTGTCACCTTGTTGAATTCATTTATTAGTTCTAGTAGTTTTTAGATAAAGACTTTAGGATTTCCTATATAAAAGTATCATATCATCTGTGAATACTGACATTTTAACCTCTTACCTTCTAATTATTTCCTTCTCTTGTCTGATTGCTATGGCTAAGACTACCAGTACTATATTAAATAGAAGTTGAAAGAGTGGGCATCCTTTTCTTGGTCCTGATTTAGCAGGAAGGCAACCAGGTTTTCACCATTGGGTATAATATTGGTTGTGGATTTGTCATAAGTGGCCCTTTTTAAGTCAAGATATGTTCATTTGGAGTGGTGAATGGCAGCTGCATGGCATTGGACTGGTGAACACCTGAGAGGAGATACCTTACGTCCAAAGTTAGGAGCAGCAACCCTGAGAAGATACCCCATGTCCAAGGTCAGGAGTGGCACCTGCACTTTGCTGGAATAGCCGTGAAGAGATACCCTATCTCCAAGGCCAGAAAAATCCCAGTAAGACAGTAAGCCCTGGAGCAGCTGTGAGGAGATACACTATATCTGAGGGGAAAGGAGAAGCCCAAGCAAGATGGTAGGAGGGGTGAACTCACTTTTAGAATCAAACTCTGTTCCTGCCAGAGATGCTCAGAGGGCTCAAACAAACCTTGTGCACACCAAGACCCAGGGACCCTACAGAGACTGAGACAGAAATGTATTTGAGCATCTCCTGTGGAGGTATGGGTCTGCAGTGGTCTACCACAGGGACAGGGGCTCTGGGTGTGGGTATGGCATAAGTCCTCTTGGAGGAGGACACCATCACCCCTACTATGGGGCTTCCCTGGTGGCTCAGATGGTAGAGCATCTGCCTGCAGTGTGGGAGACTGGGTTTGATCCCTGGATTGAGAAGATCCCCTGGAGAAAGAAATGGCAACACACTCCAGTACTCTTGCCTGGAAAATTCCATGGACTGAGGAGCCCGGTAGGCTACAATCCATAGACTCTTGGAAGGCA
Source organism: Capricornis sumatraensis (assembly GCF_032405125.1). NCBI lineage: Eukaryota > Metazoa > Chordata > Mammalia > Artiodactyla > Bovidae > Capricornis > Capricornis sumatraensis. The sequence continues at coordinate 66,337,406 of NC_091092.1, read as the reverse complement.
CAACAGAACTTTGTTCACCAGGACCCAGGAGAAAAGAACAGTAACCCCACAGGAGACTTGCTTCTGGGTGTCCGGGAGTCTGGGGTGAAGGCATGGGTCGGTGGGGGCCTGTTGCAGGGTTGGGGGCATGGACTGTTGGCAGTACATGCCTGGGATCTTTTGAGGGAGGTTAGCGCAGGTGGCTGCAACTGGCACACTAAGCACAGGCGGCTGCAACTGGCACACTAAGCACAGCCAAGAGGAGCTAACCCACGTCAAAGGTCAGGGGCAGAAGCTGGGAGGACCCCATGCCCAAAGGGCAGCAGCCAAGAGGAGTTACCCCACATCCGAGGTCAGGAGCAGCGGCTGAGAGTGCCAGGCTGTGACGGCACAGGAATGGCTGAGAGGAGCTACCCCGTGTCCAAGATAAGGGGTGGCGGCCGGGAGGAGCCACCCTGCATCCAAGGACAGGGACGTTGGCTGGGAGGAGCCACACCGTGTCTGAGGCCAGGGATGGCGGCTGAAGGAGCCACCCCGTGTCCCAGGCCAGGGATGGCAGCCGGGAGGAGCCACCCCACGTTCCAGGCCAGGGGAGCCTGCCCAGAGAAACAACCCCACTCCCTAGGACAGAGACATCAGTCGGGAAGAGCAACACAACCTCCAAGGAGCAGTGGTTGCACAGGGGCAGGAGGGCCTAGAGGAGCTATCCCATGTTGAAGGTTAGGAAGGGCGGCGGTGAGGAGATGCCCCTCATCCAAGGTAAGGAGCAGCGGCTGCACTTTGCTGGAGCAGCTGTGAAGAGATATCCCACGCCCAAGGTAAGAGAAACCCAAGTAAGATGGTAGGTGCTGCAAGAGGGCCTCAGAGGGCAGACACACTGAAACCACACTCACAGACAACTAGTCAATCTAATCACACTAGGACCACAGTCTTTTCTAACTCAATGAACTAAGCCATGCCAACGGGGCAACCCAAGATGGGCGGGTCATGGTGGAGAAGTCTGACAGAATGTGGTCCACTGGAGAAGGGAATGGCAAACCATTTTAGCATTCTTGCCTTGAGAACCCCATGAACAGTATGAAAAGGAAAAATGATAGGATACTGAAAATGGAACTCAGTAGGTGACCAATATGCTACTGGAGATCAGTGGAGAAATAACTTCAGAAAGAATGAAGGGATGGAGCCAAAGCAAAAGCAATACCCAGCTGTGGATGTGACTGGTGATAGAAGCAAGGTCCAATGCTGTAAAGGGCAATCTTGCATGGGAACCTGGAATGTCAGGTCCATGGATCAAGGCAAATTGGAAGTGGTCAAATGGGAGATGGCAAGAGTGAACGTCGAGATTCTAGGAATCAGCGAACTAAAATGGACTGGAAAGGGTGAATTTAACTCAGATGACCATTATATCTCCTGCTGTGGGCAGGAATCCCTCAGAAGAAATGGAGTAGCCATCATGGTCAACAAAAGAGTCCAAAATGCAGTACTTGGATGCAATCTCAAAAACGACAGAATGATATCAGTTCAAGTCCAAGGCAAACCATTCAATATCACAGTTACCCAAGTCTATGCCCCAACCAGTAACGCTGAAGAAGCTAAAGTTGAATGATTCTATGAAGACCAGGAAGACCTTTTAGAACTAACTCCCAAAAAAATGTCCTTTTCATTATAGGGGACTGGAATGCAAAAGTAGGAAGTCAAGAAACACCTGGAGTAACAGGCAAATTTGGCCTTGGAATGTGAAATGAAGCAGGGCAAAGACTAATAGAGTTTTGCCAAAAAAATGCAATGGTCATAGCAAACACCCTCTTCCAACAACACAAGAGAAGACTCTACACATGGACATCACCAGATGGTCAACTCCAAAATCAGATTGATTATATTCTTTGCAGCCAAAGTTGGAGAAGCTCTACACAGTCAACAAAAAAAAAGACCAGGAGCTGTTTGTGGCTCAGATTGTGAACTCCTTATTACCAAATTCAGATTTAAATAGAAGAAAGTAGGGAAAACCGCTAGACCATTCAGGTATGACCTAAATCAAATCCTTTATGATTATACAGTGGAAGTGAGAAATAGATTTAAGGGCCTAGATCTGATAGATAGAGTGCCTGATGAACTATGGAATGAGGTTCGTGACATGTACAGGAGACAGGGATCAAGACCATCCCCATGGAAAAGAAATGCAAAAAAGCAAAATAGCTGTCTGGGGAGGCCTTGCAAATAGCTGTGAAAAGAAGAGAGGCAAAAAGCAAAGGAGAAAAGGAAAGATATAAGCATCTGAATGCAGAGTGCCAAAGAATAGCAAGAAGAGATAAGAAGGCCTTCTTCAGTGATCAATGCAAAGAAATAGAGGAAAAGAACAGAATGGGAAAGACTAGAGATCTCTTCAAGAAAATTAGAGATCCCAAGGGAACATTTCATGCAAAGATGGGCTCGAGAAAGGACAGGAATGGTATGGACCTAACAGAAGCAGAAGATATTAAGAAGAGGTGACAAGAACACACGGAAGAACTGTACAAAAAAGATCTTCACGACCCAGATAATCATGATGATGTGATCACTAATCTAGAGCCAGACATCCTGGAATGTGAAGTCAAGTGGGCCTTAGAAAGCATCACTATGAACAAAGCTAGTGGAGGTGATGGAATTCCAGTTGAGCTGTTTCAAATCCTGAAAGATGATGCTGTGAAAGTGCTGCACTCAAAATGCCAGCAAATTTGGAAAACTCAGCAGTGGCCACAGGACAGGAAAAGGTCAGTTTTCATTCCAATCCCAAAGAAAGGCAATGCCAAAGAATGCTCAGACTACCACACAATTGCATTCATCTCACATGCTAGTAAAGTAATGCTCAAACTTCTCCAAGCCAGGCTTCAGCAATATGTGAACCGTGAACTCTCTAATGTTCAAGTTGGTTTCAGAAAAGGCAGAGGAAGCAGAAATCAAATTGCCAACATTCGCTGGATCATGGAAAAACCAAGAGAGTTCCAGAAGAACATCTATTTCTGCTTTATTGACTATGCCAAAGCCTTTGACTGCTTGGATCCCAATAAACTGGAAAATTCTTCAAGAGATGGGAATACCAGACCATCTGACCTGCCTCTTGAGAAACCTATATGCAGGTCAGGAAGCAATAGTTAGAACTGGACATGGACCAACAGACTGGTTCCAAATAGAAAAAGGCACACGTCAGGAATGTATATTGTCACCCCGCCTATTTAACTTATATTGGCTTTATAGTGGCATGTTATTTTTCACGTGTTTTCCATTGTTCTTTCTATAGTTGAATTCTAGTTTTATAAAGTTGTGTTCAAAAATGATTTATATAATATCTATCTTCTTATACTTTTTAGGCTTCTTTTGTGGCCTAGTATGTGATCCACCCTGCAGACCATTCCATGTGCACTTGATAGAAATGTGTATCCTGCTGTTTTTTAACATAATGTCCCATTGATATCAATTAAAGCCAACTAGTCAATTGTATCATTTAAGACCACTGTTGCCTGTTGATTTTCTGTCTGGATGCTTTGTCTATTGATATCAGTGGAGTGTTAAAGTCTACTATTATTATTCTATTATTGTCAATTTCTATGTCTATTAGTATTTGCTTTATGTTATTAGATGCTCCTGTATTGAGTGCATATATGTTAATGATTATAATAGCCTCTTCTTGTATTGATCCATTTATCATTATATAATACCTTTCTTTGTTTTATTCACCTTTTTTTTTCATTTTTTTTTATTAAAGGAAAACCGCTTTACAGAATTTTGTTGTTTTCTGTCAAACCTCAACATGAATCAGCCATAGGTATACATATATCACCTCCCTTTTGAAATTCCCTCCCATCTCCCTTCCCATCCCACCTTTCTAGGTTGATACAGAGTCCCTGTTTGAGTTTCCTGAGCCATACAGCAAATTTCTGTTGGCTATCTATTTTACATATGGTAATGTAAGTTTCCATGTTACTCTTTCCATATGTTTCACCCTCTCCTCCCTTCTCCCCATGTCCATAATCCTATTCTCTATTTGGAAGGAATGATACTGAAGCTGAAACTCCAGTACTTTGGCCACCTGATGCTAAGAGTTGACTCATTGGAAAAGACTCTGATGCTGGGAGGGATTGGGGGCAGGAGGAGTAGAGGACGGCAGAGGATGAGACGGCTGGCTGGCATCACTGACTCGATGGATGAGTCTGAGTGAACTCCAGGAGTTGGTGATGGACAGGGAGGCCTGGTGTGCTGCGATTCATGGGGTCGCAAAGAGTCGGACACGACTGAGTGACTGAACTGAACTGAACTGATGTCTGTTTCTCCACTGTTGCCCTGTAAATAAATTCTTCAGTACCATTTTTCTAGATTCCATATATGTGTGTTAGAATACAATGTTTATCTTTCTCCTTGTGACTCACTTCACTCTCTAAAATAGGTTCTAGGTTCATCCACCTCATCAGAACTGACACAAATGCATTTCCTTTTATGGTTGAGTAATATTCCATGGTGTATATGTACCACAGCTTCTTTATCCATTCATCTGTCAGTGGGTGTCTAGGTTGCTTCCTTGTTCTAGCTATTGTAAATAGTGTTGCAACGAACAATGAGAACATTTTTTTTTCTTCCCAATTTTGGTTTCTTCTGGGTATATGTCTAGGAGTGGGATTTCTGGGTCATATGGTGATTTTATTCCTAGCTTCTTAAGGAATCTACATACCATCTTCCATAGTGGCTATATCATTTTACATTCCCACCAACAGTGTAAGAGGGTTCCCTTTTCTCCACACCCTCTCCAGAATTTATTGTTCATAGACTTTCTGATGATGGCCATTCTGACCAGTGAGAGGTGATATCTCATTGTGGTTTTGATTTGCATTACTCTAATAATGAGTGATGTTGAGTATCTTTTTATGTGTTTTTTAGCCATCTGTATGTCTTCTTTGGAGAAATGTCTGTTCAGGTCTTTGTCCCAGTTTTTGATTCAGTTGTTTGTTTCTCTGTCATTGAGTTGTATGAGCTGCTTGTACATTTTGGAAATTAATGCTTTGTCAGTTGTTTCACTTGTTATTATTTTCTCGCATTCTGAGGGTTGTTTTTTAACCTTGCTTATAGTTCCCTTTGTTCTGCAAAAGCTTTTAAGTTTAATCAGGTCCCACTTGTTTACTTTTGTTTATATTTCTGTTACTCTAGGAGGTGGGTCATAGAGGATCTTGCTTTGATTTATGTCATTGAGTATTCTGCCTATGCTTCCCTCTAATAGTTTTATAGTTTCTGGTCTTATATTTAAGTCTTTAATCCATTTTGAGTTCATCTTTGTGTATGGTGTTAGGAAGTGTTCTGATTTCATGCTTTTACTTGCAGCTGTCCAGTTTTGCCAACACCACTTATTAAAGAGTGTGTCTTTGCACCATTGTATATTCTTACCTCCTTTGTCAAAAATAATGTACTCATTCATGCATGGATTTATTTTTGGGCTGTCTATCTTGTTCCATTGTTCTATATTTCTGTTTTTGTGCCAGTACCATACTGTCTTGATAACTGTATAATCTGAAGACAGGAAGGTTGATTCCTTCAGCTGTATTCATCTTTATCAAGACTGCTTTGGCTATTCAGTGTCTTTTGTGTTCCCATATGAATTGTGAAAATTTTGTTCTAGTACTGTCAAAAAATGCCATTGGTAATTTGATAGGGATTGCATTGAATTTGTAGATTGCATTTGGTAGTATAGTCATTTTCACAATATTGATTCTTCCTACCCAAGAATATGGAGTATCTGTCCATCTGTTTATGTCATATAATTTTCTCTGTACAGTTCTTTTGTCTCCTTAGGTAAGTTTATTCTTAGATACTTAATTCTTTTTGTTGCAATGGTGAATGGGATTGATTCCTTAGATTCTCTTTCTGATTTTTCATTCTTATTATATAGAAATGCAAGTGATTTCTGTGTATTGATTGTCTATCCTGAAGTTTTGCTAAATACACTGATTAGATCTAGTAATTTTCTGATAATAGCTTTAGGGTTTTCTATGTACTGTATTATGTCATCTGCAAACAGTGAAAGCTTTATTTCTTTTCCAATCTGGATTTCTTTTATTTCTTTTTCTTCTCTAATTGCTGTAGCTTGGACTTCCAGAACTATTTTGAATAATAGTGGTGAAAGGGGAAACCCTTGTCTTGTTACTAATCTTAGGGGGAATGCTTTCAGCTTTTCACCATTGAGAATGATGTTTGCTGTAGTCTTATCATATATGGCCTTTACTATGTTGAGGTAGGTTCCTCCTATGCCCATTTTTTGAAGAGTTTTACTCATAAATGGGTGCTGAATCTTGTCAAATGCTTTTTCTGCATCTATTGAGAATATTAAATGGTTTTGATCTTGCAATTTGTTAATATCATGTATCACATTGATTAATTTGCATTTATTGAAGAGCCCTTGCACTCCTGGAATAAACCTAACTGGATCATGGTGTATGAGCTTTTTGATGTGTTGCTGAATTCTGTTTGCTAAAATTTTGTTGAAGATTTTTGCATCTATGTTCATCAGTGATATTTGCCTGTAGTTTTCTTTTATTGTGTTGTCTTTGGTTTTGGTATCAGGGTGTTGGTGGCCTTGTAGAATGAGTTTGGAAATGTTCCTTCCTCTTGCCATTTTTTCAAAGAGTTTTAGAAGCATAGGCATTAGCTGTTCTCTAAATGTTTGATAGAATTCTCCTGTGAAGCCATCTGGTCCTGGGCTTTTGTTTTTTGGGATATTTTTGATCACAGCTTCAATTTCAGTGCTTGCTATTGAGTTGTTCATAATTTCTATTTCTTCCTGGTTCAGTCTTGGAAGATTGAACTTTTCTAAGAATTTTTATTTTTCTTCCGGGTTATCCGTTTTATCACCATATAGTTGTTCATAATAGTCTCTTAGAATCCTTTCTATTTCTGCAATGTCTGTTGTAACCTCTCCTTTTTCATTTCCAGTTTTGTTGATTTGATTCGTCTCTCATTTTTCTTGAGTCTGGCTAAAGGTTTATCAACTTTGTTTATCTTCCCAAGAACCAGCTTTTGGTTTTATTAATCTTTACTACTGTTTCTTTCATTTCTGTTTCATTTATTTCTTCTAGAATCTTTATGATTTCTTTCTTTCTACAAATTTTGGAGTTTTTTGTTGTTTTTCTTTTCCCAGTTGTTTTAGGTGTAAAATTAGGTTGTCTATTCGATGTTTTTCTTCTTTCTTGAAGTAGGATTGTATTGCTATAACTGTCACTCTTAGAACTGCTTTTGCTGCATCCCATAGGCCTTGAGTTATTGTGTTTTTATTGTCATTTGTTTCTAGAAATTTTTTGATTTCCCCTTTTAGTTCTTTAGTAACCTGTTGGTTATTTAGAAAAATACTGTTTAAACAGTACATTTAAACATACTGTTTAATGTGTTTCTGTTTCTTATAGTTTTTCCTTGTAATTGCTATCTAGTCTCATAGCATTTGGTTAGAGGAGATACTTGATGCAATTTCAATTTCTTAAATTTACTGAGTTTTGATTTGTGACCCAAGATGTGGTCTATCCTGGAGAATGTTCCATGTGCACTTGAGAAGAAGGTGTATTCTCCTGCATTTGGATGGAATGTCCTGAAGATATCAATAAGATTCATCTCATTTAATGTATCATTTAAGACTTATATTTCCTTATTAATTTTCTGTTTTGATCATCTGTCCATTGGTGTGAGTAAGGTATTAAAGTGTCCTAATATTATTGTGTTAGTGTTAACTTCTCTTTTTATGTCTGTTAGTTTTTGCCTTATGTATTAAGGTGCTCCTATGTTCGGTGCGTAGATATGTCTTCCTCTTGGATTCATCCCTTGATCATTATGTAATGTCCTTCCTTATCTCTTGTAATGTTCTTTATGTTAAGGCATATTTATTTTAAAGTATATTTTGTCTGATATGAGGATTGCTACTCCAGCTTTATTTTGCTTCTCATTTGCATAATATATTTTTCGATCCTGTCACTTTCAGTCTATATGTGTCTTTAGTCTATATGTGTCTTTATTCTATATGTGTCTTTAGATCTAAAGTGGGTTTCTTGTAGACAGCATATATATGGGTCTTATTTTTGTATCTATTCAGCCAGTCTGTGTCTTTTGATTTGAGCATTAATCCATTTAAATTTAAAGTAATTATTGATATACACGTTCCTATTGTCATTTTCATAATTATTTGGGGTTGATTTTTGTCGATCCTTTTTCTTCTCTTGTATTTCATGACTATATAAATCCCTTTAACATTTGTTGTAAAACTGGTTTGGTGGTACTGAATTCTAACTTGCTTGTCTGAAAAGCTTTTCATTTCTCCATCAGTTTTGAATAAAATCTTGCTGGAAACAGTAATTTTGGTTGTAGATTTTTCCCTTTCAGTACTTTAAAATAAATATATCCTGCCATTCCTTTCTGGCCTGTAAAGTTTCTGCTGAAAGATCAGCTTTTAAACGTGTGGGGTTTTCCTTGTATGTAACTTGTTGCTTTTCCCTTGCTGCTTTTAATATTCTTTCTTTGTGTTTAGTCTTTGTTAGTTTGATTAGTATGTGACTTGGCATGTTCTTCCTTGGGTTTTACCTGTATGGGACTCTTTGTGCCTCTTGGACTTGATTGACTATCTCCTTTTCCATGTTGGGGAAATTTTATACTCACTTAATTTTTTTTTTCCTTTTGTTTCCCTCTTCTTCTTCTGGGAACCCTATAATTCAAATGTTAGTGCCTTTGATATGATCCCAAAGGCCTTTGAGAATATCCTCAGTTCTTTTAATTCTTATTCTGCTATTCAGAAGTTATTTCCACATTTTTATATTCCTGTTCACTGATTCGTTCTACATTTTGTTTTCGAGGTTTTTGATCATCTTTACTATCATTATTCTGAATTCTTTTTCAGGTATTTTGACTACTTCTTCTTCATTTATTTGGACTTCTGTGTTTCTAGTTTGTTCCTTCATTTGTGTAGTTTTCCTCTGACTTTTCATTAGTATTTTTTTAACTTCTTGTGTTTGAGGTCTCATTTTCCCAGGCTTCAAAGCTGAGGTATTTCTTCTTTTTCATTTCTGCCCTCCTAAGTCTGGTCCAGTGGTTTGTGTAAGCTTTGTATAGGGTCAGATTTGTGCTGAGTTTTTTGTTTGTGTGTTTGTTTTTTCTCTGATGGGCAAGGCTGAGTGAGGTGGTAATTCTGTCTGCTGATGATTTGGTTTGTATTTTTGAATTTTTGGTGTTTACTTGAGGTGGCCTGCACAAGGTTCTACTTTTGATTGGGTGATACTGGGTCTTGTATTCAAGTGGTTTCCTTTGTGTGAGCTCTCACTCTTTCTTACTCCCTAGGACTAGTTCTCTGGTAGTCTGGGGTCTTGGAGTTTGTGCTCCCACTCCAAAGGCTCGGGGCTTGATCTCTGGTCAGGAATGAAGACTCAACAAGTGTTTTTTTCTTTTTTTTTAAAAATGGCATTAAGTGAGATTAAAACAAATAGCCAAAAATGGGAAAACAAGGATGAACCCCAGAAAAATGACAGTTATAAAATCAGGCAAATAATATTTAAAATAATGGAATATATACATCCATGAGCAAAGTCAAAACAGTCCAACAAAAATAAAGTACAATAAATTGGCCTGGCAAACAAGGAAATCAAAAATTATATCTACCAGTTAAGAACAAAACTTACTAAAGCACAAAGTGGAAAACAAAACTAAAGTAAGGTTCCAAGTGGTGAATAAAGCAATGAAAACAAAACTAACAAATATGTTGAGAATAAAGGAAAGAAAAAAAAAAAGAAAGCATAGATATGCAAAGTTAAATAGAGGTAGATGAGGATTATATACATTAAAGATTAACTATAAGGGGAAAGAACAATGGAAAGGCAAACAAAGGAATAAACGTATAAAAAATATAATAGGTTTAAAAATTAAAATTATAAAAAGGAGAAAAGAACAAAATGGAAGAATAAAGAAGAAAGAAAAGGACAACTCCGCAGAACTGCAAAAGCTCAACCTGAAGGCAGAAATTTATAACAACAATAAAAAGTGTGACTGAATATGCATATATAGATATACATCCATAAGCAAAATCAAAACAGTCCAAAAAGAAAAATAAAGTACAATAAATTGACCCATGGGACAAAGAAAACCAAAAATTATGTCTACCAGAACAAAACTAACTAAAGCACAAACTGGAAAACAAAACTAATTCAAGGTGCCAATTGGGGAATAAAGCAATGAAAATAAAACTAACAAATATGTTGAGAGGAAACGAAAGAAAGAAAAGAAAGAATAGGTATGTGAACTTAAATAGAGGTAGATAAAGAAGATTTATATACATTAAAGATTAACTGCAAGGGGAAAAGAACAGAAGGAAAAGCAAACAAAGGAATAAATGTAGAAAAAAAAAATAATAGGTTTAATGGAAACAGTGAGCAAGACGATCCCCAAGAAAAAGAAATGCAAAAAAGCAAAATGCCTGTCTGAGGAGGCCTTACAAATTGCTGTGAAAAGAAGAGAAGTGAAAAGCAAAGGAGAAAAAGAAAGATATACCCATTTGAATGCAGAGTTTCAAAGAATAGCAAGGAGAGATAGAAAGCCTGCCTCAGCAATCAGTGCAAAGAAATAGAGGAAAACAATAGAATGGAAAAGACTGGAGTTCTCTTCAAGAAAATTAGAGATACCAAGGGAACATTTCATGCAAAGACAGGCTCAATAAACGACAGAAATGGTATGGACCTAACAGAAGCAGAAGATATTAAGAAGAGGTGGCGATAATACACAGAAGAACTGTACAAAGAAGATCTTCACGACCCAGATAATCACAATGGTGTGATCACTTACACTCACCTAGAGCTGAACATCCTGAAATGTGAACTCACATGGACCTTAGTAAGCATCACTATGAACAAAGCTAGTGGAGGTGATGGAATTCCAATTGAGCTATTTCAAATCCTAAAAGATGACGCTTGAAAGTGTTATAGTCAATATGTCAGCAAATTTGGAAAACTCAGCAGTGGCCACAGGATGGGAAAAGGTCAGTTTTCATTCCAATCCCAAAGAAAGATAATGCCAAAGAATGCTTAAACTACCGCACAATTGCACTCATCTCACAGGCTAGTAAAATAAAGCTCAAAATTCTCCAAACCAAGCTTCAGCAATAGGTGAACTGTGAACTTCCAGATGTTCAAGCTGGTTTTAGAAAAGGCAGAGGAACCAGAGGTCAAATTGCCAACATCTGCCGGATCATGGAAAAAGCAAGAGACTTCCAGAAAAACATCTATTTCTGCTTCATTTACTATGCCAAAGCCTTTGACTGTGTGGATCCCAATAAACTGTGGAAAGTTCTTCAAGAGATGGGAATACCAGACCACCTGACCTGCCTCTTGAGAAACCTATATGCAGGCCAGGAAACAACAGTTAGAACTGGACAAGGAACAGCAGACTGGTTCCAAAAAGGAAAAGGAGTATGTCAGGGCTGTATATTGTCACCCTGCTTATTTAACTTATATGCAGAATGTATCATGAAAAACGCTGGGCTGGATGAAGTACATGCTGGAATCAAGATTGCTGGGAAAAATATTAATAACCTCAGGTATGCAGATGACACCACCCTTATGGCAGAAAGCGAAGAAGGACTAAAGAGTCTCTTGATGAAAGTGAAAGAGGAGAGTGAAAGTGTTGGCTTAAAGCTGAACATTCAGAAAACTAAGATCATGGCATCTGGTCCTATCACTTCATGGGAAATAGATGGGGAAACAGTGGAAACAGTGTCAGACTTTATTTTCTTGGGCTCCAAAATCACTGATGATGATGATTGCAGCCATGAAATTTAAAAGACATTTGCTCCTTGGAAGGAAAGTTATGACCAACCTAAATAGCATATTAAAAAGCAGAGACATTACTTTTCCAACAAAGGTCTGTCTAGTCAAGCTATGGTGTTTCCAGTAATCAAGTATGGATGGGAGAGCTGGACTATAAAGAAAGGTGAGAACTGAAGAATTGATGCTTTTGAACTGTGGTGTTGGAGAAGACTCTTGAGAGTCCTTTGGACTGCAAGGAGATCTAGCCAGTCCATCCTAAACGATATTAGTCCTGGGTGTTCATTGGAAGGACTGATGTTGAAGCTGAAATTCCAATGCTTTAACCACCTGATGCGAAGAGCTGACTCATTTGAAAAGACCCTGATGCTGGGAAAGATTGAGGGCAGGAACAGAAGGGCACGACAGAGGATGAAACACTTTGATTGCATCACTGATACAATGGACATGGGTTTGGGTGGACTCTGGGAGTTGGTGATGGACAGGGAGGCCTGGCATGCTGCAGTTCATAGGGTCACAAAGAGTCTGACACGACTGATCAACTGAACTGAACTGAAATTTAAAATTAAAATTAAAAAAAGAAAAAAGAAAACTCCCCAGAACTGTGAAAGCCCAACATAGAGGCAGAGCTTTATAAGAAAAATTAAAAATATGACTGAGAAAAGAAAAGCTCAGAAACCTAACTAGATTTCATAGTGCCAATAAAATGGACAACTACAACAGAGGGGGGAAAAGGGGGAGGGGATAAAAAAATCCAAAATAATCTGCAGAACAAGTCAAAACATCTGAATATTAAATTATTTTCTTGAGTCACTGCTGTCAGAATCCTTTCCCTCACTGGGAATCATAGTGCACCTCACCTTGCTAGTATGCCCTCCAACACTGTGCTGATCTCTGAACCTGTTGTGGGCCAGCTCACATTCTTATCTTGTCCTATGTCTGTGTGTTCTTGCCCCCAATGTCCAATATTCTACAGACACAGAATCTGCCTAGTTGATTGTGTGGATTTAATCTGGAACTTGTACAGCTGGTGGGAAGGTTTTGGGTCTTATTCCTTAACCACACTGCCCCCTGGGTTTCAGTTGTGGTTTTATTTCCACCTCTGCTTGTGGGTTGTCCACTGGGGTTTGCCCCTGAGTCTGTCTTAGAGGACTTGTGTTTGCCCCTGTGGGGGCTGGGTGAAGGAGGTGGTGCAGCTGCTTGGGTCACAGGGATTCTGGCAACACCATGTACTCAGGTGAGTTGGCGGCTAGGGCAACAGGAAATATAGCCCTCTAGAAAGGTATGGCAACCAGTAATGCTAAATATGCTCCAGTGTTCTTGCCTGGAGAATCCCCCTACCTGACAGAGAAGCCTGGCAGGGCACAGTCTACAGGGGCACAAAGAGTCGGACACAACCGACGTGACCCTGCATGCATAGATGCAAGACATTTTTTGCCTGTGGCAGCTCTCCCTCAGTGAGAGTTGGGCATGAAGGTGAAGCAGATGCTTGCTTGTGGGAACCCTGGTGGCAACAAGTGTGCAGGGACATGGACTGCCTCCACCCCAGGAGTTATGGCCCTGTCAGAGTCTTTTTTTCAAGCCTCTTGTAGTTGGTGATCAGAAGGCCTCTTTGGCCAGTCTCTCTCTGTAGCTTCGCCCATTTGGACACTTAGAGGGCTCACTTGCCTGGGTCCTTCTCTGTTGTTTGGTGTGTCAGGCACATAGTGTGGCTCCCCTAGCTGGGGTTCTACTCTGTAGTTCAGTGTGTCAGGTGTTTGATGGGCCAGCTTCTCTATTGTTCAGCTACCAATGCTGGCCTGTGGCAGGAGGGAAGCTATGTTGGTGGCTCCACCTCCTATGCATGACTTGCTTCCATGGCTGCCTGGCTTTCCTCCAGAGGCATTTCCCACCACACTCTGCTCCCTCACATCCCCTCTCTCTGTCTCTCTGCAGTCAACAGTAGTCCTTGCCCTGGGGTTGCTCCATAATCCCTAAACTCCAGCTCCCAGCTGCTGAAGCTTCCAGGGGATCTACATCCTTATCAGGGTGTGTATGGCTACAGCAAGGACTGTCTGATTCCTATTCCATTTAGGCTGCCCCAGATCAACTGTTTCACTCTGAGCCTCTAATGTTTCTCCTCTGACTTAGACAATTTCTCTGATGTGAGGATTGCACCTCTGTTTCAGTTCCCCCACCCACCAAGGGCAGGTCCAGTCCTACTAATACTCCTGTTCCCTCTCCCCCCCCAGTTCCTTCATCCTACCGAGTTTTGTGTGCGTCTATATATCCTTTTCTGCTGGTCAGGTACTCCTGTCTGCCCTCAGCTGGTGTTCTGCATGCACTTCTGTGTCTGAAAGTGTATTCCTGATGTATCTGTGGAGAGAGATGTACTCCACATCCACCTATTCCCCCACCATCTTGTTCTCCTTGGCTTCTGTTTTAAAGTCTATTTTGTCTGATATGAGTATTGCTACACCTCTTTCTTGTTATTTCTGTTTATGTAAAATATCTTATTCCATCCCCTCATGTTCAGTCTTTGTGTGCCCTTAACCCTGAAGTGAGTCTCATAATATTTAAAGTAGTTATGATAGCTATGTCCTTAGTGCCATTTTATCACTTCTTTTCTGATAGTTTTTGTAGTTCTTCTCTGTTCATTTCTTATTTTTATTTCTTTCTTGTGGTTCAATGATTTTGTTTTGCAGTGTGCTTGGTTTCCTTGTGTGTATGTGTGTGTATGTATCTATTTTAAGTTTTTGTTTTATGGTTACCATGAGGTTCATATATGTTGACCTATAATTATATCTACTTGTTTTAAACTGGTAGTCATTTAAGAAGACATTTTGAAAGGTCTAAATTTTTTACTCCACCCCCACATTTTGTGCTTTTGATGTCATAGTTTGCATTTTAATGTTTTCCCTTTAACGGTTTATTATAGTTACAGCTGCCTTTACAGGATTTTTGTCTTTTATCCTTATACTAGCTTATTTATGCAACTTTCAGTCTTTACTATATATTTGTCTTTCCTAGTAGGATTTTCTCTATCCTATCTGCCTATGCATTTCCCTATCCCTTTCTGCCAATGCAGGAAACACAGGAGACACGGGATCAATCCCTGGGTCTGGAAGATCCCCTGTGGGAGGAAATGGCAACCTATTCCAGTATTCTTGTCTAGAAAATTCCATAGACCAAGGAGCCTGGTGGGCTACTGTCCATGGGGTTGCAAAGATTTGGACATGACTTAGCAACTATGCATGCACATAGATTCTTACTTCTTTTCCATTTAGAGATGACCCTTCAAATTTTCTTTTTCTTTTCTTTCTCTTTTTGTCTGTGCCATGCAGCATGTGGGATCTTAGTTTCCTATCCAGGAATAGAACCCATGCTTCCTGCATTGAATGGTGAAGTCTTAACCACTGAACTGCCAGGGAAGTCGCCTTCAACATTTCTTTTGGGGTAGGTTTACTATCACTGAATTCTTTTGGTTTTTGCCTATCTGAGAAATTATTTCTCTCTCCCTCTATTCTAAATTATAATCTTGCTGGGTAGACTATCCTAGGTTGTAGGTTTTCTCTTTTCAGCACTTTCAATAATCTTGTCACTCTTCTAGCTTGTAAAGTTTCTGCAGTAAAATCATCTGAAAGCCTTATGGGGAGTCCCTTGTATATGACTGTTTTTCTTCTGCTTCCTTTAGAATCCTTTCTTTATCTTTAATTTTTGCTATTTTAGTTATGTATTAGTATGATTCTGCTTGAGTTAATCTTGTTTGGGACCCTCTGTGTTTCCTGTACCTGGGTATCTATTTCCTCCTACAAGTTTATGAAGTTTTCAGCCAAAATTTTTTCAAATACTTTTTAAATTCCCTTTTCTCTTTTATCCTTCTGTAACTACTATAATGTGAATGTTTGCACTTTTTATGTTATCTCAGATATATTGTGTATTGCTTTTTTATCTGTCTTTCTGTCTGCTCTTATGATTGGATGGTATCCATTTTGTCTCCTAGATCATTTATGCATTCTTCTGCACCACTTAGTCTCCTATTCATTTCTTCTAGTGTCTTTTATTTCAGTTATTGAATTATCTATTTCTGATTGGTTCTTTTTTATATTTTCTAGTTCCTAGTCAAAATGATCAGTATTTTTTTCATATTGTTAATTGTTTTTCCTTTTATAGTTACATGTTTAATGGATCTGGAATTTATTTTTATGTAAACTATGAAGTAGATGTTTCTATTACTCAGCTTTGCTGCAGTGACAAAACAAAATGATCAATATTTAGATCAATTATTTTCCCTAATTCAGTTAACACACTTATTACAAATGTTTTGAAATATTTATCTAATAAATTAGTTCTACTTCACTATTTATTTTTTAAGTGTTTACTATTGCAAATGAGTATTTCCTTTGCCTTTTCATTTCACTTAACTTTCTATGCATCTGTGAATTTAGGTGAAACAGTTACCTGTTGTCATATTGAAGGAGTGTTCTTCTGTGAGAAACAGTATCCATATTCAGACTGCATGTGCCCAGTGTGCTTGGTGGTAGGACTGAAATTGATAGGGACAAAAGTCATATCTTTCTTTGGAATGTGTGACAGTTATCACTCTAGTAGGGAATGTGGCTGGAAATAGAATAGCTAGAGCTTGCACAGGGTATGAGATAAACTTCCTCTCTGCTCAGTGACTGTTGCAGTCCTGTCAGGGATGGGTTCTCATTCCAAGTTGCTGGAGTGGAAGCCCTGATGGTCAGGCTTGAATGGGCTCTGTTTCTTTTAAGTGTGTGTTTTTCCTTACCTCCACTTGCACTGAACCTTCCCCAAAAAAGTGGAGTGCTAAAGCAAGCAGGGCCCATGTGCCTGCAAAAGTCTAATCATCTGCCTGTGTTTGCATCTGTGGCTCCATTCAGACAGCCCAGAGTTGCATCTCTTCCCTAGTCATGTCTGCCCCAGAACTAGTGCCAAACTGTGGCATGCAGTTTGCAGGGCTAAGGTGTTCATGGGGCACAGGCTAAGGAGTGCAGTGAGTAGTCATGGAAAATTTGGCAACAGCTAGGACCAACATATCCACCCTACTTGGAGGCAAGCCAATACCCGCACACTCTTCACAAGTGGGGTCCAGGTTTCTTTAGCCTTTTTATTTGTCCCAGCAATTCTCCAAGCCACCAAGGGGACTTGTGTCCTCTGTGTAGCACTCCAGGAGTGGAACACCCTGTTCCACAAGCCTGTGGCTTGACCTGCTCACTCCTCAGGGCAAGAGTCTGCCCATGTGATCTCTCTTTAACTCTTAGTCCCCTCCCAGGAGCAGAGGTCCTGACTTGTTTGATTCTTCCCATTCTACTCAATTACATGTGTATTTGTCTTACAGTCTTGGTTTTATGGGAGTCCTTTTGAAAGTTTTCAGTTAGTTTTCCATGAAAGTTTTTCCACATGTAGCTGTCTTTTTGGTGTGTCTGTTGGAGGGAGGTGAGTTCCATATGTTTTTACACCACCATCTTGATTTTTGAATCCAAAAGTCACTTTTTAAACTGTAATAACTGAAACTTTGTCCACACCATCTTCCTATCCATAAATCAGGTATCTTTGATTATTAGGTGTTTATGTTGTTTTATCTAATGATGACAAGCAAAGGCTGGGTTAAACAGAGGAGAAATAGACTTTGAACAAACAGTACTTTAGTAGAGCAAAAGCTGTGGTAGGTTAAACATATCTTAAGTCACTCTAAAACAACTAAGGAGCCTAAGGAAGAATGGGATTGGAGGAGAGTGTGAAATTAGACTCCTAGATAGCATATTAAAAAGTAGAGACATTACTTTGCCAACAAAGGTCCGTCTAGTCAAGGCTATGGTTTTTCCAGTGGTCATGCATGGATGTGAGAGTTGGACTGTGAAGAGAGTATGATACTGTATTATTATCTATAGGCATCATGCTGTACATTAATTGGCTTCTCATAAATTATTCTTTCTATAACTGAAATTTTGAGTCCATTAACTTAAACTTCTCTATGTCCCCCTTTCTGCAGTCTGAGCAATAACCATTCTATTATTTGTTTCTATAAAATCAGCTTTTTTGCCCAGATTCCACCAACTGAAAGCACAATGCGTTTGTCTCTCTGTGTTTGCTTATTCCACTTGAAATAATGTCCTCCAGGTTGATCTGTGTTGTTGCATATGGGAGAATCTCCATCATTTTACGGCTGCATAACATTCCCTTATAGTTTTGTCAGTTCAGTTCAGTCGCTCAGTCATGTCCGATTCTTTGCGACCCCATGAATCACAGCACGCCAGGCATCCCTGTCCATCACCATCTCCCGGAGTTCACTCAGACTCACGTCCATCAAGTTCCTTATGCCATCCAGCCATCTCATCCTCGGTTGTCCCCTTCTCCTCCTGCCCCGAATCCCTCCCAGCATCAGAGTCTTTTCCAATGAGTCAACTCTTCTCATGAGGTGGCCAAATACTGGAGTTACAGTTTTAACATTATTCCTTCCAAAGAAATCCCAGGGTTGATCTCCTTCAGAATGGACTGGTTGGATCTCCTTGCAGTCCAAGGGACTCTCAAGAGTCTTCTGAAACACCACAGTCAAAAGCATCAATTCTTCAGCACTCAGCCTTCTTCACAGTCCAAATCACACATCCATACATGACCACAGGAAAAACCATAGCCTTGACTAGACGGACCTTAGTCGGAAAAGTAATGTCTCTGCTTTTGAATATACCATCTAGCTTGGTCATAACTTTTCTTCCAAGGAGTAAACGTCTTTTAATTTTATGGCTGCAATCACCATCTGCAGTGATTTTGGAGCCCCAAAAAATAAAGTCTGACACTATTTCCACTGTTTCCCCATCTATTTCTCATGAAGTGATGGGACCGGATGCCATGATCTTCGTTTTCTGAATGTTGAACTTTAAGCCAACTTTTTCGCTCTCCTCTTTCACTTGCATCAAGAGGCTTTTTAGCTCCTCTTCACTTTCTGCCATAAGGGTGGTGTCATCTGCATATCGGAGGTTATTGATATTTCTCCTGGAAATCATGATTCCAGCTTGTGCTTCTTCCAGTCTAGCGTTTCTCATGATGTACTCTGCATAGAAGTTAAATAAGCAGGGTGACAATATACAGCCTTTACATACTCCTTTTCCTATTTGGAACCAGTCTGGTGTTCCATGTCCAGTTCTAACTGTTGCTTCCTGACCTGCATACAGATTTCTCAAGAGGCAGGTCAGGTGGTCTGGTATTCGCATCTCTTTCAGAATTTTCCACAGTTTACTGTGATTCAAACAGTCAAAAGCTTTGGCATAGTCAATAAAGCAGAAATAGATGTTTTTCTGGAACTCTCTTGGTTTTTCCATGATCCAGCAGATGTTGGCAATTTGATCTCTGCTTCCTCTGCCTTTTCTAAAAGCAGCTTGAACATCAGGGAGTTCACGGTTCACGTATTGCTGAAGCCTGGCTTGGAGAATTCTGAGCATTACTTTACTAGCATGTGAGATGAATGCAATTTGGTGATAGTCTGAGCATTCTTTGGCATTGCCTTTCCTTGGGATTGGAATGAAAACTGACCTTTTCCAGTTCTGTGGCCACTGCTGAGTTTTCCAAATTTGCTGGCATATTGAGTGCGGCACTTTCACAGCATCATCTTTCAGGATCTGAAATAGCTCAACTGGAATTCCATCACCTCCACTACCTTTGTTCATAGTGATGCTTTCTAAGGCCCACTTGACTTCACTTTCCAAGATGTCTGGCTCTAGATTAGTGATTACATCATCATGATTATCTGGGTCGTGAAGATCTTTTTTGTACAGTTCTTCCGTGTGTTCTTGTCACCTCTTCTTAATATCTTCTGCTTCTGTTGGGTCCATACAACTTCTGTCCTTTATCGAGCCCATCTTTGCATGAAATGTTCCCTTGGGATCTCTAATTTTCTTGAAGAGATCTCTAGTCTTTCCCATTCTGTTCTTTTCCTCTATTTCTTTGCATTGATCACTGAAGAAGGCTTTCTTATCTCTTCTTGCTATTCCTTGGCACTCTGCATTCAGATGCTTATATCTTTCCTTTTCTTCTTTGCTTTTCGCCTCTCTTCTTTTCACAGCTATTTGTAAGGCCTCCCCAGACAGCCATTTTGCTTTTTTGCATTTCTTTTCCATGGGGGTGGTCTTGATCCCTGTCTCCTGTACATGTCACGAACCTCATTCCATAGTTCGTCAGGCACTCCATCTATCAGATCTAGGCCCTTAAATCTATTTCTCACTTCCACTGTATAATCATAAGGGTTTGATTTAGGTCATACCTGAATGGTCTAGTGGTTTTCCCTACTTTCTTCAATTTCAGTCTGAATTTGGTAATAAGGAGTTCATGATCTGAGCCACAGTCAGCTCCTGCTCTTGTTTTTATTGACTGTATAGAGCTTTTCCATTTTAGCTGCATAGAATATAATCAATCTGATTTCTGTGTTGACCATCTGGTGATGTCCATGTGTAGTCTTCTCTTGTGTTGTTGGAAGAGTGTGTTTGCTATGACCAGTGCATTTTCTTGGCAAAACTCTATTAGTTTTTGTCCTGCTTCATTCCACATTCCAAGGCCAAATTTGCCTGTTACTCCAGGTGTTTCTTGACTTCCTACTTTTGCATTCCAGTCCCCTAGAATGAAAAGGACATCTTTTTTGGGAGTTAGTTCTAAAAGGTCTTGTAGGTCTTCATAAAACTGTTCAACTTCAGCTTCTTCAGCATTACTGGTTGGGGCATAGACTTGGATAACTGTGATATTGAATGGTTTGCCTTGGAGACGAACAGAGATCATTCTGTCATTTTTGAGACTGCATCCAAGTACTGAATTTTGGACTCTTTTGTTGACCATGATGGCTACTCCATTTCTTCTGAGGGATTCCTGCCCGCAGTTGAGATATAATGGTCATCTGAGTTAAATTCACCCATTCCAGTTCATTTTAGTTCGCTGATTCCTAGAATGTCGACGTTCATCCTTGCCATCTCTTGTTTGACCACGTCAAATTTGCCTTGATTCATGGACCTGACATTCCAGGTTCCTATGCAATATTGCTCTTTACAGCATCGGATCTTGCTTCTATCACCATTCACATCCACAACTAGGTATTGTTTTTGCTTTGGCTCCATCCCTTCATTCTTTCTGGAGTTATTTCTCCTGTGATCTCCAGTAGCATATTGGGCACCTAATGACCTGGGGAGTTTCTCTTTAGGTATCCTATCATTTTGCCTTTTCATACTGTTCATGGGGTTCTCAAGGCAAGAATACTGAAGTGGCTTGCCATTCCCTTCTCCAGTCGACCACATTCTGTCAGGCCCCTCCCCCATGACCCGCCCGTCTTGGGTTGCCCTGCAGGCATGGCTTGGTTTCACTGAGTTAGACAAGGCTGTGGTCCTACTGTGATTAGATTGACTAGTTTTCTGTGAGTATGGTTTCAGTGTGTCTGCCCTCCAATGCCCTCTTGCAACACCTACCATCTTACTTGGGTTTCTCTTACCTTGTGTGTGGGATATCTCTTCAAGGCTTCTCCAGCAAAGCACAGCCACTGCCCCTTACCTGGACGAGGGGTATCTCCTTACCACCACTGTTCCTGATCTTCAATGTGGGCTAGCTCCTCTAGGCCCTCCTGCACCTGCGCAGCCAATGCTCGTCGGGATGCTCCTCCCAGCTCCTGGCCCTGGCCTCGGGCGTGGATGTCTCCTCCCAGCTGCCACCCCTGACCTCAGACATGGGGTAGCTCCTCTTGGCTGTTCCTGCGCCATCGCAGCCTGGCACTCTAGGCCACTGCCCCTGACCTCGGACGCGGGATAGCTCCTCTCAGCTGCTGCCTATGACCTCAGACACAGGGTAGCTCCTCTCAGCCGTTCCTGTGCCATCGCAGCCTGGCACTCTAGGCCTCTGCCCCTTACCTCGGACGTGGGGTAGCTCCACTCAGCCGCACTTAGTGTGCTGGCTCTCGCAGCCTCCTGCGCATAGTGTCCCGGCTCTTTTTATGTATACATATATATCAGTTAAGTCGCTCAGAAGTATCCAATTCTTTGTGACCCAATGGACTGAAGCGTGCCAGGCTTTTCTGTCGATCATCAACTCCCAGACCTTGCTCAAACTCATGCCCATTGAGTTGGTGATGCCATCCACCATCTCATCCTCTGTCATCCCCTTCTCCTCCTGCTTTCAATCTTTCCCAGCATCAGGCTCTTTTCCAAAGAGCCAGTCCTTTGCATCACGTGGACAAAGTATTGGAGTTTGAGCTTCAGCATCAGTCCTTCCAATGAATATTCAGGACTGATTTCCTTGGGAATTGCCCAGTTTGACCTCCTTGCAGTCCAAGGGACTCTCAAGAGTCTTCTCCAACACCATAAATCAAAAGCATCAATTCTTAAGCACTCAGCTTTCTTTATAGTCCCAACTCTCACATCCATACATGACTACTGAAAAACCATAGCTATGACTAGATGGACCTTTGTTGGCAAAGTAATGTCTCTGTTTTTTTAATGCAGTCACCATCTGCAGTGGTTTTGGAGCCCAAGAAAATGAAGTCTTTCTGTTTCCATTGTTTCCTCATCTATTTGCCATGAAGTGATGGGGCCAGAGGCCCTGATCTTAGATTTTGGAATGTTGAGTTTTAGGCCAGCTTTTTCACTCTCCTCTTTCACATTCATCAAGAGGCTCTTTAGTTCCTCTTTGATTTCTGCCATAAGGGTGGTGTCATGTGTGTATTTGTGGTTATTGATATTTCTCCCAGCAATCTTGATTCCAGCTTGTGCTTCATCCAGCTTGGCATTTCACATGATGTACTCTGTATATAAACAGGGTGACAATATACCTTCCTTGATGTATTCCTTTTCCAATTTAGAATGAGTCCATTGTTCCATGTCCTGTTCTAACTGTTGCTTCTTGACCTACATACAGATTTCTCAGGAAGCAGGTAAGGTAGTCTAATATTCCTATCTCTTGAAAAATTTTCTACAGATTTTTGTGATCCCCCCAGTCAAAGGCTTTGGCATAGTTAATAAAGCAGAAGTAGATTTTGTTTTTTCCTGGGGCTCTCTTGCTTTTTTGATCATCCAACGGATGTTGGCAATTTGATCTCTGGTTTCTTTGCCCTTTCTAAATCCAGCTTGAACATCTGGAAGTTCTTGGTTCACGTACTGTTGAAGCCTGGCTTGGAGAATTTTGTGCATCACTTTGCTAGTGTGTGAGATAAGTCCAATCATGCCATAGTCTGGTCATGTTTTGGCATTGTCTTTCTTTGGGATTAGAATGAAAACTGACCTTTTCCAGTCCTGTGGCCACTGCTGAGTTTTCCAAATTTGCTGGCATATTGAGTGCAGCACTTTCAGAGCATCATCTTTCAGGATTAGAAATAGCTCAACTGGAATTCCATTACTTCCATTAGCTTTGTTCATGTGATTCTTCCTAAGGCCCACTTGACTTCACATTCCAGGATGTCTGGTTCTAGGTGAGTCATCACACCATTGTGGTTATCTGGGTCATGAAGATCTTTTTGGTATAGTTTTTCTGTGTCTTCTTGCCACCTCTTCTTAATATCTTCTGCTTCTGTTAGGTACATACCACTTCTGTCCTTTACTGTGTCCATCTTTACATAAAATTTTCCCGTGGTATCTCTAATTTTCTTGAAGATCTCTAGTCTTTCCCATTCTATTGTTTTCCTCTGTTTCTTTGCATTGATCGCTGAGGAAAGCTTTCTTATATCTCCTTGCTATTCTTTGGAACTCTGCATTCAGATGGTTATATCTTTCCTTTTCTCTTTTGCCTTTAGCTTCTGTTCTTTTCTCAGCTCTTTGTAAGACCTTGTCAGACAACCATTTTGCCTTTTTACATTTCTTTTTCTCGGGGAAGGTTTTGATCACTCCCTCCTATACAATGTCATGAACCTTTACCCATAGTTCTTCAGGCACTCTGTTGCTACTGGAGAAGAGTGGAGAAATAACTCCAGAAAGAATGAAGAGACAGAGGCAGAATGAAGAAAACATCTAGTTGTGGATGTGACTGATGATGGAAGTAAATTCTGATGCTGTAAAGGACAATTTTGCATAGAAACCTGGAATGTTAGGTCCTTGAATCAAGGTAAATTAGAAGTGGTCAAACAGGAGATGGCAAGAGTGAACATCGACATTTTAGGCATCAGTGAACTAAAATGAACTGAAATGGACAAATTTAATTCAGATGACCATTATATCTAATACAAGATTTGGGAAGAATCCCTTAGAAGAAATGGAGTAACCTTCATAGTCAACAAAAGTGTCTGAAATGCAGTACTTGAGTGCAATCTCAAAAAAGGTAGAGTGATCTCTGTTCATTTCCAAGGCAGACCATTCAATATTACAATAATGACAGTCAATGCCCCAATCACTAATGCCAAAAAAGCTGAAGTTTAATTGTTCTATGAAGACCTATAGGGTCTTCTAGAACTAACACCCCCAAAAGATGTCCTTTTCATCATAGGGGACTGAATTGCAAAAGTAGGAAGTCAAGAGGTACCTGGAGTAATGGACAAGTTTGTCCTTGGAATTCAAAATGAAACAGGGCAAAAGCTAACAGAGTTTTGCCAAGAGAACACCCTGGTCATAGCAAACACCCTCTTCCAACAACACAAGAGAAGACTCTACACATGGACATCACCAAATCAGTACCAAATTAGATTGATTATATTCTCTGCAGCCAAAGATGGAGAAGCTCTATACTGTCAGTAAAAACAAGACTGGGAGCTCATTGTGGCTCAGATCATGAACTCCTTACTGCAAAATTCAGACTAAAATTGTTAAACTGAAGAAAGTGTATATATATATACTATACATCTTGTATAGGTATGTGTATGTGTATACATATACATATACATCTTTTAAGTGTGATATAGATGTATATATACACACACACACATCTTTCAACTGATGAATGGCTAAAGAGTTTCTTTAGACATTCATCACTTGATGGCCATTTAGGTTGTTAGCCCCTCTCTACCCTGAACATTGGAGTGCAGATATCTCTTTAAGACATATATACATAAGTGGGATTGCTGGACCGTATGATGATTCTACTTTCATTGTTTTTCATAATAGCCATACCAATTTACATTTTCAGCAACAGTTTTTAAGGATTCTCTTATCTCCACACCATCACTAACATTTGTTATCTCTCTTATCTTTTTGTTTTTGTTTTGTTTTGGCCAATCTTGATCCTTGTCCAGAGATTGAACCCAGACCATAGCAGGGAAAGTGTCACATCCTAACCAGTAGGCAACCAGGGAACTCCCTCTCTTGTCTTTTTGATAGCAATTATTCTAACAGGTGTGTGACAATAGCTCAGTATGGTTTTGGTTTACATTAGTAATGTTGAGTACTTTCTCATGTACCTATTGACCATTAGTATGTCTTTTTCAGAAAAATGTCTTTGTCAGGTCCTTGACCATTTTTAATTAGATTATTTTCTTTTTCCCATTGACTTATATGATTTATTCATATATTTTACATAGTAACTCCGTATTAGACACATGGTTTGCAAAATCTCATTTTATATGTTATATTTTTTTTGATTGATTGTTTTCTTTGTTATGAAGAAGCTCTTTAATTTGATGTAGTCTCACTTGTTTATTTTAGTTTTTGTTGCCTGTGCTTTTTGAGTTTTATTCAAGAAATCCTTGCCAAGATCAATGTAAAGGAGCTTCTTTTCTATGCTTTCTTCTAGGATTTTTATGGTTTGGGGGGTCTTACAGTTAAGTCTTTAACACATTTTGAGTTTACCTTTGTGAATGGTGTAAAATAGGCGTCCAGTTTTGCCCAGTTTCATTCTTTTGCATATAAATATCTAATTTTCCCAAGAAGATTTGTTGAAGAGATTATTTTTCCCCAATGTGTGTTCTTGATGACTTTGTTAAAAATTAGCTGACCATATATGTATGGGCTTGTTTCTGGGCTCTCTATTCTTTTCTACTGGTCTATGTGCTTGTTTTTCAACCTACCATTCTGTTCTGATTACTATAGCTCTGTAATATAGTTTGCAATCTGGACATGTGATACCTCCTGTTCATCTTTCTCAAGTTTGCTTGGTTATTTGAGAATGTTCATGGCTCTATATAAATTTTAAGATAGTCTTTTATATTTCTGTGAAAAGTGTCATCGGAGTTTTGATAGGAATTGCATTGAATTTGTACATTCCTTTGGATAGTATAGACTTAAAAAATTAATTCATCCTGTCATAATCATGGGCTATCTTTCCATTTATTTGTGTCCTTGTCAATTTCTTTCATCAATTTAATTTTTAGTGTACAGATCTTTCACCTTGTCTAAATTTATTTCTAATTATTTTATTGTTTTTGATGTTATCACAAATGGAATTGTTTTCTTATTTTATTTTAGATAGTCCATTATTAGTGTATAGAAGCACACTGTTTTTTTACATTGAATTTGTATCCAACAAATTTTCTGATTCATTCATTATTTTGGTAGAGTCTTACAATTTTCTACACATAAGATCATGTCATCTGCCCACATTTATTACTATTATGGCATTATTGTCTATGTCTCCCTGTCAATCTATTAATAATTGTCTACTATATTTACATGCTTCCATACTAGATGCGTAAATTTTATGATTGGTATATTCTCTTGATGAATTGATCCATTTATCATTATATGATGATCTCTTTGTCTCTTGTTACAGCTGTGGAGGTAGAGTCTATTTTGTCTGTTATAAGTACCTATTTTGTCTGATATAAGAATCCTGTTCTTTTTTGGTTTCCATTTTCATAGAATATATTTTGCAAACTTTTTACCTTCAGTTTGTGTGTGTCCTTAAAGTTTATGTGAGGGACTTTCCAGCAGTGGCCACAGGACTGGAAAAAGTCAGTTTTCATTCCAATACCAAAGAGTGCTCAAACTACTTCACAATTGCACTCATCTCACATGCTAACAAAATAATGCTCAAAATTCTCCAAACCAGACTTCAACAGTAAATGAACCATGAACTTCCAGATGTTCAAGCTGGATTTAGTAAAGGCACAGGAATCAGAGATCAAATTGTCAAAATCTGTTAGATCATTGAAAAAGCAAGAGAGTTCTAGGAAAACATCTACTTCTGCTCTATTGACTATACCAAAGCCTTTGACTAAGTAGATCACAACAAACTGTGGAAAATACTTAAAGAGATGGGAATACCAGACCACCTGACCTGCCTACTGAGAAATCTGTATGCAGGTCAGGAAGAAACAGTTAAAACTGGACATGGAATAACAGACTAGATCCAAATCGGAAAAGGAGTATGTCAAGGCCATATATTGTCACCATGCTTATTTAACTTATTTAACTCTCATGTAGCATACATTATGAGAAACACTGGGCTGGATGAAGCACAAGCTGAAATCAAGATTACAGGGAAAATATCAGTAACCTCAGATATGCAGATGGCACCACCCTTATGGCAGAAAGCAAAGAAGAACTAAAGAGCCTCTTGATGAAAGTGAATGAGGAGAGTGAAAATCTGGCTTAAAACTCAGCATTCAGAAAACTAAGATCAGGGCATCTGGTCCCATCACTTCATGGCAAATAGATGGGGAAGGAATGGAAACAGTGATAGACTTTTTTGGGGGGCTCCAAAATCACTGCAGATAGTGACTGCATCATGAAATTAAAAGATACTTGCTCCTTTGAAGAAAAGCTATTACCAGCATAGACAGTATATTAAAAAGCAGAGACATTATTTTGCCAACCAAGTTTCATCTAGTTAAAGCTCTGGTTTTTCCAATAGTCATGTATGGATGACAGAGCTGGACTGTAAAAAAAGGTAAGAGCTGAAGAATTGATGCTTTTGAACTGTGGTATTGGAGAAGACTCTTGAGAGTCCCTTGGACTGCAAGGCGATCCAACCAGTCCACCCTGAAAGAAATTAGTCCTGAATATTCATTTGATGGACTGATGCTGAAACTGAAACTTCAATACTTTGGCCATCTGATGCAAAGAACTGACTCCTTTGAAAATACCCCAATGTTGAGAAAGATTGAAGGCAGAAGGGGATGACAGAGGATGAGATGGTTGGATGGCATCACTGACACAATGGACATGAGTTTGAGTAAACTCTGGGAGGGAGTTCGTGATGGACAGGGAGTCCTGGCATACTGCAGTCTATGGGGTCGCAAAGAGTTGGACACAACTGAGCGCCTGAACTGAGCTGAACTGAGAGACTTCCCTGGTAGTCCAATGGTTAAGACTCTGTGCTCTCAAAGTAGGGAGCCTGGATTTGATCCCTGGTCAGGAACTAGATCCTACATATGAAACTAAGAGTTTGCATGCCACAACCAAGACCCAACACAGCCAAATAAATAAATAAATAAAAAGTATTTTTAAAATGAAAGCTTATGTGAGTCTCCCTGAGGCAGCATAAAGTTCTTGTTGTTCAGCTACTGTATGTCATTTAATTGGAAAATTTAAATCATTTACATTTAGAGTAATTATCACCATTTTGTTAACTTTTCTTTTATTGTTTTGTAGTTCCTTTCTTCCTCTCTTGTTATCTTTCTTGATGAATTGATGAATTCTTTGTCAACTGATGGGGTTTTTTGATAGCGATATGCTTTGATTCTTTTTCTCATTATTTATGTACATATTATAATTTTGCTTTGTAATTACTTTAAGTGTTTCATAATATATCTTATAATTATAAGAATCCTTTAAAAACTGCAACTATTTAACTTAAATTGCATACAAAGCTCTATACTTTTACTTGTTTTCCCTGGTGTTTTATGTTATTGATACCAACATTGCATGTTTTTATATTGTGTATCTATTAACAAAATATTGGTGCTAAAATTATTTTTAATACTTCTGTCTTTAAAGCTAGATGATAAGAGTTTAAAGTGATTTATACACTATCATTGCAGAATTAGAGTATTTTAAATTTGACTATATGCTTAACTTTACCAGTGAGTCTTATGTTTCCATGTTGCTAATAAGCATCCTCTTTTTTCAACTTGAAGAACTTATTTTAACATTTCTTATAAGACAGGTTACAACCTCATGGAGTGTAACCTGACAGGCTCCAGGCAAGAATACTGGAGTGGGTTGCCATTTCCTTCTCCAAGACAGGTCTGAAAGTGAAAGTGAAGTTGCTCAGTCGTGTCCGACTCTTTGCGACCCTGTGGACTGTAGCCCACCAAGCTCCTCTGTCCTTGGGATTCTCCAGGCAAGAGTACTGGAGTGGGTTGCCATTTCTTTCTCCAGGGGATCTTCTCGATGCAGGGGTTGAACCCAGGTCTCCCGCATTGCAGGCAGACGCTTTAACCTCTGAGCCACCAGGGAAGCCAGGTCTAGGGATGATAAATTTCTTA
The DNA here is from genome assembly GCF_032405125.1 of Capricornis sumatraensis. Taxonomy (NCBI): domain Eukaryota; kingdom Metazoa; phylum Chordata; class Mammalia; order Artiodactyla; family Bovidae; genus Capricornis; species Capricornis sumatraensis. Next base: position 66,308,312 of record NC_091092.1, on the reverse strand, counting down.
CGCTTTTATTTGTCTGGGGAAGCCTTTTCCCTTCCTTCATTTCTGAGGGACAGCTTTGCTAGATAAATATTCTTGGTTGGTACTTTTTTTTTTCCCCTTGGGGCATTTCAAGTGTATCATTCTATTCTTTCCTGGCCTGCAAGGTTTCTGCTGAGAAATCTGCCTATAATCTTATTAGGACTACCTTGTACATGATAAGCCTTTTTTTCCTTTCTGCTTTCAGAATTCTGTCTTTGGTTTTTGAATTTTATTATACTGTATCTTGTTAAAGATCTTTTTGAGTTGAATTTGTTTGAGGATCTTTGTGCTTCTTGTATGTAGTTGGCCATATTTCCCCAGACTTGGGAGGTTTTCAGTCATTAATTTCTTACATATGCTTTCTGTCCTCTTCTCACTGTTATCCTTCTGATACTTCCATAATGTGAATTTTCTTTCAGTTGATAGTGTCCCATAATTTATGCAGACTTTCTTCACTGTTTTAATGTTTGTTTTTTTTTTTTATTTATTTTCTCCTCTGAGTGGATAATATCAAGAGATCTGTCTTCAGGTTTGCAGATTCTTTTTCTACTTGGTTTTATTATTATTGAAGGTCTTTGTTTCATTTTCCTGTCATTCATTTTATTCTTCAGTTCCAGAATGTCTGTTTCGTTCATTCTTATTATTTCTCTCACTTTGCTGAACTTCTCATTTTATTTATGCAATGCTTTCCTGAGTTGTCTATTTTCTCTTGACTCTTGCCGAGCTTCCTTAAAATAATTATTTTGTATTATTTTTCAGTTAACTCTCATATTTATGTTTCTTTGGGGTCAGTTTGGGAAGTTATTGTGTCTCTAGTGGTGTTATGTTTCTTTGCTTTTTCATGTCCCTAATGGCTTTATGTTGATGTCTGTGCGTTTGAGGGGACAGTAACTTCTTCCAATCTTTTCAAACTTGCTGCAGTGGGTAAAGACTTTAACCTGATGGTGGCTTAAAGACACTGACTGACTTCCTAGGAGGGCACCTGGAGGGCTCTAGCTCCTGGCAGGGCACAGTGGCATGGTCTTTGTACATCTCCATCACCTGAGGTCAACGTTGGTAAAGATTTCAGAGACCTTGAAGGTGGCGATGGTGGTTATGGTTCTTGGGGTCATCAGAGGCAAAGATTGCTTGGATTCTGTTATTTATTTATTTATTTATTTATTTTAGTCTATGGAAGGAAGTTCTAGTTGAGGTGATATCTCTTGACCAGATTTTGTGTGCTTGCATTCTGAGTGGCATCAGAACTGGGGTCTTGGAATTATAGAACTACCACAGCCCCTGGGTCCTTGAGAACAGTTGTTCTTGGGATATCAATGGTACTAGTTTTATGAGGTACAGACATGTACAGATCTCCCATGGAACTGTGTCTCAGCTCCCTAGGTCTTGAAGCAGTAACTTGGTTCTGAGGGATGTGAATGTAGCAGTGGTGAGACTCGAAGATGACATGATGCAGCAGTGGCTTGGTTCAAGGGGACAAGGTACACTAGCATCACATCCTGGGGAGGTAGGTCAAGTCAAACTCTGGCCCCAGGGGAGCAGCTGTAGAAGAGCAGCAGCTTGGTTCTGGTGGTAGCAGCTCAAGCCTGTGACTTAGAATCCCAAGGACAGGGCACAGAACAGCTGTAGTGCATTTCAATGATGGTAGGTCCAAGCCATGATTTAGAACTCCAGGGAAAGTTGCAGAACAGCAGCAGCTGGGCCTGATGATGGCCCATTAAAACCACATGTTGGGAACATCCAGGTGATGAGGTGTAAAGCAGCAGCAGTATGGTTAGGGCTACAGTCCTGACTTACTACCTGGAGACAGGGCACAGAGCAACAGCAGTGCAACTCTGTTTGTCATGGGTCAAAGTCACAACTTAAGGACCTAGAGGTAGAGTGCAGAACAGCAGTAGCTCTAGTCCTAGAGATTGCAAGGCACTGCAGTGCCCTGATCCTGGAGGGTTAGGCACAGTAGTTACTGGGGCCCTTGGGAGCAAGTCTCACTACAACAACAAATCTAGCCCCAGGGAGGAGACACAACAGTAGGGACTCCAGCCAGCAACAGTAGGATCTCCATCTACATCATCTAGATGTAGCATTTGTTTTGATATTTTGAGTCCTCAATAGTAAAGAATTCAAATATCTATAGTATAAAGTTTGTTGGTGTCTTCCTGCTCTTCTTTACCTATGGGGTGAAATTCTAAGGAGGCTCCTCCTGGTGCCAAGCTTCTCTGGGATGGTGGCTGGGGTGACACAGGTAAAATACTTCCTATGGTTTTCTATTTAGTCATCTTTACTTTTTGAACTCCTCAGAGTTTCTAAGGCTTCTTCATTATAGTCCAGAGATTACTAGGAGTATTTTTGTTACTTTGCATTTTATTTATTGTTTATATAGTTTTTGGGTAAAAGGCAAGTGTGAAGAATTCCTAGGCCTCCATCTTGCAGTTGTCATCTCCCTATTTTATTTTAAAATTTTGTTATGTTTAAATTTTATACTTTATTTTGTTCTTTCTCATTTTATTTTATTTATCAAATCACTTAACCTCTCTAAGCCACAATTCCTAACCTGGAATATAAGAAAAACTGTACCTACTTCAAAAGAATTTTTTTAAGGATAAAACATGTAAATTAGTACTATATTATAGAATTTATAGTATTAATTTACATGCTTTATCAAAATTATTTTCTCATTTTTTTATTTGGCTATATCTAGAGAGGAGCTTCCCAGGTGGTGCTACTGGTAAAGAACCTGCCTGCCAATGCAGGAGATGTAAGAGACAAGCTTTCAATCTCTGGATTGGGAAGGTCTCCTGGAGAAGGGCATGTCAACCCACTCCAGTATTCTTGCCTGGAGAATCACAGTTTTCTCAAATCTAGAGACCTTAGTGTACAATTTACACACTGTTGTTTGTCCTTCTCATGCAATTCTTCAAATACATTTAGATCAACTCTTTTCTTTGCTTCTCTTTTTTTATACCAATATCCTGTGTGTGCATTTCTTCAGCTGGAAAATGGGAATGATTTAATTAGATTATCTCACAGGGCAGAGTGAGATAGGCACCCCAAATTTATCCCTAGAGTTGTTGGAAATGAAATCCAACACTTCTTGCTCCCCCTCTGGTGCTCCCTTAGCACAGTAAGAAAGGCCTAGTGTAAGGACTCAATTCCTAATCTGGAAAATAAGAACAATTGCGTTTACCTCAAAAGCATTGTCTTGTAGATTATATGAAATAAAACTTCTTAATACATGTTTAATCAATGTTAGTTATCATTATTCAGACATTATTCCATGCTGAAAATAGTGGAATTCCGAAATAGTGAAGTTCCATAATTCCAGACACATTCCATTCTTCTCCGTGAGATCAATGCCTCTCCTTTGCTTCAAAACTCTAATCAAAATCTTTCATTTAGATACTGGAGCAATAACTCTCAAAGCCGCTGGTGCACTGACCTATCCTACTGAGCAAAGGAAGTGTCCATTTTTTAAAAATCCTATGTTTAAGGAAATGAGGGTAAAGAAAATTTGTCTGTTTCTTGGACCAGGACAGTAGAGGTCTTCAGTGAATATTTTTCAGCTGGCCAACCAATTTTTTTTTAAGGTGGTTAAAGGAGCCAAGAGTTTGACAAATGTGGTTCTCTATGGAAAAGATATGCAAATTATGTAGAACATTCATCAGATTTGTAGGAAAACCTGGAGCTTGAAATGAGAAGTGAATTTGAACACCTGAATTTCTTTTTTTATTTAAAATGATATTGCTATTATATTATTATATGTATAATCCATGCTCACTATTGAAAATATAGAAAAAAAAAAACAAGTAAGTAGGAAAAAATCCCTAATAATTATTTAACTAAGAGATCACACTTTTCAAAGATTTGTTATATGGATATTCAGATGTTTTCAGGTGTGTAGGTATGTGTATGTATGTGTAAAATGCTAAATAATGAATTAATAAAAATTTTAACAAAAATGAGATTATGTTATTCATGATTCTTTGTGTTTTTTCATCTATATCTTGAATATTTTTCCATGAACAAAGTTCTAAATATCTTAAAAGCTTATGAAATTGTTTTTTTCATGCAATGTTTCAGGTTGGAGGAATCCTTTCATAATGACTACTGAAAAGTTCATTTTTGTGTCAGCTGCAATATCTGCTGTCAGCTAATTATTCTATTTAACTAGGGGGACACTATAGAACTGATTTTGGTCAAATGAGAAGTCTAAGCATTGAGGAGGTATGAGATTCCCAAATACAAGTGGTCTTCTTTCTGCTGCCCTCAGCAGTCCTGAAATATTTTTTTGAAAGTAAGCATAAAGAAATAGAATTTGCCCATCCCTTCATCGGGTAATGACTCAGTTAAGAAATATCTCTCTCATCGGTGGTTATGTTGGAGATGCTCATCATAATTTTCTGTTCTGTAATAAAACTTCACTTAGAAATAGCTGAAAGGATTTCCACTTCTGTGGGAATGGGGATGGGGAGAAGGCAGAACCTTTGAAATACTAGAAGTGCTGAATGACTCCCATGTAACTGCCCATGAGGACAGAGGCTCTTGTAGAGAACTTAACTACCTACCCATACTAACATTTCTTGGGATTCTGGGCCTGCTGGCTGTGATTCCCCAAAGCCTTGCTACAGTGACATTTCTCAAATCCTGGAGTGTCAGTCTTCATATGAGATACTGCATATGTCTTCCCATTCAAAAGAATTCTAGAGGAGATCTGAGACTTTTGGAATCTGTTCTTCACATCCACAATTTGTAAGTTTGTGAAGTTTCATGGCTGTTAAATCCCAAATAGTGTAATTAAGTATGATTGCTTCATATCATTTTTTGAAGATGCTTCATGTTCTGCCAAATTAAGAAAACAAACAGACCATATTTCTACTTCTTCCCTGTGGTATGGTGCTGTGTTATTGAAAACAGAGAAAGCCTGAAGAACTCTCCAGTGGCAGGCCTTCATTTTATGATTCTTCAGTGATTTCAAAATTTGAGGTTCTTTATTTCCATGCCAAAAAAGAAAAGTATTCTTTTTGTTCTGTTAGTTTCCCTAAAATCTGAAACATATCCAGACAGCTATTTTGGGGTCCCTGTTCTCACAATTTTTACAAATAGTGTCCCTTTTTCTTTCCAAACATGAGTGTTAGAGAATCTGCCATAAATTATACTGAATATTAGCCCACCCATAACTTACTGAAAAGTTTGTCATTTCAACTCTTAGACACACTGACTCTTAGACACACCTCAAGACACACCTTAAGACACACTTAAACACCTGCTCTTAGACACACCTAATCAGTAGTAAAAAGAAGTGGAAAAAATAAACCATCATTTTCTGGGTGATTATTAAACATCAGACACTGTACTGAGCAACTTGCATATGCTATCCAGATGTCCATTGATATAATCTTGTGCTTTGAGATTTCTATAATTTTGGCACAAGTCCTCCAACATACATTGGTAGGTCTAGCGCTGCCCCTGTATTTTCTGTGAATCCTCATGGAATTATGGTCTTATAATCACATCTGGTTTTGAGTTCCTGCTTCCACTAATCTGCCAGATAGTTTTTCTATCTGACATCTAGCCAGTTAGAGAACTCTGTTCCTATCCCTTAATTTCTTCCCAAATTGCTCTCACAAGCAATGTGTAGCAAAGAGCACACTAGCAATTTGGAATCAGAGTTTCCACTGATGCAAAATGAGCAACTTGGGACTTAATTTTAGACATGCATCTTCTTGCAAGTCTTTTGGCCATACTGCTACAAGGAATTTCCCACTGGTCATCTTATTCCACAAGCTCCAGAGCATATTTCCATGTTGCTCAGTGCTCTCTCTCTCTCAAGGCTTCCCTTATATCTTCTGCTACTCTGTTTGCCAAGTTCCTCTAGAATCACTCTCCTCAAACTTAATTCTCTTGTTTTATTGCATAAAATAATGACTTTCTATCCATTTACTTATTGTATTAGTATGCTACTGCTGCTGTAACAAAATACCACAGACTGGTTTAAACAACAGAAACTTATTTTCCCACAGTTCTGGGTACTGGTAGTCCAAAAAAAAAAGGACCAGCAAGGTTGGTCTCCCTTCTTGGCTTGCAGATGTCACCTTCTTTTTGGATCTTCATATGGCCTTTTTTCTGTGGTCACATTTTACTGGTTATCTCTTCTTCCTCTTATAGACACTGTCTCTCAGTCATGTCCAACTCTTCTGACCCCATGAACTGTAGCCCACCAGGCTCCTCTGTCCGTGGGATTTTCCAGGCAAGAATACCATTTCCTTCTCCATTTTAGACAGTAATCCTGTTGTATTAAGTACCACCCTCATGACCTCATTTGCCTTAATCATCTCCTTAAAGACCCTGTCTCCTAATACAGTCCCACTTGAAGTTAGAGTTTCAACATGAATTTTGCGGGACATAATTCAGTCCACAACACTCATCTTAAGGTCTATCGTTTTGTATCCAAAGACAAACTAACATAATATGAGAAATATAAGCCCACACATACTGGGGACTCACCTTCAGAAATACCTACAGAATAGTAGATGCTTTGAGATTTCAATCTCTCCATTCTCTTCTCTCCTCTTCTTTCTTTTCTTTCTTCTTCCTTTTCCTCTTCTTCATCTTCTCCTTATCCTCCTCCTTTTTTTTTCTCTCTCTCCCTCTCTCTCCAGTCTAGCAATAGATGATGTAGTAGACTAAATAATGGGCACCCCTAATACCAGGTTCTAATTCCTGGGACTTGTAAATATTACTTTAAAAAAAAAAAACATACTTTGCAGATACCATTAAGTTCACGATTTTGAGATGGGGAAATTATCCTGGATTATCTATGTGGGCCCTAAATGCAATTGCAGGTATCCTAATAAGAAGGAGATTTGACACATAGAGGAAGAGGTTATATGAAGATGGAGTGTAAAGATATTAGAAGATTGAAGTGATATGGCCACAAGCCAAAGAATACCAGCAACTATCAAAAACTCAAAGAGGCAAGAAACTGATTCCATTCTAGAGCTTCCAGGAGTGAGGCCCTGCTGACACGTTGATTTTAGCCTACTGATACTGATTTTTTACTTCTGATCTCCAGAACTGTGAAATAATAAATGTGTATTGTTTTAAGACATTAAGTTCATAGTCATTTGTTACAGCAGTCACAGGAAACTAATACAGATGGGAAGAAAATAAACACCAGTTTTCTGACTGATGGAAATTTATGCCACCACCAACTACACTCATCCAACATGCACACCTTAGAAGGCAAGAGAAACTATTTAGGGTGGGGTTTCAGTAATCTTTTCACCTTTATATATATATATTTCACTCATTTTTACAAAAATCTTTTGAGGCAAGAATTCTTATTCTTCTTTCTTTTCCTCTTTTTATTTTCTAAATTATGGAAGTATGATAACACATTCATAAGAGACTTGGAAAATACAGAATAAAGTTATATATATTTCCACTATATATTACAATTATTTTAAGTAGATAAATCAATATGTTTAGTTGGAGTTTTAATGCCAAACTCTCAATAATTAATAGAATGAACAAAAAAGTAGAAGGATATAATAGACCTGAAAAGCACTATGAACGGATCTGATATTCTTAAGATTTATACAATTTGCACACAACAGCAGGATACAAATTCTATTTAAGTTCCCATAGGCTATAAACCAGGAGACACTGGAACATATCCAGGGACATAAAACAAGGAACAAAATTTTCATAATCTAAAGATATTGAAATCATATACAGTCTGTTCTCTTATCACTGTGGAATTAGGCTGGAAATCAATATCAAAAGATATTTGAAAATAACCCACATATTGTCAAGTGCAATATAACATTTACCAAAAGGGATCTTTAACTTAGCAATTGAAAGCCTTAATAAAGTTAAAAGACTGAAAAAACAGAGAGGGTGACTGCAGAGAAGAAAGTATTTAAATGAGAATTTAATATCAAAATAAGAAATTAATATCAAGGATAATTTAAAACCATATGCATTTGGAAATTAAATTTCCACTTTTAAATGATGGGTGTATCTAAGAAACCATAACAAGGAAATTAGAAAATATTTCTAACAGAATAAAAATGAAAAGAGAATTTATCAGAATCTGTTTCAGGCAGCTGAAGCAGCTCAATGCAACTAAATACAATGTGGAATCTTGAATAAAGTATGAGAACAAATAATGGACCCTAACATAAAATTTTTATGTCACATGTTAACTTCTTAATTTTTTTAACATCAAAGGACTTCTTTATATTCTCAGAATTGGATTAGAAATTTTAAGCCTCATTCAAATATTTGTTTAAAATATCACTAAAATAATAAGCTTTATAGACTTTTAGCAGTAATACTACATGCCAGAGTAAATGAAACTATATAAAAGTTTTAAGTGTAAATAAATTAGAAATCAGCATTCTATTCATGTGCAATAAGTCCTTCAGCTGTGTATGACTCTTTGTGATTCTATGGAATATAGCCCGCCAGGCTCCTTTGTCCATGACAATTTCCCAGGCAATAATACTGGAGTGGGTTGCATGCCCTCCTCCAGGGGATCTTCCCAAACCAGGAATAGAACCCGCTTCTCTTATGTCTCCTGCATTGACAGGAGTGTTCTTTACCATTAGTGCCTCCTATTCATACTTAGTAAAACAAGTGGGAAAAAAGCTCGTTAAGTTTCTTAGCAAAGCAAAAATTCATGTTTTCTAAAATATATGTATTTTATTATACATACACACACACACACGCACACACAGTTCAGTTCAGTTTAGTTGCTCAGTTGTGTCCGACTCTTTGCGACCCCATGAATTGCAGCACGCCAGGCCTCCCTGTCCATCACCATCTCACAGAGTTCACTCAGACTCACGTCCATCGAGTCCGTAAGGCCATCCAGCCATCTCATCCTCGGTCGTCCCCTTCTCCTCCTGACCCCAATCCCTCCCAGCATCAGAGTCTTTTCCAATGAGTCAACTCTTCGCATGAGGTGGCCAAAGTACTGGAGCTTCAGCTTTAGCATCATTCCTTCCAAAGAAATCCCAGGGCTGATCTCCTTCAGAATGGACTGGTTGGATCTCCTTGCAGTCCAAGGGTCTCTCAAGAGTCTTCTCCAATACCACCAAACACATCAATTCTTTGGCACTCAGCTTTCTTCACAGTCCAACTCTCACATCCATACATGACCACAGGAAAAATCATAGCCTTGACTAGATGGACCTCAGTCGGCAAAGTAATGTCTCTGCTTTTGAATATATTATTTAGGTTGGTCGTAACTTTTCTTCCAAGGAGTAAGCATTTTTTAATTTCATGGCTGCAGTCACCATCTGCAGTGATTTTGGAGCCCCTCAAAAAATAAAGTCTGACACTGTTTCTACTGTTTCCCCATCTATTTCCCATGAAGTGATGGGACCGGATGCCCTGATCTTCGTTTTCTGAATGTTGAACTTTAAGCCAACATTTTTGCTCTCCTCTTTCACGTTCATCAAGAAGCTTTTTAGTTCCTCTTCACTTTCTGCCATAAGGGTGCTGTCATCTGCATATCTGAGGTGATTGATATTTCTCCCGGCAATCTTGATTCCAGCTTGTGTTTCTTCCAGTCCAGCATTTCTCATGATGTACTATGCATAGAAGTTAAATAAGCAGGGTGACAATATACAGCCTTGACGTACTCCTTTTCCTATTTGGAACCAGTCTGTTGTTCCCTGTCCAGTTCTAACTGTTGCTTCCTGACCTGTATACAGATTTCTCAAGAGGCAGGTTAGGTGGTCTGGTATTCCCACCTCTTTCAGAATTTTCCACAGTTTATTGTGATCCACACAGTCAAAGGCTTTGGCATAGTCAATAAAGCAGAAATAGGTGTTTTTCTGGAACTCTCTTGCTTTTCCCATGATCTTTTCCCATGATCCAGCGGATGTTGGCAATTTGATCTCTGCTTCCTCTGCCTTTTCTAAAACCAACTTGAACATCAGGGAGTTCACGGTTCACGTATTGCTGAAGCCTGGCTTGGAGAATTTTGAGCATTACTTTACTAGCATGTGAGATGAGTGCAATTGTGTGGTAGTTTGAGCATTCTTTGGCATTGCCTTTCTTTGGGATTGGAATGAAAACTGAACTTTTCCAGTTCTGTGGCCACTGATGAGTTTTCCAAATTTGCTGGCATACTGAGTCCAGCACTTTCACAGCATCATCTTTCAGGATTTGAAACAGCTCAACTGGAATTCCATCACCTCCACTAGCTTTGTTCATAGTGATGCTTTCTAAGGCCCACTTGACTTCACATTCCAAGATGTCTGGCTCTAGATTAGTGATCACATCATCATGATTATCTGGGTCGTGAAGATCTTCTTTGTACAGTTCTTCCGTGTATTCTTGCCACCTCTTCTTAATATCTTCTGCTTCTGTTAGTTCCATACCATTTCTGTCCTTTATCGAGCCCATCTTTGCATGAAATGTTCCCTTGGTATCTCTAATTTTCTTGAAGATATCTCTAGTCTTTCCCATTCTGTTCTTTTCCTCTATTTCTTTGCACTAATTGCTGAAGAAGGCTTTCTTATCTCTTCTTGCTATTCTTTGGCACTCTGCATTCAGATCCTTATATCTTTCCTTTTCTCCTTTGGTTTTCTCCTCTCTTCTTTTCACAGCTATTTGTAAGGCCTCCCCAGACAGCCATTTTGCTTTTTTGCATTTCTTTTCCATGGGGATGGTCTTGATCCCTGTCTCCTGTACACACACAAACACACACACACACACACAGACACACACACACACATGTGCTTTTCTACCACATGGGATAAAGGCTTGAAAAAAAAACAACAAAAAGAAGAGATGGAGAGATTGGAAAATGTAAATGAAATTGGAGCACTGAATATGAAATAGAAAAAGTGAAACAAACTAGATAAAAGTAAAAGATCATCATATAGTTCAGTTGTTTTTAAATATGGCTGATCATTAGGATCATACTGGAACTTTGGTGATAAAAACAATACCTGGACGTTTGTGTTTTTCAAAAACTTCCAAGATAATTCTAATGTGCATCTGGATTTTAAAAAGTGATTACAGATTTTTCTATTAAATGACAGTTTTAGTGATATAGAATTCCATTATTTTCTGTTGACCAATCATGATACAATGGTATTAAAATGAATAACAGTTACATAATCATAATAGCAAAAGATATTTATCAATTTTCACAATCAATAGCCAAACAAAAGACAAAAGATAATTGCAAGCCATAATGGAAACATGACTAACCTAACAATACAAAATAATTACATACAATTTGGGGATTAAGTAGAATGATGTGGTAGGTGGAAGTGCATACACACATGTCTTCATCCACCCTGCTAGTTTAAGTCTTTTGGTATGTGCATTTAATCTATTTACATCTGAGGTAATTTAATTATCAATATAGAAGGCATAGCAACTCACTCCAGTATTCTTGCCTAGAGAATCCCATGGACAGAGGAACCTGACAAGTTGCAGTCCCTAGGGTCTCACAGAGTCAGACATGACTAATGCAACTAACACATGATCCTGTTACCATTTTCTTAATTGTTTTATGTTTTGTAGGTCTTTTCCTTCTTTAGTGTTTCATGCCTAGGAAATTTTCTTTAGCATTTGCTGTAAAGCTGGTATGGTGGTGCTGAATTCTCTTAAATTTTGCTTCTCTGCAAACCTTTTGACTTCTCCATCAAAGCTGAATGAGCGTCTTGCTGGGCAGAGTATTCTTGTTTATAGGTTCTTCTCTTTTATCACTTTAAATATATTGTACCATTCCCTTCTGGCTTGTAGGGTTTCTGATGAGAAATCAGCTGATAACTTTATGGTAGTTCCCTGTATATTATATGTTGCTTTTCCCTTGTTGCTTTTAATATTTCATCTTTGTCTTTTATTTCTTCCAGTTTGATTACTATATATCTCAGTATTTTCCTCCTTGGGTTTATCCTGTCTGGGACTCTGTGCTTCCTGGACTTGGTTGACTAGCTCTTTTCCCACATTAAAGAAGTCTTCAGTTATTATCTCTTCAAATATTTTCTTGGGTCCTTTCTCTCTTCTCATCCTGGGACCTGTATAATGCAAATGTTGGTGTGTTTAATGTTATACTAATGGCCTTTTAGGCTGTCTTCATTTTTTCATTCTTTTTTCTATATTCTGTTTTGTGGCAGTGATTTACACCATTCTGTTTTCCAGGTCACTTATCCATTCTTCTGCCTCAGTTATTCTGCTATTGATTCCTTCTAATGTATTATTCATCTCTGTGTGTTCTTTAGTTCTTTTAGGTCTCTGGTAAACATTTTATGCATCTTTAATCTTTTTCAGAGACCTTGGGCTATCTTCACTATCATTATTCTGAATTCTTTTCCTGGAAGTTTCCCTATCTCCACTTAATTCCATTGTTTTTCTAAGGTTTTTATCTTGTCCCTTCATCTGAGACATAATCCTCTGCCTTTTTCATTTTGATTAACTTTGGGATTAAAGTTCTTGCTTCTTCTGTCTGCTCTCTGGTGGAAGAGGCTAAGAGGTTTCTGTAAGTTTCTTGATGGGAGGGACTGGTGGTGGGAAAAACTGAATTTTGCTCTGATGGGCAGGGCTGTGCTCAGTAAAACTTTAATCCAATTGTCTGCTGATGGGTGGGGCTGTACTTCCTCCCTGTTAGTTGTTTAGCCTGAGGCAATCCAGCCGGGGAGACTACAAGCTTTATGGTAGGGCTAATGGTGGACCTCCAAGAGGGCTCATGCCAAAGTTCACCTCCCAGGACTTCTGCTAACAGTGCCCATGTCCCTACAGTGAGAGCCTGCCAACCCACACCTCCACAGGAGATCCTCCAACATTAGCGGGTAGGTCTGGTTCAATCTTCTGTGGGGTCACTGCTCCTTTATCCTGGGTCTTGGTGTTCACAAGATTTTGTTTGTGCCCTCCAATAGTGGAGTCTCTGTTTCCTCCAGTCTTGTGGAAGTCCTTTAATCAAATTCCACTGGCCTTCAAAGTCAGATTCCCTGGAGATTCTTAGTCGTTTTGCAAGATCCCTACACTATGAAGCCTGATGTGAGGCTCAGAACCTTCACAACAATGAGGGAAATTCTTTGTTACTATTGTTATCCAGTTTGTGAGTCTTCCACTCAAAGATTATGAGATTTGCTTATATCATTATTGCACCCCTCCTATTGTCTCATTGCAGTTTTTCCTTTGTCTTTGGATGGGGGATACCTTTTTTGGAGCTGGTCTGGCATCTTCCTGTTGATCGTTGTTCAACAGATAGTTACAATTTCGGTGCTCTTACAGTAGGAGATGAGCACACATCCTTCTGCTCTGCCATCTTGAACCAACTCTTCTGGTCCCTCTTTTATTTATAAGGAAACTGAGACTTAGAGACCTTAAGCAATTTGTCAGAAGGCACACAGTTAATAAGTGGTAGAATCTTGATTGGGCTTTCTAGGTGATGTTAGTGGTAAAGAATCTGCTTAACAATGCAGGAGACACCAGAGATGTAGGTTCAATCCCTGGGTCAGGAAGATCCGCTGGAATAGAAAATGGCAACTTGCTCCAGTATTCATGCTTGGAACATTCTATGGACAGTACAGCCTGGTGGAATACAGTCCATGGAGCTGCAAAGAGTTAGATATGACTGTGCAACTGAGCACACAATAACCAATATTTAAACTTAGAGGAAGAAAGTTGCATGTATTAATGTGTAAGGGTATATGAAGGTAGTACTAACAAGTAGAAACTGAAGTAGGACTAAAACTTAAAAGAAACCTAACCACTTATTTAATGGTTTGATTAGATGATTGTAGACATTGCCACTGATATAGAAAACACAGTAGTAGTGAATATTACAAATGGAAAACTTTCATCAGTTTATACATTATATAAATATATGCTTCAATAATTATTTAGAAATTAGGTTCTTTTGGAAACATGCTCAGGAATGAAAGAATTTAATTCCACAAGAATGATTATGACACAGTCCTGGAACTCAACCAGTGCATGTTCTAGTGCATGTAAGATGGTGGGATGCAGAATTAGCATAAGGATATCTTACTATTATGTAATGTAGCTTCTAAGATGTAATGTTACTGTCCATGAGATAGATTTGGATCTCTCTTTTTTGCCTCTCAGAATTCATTTGTAGATATCTTCTGTGGGTATATATGGGAGTAAGGTTAGAATTATAAGTATGTTCTCTCCTAATATATTTAATGTAGATCACATCTAACACATCAAAGTGGATCTCCCTAAGCCACATATGCACTATATGACAAATTTAAATATTTTAAGCATATTTTATATGAACTATTAATTTTGATTATGTTATACTAACAGATTGCTGTTCTACTCCCTGCTCTGTAATTGACTGTGAAGGACACCAGGATTGCTGCCCTCACATTGCTCATTTTCTTCCCAGACTACAGAAAAATGTCAGAGACTATCTCATTTCACCTCATTATAAAAGATGAAATGAGGGATGGGATTCTTAGAGGGGTTCTTGGAAGAAGTTGAATTTTAACTGGATTTTGAATAATAATGTAAACAAGTAGAGAAGGGAAGATATTTTCAAGCAGAATTGTGTGAGAAAAGGCATGCATATGAGACATTGCTGGGAAAACATAATATTCCTTGTATTTAGAAATGGAAGAGAAGGATGAATTAGGGATGGACTCTGAAGAGGAAAGTAGGCTTTAGTAAGAGTGGCCAATTTAGAGGTCAGTTTAGCCTCATTTCCTTTTCTATAGTGTCGTTAGACAGATGGTAGTAATGCTGCTGCTGCTGCTAAGTCGCTTCAGTCATGTCTGACTCTGTGCGACCCCATAGATGGCAGCCCTCCAGGCTCCACCGTCCCTGGGATTCTCCAGGCAAGAATACTGGAGTGGGTTGCCATTTCCTTCTCCAATGCATGAAAGTGAAAAGTGAAAGTGAAGTCACTGAGTCGTGTCCAACTCTCAGCTACCCCATGGACTGCAGCCCACCAGGCTCCTCCATCCATGGGATTTTCCAAGCAAGAGTATTGGAGTGGGGTGCCATTGCCTTCTCCTGTAGTAATGCTACAGGTTAAAAAAAAATGGATTTCAGCAAGATGTTTGTTAAGGTTCTGGAACCTTATCTGGGTAATAGCATTGCTCAGAGGCCATAGCTGGAAGTATTTTACCAACAAGTGCTGATTAATGAATGAATGTTAAACCTAGAAGATAATATCTATTAGAGTCACACTACTAAAAGGCATGCAGATCAGATTTGCAGGTTATACAAGATGTGGAAATAAAGCTGAAATGCAGAATGAAAGAATCAGGGTTCATAATGCTTTCTACAGGTAAAAGTTTAATGAGATAAAAAAAATGTTTGCTGCATTTTCCTTCATTCACGTTTTAAAACATTTATCTTGAGCACCTACTATATATATAAGGCATTAGGCTAGGTGGTGGGGATACAAAGATAAAGAAGACATAATTTCTCAAGGAATTCAAAGTCTCACTGGAGGAGGCAGATAAATCAAATTTGTTAGTACAGTGTGGTAAGTGCTATGATAGAGATAAGCACAGAGTGCTATGAGAAGACAGAGAAAGAGCATTTAAGTGAGCACATGAGAAAGGTATTCATGAGATTGTGAAGTTTGAGCTGAATTTTAGAGAAGTTAGCTAGAATCTGATGAAACAAAAAAGGTATTTTAGGTAGAAGAAAACAAATGGCTTTAAAGCAGTAAGACATATATCAGGAAGGTCTGGATCTCTAAGGTCTGACTGTAAGTAATGGTACTAAAGAGTGATACAGAAATAAAATTGGACTGTGAGCTCACTGAAATTGAGATCACAATGTATCTACTTGGTGTTACCTGCAACTATCATAGATCTTGTATTGGATGCAGATCAGCCCCTTAACATAGAGCACACAGCTTCTCAATGTTGCCCTCTGGTTGCTCTGGTTCTCAGTTAGATGATGTTACACAGATTTATTGGTCTCTGGCCCATGTTACCTTGCGGGATTGTATAGCTGCAGGGTTTGATGACTCTAAAAAAATGGGGCATTGTTTATTGTATCTGAAAACCTGGATTTTCTCTCCCTTCACAATCAAGTTTCATGAAATGACAATTCCCTGTACTCACAGTCGTGACTCCTCTAACTTCTGCAATTAGCCGATTGTTCAGTTCAGTCCCTCAGTCATGTCTGACCCTTTGCAACCCCATGGTCTGCAGCATGCCAGGCTTCCCTGTCCATCATCAACTCCTGGAGCTTGCTCAAACTCATGCCCATCAGGTTGATGATGCCATCCAACCATCTCATCCTCTGTCATCCTCTTCTTCTCCTGCCTTCAGTCTTTCCCAGCATCAGGGTCTTTTCCAATGAGGCAGCTCTTTGCATCAGGTGGCCAAAGTATTGGAGTTTCAGCTTCAGCATCAGTCCTTCCAACGAATATTCAGAATTTATTTCCTTCAGGATTGACTTGTTTGATCTCCTTGCAGTTCAAGGGACTCTCAAGAGTCTTCTCCAACACTACAGTTCAAAAGCATCAATTCTTCAGCACTCAGCTTTCTTTATAGTCCAATTCTCACATCCATACATGACCGCTGGAAAAACCATAGCTTTCACTAGATGGACCTTTGTCGGCAAAGTAATGTCTCTGCTTTTTAATATGCTGTCTAAGTTAGTCAGAGCTTTTCTTCCAAAGAGCAAGCATCTTTTAATTTCATGGCCGCAGTCACCATCTGCAGTGATTTTGGAGCCCAAGAAAATAGTCTTTTACTGTTTCCATTGTTTCCCCATCTATTTGCCATGAAATGATGGGACCAAATGTCATGATCTTTGTTTTCTGAATGTTGAGTTTTAAACCAGCTTTTTCACTCTCCTTGTTCATTTTCATCAAGAGGCTCTTCAGTTCCTCTTCTCTTTATGCCATAAAGGTGGTGTCATCTGCAAATCTGAGGTTATTGACATTTCTCCCAGCAATCTTGATTCCAGCTTGTGCTTCTTCCAGCCCAGCGTTTCTCATGATGTACTCTGCATAGAAGTTAAATAAGCAGGGTGACAATATACAGCCTTGACATACTCCTTTTCCTATTTAAAACCAGTCAGTTGTTCCATGTCCAGTTCTGTTGCTTCTTGGCCTGCATACAGATTCCTCAGGAGGCAGATGAGGTGGTCTGGTATTCTCATCTCTTGAAGAATTTTTCACAGTTTGTTGTGACCCACACAGTCAAAGGCTTCGGCGTACTCAATAAAGCAGAAGTAGTTGTTTTTCTGGAACTCTCTTGCTTTTTCTATGCTCCAGTGGATGTTAGCTGATTGTAGTTATTGGTTTTTCCTCCATGGCAGTGTACCTTGAACAACTCTTGTTCTTCTGCTAGCTCTCAAACCTCATAGTCCAAAGTCCCAGTTCCAATAGGACTCTGCTCTGTTAGAGAAATTATAAATGATCTCAAAATGAAGCTTAAATTTCTGATAAACTCTTCATACCCATGTTATCAACCATGTTTTGTCAGAGTCCAACAGAGTTTCAATGCACAGGTCTCTTAGATCTGTGACCCCCAAATCTTGCCTCTTAGCTGGCTATCAGTTTATAAGCTGACCTATGTTCAGATAGTAGCATTTGGGGCTCCTGATACAAGAATGCAATAAAAATGGCAGTAACATCTAAAGAGAACCAGAAAACTTTATTTGGAATAAGGTATTCAGTTCAGTTCAGTTCAGTCGCTCAGTTGTGTCCGACTCTTTGCGACCCCATGAATTGCAGCACACCAGGCCTCTCTGTCCATAACCAACCCCCAGAGTTCACTCAGACTCACGTCCATTGAGTCAGTGATACCATCCTGCCATCTCATCCTTTCTCATCCTCTTCTCCTCCCTCCCAGCATCAGAGTCTTTTCCAATGAGTCAACTTTTCACATGAGATGGCCAAAGTACTGGAGCTTCAGCTTTAGCATCATTCCTTCCAAAGAAATCCCAGGGCTGATCTCCTTCAGAATGGACTGGTTGGATCTCCGTGCAGTCTAAGGGACTCCCAAGAGTCTTCTCCAACACCACTGTTCAAAAGCATCAATTCTTTGGCGCTCAGCTTTCTTCACAGTTCAACTCTCACATCCATACATGGCCACTAGAAAAACCATAGCCTTGACTAGACAGACCTTTGTTGACAAAGTAATATCTCTGCTTTTCAATATGCTATCTAGGTTGGTCATAACTTTTCTTCCAAGGAGTAAGCGTCTTTTAATTTCATGGCTTCAGTCACCATCTGCAGTGATTTTGGAATAAGGTATAATCACAGTCAAATTTAATATATACACCCATTATTATCAATATCTTTTCTTTCAATAGCAATTATGGGCAAACCTATATGTGTTATTTACCCCATTTCAGTATGACTCAGTAACACCGTTTCAATAAATCCGTCTATTTTTGTTAGATATGAAGTCATCTTGATGATATGATGACATCACAATGTCATTTGGCCTTTCAGAAAACCACAGAATATGAAATCCTATAATGAACTTATAGATCACTTAGTTCCACTCCCTTGTTTTACAATGTATAGAAACTGAGGCCAGAAAGAGGAATTGGCTTTTATTGGGTTACACAGCTATTAAAATAAAATCTAGAATCACAGTCTCTTGACTCAAAGTCTTGATATTCTTCTACTTTGCCATACTGCTATGGATCATCATCTGAAAACAATCCTAATGGGATGAATATTTAGTTTCCCGTTTTCATTGTCCTCTCCATATGATCCTCTAAGGAAATTTTCTAGCATATCACAACTTGATAATATATGAAGTTACATTTATCTCATTCAGTCTTATAACCAACTGAAATTGCTGGAGAAAAAAAGCTCAATCTTTATTGGACATTTTCATTTAGCAATGTCTTTGTTAATCCTACTGCCGTAAGATTAAGTCATGAATTGCCCTAGAAAACTTGCATGTTTATTGTCTAGTGATTACTCAGAGTGTCATATAAAACAAGGGATATTGGGAGGATCAAAACTAACATGTAGATACTGATCTCTGATAGCAAGCCGTGCATGTGTGCTAAGTTATTTCAGTTATGTTCGACTCTTTGTGGATAGCAAAGCCACTAACCAGCAAAATGTTATAATACTAAATAAATCAAAAAGTTGTTCAAGACAAGACACTTCCAGGAGATGGCAGTATAAGGCAGGTCTGGATTCAAAGGGAACTGAAAATTGTAAAAGGCAAGGGGTGGGGAGGGGAGGCAACTTTTTATTTCACAGTAATGGTTTTAAGATGGGATTGTGCCAGTAACCAAAACTTGTATACAAACAACAGGCACTGATGTGACAAGGTCAGTGTGAGATTTTCAGGCAGTGGCCACAGAACATTTCAAAGAAAATACTGAGATTAAATACATTTTGCAAACTTTGTTTTAAATATTTCTAAGAAGTAAACACTGTGTATGGTTAACAGTGAGATAACTTTTTCAAAGTAAGATTCTAATCATATTATGTGTGGGAACACTTAATCAAAGTTTATGATATTTACTTTTTATTGATTGTCTGACATGTCAGGTGCTATGTATTGGATATTTATATACACAAATCGTAGCATCTAATCTTCATCCTGTGAAGTAACTTCCATTATCAAAATTTTATACATTAGGAGACTAAGTTTAGAGAGTTTAATAGCTTTCCTTATAGAAAATATTTACACGTGAGATACAAAAATCTCATCTAACCTTTCATTATTTTTCTTTACAATTTTTGACCTTTTTCTTTGGTACTTTTGTGCTTAATTCCTGATTACTTGAAAGTATGTTCACTTAAAATGTAATAGACAGCATAGGCTTTTGCAGCATTGCCAAAAGAAAGATATCCTCTTCATTATCAGATGAAAACAATTCCGAGCTATCCAACTTTCCAAATAACAATGGCAATTTTCCCCTAAGTTTCAATTGTTTGTGATTTACCTTTCTCTGACCTAGGGTCCTGGCCTTTCAATCTGATTGGAGGTCTGATTGACAGATAAAAAAAAGAAAATGCAAACTACATGTGTAAATATACTGGATTTGCTCTTTGTGAGCACACAGTGGGTTGTAAATACAGTATTTCTCATATCAACCTGAACCAAACAATTTGCTCTATTTACTGAACTGAAGCCTGGGTTCCTCCTTTGTGTAGATCCTGGTGAGCAGGATCACTGCATTCAACAGTTTGGGCATATAGAAAGTTGCACCTATATCTCATTACTTTGCCTTTTATTTATTTATTTATTCTCCTGCTTTTGTAGTTTGAAGTGCAAAAGAAAATTACGTTAGGCTTTACTAGAAGTCTTTTGCCTACCCAGAGACCTCAATAGGTAGCTTTTTTTTTTTTTTTCTGAGAGTTATCACAGTGTAGGATCTGGCCAAATATTCAATTTTGTCTCTATTCTAAAGCTGATTAGTCTCCAAAGACCTGACTTACAATCGCCAGCTTCACCAAAGACTGACATTTAAACCGGAGAATTTGTCCATTATTTTATAATGATAGTTATAATTGTCAAAGGGGTCATAATCATTCATTCTCTGATCAGCCCATTTTCTCCCAGTAACTTATAGGGGAAGTCAAACATAACCAGAAGCTTGTTTGTGGATCACAGATACAGAACAAGAGGCGTGAGCTGCATGATTTGACTCGTCTGTAACATCAAGCTCTGGCTCTTCTACTTCCTAGTTATGGGGGCTTTGGGTGACCTACTTTGTACCTCAGTTTCCTCCTGTGTAAGGTGGGAGTAACAATAATGTTTATTACTTTGTGGGATTGCTGTTAGGATTAAATTAATAAATGCAAAGTGCTTAGAACAATACCTGGCACATATTAAGTGCTCAAAACATGTTAGTTATTATTATTTTTATTACTTAATATATTGTTTTCACAACAGAAATACCCTGAATTCACTCCACTGGACCTCTCTTACCAGTCATTTATGGACTCTATCTTGTGTATGACTTTACTTTATCTACTTTGCTGGCTTTAACTAGTATCTTTGTGTGAATGATGCCCAAATCTATATCTCCATCCCTGTTAGCTCTTCTGAGTTTCACACTTACATATTCAGTAGCCAATGGGGCATCATCAACTCAACTGATGCTTCCCAGATTTTTCATGATATGGTAAAAACATAGAAAATGAAAATAATTATAACAACACATTGGACCTAGTGCATAAGGTAGTGCATGCCTGAGGTTTGTAACCTGATAAGCTGGGGACTTTAGCTGCCCCAGAAAACCCAGCCATGCTGAGGGTGGAGGAGTCCATGTTTCCATATATAATAACCCATTTGGGTCAAAGTTCTGACCTAGATATCTCACCAAGCACCCCACACTCACTATGTCCAACATGAAGTAATTATCTCTTCCTTAAGGACAGATCTTCTACTCATTATAACCTACCTACCCAGATATATTAAAGGCAGAAACTGGAATATTTTCTAGATTTCTTCTCTTCCCAACTTCTGATATCTAGTCAATAAATTTTGCCAATTTTCTCTATCAAATCTTTCTGGTATCTGTCACTTCTCTCCATCCACCATGGTCCTAGTTTAACCCCTGATCTCTACTCAGACGCTCAGTTGTGTCCAACTCTTTGCAATCCCATGGACTATAACCTACCAGGCTCCTCTGTCCATGGTATTCTCCAGGCAAGAATACTGGAGTGGATTGCCAAACCCTCTTCCAGGAGACATTCCTGACCCAGGTGTCAAACCCCCATCTCTACGTCTCCAGCTTTGGCACAAGGATTCTTTACCACTAGCTAGGAAGCCCCTAACCTTTGATCAGCACTGTTGTAATAGCTTCCTAAGCTATTGTCCTGCCATGCTCCATCCTCCCTTCCATTCTTCACACAGTTGCTATGGTAATCTAAAACCAAACCTCACCTTATCATTCTTCTGCTTAAAATCCTTCAATGACTGCCCATAATTTAGAACTATGGTTCTAAAACTTTTCTTCTGAAGTGTCATGCAAGAAAGATGACCTCTCACAAGAACTCTAAAAGCAAGGAAGGGCAGAGGGTGGTGGTGACAAGGACTACAAATTTGAAAATTCTTTGAAGCCTTATATTTTATCCTAAACTTATTCACTGGCAATTTTGAATTCTAAATGATAATACATGTTTCCTTTAATACAGAAATATTGTTTCAAATTACATACCATCAAGCTAAAATTGATGCCTCATAAGCTTTGTCCCCTGCCTTGGCATACTTGTTAACACAACTTGGAAAACCCCAGTGTAAGAAATTGGCAAAGGAGAAAGTCCAAGTTGGCTTCCATGGCCTTCATGATCTGGCCTCTGATTATCTTCATTCTCCTTCCTGTTGCTCTGGTAGCACTGAACCAGGTGTACTTCTGTGCCCACATCATGCTGTTTCTGAACCTTCTACCAAGAAGCCTTCCATCTGCTCCTATTCCCACCCTTTTTGTTCAATCATCTGAATTATTCTAACTCTTCCTTTAAGATCCAGTACATGTGTCTCAGCTGTCATATTCTTCAAGACTCCTCTCCTGCCATATGCTTGGCTGGATTAGGTGCTTTTCCTCTGTTACTCCCCCAGTGCTGTGGGTTTATATTGGTTGTAACATTTAACCCACTGCATTGATATTCTCTCTCTTTTACCTTTCTTTCACTCCCTATTAAAATATAGGCTCCTACAAAACAGATTCTGTACATAACTCACTTTCTAGATACTCAACAAAAATCTTAAAATTTGACTGAATTCTGAATAATTTAAACTTCTATTGTAGACCAATCCTCTCTGTTTTATTTTTTTCTTTTTATTTTTTAAATATAAATTTATTTATTTTAACTAGAGGCTAATTACTTTACAATATTGTATTGGTTTTGCCATACATCAACATGAATCTGCCATGGGTGTACACGTGTTCCCCATCCTGAACCACCTCCTTCCCCATACCATCCCTCTGGGTCATCCCAGTGCACCAGACCCAAGCATCCTGTATCATGCATCAAACCTGGACTAGCGATGCATTTCATGTATGATATTATAAATGTTTCAATGCCATTCTCCCAAATCATCTCACCCTCTCCCTCTCCCACAGAGTCCAAAAGACTGTTCTATACATCTGTGTCTCTTTTGCTGTCTCGCATACAGGGTTATCGTTACCATCTTTCTAAATTCCATATATATGCGTTCAGTTCAGTTGCTCAGTCGTGTCCGACTTTTTGTGATCCCATGAACTGCAGCACGCCAGGCCTCCCTGTCCATCACCAACTTCCAGAGTTCACTCAAATTCACATCCATTGAGTCGGTGATGCCATCCAGCCATCTCATCCTCTGTCGTCCCCTTCTCCTCCTGCCCCCAAGCCTTCCCAGCATCAGAGTCTTTTCCAATGAGTCAACTCTTCGCATGAGGTGGCCAAAATACTGGAGTTTCAGCTTTAGCATCATTCCTTCCAAAGAACACCCCAAACTGATCTCCTTGAGAATGGACTGGTTGGATCTCCTTGCAGTCTAAGGGACTCTCAAGAGTCTTCTCCAACATCACAGTTCAAAAGCATCAATTCTTGGTACTCACCTTTCTTCACAGTCCAACTCTCACATCCATACATGGCTACTGGAAAAACCATAGCCTTGATTAGATGGACCTTTGTTGGCAAAGTAATGTCTCTGCTTCTTAATATGCTATCTAGGTTGGCCATAACTTTCCTTCCAAGGAGTAAGTGTTTTTTAATTTCATGGCTGCAATCACCATCTGCATTAGTATACTATATTGGTGTTTTTCTTTCTGGCTTATTTCACTCTGTATAATAGGCTCCAGTTTCATGCACCTCATTAGAACTGATTCAAATGTATTCTTTTTAATGGCTGAGAAATACTCCATTGTGTATATGTACCACAGCTTTCTTACCCATTCATCTGCTGATGGACATCTAGGTCGCTTCTGTGTCCTGGCTACTTTAAACAGTGCTGCAATGAACATTGGGGTACACATGCCTCTTTCAATTCCGGTTTCCTCTGTGTGTATTCCCAGTAGCGAGATTGCTGGGTTGTATGGCAGTTCTATTTCCAGTTTTTTAAGAAATCTCCACACTGTTCTCCATAGTGGCTGTACTAGTTTGCATTCCCACCAACAGTGTAAGAGGGTTCCCTTTTCTCCACACCCGCTTCAGCATTTATTGCTTGTAGACTTTTGAATAGCAGACATTCTGACTCCCAGAATATTGGAAATAAAAGCAAAAATAAACAAATGGACCTAATTAAACTCAAAAGCTTTTGCACAATGAAAGAAACTATAACCAAGGTGAAAAGACAGCCTTCTGAATGGGAGAAAATAGTAGCAAATGAAGCAACTGACAAAGAACTAATCTCAAAAATATACAAGCAACTCCTGCAGCTCAATTCCAGAAAAATAAACGACCCAATCAAAAAATGGGCCAAAGGACGAAACAGACATTTCTTCAAAGAAGACATACAGATGGCTAACAAACACATGAAAAGCTGCTCAACATCACTCATTATCAGAGAAATACAAATCAAAACCACAATGAGGTACCATTTCACACCAATCCTCTCTTTGATTGGCAAATCCTTTCCTTAATTATGGTAATACCATCATCACTTTATAACCAAGACTAAACACAGTTGCATCTCTCTGCCCCTTTATGTGTTTATTTCATACTGTACCTCTTGGAGAAAAAAACTCAATTATTTGGAGACATTTTATGTAGTCTACAAATATCCCTTTTTCTGTTATATACTGATTATTTTTTAAATCAAAACCATTTATTCTTTGGTCTGGGAGGAAATACAAAGAAATAGAAATATCATAAACAACTAAGAGAAATACTAAATAAAGATGCATCAAACAATGGCAGAGGAGAAAAGTAACACTAGAAGTTTAAGATTATTGAATGAAAACTAGTTCTATCAGTGAAAAGTCTCATTTCTTATACACTAGATATTTTCCATTGTTGATCTGTTTTGTTTGAATGTCATTTCAGAAAAAAATACTTTCTATCATTTCAGAAAGAGATACATGTCAAAGTGTACAGAGATTTCTATACAAACAATAGATTTTTGTAATGTGTTTGTTCATATAGTATTCTGTTAAGACTGAATTTGCCTAAGCTCCATATATAAATAAAATGATGATAGTGATGACGTTTATATATTAGGAACTCTAGAACTGTCTATTTGTGATTTTAAATTTCTCTCCAATATTTCTTTTTATCTTATCTTTTAGATTTTTGAAACATTTTGTGCTATAGAATGGATTAAAACCATAGGATATCCAGTCTTTTACACCTTCAAAAACTATCACTTAAAAATAATATATAATGAAAGATACTTAGAAAACAAATCTGAATTTTGTTTTGCAGTGAAATATTAATCTGCTAATTTTAGGCTATTTCAAGCTAGACTAAATAAAAATTTAGAGAATTTTTTTCCTATTGGTAGTGGCATGATGCAGAATGTCATTAAATCTATTCTCTTGCTCCTGTAGCCAATAGTTGGGAATAATGATGCCAAATCAGCAGTGCTCCTCAGTTTCTGAGGTATGTTACAAGCTACATTTTCAAAGCTGACTGGGTAAGATTACTGGCACATTCATTGAATTGTAAATGCAAATCTGTATAGTATGTAATTAACGTATTCTTGAAACAATAAATTATCTCTGTGATGTGAAAATGGAAACATTAGGCAAATCGTGTGAAAGTAAGTGAAAATGTTAGTCGATCAGTTGTGTCTGACTCTTTGAGACCACATGAACTGTAGCCTAGCAGGCTCCTTTCTCAATGCAATTCTCCAAGCAAGAATACTGGAGTGGTAGGCTATTCTCTTTTCCAGGGGATCTTCCCAACCCGGGGATCTAACCTGGGTCTCCTGCATTGCAGGCAGATTCTTTACTGTCTAAGCCTCCAGGGAAGCCCCTGGTAAATCATAAATATTTTTATTTGTGAAAGAATTTAGAGAGTATTTTGAGGGCCACATTTCAAATAAATGCTATTTAATTGCCAATACTTTCATTGTTTTCCAACATAGTCCATACTTACCTAATTATATAGACCTGTTCATGTTTTCAAATAGCACAGGTTAACATAATGCCTTTCCAAACTTCTTTAGAAAATGCATAATGAATATCCATAGCTACCCTGCAAGAACCCCAGACCATCATTTTCTCCCAAGATAATTTGAATGTCCTGTAGAAGATGAGGAGTGAGTGGGTGGGGGGTATATCACATGCTCCACAAAGTAGAACTTTTGGCCACTCAGTGGCAACTGCTATTAGCTTCAATATTATAATCAAATGCAAGTTACATACAAAAAGTTGAGTCTCAAGCAAATAATCACTTACTTTTTCACATAAAAGCAAGTGTAGGAGTTTATCATTGGTGGTGTTGATTTAGTTGTTCAATAATGCCATCTGTACCCAAGGAAGTTCTATTTTTTTTTCTAACTTGTTTTTATTTATTTTTTTAATGTATGAAAAGATTTTTAATCTCACATATAATTAATAAAATACAAATTAAATCATCAAAATCTTTTAAAAATAAGAAATACAATAATTAAAATCACAGATGATATTTTCACCTATTAAATAGCAAAGTTAACTGTTGGCAAGGAGATAGAATCAGGTACTTCTTTATGCTGTTAGCAAAGATGTAAATTGCAGTCTGTTTGGAGGGCAATTTGACGATATTCAAAACTAAAGTACACATTCCTGAGTTTTAAATCAACTGCTTAAAATGTTCTCATGGAAGATGGCAGAGGAATAGGATGGAGAGACCACTTTCACCTACACAAATTCATCAAAAGAACATTTAAACGCTGAGTAAATTCCACAAAACAACTTCTGAATGCTGGCAGAGGACATCAGGCACCCAGAAAAGCAGCCCATTGTCTTCAAAAGGAGGTAGGAAAAAATATAAAAGACAAAAAAAAGAGACAAAAGAGGTAGGGATGGAGCTCCATCCCAGGAAGGGAGTCTTTTTTAAGAAGTTACCAAACATCAGGAAACACTCTCACTGCCTAGTCTGTGGTGAGCCTTGGAAGCACAGAGGGCAATGTAACAGGGAGGAAAATAAATAAATAATTAAGCCCCACAGATTATGAGCCTTACAGTAACTCCCCTAGTGGAGAAGCAGCACAGATGCCTACACCTGGCACTAACAAGTGGGGGCTGGGCAGGGAGGCGCGGGCTGCATTGCTTAGAGTAAGGACTGAGGCTGAATGCCCCGAGGGCAATCTGAGCGAACTAACTTTGGCTAGCAAACCAGACTGTGGGATAGCTACCACGTGAAAAGCCCTAACCTAAGACACCACCAAGCCCCTCACACAGAAAAAAAGACTGAACCGAGATAGCCGGCTGCAGACCATCCCCCTTCAGTGACAGGCAGCCAGAGCCAGAAGGGGGCAATTGCAGCCCCAGAGAGACATTATCTACAAAACTGTAAGCAGGCTTCTTTGTTAACTAAGTCTTCTTGGGGTTCTGGACAGTCAACATCCGCCTGAGAAGGTGCGCTGGTTGTATACCCAGAAAACCGAGCAGCAGGGACGGGGGAGGTGATAAGTCACAGCGACCATGCTCGCCAAACACCTCATCACCTGAGCTGCTCGGACCTGGGAAGGGCACAAAATGCAGGCCCAATGGAGTCTGCTCCTCTGAGGACTACCTGAGTGCCTGAACCTGAGCAGCTTAGACCTGGGAGGTGCAGGCAGCCCAGGGCCGGCCTCAGACAGTTCCCGGTGGAGCAACCTAGAGCCTAAGCAGTGTGGGCAGGGAGGGCACACACGCCGTGAGCAGGGGCAGGCCCAGTGTGGCTGAGACACTGCGAGCACACACCAGTGTTATTTGATTGCAGCATCCATCCCTTTCCACAGTGCGACTGAACAAGTGAGCCTAAAAAAAGTGTCCACCACTGCCCCCCTTGTGTTAGGGCGGAAATCAGACACTGAAGAGACCAGCAAACAGAAGAAGGTAAAACAGAGGGAACCACATTGGAAGTGACAGGTGCAATAGATTAAAACCCTGTAGTTAGTACCGACTACATAGGAAGGGGCCTGTAGATCTTGAGAAATATAAGCCAGACCAAGGAACTATCCGAAAATGAACTGACCCCACACTGCCCACAACAACACAAGAGAGAGTCCTAGATATATTTTTACTATTTTTATGATCATTCTTTTTTTTTATTTTTAAGTCCTCTATTACTCCTTTAATTTTCATTATTATAACCTCTATTACTTTGCAAAAAAAAAGACTTTTTAAAGCAAACTTCATATATATATATATATATATATATATATATTATAATTTTTGTGACTTTTTTTTCTTCTTTTCTTTAATATTGTATTTTTGAAAATCCAACCACTACTCTAGATTTTTAATCTTTGCTTTTTGGTATTTGTTATCAATTTTGTACCTTTAAGAACCCAATCTTCAGTACCCATTTTACTTGGGAGTGAGATTACTGGTTTGACTGCTCCCTCCCTCTTTGGACTCTCCTTTTTCTCCACTAGGTTGCCTCTGTCTCCTCCCTCCCCCTTCTCTTCTCTACCCAACTCTGTGAATCTCTGTGTCTTCCAGACGGTGGAGAACACTTAGGGAACTGATTACTGACTGGATCTGTCTCTCTCCTTTTGATTCCTCCCTTTTATCCCCCTGGCCACTTCTGTTTCCTTCCTCCCTGTTCTCTTCCCTGTATAACTCCAAGAACATCTCTGAGCAGTCCAGACCGTAGAGAGCACATAAGGAACTGATTACTGGCTAGCTTGCTCTCTCCTCTTTTGATTCCATCTCATCTCATTCGGGTCATCTCTAACACCCTCCTCCTCCTTCTCTTCTCCATGTAACTCTGTGAACCTCTCTGGGTGTCCCTCACTGTGGAGAAACTTTTCATGTTTAACCTAGATGTTTTATCCAATGGTGCTGTATAGAAGGAGAAGTCTTGAGACTACTGTAAAAATAAGAATGAAAACCAGAAGCAGGAGGCTTAAGTCTAAATCCTGACAACACCAGAGAACTCCTGACTCCAGGGAACATTAATCAACAGGAGCTCATCATACGCCTCCATACCTACACTGAAACCAAGCACCACCCAAAGGCCAACAAGTTCCAGAGCAAGACATACCACGCAAAATCTCAAGCAACACAGGAACACAGCCCTGAGCTCCAATACACAGGTTCCGAAAGTTACTCCAAAACCATTGACATCTCATAACTCATTACTGGACACTTCGTTGCACTCCAGAGAGAAGAAATCCAGTTCCACCCACCAGAACACTGACACAAGCTTCCCTAACCAGGAAACCTTGACAAGCCACCTCTATGACCACACCCACAGTGAGGAAACTCCACAATAAAGAGAACTCCACAAACTTCCAGAATACAGAAAGGCCACCCCAAACTCAGCAATATAAACAAGATGAAGAGAAAGAGGAATACCCAACATGCTGGGAGCCAGCATGGGGAATCCCACCCATGACAAAGGTCATGAAGAAGAGGCCTGACAGGCAAAGGTGAGATCAGGCCTCGAGGGAACCCCCCTGGACCTTCTCGAGCATCCACCCCAAAAATAGAGTCTGTCCGCCTTATTGCATTATGATTTTCACCAACTCTTCTGACATTAACAGGGGGCTATCCCCCACCACCTTTCTTTGAAAAGAGTTAACTTAGAGCTCCAGTTAATAAGTCTCCTGGGCATAACAAGAGTGTTTTAGTCCAAAAACTCCTCTGATGGCTCTCTAGCCTGCCTGACAAGTTTATCCGGCCTCTTACAACCACACATGTGATTGTTAACAGCCTCCCAACCATGAGAGGCACGAGACACTCTAAACTTTCTAAATACAGAGTCTTTTGAGAAGTTAGAAATTATTAGTGTAGTATTAGTGGATTGTTAGAAATATACCGGTGGAGGGTTTCATTGTTGAGCCAATATTTGCTGCTAAGTCTCCATATCCCTTGTCCTTTATATACATTAATTGATATAACTGGCATAAGGGAAAAATAAGTAATAACCTTTGATATTAATCACGTTAGACCTTAGGCTAGTAAATTCTTTTCTTGATTATAGCCCACTGCACCTTTGCCCTGTAGGAATGCAACTTTATCTGGTGCCTTCGAAGGGTGGCGCCTAGTTTAAGAAAAATCACCTTTGGAAAAAATAAGTTTTCTGGTTGACTGACCATTATCAGATAGAAAGGCTCATAAAATGTTAACAGGCCCCCTGGCCAGAAGATGATGTAAAACCACCTAAGAACTTTGTATGCATGCATAAAGAAGTGCCTGGTATTGATAAGGGTCAGGACTGCTGACCCCACATGACTTTGTATTTCCCATTTATCTCTATGTACAACTTAAAGTATAAAAGCTTTCCTGAAAAATAAAGAGATGGACTAGTTCCTGGAAAGACTGGTTTCCCCCGTGTCTTCTTTTGTTTCTCTCCTTTTCAGGCTAATTCCGGTCTAGAGCACAGAGGCTCGCCGTGTCTACTTATTTGCCTGGGTTTCTAAGACCCACGCAAGCGGGAGCCCAAGGTGGGGCACCCTCTGCTATTCAAGTGGGCGTCTGTGGCCTACGGAGACAGTGCAAGTCCCTTGTCTCGGGGCTTTATTGGCTTCCTGTGTAAACTAAGAAATTTCAGCCTCTTTTCTCCTCTATTTTCTCTACTACACTATTCTTTCCTAATCTCTCTTTATATCTCTAAATAAATAAATCTCTCCTTGCCGATGTCATCCCTGCTTCAAATTCCCTGGATCCACTGGGGCTGGACCCCAGCAAGTGGCGCCCGGAACAGGCTATTCGAAGGTAGGTCTCCCCCAGTGCTCAATTTTTGGGACGGATAGGACCCCACTCAGGGTGCCTAGGACCCCCCTGCATAAGATAAGTAGGGTGAGTAGGAGTGGGAAGTGTTCTAAGGGTTGAAAGAAACCTGCTTTCTAAGGGTTGAAAAGAAACCCCCTCTTTGCAAATGTTGAAATGAAACCTTCTTAAATGAAATCTCCTTTACAAAACTTAATTTTCTGACATCGGTAACAGTGAGTCAAAAGAAAGACAGCTTTTTATAGGAGTAATCTTGCAATTGTAAAGTAAAAGAGAAATTAAAGTTAAGAAAACCAATATTCATTCCTTTTTTTTCATTTGTACAAGAACAATGTCCTTGGTTTCCAGGAGAGGGCACTGTTAACTTAGATACTTGGAAAAGAGTAGGAAAACAGCTAAAAACTTACTATACTGAACATGGTCCAGAAAAGGTGCCTGTTGATGCCTTTTCCTTATGGAATATGATTAGGGATGCCTTAGACCCTGCTCCTGAATCTGAAAAGGTACATGTTAGAGAGGAAAGTGAAGAAAAAAAAGGTACCTGTAAAAGAGGAAAGTGAAGAAAAAGGCTATACCTACTTACCGGTAGTTAAATGAAATGCTAGCTGCTATGACTGCCAATGAGCATGTAAAAGACAGAGATGAAAAGAAAGATCAGCTTTCCCCTGAGGATGAGGAAGATTTAGAGGAAATAGCAGCTCGATACCATTCTGATGAAGACTGGCCTCTCTTAGATAAAGATGCTCCCAGGAGTTTAAGAGAAACCTCCCCAATCAGACGATCTGCTCCCAGGAGTTCAAGAGAAAGTTCCCCAATTAGGCCATCTGCTCCCAGGAGCTTAAGAGACACATCCCCAATTAGACCATCTGTAAGATTTAAACATCAAACAGTTAAAAGATCTCGAGTATGAAAAGAAAGACATGGGACACTCCAGCCCTCCCCTGCCCCCCCCTCCTTATAGGGGTGAGGGGCCTCCACTAGAAACTCCCCAGAGAAGGGTTCTTTCTAGCCACAAAGATGAATTTGATCCCCACCTTGAAGCTTGTTTTCCTGTAATATTTGACGAAAGTGGTGGGGGAAGGATTCCCCACTGGGAACCCATTCCAATGAAAATGGTTAAAGAACTCAAACAGGCTTGTGCTTTGTATGGGCCTAAAGCCCCGTACACTATACAATTGGTAGAGACCTTAGCGGGCAGATGGGTGTCACCCTATGACTGGAAGACAATCGCTAGGGCTTGTCTATCTGTAGGGCAATATGTACTTTGGAGAGCTGAATATGATGATCTTGCCTCAAAACAAGCCGATAATAACCAAAAATATGGCCCAACATATATGGTAAAAAGTATGTTGACAGGGACTAATGAATTTGGAACACTTAGAGATCGGATGAGATTAGACAAAATTACTCTAAACCAATTAACTGCCTGAGCCCTTGCAGCATGGCGATTGTTGCCTGAAGGGAAAGAATCAACTTCTTCCTTTTCAAACATTAAACAGAAACCAGAAGAGCCATATGAGGACTTTATTTCACGACTTACAGAGGCAGTTCACAGAGTAATTTCCAATTTTGAGGCAGCTGGAATACTAATAAGGCAACTGGCATTTGAGTATGTTAACTCTACCTGCCGAGTTATTTTACGTCTTATAAGAAAATCTGGACAAATAGTAGATTGCATCAGGCAATGTGCAGATGTAGGACCAGCAATGCTGCAGGGAGTTGCCATAGCCACAGCAATAAAAGGGAACTCATCAACAGACAGTTCAATCCTTTTTTACAAACAAAAACAACCCAGCTCAGAGTTACCCCAGTAACCAAGGCCGAAATACTAGCTTGTCTAAAACTTGTTTTTCCTGTGGCCAAGAGGGACACATTACCCACACCTGCCCTCAAAAAACAGTTGGTTCTTATCCACCAAATTCTGGCTCCCTGGCTGTGTCTGCTCTGCAAAATTATCCCTCCCTGCCCTTACTTGCTAATCTCCCTAGATCTCTTTGCCCTCATTGTCAAAAAGGATATCATTGGGCAAAAGACTGCAAGTCGAGATTCCATAGAAACAGAACCTTTTTGGGCCCTGACCAACAGTCAGGAAATGGATTGAGGGGCCAGCCCCAGGCCCCGACAATGACTGGGGCAATGACACTGAACCCATTCATACCCTTCGTCCCATCACAGAACTCATCAGAGCAACCCCAGGCAGCACAGGACTAGACCTCAGTTCCACCACCTCAACAATATTAACATCAGATAGTCCCACTATAAAAATCCCTACAGGGGTCAAATGTCCATTACCGACAGGTTTGGTGGGAATTATATTAGGCAGAAGTTCCTTAGCTATGCAGGGTCTCACAATTATCCCTGGAGTAATTGATTCAGATTATACAGAAGAAATTCAAATAATGATTTCACCCCCAACTAAAACTATACAAATTCATCAGGGACAAAGAATAGCTCAACTTTTACTTTTGCCTTACCACACTGCAATTGGGCACACAGCTACACAGAATGAAAGGCAGGATAAAGGATATGGGTCAAGTGATATGGCTTTTTGGATAACAGAAATTACTCATAAACGCCCTATGAAAATTATTCTGGTCAGTGGCAAGTCTATTGTGGGGTTATTAGACACAAGAGCAGATGTTTCTTGCATTTCAGGAAAAGACTGTCCCAGCTCTTGGCCCACACATACTACTGAAAATGAGTTGGTGGGATTAGGGAGATCCCCTGCAGTAGCTAAGAGTGCAAAAATATTAGACTGGCAGTTTGAGGATACCTGTGGAACTTTCCAAGCTTACATAGTTCCTTCGCTCCCCTTTACCCTGTGGGGGAGGGACGTGCTGTTTCAAATGGGAGTGTTACTTTTTAGCCCTGATGATAAAGTGACCTCTCAAATGATGCAAATGGGCTATGATCCATCAAAAGGATTAGGTAAACAACAAACAAGAATAATTGAGCCAATCTGCCCAACTCCTCGACAGCTACATACTGGATTGAGGTATCCAAGTTTATAATGGAGGCCATTGTTTTTGCTGCTGACCCCATTACGTGGAAATCTCAAGACCCGGTGTGGGTGGAACAATGGCCTCTGCCTAAAGAAAAGTTACTGGCAGCTAAAATGTTCATTTTTGAACAACTAGAATTGGGACGTATTGAGCCCTCCAATAGCCCCTGGAACACTCCTATTTTTGTTATTAAGAAAAAATCTGGCAATTGGTGACTTTTACAGGATTTGAGAGCAATTAATGCCACCATGGAGGACATGGGGGCCTTACAACCTGGGCTCCCTTCCCCCGTAGCCGTTCCAGAGGGATATAATATAATTGTAATTGATTTACAAGATTTTTTTTTCACCATTCCCTTAAGTGCTGAGGATAAAAGGCGATTTGCTTTTAGTCTGCCATCAGAAAATCTTAAACAGCCTTATTTGAGGTTTCAATGGAAAGTACTACCTCAGGGAATGAAAACTAGCCCCACCTTATGTCAAAAATTTGTCAATGCCGCTTTAGAAAATATTAGAGCTAAATATGAACAAGTATATATGACTCATTACATGGATGATATTTTAATAACTTATCCAGATAAAGCTCATTTGCAAACTGTCCTCCAAAATTTAACCCAGGCATTGTCAGCTAGAGGCTTAAAAATTGCCCTGGAGAAAATTCAAATCAATCCACCGATAACCTACTTAGGAAGGGTTATAAATTCAGAAACAGTGACTCATGCCCTGCTACAATTAAGAAAGGACCATCTTGTCACTTTAAATGATTATCAAAAACTTTTAGGTGATATTAATTGGATTAGGCGCTATTTAAAATTAACCACTGCCAAATTAAAGCCTCTTTTTAACATTTTCGCGGGGATCCCAATCCAACTTCAAAAAGACAATTGACTGCTGAGGCTCAGGAGGCCCTAGGGAAAGTAGAAAAAGATTTATCTGATAGCTATGCAAAAAGAATTGATTTAGCAGCAAACTGGCAATTCCTTTGCCTAGCCACCCCCATTGCACCTATGGGAGTTTTATGGCAAAGTGGCCCCCGAAAGTGGGTCCATCTTCCCACTCAAGCTAAAAAAGTAGGGGCTTCTTATCCAGGCTTGATAGCTACATTGATATTAAAAGGAAGAAAGTGGAGCATTGAATTGTTTGGTAAAGGGCCATTAGAAATTGCAATTCCATATAATAAGGAACAGCTTGATGCTCTTCTGTTTGATGAAGATTGGCAGATTGCTATAGGAAACTATTGTGGTCAAATTTTGCATCATTTACCCTAGCATGTTTTGTTAAAATTTATATCTAGACACCCAGTTATTTTCCCTATTAGATGCAAACAGTTCCCTATTCCAGATGCTCAGATAGCTTACACTGATGGGTCAGCAAACGGCAGAGCTTCTATAGTTACAACAAATCATCATACGGTTTTAGAAACGCAAGAAACTTCAGCTCAAAGAACTGAACTCACAGCTGTTATAGAGGCTTTTGTTATGTTTGCACATGAGGAATTTAACCTTTACTCTGACTCTCAGCATGAGAAATGCTGGACTGGAAGAAACACAAGCTGGAATCAAGATTGCCAGGAGAAATATCAATAACCTCAGATATGCAGATGACACCATCCTTATGGCAGAAAGTGAAGAGGAACTAAAAAGCCTCTTGAGGAACGTGAAAGAGGAGAAGGAAAAATTTGGCTTAATGCTCAATATTTAGAAAACTCAGATCATGGCATCTGGTGCCATCAGTTTGTGGGAAATAGATGGGGAAACAGTGGAAACAGTGTCAGACTTTATTTTGGGGGGCTCCAAAATCACTGCAGATGGTGATTGCAGCCATGAAATTAAAAGACATTTACTCCTTGGAAGGAAAGTTATGACCAACCTATATAGCATATTGAAAAGCAGAGACATTACTTTGCCAACAAAGGTCCGTCTAGTCAAGGTTACAGTATTTCCAGTGGTGATGTATGGATGTGAGAGTTGGACTGTGAATAAAGCTAAGCACCAAAGAATAGATGCTTTTGAACTGTGGTGTTGGAAAAGACTCTTGAGAGTCTCTTGGACTGGAAGAAGAGCCAAACAGTCCATCCTAAAGGAGATCAGTCCTGTGTTTTCATTGTAAGGACTGCTGCTGAAGCTGAAACTCCAATACTTTGGCCACCTCATGTGAAGAGTTGGCTCACTGGAACAGACCCTGATGCTGAAGGGATTGGGGGCAGGAGGAGAAGGGGACGACAGAAGATGAGACGGCTGGATGGCATCACTGACTCGAGGGACATGAGTTTGAGTGAGCTCCGGGAGTTGGTGATGGACAGGGAGGCCTGGTGTGCTGTGATACATGGGGTCTCAAAGAGTCAGACAGGACTGAATGACTGAACTGACTGAACTGAACTGATTCTGACTGGCGTGAAATCGTACTTAATTGTGGTTTTGATTTGCATTCCTCTGATAATGAGTGATATTGAGCATCTTTTCATGTATTTGTTAGCCATCTGTATATCTTCTTTGAGAAATATCTGTTTAGTTCTTTGGCCTATTTTTTGATTGCGTTGTTTTTTTTTCTGGAATTGAGCTGCAGGAGTTGTTTGTATATTTTGGGGATTAATTCTTTGTCAGTTGCTTGGTTTGCTGTTATTTTCTCCCATTCTGAAGGCTGTCTTTTTACCTTGCTTATAGTTCCCAATGCTGTGAAAAGCTTTTGAGTTTAATTAGGTCCCATTTGTTTATTTTTGCTTTTATCTCCAAATTTCTGGGAGGTGGGTCATAAAGGATCCTGCTGTGATTTATGTTCGAGAGTGTTTTGCCTATGTTCTCCTCTAGGAGTTTTATAGTTTCTGGTCTTACATTTAGATCTTTAATCCATTTTGAGTTTATTTTTGTGTATGGTGTTAGAAAGTGATCTAATTTAATTCTTTTACAAGTGGTTGACCAGTTTTCCCAGCACTACTTGTTAAAGAGATTGTCTTTTCTGCATTGTATATCCTTGCCTTCTTTGCCAAAGATAAGGAGTCCATAGGTGGATGGTAATTTTGTTCATTTGATATTTCTCCCTTTGTTTCTTGATGAGTCTGTCTAATGGTTTGTTAATTTTATTTAACTTCTTAAAGAATCAGCTTTTAGCTTGTTGATTCTTGCTATGGTCTTGTTTATTTTTTTTGCCTTTATTTCTGCCATAATTTTTAAGATTTCTATCCTTCTACTAATCCTGGGGTTCTTCACTTCTTCCTTTTGTAGTTGCGAGCTAAAAAGCCACTTGATGAAAGTGAAAGAGGAGAGCGAAAAAGTTGGCTTAAAGCTCAACATTCAGAAAACGAAGATCATGGCATCCGGTCCCATCACTCCATGGGAAATAGATGGGGAAACAGTGGAAACAGTGTCAGACTTTATTTTGGGGGGCTCCAAAATCACTGCAGATGATGATTGCAGCCAGGAAATTAAAAGACGCTTACACCTTGGAAGAAAAGTTATGACCAACCTAGATAGCATATTCAAAAGCAGAGACATTATTGCCGACTAAGGCCCATCTAGTCAAGGCTATGGTTTTTCCGGTAGTCATGTATGCATGTGAGAGTTGGACTGTGAAGATGGCTGAGCACTGAAGAATTGATGCTTTTGAGCTGTGGTGTTGGAGAAGACTCTTGAGAGTCCCTTGGACTGCAAGGAGATCCAACCAGTCCATTCTCAAGGAGATCAGCCCTGGGATTTCTTTGAAAGGAATGAAGCTAAAACTGAAACTCCAGTACTTTCTACACCTTATGCGAAGAGTTGACTCATTGGAAAAGACTCTGATGCTGGGAGGGATTGGGGAAAGGAGGAGAAGGAGACGACCGAGGATGAGATGGCTGGATGGCATCACTGACTCGATGGTCGTGAGTCTGAGTGGTCTCTGGGAGTTGGTGATGAACAGGGAGGCCTGACATGCTGTGATTCATGGGGTCGCAAAGAGTCAGACACTACTGCGTGACTGAACTGAACTGAACTTACAGTGTCCCATAGGTTTTGGGTTGTTGTGTTTTCATTTTCATTCATTGCTATGCGTATTTTGATTTCTTCTGTGATTTGTTGGTTGTTCAGCCTCCATAAGTTGGAAGTTTTAATAGTTTTTCTCCTGTAATTGAAATCTAATCTTACTACATTGTGGTCAGAAAAGATGCTTGGAATGACTTCAATTTTTGTTTTTAGTTTACCAGTATTTATGGCCCAGGATGTGATCTATCCTGGAGAACGTTCCATGTGCACTTGAGAAAAAGGTGAATTCATTGTTTCGAGGTGAAATGTCCTATAGATAACAATTAGGTCTAACTAGGCTATTGTATCATTTAAAGTTTGTGTTTCCTTGTTAATTTTCTGTTTATTTGATCTATCCATAGGTGTGAGTGGCGTATTAAAGTCTCCCAGTATTATTGTTATTGTTAATTTCCCCTTTCATACTTGTTAGCATTTATCTTACATATTGCAGTGCTCCTATGTTGAGTGCATATATATTTATATTTGTTATATCTTTTTGGATTGATCTTTGATCATTATGTAGTGTCCTTCTTTGTCTCTTTGCACCACCTTTGTTTTAAAGACTATTTGATCTAATATGAGTATTGCTACTCCTGCTTTCTTTTGGTCTCTATTTGCATGGAATATCTTTTTCCAGACCTTCAATTTCAGTCGGTATGTGTCCCCTGTTTTGAGGTGGGTCTCTTGTAGACAACATATATATATATATATAGGAGTCTTGTTTTTGTATCCATTCAGCCAGTCTTTGTCTTTTGCTTGAGGCAGTCAACCAATTTTCGTTTAAGGTAATTACTGATAAGTATGATCCCATTGCCATTTACTTTATTGTTTTGAGTTCAAGTTTATACACGCTTTCTTGTTTCCTGTTTAGAGAAGATCCTTTGGCATTTGTGGGAGAGCTGGTTTGGCGGTGCTGAATTCTCTCAGCTTTTGCTTGTGTGTAAAGCTTTTGATTTCTCCTTCATATTTGAATGAGATCCTTGCTGGGTACAGTAATCTGGGCTGTAGGTTATTTTCTTTCATCAGTTGAAGAATGTCTTGCCATTCCCTTCTGGCCTGAAGAGTCTCTATTGTAAGATCAGCTGTTATCCTTATGGGAACCCCCTTGTGTGTTATTTGTTGTTTTTCCTTTGCTGCTTTTAATATTTGTTCTTTGTGTTTGCTCTTTGTTAATTTGATTAATATGTGTCTTGAGGTGTTTTGCCTTGGGTTTATCCTGTTTCTTGGACTTGTGTGACTATTTCCTTCCCCATTTTAGGAAAGTTTTCAACAATCACTTCCTAAATATTTTCTCATGGCCTTTCTTTTTGTCTTCTTCTTCTGGGACTCCAGTGATTCAAATGTTGGGGCCTTAACATTGTCCCAGAGGTCTCTGATGTTGTCCTCATTTCTTTAAATTATTTTTTCCTCTCTGTTTCATTTATTTCTACCATTCTGTCTTCTACCTCACTAATCCTATCGTCTGCCTCCGTTAATCTACTATTGGTTCCCTCCAGAGTGTTTTTTATTTCATTTATTGCATTATTCTGGAGAAGGTGATGGCACCCCACTGCAGTACTCTTGCCTGGAAAATCCCATGGATGGAGGAGCCTGGTGGGCTGCAGTCCATGGGGTCGCAAAGAGTCAGACACGACTGAGCAACTTCACTTTCACTTTTGACTTTCATGCATTGGAGAAAGAAATGGCAACCCACTCCAGTGTTCTTACCTTGAGAATCCCAGGGATGGCGGAGCCTGTTGGGCTGCCGTCTATGGGGTCACACAGAGTCGGACACAACTGAAGCGACTTAGCAGCAGCGTTGCATTGCATTGCATTATTCATTATATATTGACTCTTTTTTTATTTCTTCTAGGTCCTTGTTAAACCTTTCTTGCATCTTCTCAGTCTTTGTCTCCAGGCTATTTGTCTGTATATCTTCATTTTGTTTTCAAGATTTTGGATCATTTTCACTACCATTATTTTGAATTTTTTATCATGTAGGTTCCCTATCTCTTCCTCTTTGGTTTGATTTGGTGGGCATTTATCCTGTTCCTTTACCTGCTGGGTATTGCTGTGCCTTTTCATCTTGTTTATATTGGTGTGTTTGGGGTGGCCTTTCCGTATTTTGGCAGTTTGTGGTTCCTCTTTTTTTTGGAGGTTCCTCACTGTGGGTGGGGTTGGACGTGTGGCTTGTCAAGGTTTCCTGGTTAGGGAAGCTGTGTTGGTGTTCTGGTGGGTGGAGCTGGATTTCTTCTCCCTGCAGTGCACTGAAGTGTCCAGCAATGAGTGTTGATATGTCAGTGTGTTTGGTGTGACTTTGGGCAGTCTGTCTATTGAAGCTCAGGGCTATGTTCCTGTGTTGGTGGAGAATTTTCATGGTATGTCTTGCTCTGGAACTTTTTGGCCCTTGGGTGGTATTTGGTTTCAGTATAGGTATGGAGGCATTTGATGAGTTCCTATCGATTAATGTTCCCTAGACTCAGGAGTTCTCTGGTGTTCTCAGGATTTGGACTTAAGCCTCCTGCCTCTGGTTTTCAGTCTTATCCTTACAATAGCCTCAAGACTTCTCCATCTCCTTTCAAAGACAATGGGCTGACTTTCTGGGTGCCTGATGTCCTCTCCCAGCATTCAGAAGTTGTTTTGTGGAATTTGCTCAGCATTCAAATGTTGTTTCAATGAATTTGTGTGGGAGAAAGTGGTCTCCCTGTCCTTTTCTTCTGCCATCTTAGGACCGCCACTTGCTTTTCTTACTATGTTGAGTTTCATCTTCATGTCTGTTGTCATACTGTTGTAAGATAGCTGGTGAAGCTCCAGACATCACGTTTAAATTCAAAGCAGAGAGAAGAAGGAAGAGTAAGGTGTCAGTGCCAGCAGACTTCTGCTTAATGTCACACTCCCAGAACTGAATTACATTGTTACCCTTATCTTCAAATGAGTATAACAAATAGAGTTTTTGGCTTTCTAAGTTATATAATGGAAAGCAGCAAGAGAGAAATGCATTGAGGGTAGCTAATTAATGAGATGTCTCCCTTTTTAGGTCTGTTGTGATAATGTCTCTTGTCATCACTAATGACAGTAATAGTTTCATCAAATAGATTGGTTTCAAGATTATGCAATAAGATGGTGGAGGAGTAGGTGGACATGGAGTACATCTCTCTCAATGGATACATCAGGAATATACCTTCAGACACAGAAAATCTTGCAGAACACCTGCTGAGAGTGCACAGAAGTACCTAACCACCAGAAAAGAATATATAGACCCACACAAATCTTGGTAGCATGAAGGAAGGGGGGTGGGGAGAGGAGAGTGAGCAGGACTTTACCTGTTCTGAGGAAGTGGGAGAACTGAAGCAAGGATCAGATCCCCACATTGGGGCAGTAGTTTGGGACAGAAGTGAAGAATTTGAGGCTCTTGAAGAGTGAAGCAGCTGATCTGTGACAATTTGAATAAAATTAGAATCACACAGACAATCCCTGCTTCAGCCCTACATACCCTGGACAAGGATGCAAGTCTTCTAGAAAGTGAAGCAGGTGGGAGCTGGAGCATAGGAACTGGAAAGCAATCCCAGGGTGAGGTCTGCTGTGGACTGTGGGGAGACAACCTGAGGGGACATGAAGGAAGAGATTGAGGTGGGAAATGCCTGAGAGGAAAGCCAGACAGCCATGGAGGCTGGGAGATTCTGCTGAATCACAAGCTGGGGGTGGAGCCATCAGTGTAGTCTTTCTCCTCACATATCAGCTTTTGAGAATGTCTTTAAAAGATTACACTTCTTATTTGCTTTACAGATTTCTGCCTCTACATTGGCCTTTTGTGATTCTGTGGGATTTTTTCTTTTCCTTAAAAAAATTTAAATGTATTAATAATATCATTTTATATTTATTCCTTTGTTTGCTTTTCTTGTTCTTCTTTTCTTGCTATAGTTATTCTTTAATATATATGTAAACTCTCTTTATCTAGCTCTATTCAACTTTGCTTTTCTATACTTTCTATTTTTTTCTTCCTTTTCTTCACCATGTTTGTTAGTTTGTTTTGTTTTTGTTGCTTTATTCCTCATTTGGCACCTTGCTTTGGTTTCCATTTTTTGCTTTGCTTTTAACTGGTTGATATCATTTTTGGTTTCCATCACTTGTTGGGCCACTCTCATATTTTCTTTTTTGGACTATTTTGGTTTTGTTTATGTGTGTATATGTATGTGTGTATTCCATTATTTCTGCTATTATTTGCCTGATTTTGTATTTACCATATGTCTGGGGTTTACCTTTTGTTTTGTTTGTGTGTGTTTATTTAACTCCTTTTAATGACATAACAAACCACTTGTGGAATTTCAGTTCCCCAGCCAGAGATCAGGCCATGAGCTTTTGGAGTGGGAGCATTGATTCCAAGAACCTAGGCTGCCAAAGAGCTCCTAACCCCAGGGACTATTGATTAGTGATAACTTCTACAAAGGCCTCCACTTGTATGCAAGACCCAGCGAAACCCAACTTCCAGCAGCACCCACTGAAAGACTTCTCACCCAACAACAAACAAGACAAAAACACAAACCCAATCATCAGCA
Organism: Capricornis sumatraensis; assembly: GCF_032405125.1. NCBI lineage: Eukaryota > Metazoa > Chordata > Mammalia > Artiodactyla > Bovidae > Capricornis > Capricornis sumatraensis. The sequence goes on along the minus strand of NC_091092.1, from coordinate 66,266,025 downwards.
GACAGGATTACCAACTCACATAGCCATGTCCATCAGAGGGAAAAAAATCAGCTCTTCCTACCAGAACACAAGCACAAAAAGTATTTAAAATGAAGCCTGTGCAAACCACAGGACAAATCATAACCACTAGGGCAGAAACCAAAAGGAAGATGGAATCTTACACTTAAGCTTGGGGGAAAGAGATCTCAAATTCAATAAGTTAAAAATATGAAAAGGCAGAGAAATAGTGATCAAATGAAAGAACATGTTAAAAACACACAAGACCAAATAAATGAAGAGGAAACAGGCAAATTACCTGGAAAAGAATTCAGAGTAGTGATAGTAAAGATGCTCCAAAACATTGAAAATAGAATGGAGAAAATGTAATTATCAGTAAACACCTTTAAAAAGGATCTAGAAGAAATTAATAATACACAGAGATGAAAAACATGACTACTGAAATTAAAAATACTGTGGAAGGTAACAATAGCAGAACAATTGAGGCAGAAGAATGGATAAGTGTTCTGGAAAATAAAATGGTGGAAATAACTGCCAAAGAGCAGAATAAAGGGAAAAGAACAAAAAGAGCTGAGGATAGTCTCAGAGGCCTCTGGGACAATGTTAAATGCACCAACATTTGATTTATAGGGGTCCCAGTAGATAAAAAGAAAAAAAAAGAAAGGATCTGAGAAAAATTTTGAAGAGATTATAGTTGAAAATATATGCAACATGGGAAAGAAAATAGTCAATCAAGTCCAGGATCACAGAGAGTCCCATACAAGATAAACCCAAGGAAAAACATGCCAAGACACATACTAATCAAATAAAGATTAAAACAAAGAAAGAATATTAAATGCAGCAAAGGTAAAGCAACAAGTAACATATGAGGGAAATCCTATACGATTAACAAATGATTGTTCAGAAGAAACTGCAAGCAAGAAGAGAATGGCAGGATATATTTAAATTACTTCAAGGGAAAAATCAACAACCAAGATTACTCTAGCCAGCAAGGATCTCATTCAAAATTGATGGATAAATCAAAATCTTTATAGATGAGCAGAAGTTAAGAGAATTTAACACCACCAAATTTGTTTACAACAAATGTTAAATGGACTTATATAGACAGAAAATACAAAAGAAGGAAAGGCCTACAAAAACAAACCTCAAGCAATTAAGAAAATGGCAATAGGAACATATATGTCAATAATTAAATGTAAATAGATTAAATGCTCCAACCAAAGGACACAGACTAGCTGAATGGATACAAAAACATAAACTTTAAATGACAATTTAAACCAGATGGCCTAATCGATACGTTCAGGACATTCCATCCAAATGCAGAAGAATACACATTCTTCTCAAGTGCACACGGAACACTCTCCAGGATAGACCACATCTTGGGTCACAAATTAAACCTCAGTAAATTTAAGGAAATTGAAATCATATCAAGCATCTTCTCTGGCCACAACACAATGACACTAGATATCGATTACAGGGAGAAAACGTAAAAAACACAGACACATAGAGATTAAACAATACATTTCTAAAAACCAAACAGGTTACTGAAGAAATAAAAAGGGAATTTTTTAAAAAAAAATCCTAGAAAGAAATGACAATGAAAACATGACAGCTCAAAAGTGAGAGAATCAGCAAAAGCAGTTCTAAGAGGACAGTTTATAGCAATACAATAAAACCTCAAGAAAAAAAGAAAAACAACCTAACTTTACACCTAAAACAACTGGAAAAAGAACAAAAATAATGCCATAGTAGAAGGAAATAAATCATAACAATCATAGCAGAAATAAATGAAAAGGAAATGAAGGAAACACTAGTAAAGATTTATAAAACTAAAAGATGGTTCTTTGAGAAGATAACAAATATTGACAAATCACTAGCCAGAGTCATCAAGAAAAAAGGGGAAAAGATTCAAATTAAAAATATTAGAAATGAAAAAGGAGAGGTTACAACAGATAATGCAGAAATAAAAAGGATCATTATAGACTATTATGACCAACTATAAGTCAATAAAATGGACAACCTGGTAGAAATGGACAGATTCTTAGAAAAATTCAATCTTCCAAGACTGACCCAAGAAGAAATAGAAATTATGAACAAGCCAAAAAGAAGCACTGAGATTGAAACTGGTTAAAAATCTCCCAAGACACAAAAGCCCAGGGCCAGATGACTTCAGGTGAATTCTATCAAACATTTAGAGAAGAGCTAATGCTTATCCTTTTAAAATTCTTTCAAAAAAAATTGCAGAGGAAGGTACACTTTCAAACTCATTATACAAAATCACCATTACCTTGGTACCTAAACCAGACAAAGAAAACACAAGAAATAAAATTAAAGGCCAATATCACCAGTGAACATAGATGCAAAAATCCTCAACAAAACTCTAGCAAACAGAATTCAACAATGCATTAAAAAGATCATACACCATGAACAAGTCAAGTTTATTCCAGGCATGCAAGAATTCTTCAACATATGTAAATCAATAAATGTGATATATTATACTAACAAATTAAAAGATAAAAATCATATGAATATCTCAGTAGATGCAACAAAGGCTTCTGACAAAATTCAGCACTATTTATGATAACCACTCTTCAGAAATAAGCATAGAAGGAGCCTACCTCAACATAATAAAGGCCAAAGGCCATATGGGTTAAACATACAGGAAACATTATTTTCTTTTTTCTTTCTTTTTTTTTAAATTTTTATTTTTACTTTATTTTACTTTACAATACTATATTGGTTCTGCCATACATTGACATGAATCCACCACGGGTGTACATGCATTCCCAAACATGAACCCCCCTCCCACCTCCCTCCCCACAACATCCCTCTGGGTCATCCCCGTGCACCAGCACCAAGCATGCTGTATCCTGCATCAGACATAGACTGGTGATTCGATTCTTACATGATAGTATACATGTTTCAATGCCATTCTCCCAAATCATCCCACCCTCTCCCTCTCCCTCTGAGTCCAAAAGTCCGCTATACACATCTGTGTCTTTTTTGTTGTCTTGCATACAGGGTCATCATTGCCATCTTTCTAAATTCCATATATATGTGTTAGTATACTGTATTGGTGTTTTTCTTTCTGGCTTACTTCACTCTGTATAATCGGCTCCAGTTTCATCCATCTCATCAGAACTGATTCAAATGTATTCTTTTTAATGGCTGAGTAATACTCCATTGTGTATATGTACCACAGCTTTCTTATCCATTCATCTGCTGATGGACATCTAGGTTGTTTCCATGTCCTGGCTATTATAAACAGTGCTGTGATGAACATTGGGGTACATGTGTCTCTTTCAATTCTGGTTTCCTCTGTGTGTATGCCCAGCAGTGGGATTGCTGGGTCATATGGCAGTTCTATTTGCAATTTTTTAAGGAATCTCCACACTGTTTTCCATAGTGGTTGTGCTAATTTCAAAAATATACAAGCAACTTATGCAACTCAATTCCAGAAAAATAAACGACCCAATCAAAAAATGGGCCAAAGAACTAAATAGACATTTCTCCAAAGAAGACATATGGATGGCTAACAAACACATGAAAAGATGCTCAACATCACTCATTATTAGAGAAATGCAAATCAAAACCACAATGAAGTACCACTTCACACCAGTCAGAATGTCTGTGATCCAAAAATCTGCAAGCAATAAATGCTGGAGAGGGTGTGGAGAAAAGGGAACCCTCCTACACTGTTGGTGGGAATGCAAACTAGTACAACCACTATGGAAAACAGTGTGGAAACATTATTTTCAATGGTGAAAAGCATTTCCTCTAAGATCAGGAACAAGACAAGCGTGCCCACTCTCACCACAATTATTCAACATAGTTTTGGGAGTCCTAGCTATAGCAATAAGAGATGTTCAATAAATAAAAGAAATTCAGATGGGAAAACAAGAAGTAAAACTCACTGTTTGCAGATGACATGATGCTATATAAATAAAACCCTAAAGACACTATCAGAAAATTACTAGAGCTAATCAATGAATTTAGCAAAGTCACAAGCTACGAAATCAATGCTCACTAATCACTTGCACTCTTATACACTAACAATGAAAAATCAGAAAGAGAAACTAAGCAACCAATTCCATTCACCATTGCAACAAATAATAAAACACTTAGGAATAAATATTCTTAAGGAGACAAAAGACTTGTATATAGAAAACTATAAGCACTGATGAAAGAAATCAAAGACAACATAAACAGATGGGGAGATATTCTATGTTCCTGGGTTGGAGGAATCAATATTGTGAAAATTACTATGCTACTAAATGAAACCTACATATTCAATGTGATCCCAATCAGATTACCAAAGGCATTTTTCACAGAACTAGAAAAGAAAAAGTCTCACAATTCATATGGAAACAAAAAAGACCTCAGATAGCCAAAGCAATCTTGAGAAAGAAGAATGGAGTTGGAGGAATCAATGTACCTAACTTTAGACTATGAAAACCCTATATACATCAAATCAGATTGATTATATTCTTTGCAGCTGAAGATGGAGAAACTCTATACATCAGCAAAAACAAGGCTGGGAGCTGACTGTGGCTCAGATCATGAACTCCTTATTGCAAAATTCAGACTTAAATTGAAAACTTATGGAACACCACTAGGCCATTCAGGTATGACCCAAATCAAATCCCTTATGAATACACAGTGGAAGTGACAAATAGATTCAAGGGATTAGATCTGACAGATAGGGTGCCTGAAGAACTATGGACAGAGTTTCATAACATTGTACAGGAGACTGTGGTCAAAATCATCCCCAAGAAAAAGAAATACAAAAAGGCAAAATGGTTGTCTGAGCAAACCTTACAAATAGCTGAGAAAAGAAAAGAAGCTAAAGGCGAAGGAGAAAAGTAAATATATACCATCTGAATGCAGAGTTCCGAAGACTAGCAAGGAGAGATAAGAAAGTCTTCCTCAGTTATCAGTACAAAGAAATGGAAGAAAACAACAGAATGGGAAAGACTAGAGATTTCTTCAAGAAAATTAGAGATACCAAGGGAACATTTCATGCAAAGATGGGCACAGTAAAGGACAGAAATGGTATGAACCTAACAGAAGCAGAAGAAATTTTAAAAAGGTTGCACGAATAAACAGAAGAACTATAGAAAAAAGATCTTCATGACCCAGATAACCACCATGGTGTGATCATTTACCTAGAGCCAGACATCATGGAGTCTGAGGTCAAGTGGGCCATAGGAATCATCACTTCAAACAAAGGTAGTTGATGTGATGGAATTCAGCTGAGCTATTTCAAATCCTGAAATATTATGCTGCTAAAGTGCTGCGCTCAATATGCCAACAAATTTGGAAATTTCACCAGCAGCTACAGGACTAGAAAGGGTCAGTTTTCATTCCAATACTCAGGGAAAGCAATGTCAAAGAATGTTCAAACTACCAGACTATTGCACTCATTTCACATGCTAGCAAAGTAATGCTCAAAATTCTCCAAGTGAGGTTTCAAGAGTAGGTGAATTGAGAACTTCTAGATATTCAAACTGGATTTAGAAAAGGCAGAGGAACCAGAGATCAAGTGGACAACATCCGTTGAATCATAGAAAAAGCAAGAGAATTCCAGAAAAACATCTATTTCTGCTTCATTGACTGTCCTAAAGCCTTTGAATGTCCAGTTCTAACTGTTGCTTCTTGACCTATGTACAGATTTCTCAGTAGGCAGGTAAGGTGGTCTGGTATTCCCATCTCTTGAAGAATTTTCCAAAGTTTGTTTTGATACACACAGCCAAAGGCTTTGGCATAGTCAATAAAGCAGAAATAGATGTTTTTCTGGAACTCTCTTGCTTTTCTATGATACAGTGGATGTTGGCAATTTGATCTCTGGTTCCTCTGCCTTTCTTAAATTCAGCTTGAACATCTAGAAGTTATCAGTTTGCATTCTGTTGAAACCTCACTTGGAAAATTTTGAGCATTATTTTGCTAGTGTGTAAGATGAATGCAATTGTGTGGTAGTTTGAGCACTCTTTGGCATTGCCTTTCTTTGGGATTAGAATGAAAACTGACATTTTCCAGTCCCGTGGCCACTGCTGCATTCTCCAAATTTGCTGGCATATTGAGTGCAGCACTTTCACAGCATCATGTTTTAGGATTTGAAATAGCTCAACTGGAATTCCATCACCTGCACTTGCTTTGATCATTGTGATGCTTCCTAAGGCCCACTTGACTTTACAGTCCAGGATGTCTAGCTCTAGGTGAGTGATCACACACACCATCATGATTATCTGGATCATGAAGATATTTTTTGTATAATTCTTCTGTGTATTCTTGCCACCTTTTCTTAATGTCTTCTGCTTCTGTTAGGTCCATACCATTTCTGACCATTATTGTGCCCATCTTTGCACTAAATGTTCCCTTGGTACCTCTAATTTTCTTGAAGAGATCTCTAGTCTTTCCATTCTATTATTTTTTGCTGTTTCTTTGCATTGATCATTGAGGAAGGCTTTCTTGTCTCTCCTTGCTAGTTTTTGGATCTCTGCATTCAGATAGGTATATATTTCCTTTTCTCCTTGGCCTTTAGCTTCTCTTGTTTTCTCAGCTATTTGTAAGGCCTCCTCAGACAACCATTTTGCTTTTGCATTTCTTTTTCTTGGGGATGGTCTTGATCACTGCTTCCTGTACAATGTCACAAATGTGTATCCATAGTTCTTCAAGCACCCTGTATATCAGATCTAATCCCTTGAATCTATTTGTCACTTCCACTGCATAATTTGTAAGGGATTTGATTTAGGTCATACCTGAATGGTCTAGTGGTTTTCCCTACTTTCTTCAATTTAAGTCTGAATTTTGCAATAAGCAGTTCACAGTCTGAGCCACAGTCAGCTCCTGGTCTTGTTTTTGCTGACTGTATAGAGCTTCTCCATCTTTAGCTACAAAGAATATAATCAATCTGATTTTGGTATTGACCATCTGGTGATGTCCATGTGTAGAGTATTCTCCTGTGTTGTTGGGAGAGGATGTTTTCTATGACCAGTGGGTTCCCTTGGCAAAACTCCATTAGCTTTTGCCATGCTTCTTTTTGTACTCCATGGCCAAACTTGTCTGTTATTCCAGGTATCTCTTGACCTCCTGCTTTTGCATTCCAGTGCCCTGTGATGAAAAGGACATCTTTGTTTTTGGTGTTAGGTCTAGAAGGTCTTGTAAGTCTTCATAGAACCTTTCAGCTTCTTTGGCACTAGTGGTTGGGGCATAGATTTAGATTACTGTGTTATTGAATGGTTTGCCTTGGAAACGAACAAATGTCATTCTGTAATTTTTGAGATTGCACCCAAATACTGCATTTCAGACTCTTTTTTTTTTTATTTAGACTGTGAGATGTACTACATTTCTTCTAAGGGATTCTTGCCCACAGTAGTAGATATAATGGTCATCTAAATTAAATTCACCTGTTCCAGTCCATTTTAGTTCACTGATGCTGAAAATGTCGATATTCACTCTTGCCACCTCCTCTTTGATAATTTTCAATTTACCTTGATTCATGGAACTAACATTCCAGGTTCCTATGCAGTGTTGTTCTTACAGCATCAGACTTTACTTCCATCACCAGTCACATCCACAACTGGGCATTGGTTTTGCTTTGGCTCCATCTCTTCCTTCTTTCTGGATTTATTTCTCCACTCTTCTCTAGTTGCATATTGGGCAGCTACCAACCTGGGGAGTTTATATTTCAGTGTCCTATCTTTTTGCCTTTTCGTACTGTTCATGGGGTTCTCAAGGCAAGAATGCTGAAGTGTTTTACCATTCCCTTTTCCAATGAACCATTTTTTGTCAGAACTCTCCACCATGTCCAGTCTGTCTTGGGTGGTCCTACACAGCATGACTCATAGTTTCATTGAGTTAGACAAGGCTGTGGTCCATGTGATCACTTTGATTAGTTTTCTGTGATTGTGGTTTTCATTCTGTCTACTTTCTGATGAAAAAGCTTAAGAGGCTTATGGAAGCTTCCTTATGGGATTTCTTATATAAATATAAGATTCCTTTAGTTATTTTTGATACTGAAGTACAGAAAAGTCTTTAATTACCTTCTTTAATAATATCTTGGTGACACTGCACTAAACCTTAATGCAAATAAGTGATTATAACACATTTATTTGGTAATCATGTAGAAGTATTTTCTTTCATAATATTAATAAATCCATTATAATGGTATAAACCACTAGTGAATTATTATACTAGCTTTTGGGTGTGTAAATAAATTAGAATTTATTTATTATGGACAAAGTTGCCTGTGAATCTATCTGGAATAATTGTATGCCATAGTTGATTACTTTTATGGAGTAGAATATCATTGTCATTATGAAACAGATATGACTATCTTAATAGCTTTGGTTAGCATTGTTCTTATTAATGACATTTGTGTAATATACTCTTTGGAAGATAATCTTAAACACACAAGAAAAGACAAGATCATTTAATATAAAAGAGAAAATATACACGTAAATATGCTGATATTTGTTCTGTTTTTTTTTTTTCTCTTTTACCTAGTCACTATGCTAAATTTGTATTGATCCTGCAAAAACTTGTCACAAACGTAGTGACTTAAACCAATACAAAATAATTGTCTTCAGTTCAGTTCAATCTCTCAGTCGTGTCCGACTCTTTGCGACCCCATGAATTGCAGCACGCCAGGCCTCCCTGTCCATCATTAACTCCCAGAGTTCACTCAGATTCACGTCCATCGAGTCAGTGATGCCATCCAGCCATCTCATCCTCTGTCGTCCCCTTCTCCTCCTGCCCCCAATCCATCCCTGCATCAGAGTCTTTTTTGATGAGTCAACTCTTCGCATGAGGTGGCCAAAGTTTCAGCTTTAACATCATTCCTTCCAAAGAACGCCCAGGGCTGATCTCCTTTAGAATGGACTGGTTGGATCTCCTTGCAGTCCAGGGGACTCTCAAGAGTCTTCTCCAATAGCTCAAAAGCATCAATTCTTCAGCGCTCAACTTTCTTCACAGTGTAACTCACATCCATACATGACTACTGGAAAAATCATAGCCTGGACTAGACTGACTTTGTTGACAAAGTTTAATCACCTATAAAAACAGCATTATAAAATATATTGTCTCTTCATAATACAGAGTTTAAAATGGTTCATATTTCAACCTTCTTCTGATCAGATATCAAATACTTACTCTTGAATAAAGCACTCAATAAAATGTAAAATTCCTTAGTTTCAATCTTGCTCCAAACCATTAGAAAATAAGACTAGATTGGAAGCAAAAGTGAATGCCGTTAAAAATGATATTCTAATAATAAATCCCAAAGGATCTTGAGCTTTATTTTTGATAACCCATCAATTCTATGCTACCCGTGAATAACAAAACTAAAATAATACTTCACCAAGATTAAAGTTTTACCATCCTTCTCTACCCCAACGACCAGCCCACCTCAATATAACTTATGCAATCTGTCAATAAAGTCTGGGCTCCTGGGGAGGTGTCAATATCCCCTATACTTCCATAGTGACTCTTCATAGATCAATATAAGCTATTTTAATCTTTTAATTGTTTTAAAGTGGAACATAACATTTACCATCTTAACCATTTTTAAGTGTACAGTTCAGTAGCATTAAGTATGTTGTTATGAAATAAAGTATCCATACCTTTTTCATCTTGCAAAACTGAAACTCAATACACATTAAAAACAACTCCTTCTTTCCTCTTCTGCCAGACCCTAGAAATCACCAGGGGCTTTCTGTTTACTTTCAATCTCTATGAATTTGACTACCTTAACTATCCCATATAAGTTCAACCATACAGTATTTGTCTTTTTTGTGACTAAATTAATTCATATAGCATTAAATTCTCAAGATTCATCCATATTATATATGTGACAAGATTTCCTCCTTTGTAAGGCTGAATAATAATCCGTTGCATATATAAATACATTTTATTTATATATTCATCTGTCAATAGACATTTGGCTTGCTTCCACCTCCTGGCTATTGTGAACAATGCTGCAATGAAAATGAGTGTGCAACTGTCTTTTTAAAATTCTGCTATCAATTCTTTTGATGAAATATCCTTACATGGGATTGCTGAATCATATGGTAGGTTTAGTTTTAATTTTTTGAGGAATATTTACACTATTTTCATAGCAGATGCACCATTTCATATTTCCATTAACAGTGCACTAGGGTCCCAATTTTTCCACATTCTTGTCAACACTTGTTATTTTCTATTTGTTTGTTTTTGATAATGACTATCCTAACAAGATAATATCTCATTGTGTTTTTTATTTGCATATCTCCAATGGTTAGTAATGTTGTATATCTTTGCATATGCTTGTTATTGGCCATTTCTATATCTTGTTTGTAGTCCATATATTAATGAGGTTATTTGTTGTCGAGTCATATGAGTTCTTTATATATTCTAGTTATTAACCCTTTATCAGATATATGACTTGCAAATATTTTCTCACATTTCATAATTTGCCTTTTCATTTTGTTTTTTTCTTTGTAAAGCAGTTTTTTTTTTGTTTGTTTTGCTAAGTTTGATGTGGTTCTATTTGTCTATTTTTTTGTTGTCACTGTTGCTTAGGCTTTGGTGTCATATCCAAAAAAATAATTCCCAAATTCAATGTCTTAAAGTTTTCCTCTTATGTTTTCTTTTAGGAGTTTTATACTTTTAGGTCTTATGTTTATATCTTTAAGACATTTTGAGTTAATTTTTGCATATGATGTAAGGAAAATGTTTAACTTGTTTCTTTTAGATGTAGATATCCATTTTTTAACACAATTTATGGGGACCCTGTTGTATATTGGCATCCTTGTGAAAGAACATTTGCCCATATACATGAATGTTAGTTTCTAGGCTCTTTACTCTGTATCATTGGTGTATATCTCAGACTTTATGCCAATACAATGCTGTTTTGGTTACTGTAGCTTTGTAGTGAATTTTGAAATCAAGAATTGGAAGTCCTCAAACTGTCTTCTTCAAGAATTTTTGGCTGTATGGAGTCCTTTGAGATTCCATATGATCTGTAGAATTTTTTCTATTTCTGCAGAAAATGACACTGGAATTTTTATAGAGACTGCATTGAATGTAGATTGCATTCAGTAATATGAGTGTTAATTTTATGTGTCAACTTTACTGCACCATGGGGTGCCCAGATATTTTGTCAAACATTATTCTGAGTATACTTTGTGAGGATATTTATGGATGAGAATAACATTTGAACTATTAGACTGAGTAGAGTAGATTGCCTCCCCCCTAATGTGAGTGGGCTTCACTCAATCAGTTGAAGGTTTGAATAGGACAAAGAGGCTGAGAAAGAAAGAACTCCTCCTGCCTGATTCCTTTTGATCTGGGACAGTATTATTTTTCCTGCCTTCAAACTCAAACTAAAGTATTGGCTCTTAGAAAATTGACCAAAACGGTAGAGTGGGAAGACCCTGAACTCATCTCCTCCCACAAACACACCAAAATTGCAACTATTTACAGAGCAACTATCCATGACAGTGACCTGAAGACTAATAGAAAAGATCTATAGCTAAAGATAAAGAAGGAACCACAATGAGACAGGTAGGAGAGGTGGAAACATATCATATCCCTAGTTAGATGACCCACAATTACAATTGCTGAAATTTTCTCAAAGAATGAGGGCTACATCTAGCTCTCCAGCCTGGGAGTCCTGCACTGGAAAGACAACCCCCCACAGAGTATTTGGTTTTAAAGGCCAGTGGAGCTTATTTTTGGAACAGCCAGAGAGCTGTGAGAAATAGACTCCATTCTTAAAGGGTGCACACAAAATCTCACACACTCTGAGATCCAGGATAGAAACAATAATTTACCTGAATCTGACCCACTTGCTGATCTTTGAGAGCCTCCTGGAGAAGTAGGAGACAACTGAAACTCACCCTGCTGGCATAGACACTGGCAGCAGTCATTTGGGAGCTCATCTCACCACAAGGACACTGGCACTGGTAAGAACAATTTTGGAATTCTCGCTCTAGTTTATTACTGTTAGGACCCCGTCCCACCCACCAACAAGTCAGCACCAGTCCTTGGATGCCCCAAGTGAAACAGCTAGCTGGGTGGGACATGCCCCCCCCCCCCCATGAGCAGGCCATCTGTTTTTTAGCCCATGGTCACCCCCAGTAGTAGGGCTTCCCTGATAACTCAGTTGGTAAATAATCCACCTGCAATGCAGGAGACACTGGTTTGGTTCCTGGGTCGGGAAGATCCCCTGGAGAAGGGATAGGCTACCCACTCGAGTGTTCTTGGGCTTTCCTTGTGGCTCAGCTGGTAAAGAATCTGCCGGCAATGTGGGAGACCTAGGTTCAATCCCTGGGTTGGGAAGATCCCCTGGATAAAGGAAAGGCTACCCACTCCAGTATTCTGGCCTGGAGAATTCCATGGACAGTCCATAGGGTCACAAAGAGTGAGACATGACTGAACGACTTTCACTTTCACTTTCTTTCACCCCGGGAACCCATCCCCAAATACCAGAGGGCCAAGGACTTTGCCCCACTCATCAATGGGCAGGCAATAACCTCAGTACTTGACCTCACTCACCAGTGAGTGGGCATCAGCTCCAGGATCACCTGTGCTCCAACCCTATCCACTTTCATATTTTAGCCTCCTGTGAGTTTGGTGGGAGATAAAGACAGGGAGTATTAGCTCAAGAGGAGGAGTATCAACTCAAGAGGAAAAGTATGAGCTTCCTCTTAGGACACAAGAGTATATGGTTATGAAATATACATTTGTAAACAGCATTTATTCATAGGGGCTTTCCTGGTGGCTCAGATGGTAAAAAATCCACCTGCAATGCAGAAGACCCAGATTCGATCCCTGGGTTGGAAAGATCCCCTGGAGAAAGGAATGGAGTGTTTATTTACAGAGGAATGGTAATGCCTGAGCCAAGTTGATGGCAACAAAGACTGAAAACAGGAGTTGAGTGCTAGAGACACTGTAAAAGTATACCCATAAAGTGTGCACTCAGTTTGAGGTTTAAAGAAGAATCAGCATGACAAAGATATTGAAGCTTACAAGCCCAGGAGGAAGTCAGAAGGATAATTAAGCTTTGTCTACAAGGAAAACTAGCTCATTTTTAAACTTACTGAATGTGAAATATATGTTGTTGCTGTTGTTCAGTCACTCAGCGGTATCTGAATCTTTGCAACTTCATAGACTGCAGCATGCTAGACTTCCCTGTCTTACACCATCTCCTGGAGTTTGCTTAAACTCATGTCCGTTGAGTCAGTAATGCTATCTAACCATCTCATCCTCTGCCGCCCCCTTCTCCTTTTGCCTTCAATCTTTCCCAGCATCAGAGTTTTTCCAATGAGTTGGCTTCTTACATAAGGTGGCCAAAGCATTGGAGCTTCAATCCTTCCAATTCCATTTTTTGAGTGTTGAGTTTTAAGCTAGATTTTCCACATTCTTCTTTCACCCTTGTCAAGGGACTCTTTAGTTCCTCTTCTCTTTCTGCCGTAAGAGTGGTGTCATCTGCATATCTGAGGTTATTGATATTTCCCCCAGCAATCTTGATTCCAGCTTGTGATTCACCCAACCGCACGCTTTGCATGATGTACTCTGCATATAAGTTAAGGAAGCAGAGTGACAATATACAGCCTTCCCAACTTTGAACCAGACTTTATGTTAAAACTTATTTTCATTGGTGAAAAACTAAAATCATCTTTCTCTAAGATCAGGAACAAGACAAATGTGCCCACTCTCACCACTATTATTCAATGTAATTTTGGAATTCCTAGCCACAGCAATCAGAGAAGAAAAAGAAATAAAAGGAATCCAGATTGAAAAAGAAGTAAAACTCTGTTTGCAGATGACATATTTGTTGTTGTTGTTGTTGTTGTTGTTGTTGTACAAAGTAGCTAAGTCGTGTCTGACCCTTTGTGGCCCCATGGACTGTAGCATGCCAGGCTTCCCTGTCTTTCACTATCTCCTGGAGTTTGCTCAAACTCATGTCCATTGAATAGATGATGCCATCCAACCAACTCATCCTCTGATGCCCCCTTCTCTTCCTGCATCCAATCTTTCCCAGCATCAGGGTATTTTCCAATGAGTTGACTCTTTGTATCAGGTGGCTAAAGTGTTGAGGAAATATATGAAGAATGTCCAAATGGAAGTGTTCAGCAAATAGTTGGAAATACCATATATAGGGCCAAGAAGCACAGTCTGTAGTTATGAAATGTCAGTTCATATGATAGGTGTCCATAAATCCTACTATGAGGGACTTGCTTTCTACTAAGTCAGTTTTTAAAGCAAATCCTAGATAGGACATGATTGCTTAATTAATGCTGAGAGGAAGACAATGTTAAGGGTGAAGATTTGTTGTCCAGAACAAAAAGATTGATTCTGGAAGTTAACAGAGAACACGCTTCTCACGTAGAACTGCAAGAGAACCAGCTACTACATTTCCATGATTGCAAAGCCACAATGTGATCTAGCAAATGCTGAAGTTATTTCTTAGATTTGGCTTGCACAAGGTATAATTTCTTGGGTTTGAAATTGTTTTGAGAGATATTACTGTCTCTAATAGGTCAAAGGCAGTTGCTGGGACCAGAAGAAATTACACTATCAAATGTTGCATGTTCCCCCCACCCCCCCGTGGATATAATCTTGAATTGTTTTACCAAAAAAAGTCCTTTTCCAAAAAGCAAGAGAAAGGAGGGGGTGGGATGAATTAATAATGAAGATATTCTTAGCCAGATAGCAATTTTCTTTTGATAGAAGCACATTCTCTACTACATAGCTAAATTCATCCTTTGATATTTTAATTTCCTCTGAATGACACTGCACTCCTCCCAGAGATTAGAGAGGGCTGGCTGCAGCCAGAACACAAGTCAGTGTGCACACAACTTTCAAACCTCTTGTTTTCCATTGCTTTCTGAGTAGCCTGGCTATTCTCTTCCAAGACAGAGAAAAATGATTCCGTGGAAATGGAACTTCCTCATCTCGATGCTGCAAAGAGCTCACATTCATTTTCTCAGCTTTAGAAAAGATAGCTTCAGAAAAGATAGCTATAGTTAGCACGGACTATTCTTGGAGCCAGAAATGCTATGGTTAGGGCACTTCATCAACCAAATCACAGTTGTTCTGCCTTTCCATAAGTGATATGCAGCGGTCTTCACCTGTTAGATTGCTTGAGGAAAAAGAATTTGCTATAACTAAATCACTTCATACAAAATTTTTATTTGTCTAGACCTTTGGCTTGTACCTAGTCTTTCTCTTCCAGTATGGTGATTCACAACACATCTGGAGCCACAGTAAACACCACAAAAAAAATCTAGCTTTTCCTTTATCTCTTTATGTAAGGTTGCACCAAAAAAGATTTTGAACATTGAAAATTACACTCTTTCACTTGTCTTTGCCTTGTCTTTTCTCCTAAGGATTTAAATAAAACTCATCCCTCACAGTTTGGAGAAAACAGGAAATAGCCTAATTTAGCTTCTGTATTCTTTAATTATAATTGTTGGTGAATATATGTGTGCTTAAACATACTCAGTAGGCATGCATATGCAAAACTTTACAGGCACTCAAATTTTAAAATGAAAGAGATACTTTGTCTCTTTTGACACACACAACCTTGTCCCCACAAATTAGAGGTGGTGTTGATTCAGGTTTATGTAAGATAGCAAGACAAGTTCTTAGCAGGGAATTTCCAAGTTAGAGCAACTCATTCTTCTTGAAATGTCATTAAAATGTTAAAAGATGGGAGAAAACAGATTGACAATATAATTACTAAATCCTGAGACCTTAACTTTCTCAAAACATGTAACACAATAACTACAGCAACAACAACAACAACAACAACAAAAAAACTTTCTCAGAGATATTTGGAGAAATACCTAATCCCAGGGCTATGAGAAGGTAGACACAAGACAAACCTGGAACATCTCATTATACCAAAACTGTAATAATGTTTTCATTTTATTGGAGTATATCACAAGGATGCTTGAAAAGGCTTCCCATGGCCGAATCTGAGACAATGAGCACCAAAATAGTTAAGTAAACCATTGATAAAAATAAAAATTCATAAGTCCACATTGATAATAATAAATAAATATATAAATTAAAGTGAAATAAAAGCTCTTTAGTAATGCAGAAGTCTGAGGGTTAGCTGGTAACTGTAAGAGGGAGTACTGGAGTTGAAAAATCATTTTACAACAATCATAGTTAAATTTGGCTAATGCAAGAATCATCAACGGAAGCTGGATCTTGAGAGGAATTATAATAAGGAGCAGGATATTTGCATGGTCTTAAAGTGACTCTTTGGGCTTCCCTGGTAATTCAGCTGGTAAAGAATCTGCCTGCAATGTAGGAGACCCCAGTTTGATTCCTGGGTTTGGAAGATCCCCTGGAGAAAGGATAGCTTACCCAGTCCAGTATTCTTGGCCTTCCCTGGTGTCTCAGACCATAAAGAATATGTCTGAAATGTGGGAGACCTGTGTTTGATCCCTGGGTAGGGAAGATCCCCTGGAGGAGGGCATAACAACCCACTCCAGTATTCTTGCCTGGAGAATCCTCATGGATAGAGGAGCCTGGTGGGCTACAGTCTGTGGGGTCACAAAGAGTCAGACACGAGTGAGCAACTAAGCACAGTACAACACAAAGTAACTCTTCATAGACTGCTCAATAGTTGAAAAGGAGAGAAAAAAAAAAAAAACAGAAATTATACCAGGGAAAAATCAGGCAACACCTTACTTGATTCAATGAGTAAAGAGCAAAGAAAGGTTATGAAACTGTTCTAGATTAGAGAAACCTAACAAGATATGACAACAGTATGTGAAATCACATACTAATCTAGATCCTCCTCAGTTAGAGGAGAGCAATGGCCTCTAAACGATACTTTTGCACCAACTGACAGAAGTGGAATATGAAAGATACACTAGATAAAAGTATGTATCATATTTTAGGATGAAGATGAATATAACTTGCCCTTCATAGTTTAAAAATATTGTGAAATTATCTGTGTGTATATCAATATCTATCAATTCTCTCTCTCTCTCCCTATTGGGAGACTACACAAATACAAACCAAAAGGGATAAAATACTAACAACAGATACATCTGATTAAAGTATTTCCAGGTTTCTTTGTTTTATTTTCTGCTTACCTTTAAGTATGAATTAATTTTAAATAAATTTTTAAAAATTGGTTCTTATTATGAAAATCCAGTATGCTAATTGAATTTCCCCCCCCAACTTGATTATTGGTTTGCCAATAAGGTATAGGTGGTAGAGGCCAATCAAGTCTGTAGTGACTTGGAACTGTGGCCTAAAGTTAAGTCGAAGACAATGTCAAACCCAAAGTTGCAAAGGATTGGTAAGTTTCATAAGACCTTAGAAGGAGACAGATCAAGCCTAAAGCATATGGATGGACTTTGTATTATCAGAAAACTCAAACCTATTGTTATTCATGACAAAACATTGCTTAGAAATCATTGCATTATATGACTTTCTTTGGTGACCTAATGACTAGGATTCCGTGCTTTTACTGCCACAGCCCAGGTTCAATTCCTGGTCAGGGAGAACTTTGGGGGGATTTCCAGGTGGCTCATTGGTGAAGAATCTGCCTGCCAAGGCAGGAGACACAGAAGATGTGTGTTCAACCCCTGGGTCAGGAAGATTCCCTGAAGGAGAAAATGGCAATCCACTCCAGTATTTTTGCTTGGAAAAACCCATGTACAGAGGAGCCTAGCAGGCTATGGCCCATGGGGTTGAAAAAAGTCAGACACGACTGAGCAACTGAACACTCACATGAACATAAATTATTTATATATGTATATATGAATACACATAAAAATTTAAACTGCAAGTCATAAATGTCTTTGTAATGTCAGGTATTTTCATCTGGTAGTGCCTGACAGCCTTAAAAACTGAAGTGCAACACTGAAATTGCTGATAACATCCTAGATGGAAGCAAAACTGAGAGAAAACATTTTTAACAGCATGTTCAAATTGTGTTATCCTCTTGACAAAAGTGATCAATTATTGCCACTGTATATTCATGTGGCGTGTATTTCAATTGCTTGTGAAGCCCATTACTTTTCACCTTTGTGTTGAGGAGACTATTCTTGCTGATGCTAGTACTATTACTAGTAACAGAACTAATCTACTAGTTCATGATTTTCAACCATATATTCAGGTGTGTGTATTCTTGCCACCTCTTCTTAATATCTTCTGCTTCTGTTAGGTCCATACCATTTCTGTCCTTTATCGAGCCCATCTTTGCATGGAATATTCCCTTGATATCTCTATTTTTTTTAAGAGAGCTCTAGTCTTTCCTATTCTATTGTTTTCCTCTATTTCTTTGCAACAATATGAGGAAGGCATTCTTATCTTTCCTTGCTATTCTTTGGAACTCTGCATTCAAATGGGTATATGTTTCCTTTCCTCCTTTGCCTTTTGCTTTTCTTCTTTTCATAGCTATTTGTAAGGCCTTCTCAGACAACCATTTTACCTTTTTGCATTTCTTTTTCTTGAGGATGGTCTTGATCACTGCCTCCTATACAATGTCACGAACCTCCACCCATAGTTTATTAGACACTCTGTCTATCAGATCTAACCCCTTGAATCTGTAACTTCCACTGTATAATCATAAGGGATTTGATTTGGGTCATACCTGAATGGTCTAGAATACACAGACTTCTTTTTTTTTTTTTTGGCTCCAAAATCACTGCAGATGGTGACTGCAGTCATGAAATTAAAAGACTCTTGCTCCTTGGGAGAAAAGCTATGACCAACCTCGACAGCATATTAAAATGCAGAGACATTACTTTGCAGACAAAGGTCTGTCTAGTCAAAGCTCTGTTTTTTTCCAGTAGTCATGTATAGATGTGAGAGTTGGACTTACAGTCCAACTATAGAAAACTGAGCACCGAAGAACTGATGCTTTTGAACTGTGGTGTTGGAGAAGATGCTTAAGAGTCCCTTGGATGGCAAGGAGATCAAACCTGTCAGTCCTAAAGGAAATCAATCCTGAATATTCATTGGAAGGACTGATGCTGAAGCTGAAACTCTAATACTTTGGCCACCTGATACAAAGAACTGACTCACTGGAAAAGATGCTGGGAAAGATTGAAGGCAGGAGGAGAAGGGGATGACAGAGGATGAGGTGGTTGGATGGCATCACCAACTAAATGGACATGATTTGGAGCAAGCTTTGGGAGTTTATGATGGACAGGGAATCCTGGCATGCTGTGTGGTCCATTGGGTCGCAAAGAGTTGGACACAACTGAGTGACTGAACTAATTGTTATGGACTAATATTTGTGTCCCCATTCCCAGTTCATATGTTGCAGCTCCAACCCTTGATGTGATTTTATTTGAAGATGGAGCTTTTATGTAGATAATTAAGGTTAAATGAAAGCATGATGTTGAGGCCATGATCCAAAAGAATTAGTATCACCATAAGAAGAGATACTAGAGAGTTCACATTTTCCCTTCTCTTGCAACTAGAGGGAAGACCATGTGAGAACAGCACAGCTGTCTACAAACCCGGCAGATGATCCCCATCAGAAACCAAATCTTGCTGGAACCTTGATTTTACACTTTCCAGCTTCTAGAATTATGAAAAAATGAATGTCTCTTGTTTAAGCCACACAGTCTGTGATATTTTATTATAGCATCCCAATTCTCTCTTTGCTCCTTGCAGTTGGCTTTGTTTTTTTTTTTTTAAGTTAGAAAACTAGTTATAACTTCATCTTGGATGCTTTCCCAATCTGTGTTATTACTATATGCCAGTGTATCTCAAACTTGAGCATGCATAGAAATCACTTGGAGAGCTTTTTAAAACACAGTGCTGGGCCTCATCACAGAGTGTCTGATTCAGTTGGTGTGAGTTGAGGCCCAAGGTTTTGTACTCCTAACAAGCCCCCAAGTGATGTTGATACCTTGTCCAGGGACCATACTGTGAGAACCATAGCTATATACTTTAGTATATTATTGTATAAACACATACTTTAGAATAAACTTTTGCAATAGTTCTTTAGGATGCAAAAACTCTTAGATTCTAGATCCAAAATTAAGCTTTTGAGACTAAATAAATAAATAAATAAGTGACTCTTCCTTCTTAGAAAGCTTAACTTTTGTGATTCAAAAGTGCCTTGACTTTCAAAGCTATTATCTCTCCAAAGAATTTTTTTTTTAAATGTCTATTTAGAAACTGAAATGACTTTTTCTCTTGGAGTTATTTTGTGTTCTCATTCTTTTAGGTGAAAAATGTCTCCAGATGCTTTAAAAACCAAGAATTCAGTAGGTAAAGGATCTCATGAAAGCAGAAAAATGTAGTAAAGAAAAAACCTTAGTTATCTCCGAATTTGATCCTATTACACAAAAACTACCATTTATTTCATCTTTATGCTAGACACTATACTGATAATGACTTCTATTTTTTGTTTAATTATCCTAATGAATATATTCAAAATATGTAACATGTTCATCATTGTTGTAGTTGTTGTTCCCACTTACAACTGAACAAAATGAGCCTTAGAAAAGTTAAAGTACTTGCCCAAGGTTTCACAACTGATAAGTGGCAGAGCTGAGATTCTAACCCAGGCCTTCTTGTTTGCAGCTCTTACCTGCTGCTATCCAGTTTTTCTTATATAACATTCTTTAAAATTTATTTGTTTTTAATTGGAAGACATTGATGAACCTATTTGCAGGGCAGCAGTGGTGACACAGACATAGAGAACAGATTGTAGACACAGTAGGGGAAGGAAAAGGTGGGATGAATTGAGTGAGCATCATTGAAACATATACATTATGTGTCTGGGAACATTTAACAAGAGGATTTCTGCATGATGTTTTCTATTTCTCAAGGATTCTCTGTTCCTTATCACTTCCTGTTCTGAGAACGAGTGGAGCTGCATGCAGTTCTCAGGACTGAGGTCATAGGATGAGACATGCAGTGACTCTTTTCAGCGTCAGTGACCTTGTATGAATTAGACTATCCATATTGTGGCTATTGATAAAATTTCATCCTGTGTAATAGCTGAGCAATCATCTTACTAAAGATATATAAAGCCTGCATTTCTGCTAATAAAGCACCCTTGCTCCATCAGAGCTTGGGTCCCTGTGTCTTTCTGTCTTTCTTTCTTTTTTCTCTCTCTCTTACTCTCTTTTCTTTCTTTTCATCAACTCCAGGCCGCCAGGTTCCAGTCCATTAAAGTACCCCAAAAAGTGGCGCCCAGAACAGGAATCTGGTATACGTGGCATTTTGGATGGAATGACACAGGGCTTATTGAGGTTGGAATCTGTCGAGGTCGGTAGAATAAAGACATGGGTCAAATGGCTGGAGTTCAGTTCAGTCGCTCAGTCGTGTCCGACACTTTGGGACCCCATGAATCACAGCACACCAGGCCTCGCTGTCCATCACCAACTCCCGGAGATCACTCAGATTCATGTCCATCGAGTCAGTGATGCCATCCAGCCATCTCATCCTCAGTCGTCCCATTCTCCTCCTGCCCCCAATCCCTCCCAGCATCAGAGTCTTTTCCAATGAGTCAACACTTCGCATGAGGTGGCCAGAGTACTGGAGTTTCAGCTTTAGCATAATTTCTTCGAAAGAAATCCCAGAATTCTGGGAGGTGGATCATAGAGGATCCTGCTGTGATTTATGTCGGAGAGTGTTTTGCCTATGTTCTCCTCTAGGAGTTTTATAGTTTCTGGTCTTACATTTAGATCTTTAATCCATTTTGAGTTTATTTTTGTGTGCGGTGTTAGAAAGTGATCTAGTTTCATTCTTTTACAAGTGGTTGACCAGTTTTCCCAGCACCACTTGTTAAAGAGATTGTCTTTACTCCATTGTATATTCTTGCCTCCTTTGTCAAAGATAAGGTGTCCATATGTGTGTGGATTTATCTCTGGGCTTTCTATTTTGTTCCATTGATCTATATGTCTGTCTTTGTGCCAGTACCATACTGTTTTGATGACTGTGGCTTTGTAGTAGAGCCTGAAGTCAGGCAAGTTGATTCCTCCAGTTCCATTCTTCTTTCTCAAGATTGCTTTGGCTATTCGAGGTTTTTTGTATTTCCATACAAATCTTGAAATTATTTGTTCTAGTTCTGTGAAAAATATGGCTGGTAGCTTGATTGGGATTGGAAATAAAAGCAAAAATAAACAAATGGGATCTAATTAAAATTAAAAGCTTCTGCACAACAAAGGAAAATATATGCAAGGTGAAAAGACAGCCTTCTGAATGGGAGAAAATAATAGCAAATGAAGCAACTGACAAACAACTAATCTCAAAAATATACAAGCAACTTATGCAGCTCAATTCCAGAAAAATAAACGACCCAATCAAAAAATGGGCCAAAGAACTAAATAGACATTTCTCCAAAGAAGACATACGGATGGCTAACAAACACATGAAAAGATGCTCAACATCACTCATTATCAGAGAAATGCAAATCAAAACCACAATGAGGTACCACTTCACACCAGTCAGAATGGCTGCGATCCAAAAATCTGCAAGCAATAAACGCTGGAGAGGGTGTGGAGAAAAGGGAACCCTCCTACACTGTTGGTGGGAATGCAAACTAGTACAGCCACTATGGAGAACAGTGTGGAGATTCCTTAAAAAATTGCAAATAGAACTACCTTATGACCCAGCAATCCCACTGCTGGGCATACACACCGAGGAAACCAGAACTGAAAGAGACACATGTACCTCAATGTTCATCGCAGCACTGTTTATAATAGCCAGGACATGGAAACAACCTAGATGTCCATCAGCAGATGAATGGATAAGAAAGCTTTGGTACATGTACACAATGGAGTATTACTCGGCCATTAAAAAGAATTCATTTGAATCAGTTCTGATGAGATGGATGAAACTGGAGCCGATTATACAGAGTGAAGTAAGCCAGAAAGAAAAACACCAATACAGTATACTAACACATATATATGGAATTTAGAAAGATGGCAATGACGACCCTGTATGCAAGACAGGAAAAAAGACACAGCTGTGTATAACGGACTTTTGGACTCAGAGGGAAAGGGAGAGGGTGGGATGATTTGGGAGAATGGCATTCTATCATGTATACTATCATGTAAGAGTTGAATCGCCAGTCTATGTCTGACGCAGGATACAGCATGCTTGGGGCTGGTGCATGGGGATGACCCACAGAGATGTTATGGGGAGGGAGGTGGGAGGGGGTTTCATGTTTGGGAACACATGTAAGAATTAAAGATTTAAAAAAAATAAATAAAAATAAAATTCTCTGCTAAAAAATTAATTAAAAAAAAAAAAAAAAAGAAATCCCAGGGCTGATCTTCAGAATGGACTGGTTGGATCTCCTTGTAGTCCAAGGGACTCTCAAGAGTCTTCTCCAATACCACATTTCAAAATCATCAATTCTTCAGTGCTCAGCCTTCTGCACAGTCCAACTCACACATCCATACATGACCACAGGAAAAACCATAGCCTAGACGGACCTTAGTCAGCAAAGTAATGTCTCTGCTTTTGAATATGCTATCTAGGTTGGTCATAACTTTTCTTTCAAGGAGTAAGCGTCTTTTAATTTCATGGCTGCAGTCACAATCTGCAGTGATTTTGGAGCCCAAAGAAATAAAGTCTGACACTATTTCCACTGTTTCCCCATCTATTTCCCATGAAGTGATGGGACCGGATGCCATGATCTTCGTTTTCTGAATGTTGAGCTTTAAGCCAACTTTTTCGATATCCTCTTTCACTTTCATCAAGAGGCTTTTTAGTTCCTCTTCACTTTCTGCCATAAGGGAGGTGTCATTTGCATATCTGAGGTTATTGATATTTCTCCCGGCAATCTTGATTCCAGCTTATGTTTCTTCCAGCCCAGCGTTTCTCATGATGTACTCTGCATAGAAGTTAAATAAGCAGGGTGACAATATACACCCTAGACGCACTCCTTTTCCTACATGGAACCAGTCTGTTGTTCCATGTCCAGTTCTAACTGTTGCTTCCTGACCTGCATACAGATTTCTCAACACGCAGGTCAGGTGGTCTGGTATTCCCATCTCTTTCAGAATTTTCCACAGTTTATTGTGATACACACAGTCAAAGGCTTTGGCATAGTCAATAAAGCAGAAATAGATTTTTTTTCTGGAACTCTCTTGCTTTTTCCATGATCCAGTGGATGTTGGTAATTTGATCTCTGGTTCCTCTGCCTTTTCTAAAACCAGCTTGAACATCAGGAAGTTCACGGTCCATGTGTTGCTGAAGCCTGGCTTGGAGAAGTTTGAGCATTACTTTACTAGCATGTGAGATGAGTGCAATTGTTTGGTAGTTTGAGCATTCTTTGGCATTGCCCCTCTTTAGGACTGGAATGAAAACTGACCTTTTCCAGTTCTGTGGCCACTGCTGAGTTTTCTAAATTTGCTGGCATATTGAGTGCAACACTTTCACAGCATCATCTTTCAGGATTTGAAACAGCTCAACTGGAATTCCATCACCTCCACTATCTTTGTTCGTAGTGATGCTTTCTAAGGCCCACTTCACTTCACATTCCAGGATGTCTGGCTCTAGGTGAGTGATCACACCATTGTGATACTCTGGGTCATGAAGATCTTTTTTGTACAATTCTTCTGTGTATTCTTGCCACCTTTTCTTAATATCTTCTGCTTCTGCTAGGTCCATACCATTTCTGTCCTTTCTCGAGCCCATCATTGCATGAAATGTTCCCTTGGGATCTCTAATTTTCTTGAAGAGATCTCTAGTCTTTCCCATTCTGTTGTTTTCCTCTATTTCTTTGCATTGATCGCTGAAGAAGGCTTTCTTATCTCTTCTTGATATTCTTTGGAACTCTGTATTCAGATGCTTATATATTTCCTTTTCTCCTTGGCTTTTCACCTCGCTTCTTTTCACAGCTATTTGTAAGGCTTCACCAGACAGCCATTTTGCTGTTTTGCATTTCTTTTCCATGGGGATGTTCTTCATCCCTGTCTCCTGTACAATGTCACGAACCTCATTTCATAGTCCATCAGGCACTCTATCTATCAGATCTAGTCCCTTAAATCTATTTCTCACTTCCACTGTATAATCATAAAGGATTTGATTTAGGTCATACCTGAATGGTGTAGTGGTTTTCCCTATTTTCTTCAATTTGAGTGTGAATTTGGTAATAAGGATTTCATGATCTGAGCCACAGTCAGCTCCTGGTCTCGTTTTTGTTGACTGTATAGAGCTTCTCCATCTTTGACTGCAAAGAATATAATCCGTCTGATTTTGGTGTTGACCATCTGGTGATGTCCATGTGTAGAGTCTTCTCTTGTGTTGTTGGAAGAGGGTGTTTGCTATGACCATTGCATTCTCTTGGTAAAACTCTATTAGTCTTTGCCCTGCTTCATTCTGCATTCCAAGGGCAAATTTGCCTGTTACTCCAGGTGTTTCTTGACTTCCTACTTTTGCATTCCACTCCCCTATAATGAAAAGGACATCTTTTTTGGGTGTTAGTTGTAAAAGGTCTTGTAGGTCTTCATAGAACCATTAAACTTCAGCTTCTTCAGCATTACTGGTTGGGGCATAGACTTGGATAATTGTGATGTTGAATGGTCTGCCTTGGAAATGAACAGAGATCATTCTGTCGTTTTTTAGATTGCATCCAAGTACTGCATTTTGGACTCTTTTGTTGACCATGATGGCTACTCCATTTCTTCTGAGGGATTCCTGCCTGCAGTAGTAGATATAATGGTCATCTGAGTTAAATTCATCCAATCCAGTCCATTTTCGTTTGCTGATTCCTAGAATGTCAATGTTCACTCTTGCCATCTCCTGTTTGACCACTTCCAATTTGCCTTGATTCATGGACCTGACATTCCAGGTTCCTATGCAATATTGCTCTTTACAGCATCGGACTTTGTTTCTATCACCAGTCACATCCACAGCTGGGTATTGTTTTTGCTTTGGCTCCATCCCTTCATTCTTTCTGGAGTTATTTCTCCACTGATCTCCAGTAGCGTGTTGTGCACCTACAGACCTGGGGAGTTCCTCTTTTGGTATCCTATCATTTTACCTGTTCATACTGTTCATGGGGTTCTCAAAGCAAGAATACTGAAGTGGTTTGCCATTCCCTTCTCCAGTGGACCACATTCTGTGAGACATCTCCACCATGACCCGCCCATCTTGGGTTGCCCCATGGGCATGACTTAGTTCCATTGAGTTAGACAAGGCTGTGGTCCTAGTGTGACTAGATTGACTAGCTTTCTGTGAGTATGGTTTCAGTGTGTCTGCCCTCTGATGCCCTCTTGCAACACCTACCATCTTACTTGTGTTTCTCTTACCTTGGGCGTGGGGTATCTCTTCACGGCTGCTCCAGCAATGTACAGCTGCTGCTCCTTACCTTGGACGAAGGGTATCTCCTCATCACTGCTGTTCCTGACCTTCAACGTGGAATAGCTCCTCTAGGCCCTCCTGTGCCAGTGCAGCCACCACTCCTTGGATGTAGGTTGATCTTCCCGGCAGCCGCCCCTGGCCTTGGGCATGGGGTGGCTCCTCCTGGCCGCTGTCTCTGGCCTCGTACACTGGGCGGCTCCTCCTGACTGTTGCCTCTGACCTCGGATGCGGGGTGGCTCTTCTCGGCCGTTCCTGTGCCATTGCAGCCTGGCACTCTCGGCCGCTGCCCCTAACCTTGGACGTGGAGTAGCTCCAGCCCGATCATTTCTCTACTTTACTTCACCATTTGTTGAAAGCTCAGGGACTTTTGGTTATGCACCAAAGAATAGAGGCTTGCCTTCAAACAGTGGTTGACTGTAATCCTTGGTTCCCTGATAAAGGCAATTTTGATTTAGAAATTTGGCACTGGGTCAAAGAAAATGTTGAACGAGCTGCCAGACAAAGAGAGAATATTTCAATTGATTTCTGGCCCCTATGATCTCTCATTAAAGCTGTAATTCTGCCATTTCAAGGTAATTCCAGCCCTCACAATATTTGACAACAGACAGAACACTTGTTACATGAATATAAATTAAATAATGAAACTTTACAAAAGGGCCAATTAGAACAACATAAAATATTTCAGAACTTTCTTATTTATCCTACACCGGCTGCTCCAAATGCTCCTCCTCTGCCAGCAGGCACAAATCCAAAATTCTCTCCTTTGCTAGACTTGCTCACTCTCCTCGGAATTCTCCTATTTTAAAATCTTAAAGCAGAAAGCTATGAGATCTCTGTCTGTCTGGATATATATGTATATCTCAATGTATATCTTTGTCTCTGGATAATATTGCTGAAGTTAATTTATAAATGAGCTAAACAACAGTTCATGGTTTCTGAAAGAAAGTAAGATGCATGTTTCCAGTAAAAAGGGTATAAGAAATGTAATTACATCTCATTAAGGAAAAAAAGAACTATGGATTATAGATGGCTATTCTATGAATGGACAAATAAAATTATGAATACAGAAAGTATAAAAAAAGGTTTATAGAAAATGAGACCCAAGAAGAAAGTTCTATGTGTGGTACATTTTATTAAGAGAAAAAGAAAGAAATATGGCTTATAGATGGCTATTTTATGAATGGACAAATAAAGTGATAAATACAAAAAGTGTAAAAATGGTTTGTAGCAAGTAGAAAAGAGTTTTATTCATGATACAAGTTTCTTAAGACTTATGCTAGCTATAGCTATATTATTTTCTATGTCACTTGTTTCAGAAAAATTTCTTACATTAACAAATGGTGACTGAGCCTGTGATATAATGTTGATATGCAGTTCATTTTGAGATCAATGATTGTAATAATGTAACTCTAGATATGGGAAGAAGCAACAAGAGGGAATATTTTCCTGGATGAAGAAGCTAGTAAGACAGTGATCCAGAGACTTTCTACTTGCAAGGCCTAGTGCAATAACAGCACACTGAGTGGCTTATAAATGGAATCTTCCCTAGACCTGGGAATGAGCCTTCCCAGCACCGTTGGATACAATGGTCATGAAATGGCCCCCAAACATGGTCAAATATGTGGCTATGAAGGGACCTTGCTGACTGGAAGTTGGTACTTGCCAGCTGCCTCTACAGAGATTACATCATGACCGCTGCAAGCTGCTGACCTTCAACAACCCCTGAAAGGAGTTCAGGGTGGAAATCAGAAATAAGGCACTCTATGCTCTGGGAAAAACCCAGAAGGACTGGCCTTCAGACAGTCAGATGTTTTCATGTAAAGATTTTATGAGCCCAAATTCTTGCATCATCTCATACCTAGAAAAACACTAATGTCATGAACCAATGTCTGGTCCTGGTTCTCCTGGTAACCCCTGAACAGCTTTTCTACTTCTATTAATCTTTGGGCCATATACCTTTAACTTTCTTGTTAAGTTTATTTCTTCCAGAATCCAACAAATCTCGAAATGGTAATATGACAATAATATTCCCTGACCAACACCTAGACAGTACTGAAACAAGTCACCTTATCATTGCATGGACTCTCATCTCCCTCTGTTAGTGCACCCCGACAGAAAGCAGGCAAAGGGAACCCAGAACCCCACGACACCCCTGTACACCCTGAAGAAGCCAGAGGGGCCATTGGCCCTTTCCCCTGAGATTGGGTTCCCAAATGCCTGAGAAGAGAATTATGGAAACTTGCTGTGAGCACCAAAGAACTTGGGACTTGGACCAGACATCTCACATCTCATAGTCATAGCAACTATTTCTTTCATTATAATCAATTATATCTCATACAAGCTTGTGTTCCCTTTCCTTTTGTTACAATTATATTTGTTGTTTAACATTGCCTTTATGCAAAAATTTTTAAAACTAAACAAACTCAATTAGTCAAGACCCTTTTTACAAATATAATAAATAAGGGGGAATTGTCAGGGAACATTTAACAGGAGGACTCCTACATGCTGTTTTCTATTTCTCAAGGATTCTCTGTCCGTTATCAGTTCCTAATCCGAGAACAAGTAGAGCTGCATGCAGTTCTCAGGACTGAGATCATAGGATGAGACATGCAGTGACTCTTTTCAGCGTCAGTGACCTTGTATGTATTAGACTATCCATATTGTGGCTATTGATAAAATTTCATCCTGTGTAATAGCTGAGTAATCATCTTACTAAAGATATATAAAGCCTGCATTTCTGCTAATAAAGCACCCTTGCTCCATCAGAGCTTGGGTCCCAGTGTCTGTCTGTCTGTCTTTCTTTCTTTCTCTCTCTTTCTCTCTTTTGCTTTCTTATCATTGACTCTGGACCGCAGGTTCTGGTCCATTAAAGGACCACAATAATTATGATATGTAAAATTAAATAGCCAGTAAGAGTTTCCTGTACGATGCAGGATGTTCAAATCAGGTGCTCTGTGACAATCTAAATTAACATTTTAAAACAAATTCATTGTGGCTAAAAATGAAATAGCTAAATTTATTCAAAATTACCATGTCTTTTTCTCCTGTAAGACACATTTTGAATGAATATTAAGAATAATGCCCCAGTCAAGAGATCTATTAAACTCTTGTTAGAAGTGGTAGCAACTTCATGCCTTTGGTCATTTAAAGTGGACAATATAGAGCACTGGAATATGTGCCATTTGAAAAAACCTTCACATCAGCAAAGAATTGAAAGTTTTAAAATTTGTAATAGAATAGCTTGCAATCTGGTCCACAAGTTTTTGAATCAAGTTGCTCATTTGTTTAGTCATTGCCC